>NC_063162.1:149694037-150373999 GCF_023159225.1 Perognathus longimembris pacificus
TCAAGTGTAAAAGGTCTTACTGTTAGGTCAAGTAGTACCATTTTATACCTAGAAGGGAAATATTATCTTTGTTATATCCCCTTTAACACCCAGGGGCACCCGCAGGATCCAGAAGTTTCTATGTTGCAGCAAGTTCCCCAGGCACCGCTACAGCAGCCCATACTCCTGCAGCAGGGTCCCCAGAACAGCCCACTTGCCCTCCAGCTAGCTGCCAAGCTCAGACACTGTCTTTTCACAGCTGGCTAGCTTCTTCTCTGCTGTCCCTGCCCTGCCTTCTAGATGCATACTACCTTGCATCATACCATGGGACAGTAAGTGTGTGTACCTAAGATGGGGTAGTCTATGTGCTCCCTTTAGTCAGGCCATAGACTGGTTGATAAATGGTTTACTTTTGAATTCAAGAAGCCAGCAAGCTCAAAGTATTTTCTAAACCCAGAGAGACTAAATGTTATTTTCCATTAGATCCTTTGCAGGGACACGGCTCCTCTGGACCCTTCTTAGGAGGAAGGGAAGATGTGTCCTTCAGGCCAGTGTAAGGCCTCAGCCTCCTGACCCCACAGAGACCTGACACCCTGCCTCCAGGTGCAGCACCCCACGGCTCTAGCGTGTCTGTGGCAGAAGGGGGAATTCCAAGTGACGGAGCCCTGGGCCTCTTCTACTGGCAGGGTCTCCAGCATCCTTGCCTGGCCTTTGGAAAGAGCTTTAGCAAGAAAAACCATTTAGGGACGCACCCAGTGGGCCACACCAAGGAATCAGTGAGTCGGGCTGTGAGGACATCCGCCAGCCAAGCCGATCTGGCTAGGAACCCCTCGGGTGGGGAGAAAAGGAATGCGTCCTTCAGCATGTGCGCCCCGCACTTGGGGTGCGCCGGGCAGTAGCCCAAGGACGCGCTGCCCTTCACTGTGCCCAGTGTGAAGCGTGCTTCAGCCTGCGGACCCAGCTGCACATCCACCAGCGCAAGCACAGAGACCCCAGGCGCTTCCCCTGCAGTGAGTGCAGCCTCGCCTTCCCCCATCGGTGCCACCTCTTGGAGCACCTGTGCCTGCACAGTGGGGAGAGGCCTTTCCAGTGCCCCAAGAGCTTCTGCCACAAGGGTATCCTGCCAGAGCAGCAGTGCACCCACAGCACGCAGAAGCCCTTGCAGTGCCTGCAGTGCCCCAAGAGCTTCTGCCATAATGACACCCTGTGGGATCACCAGCACACACAGCGCTAGAAGCCTTTCCACTGTAGCCAGTGCAGTAAGAGCTTCATCCAGTGGGCCAAGTTGACCGAGCATCTGCGCCTGCACAGTGTGGAGAGGCCCTTCCAGTGTTCCAAGAGCTTCTGCCTCAAGGGCACTCTGCAGACGCACCAGGTTACACACAGTGCTCAGAAGCCCTTCCAGTGCCCACAGTGCCCCAAGAGCTTCAGCCACACGGCGCCCTGCGGAATAACCAGCAGATGCACAGCAGGCAGAAGCCCTTCCTCAGTGGACAGTGCGGCAAGTGCTTCGTCCTGCAGGCCCACCTCACAAAGCACCTCAGCCTGCACAGCAGGGAGAGGCACGTGCAGTGTTCCATCTGCAAGAAGAGCTTCCAGGCCAGGGCTGACATGAAGACATACCAGCTGCTGCACGGAGGGGAGATGCCGTTCTCCTGCAAGTGCGGCAAGGGCTTTGCCAAGTACTTCAAGCTGGTGGAACACATCAGGACTCACATCAGTGAGAAACCTTTCCAGTATCCCAAGTGCAACAAGGCTTTCCACTTGAAGACACAGCTGGTCGGCCACCAGCAGGTACACACTGGGGAGAGACCTAAGTCCAAACTCACCGCCCATGTCAGAGTGCATACAAAACCCTGTCCTGCTTCGAGGGTCCCTAAGCCTGATCCTGAAATTAAGAAAGACTAAGCCTGCTATTTACAATGATAGAAGCCGACTGGAGCTGAGGCAGGTGCACAGTCAAAACAGCCAGTGAGTGAATGAACGAGATGCCCCTGGTTCCTCAGAAACAGCCCAAACCCATGAGAAGCGAGATGGGGGAACGGAAGGGGCTGCTTTAAGCAAGCATGTGACACAGATTAGGAACTGGGACAAAGCTAACAGACTTGTAATCACTGGCTACATTTGCAATCTATTAATAAAAGAGAGATTTGTTCTCCCTGTCTACCTTAGGTGATGATTCTTCACCTAAATGCAAAGCTAGCTCTAAAATGAAGATTGAGTTCAGATTCGAGAGCTTTCAAAACCACAAGGCTGGGAAGATACTGCCCTGTCAAAGACCTAAGAGCTTATTGTCTTCAGTGCCTTTTCATCCACTTCCTACCCACTTTGTTTGTTTCTTTGTTTTGTGCCAGCCCTCGGGTTTGAACTTTGGGCCTGAGCATTATCCCTCAGCTTTTTTCCTCACGCCTGGAGCTGTACCACTTGAGCCAGAGTTCCACTTGTGTGTTTCTTGGTCATTGATGACAAGAGCCTCATGGACTTTCCTGTCCAGGTTAGCCTTGAACAGCAGTTCTCAGAGCTCACTCTCATGAGTAGCTAGGATTAAAGGTGGTGGCCTACGACCTGGGAAACCGGGCATCGTCCTGATGTGTCCTTCTCCTTATGATGGAGGCCCAGTGTCAGGCAGCTTTTTTCTGGGTGATGGTGCTGTTGAACAAGGTGTAGATGGGCAGAAGGTGCGAGAATGGGTTGGGAAGTCCAGACACGAATGATCCATGGTTCTGGGCAAGGGTGATGATGAACAAAGTGACCGATGGAGCCACCAAGGTGTGGCAGCTCACATTCCACAGGAGCCGGGTTGGCCGCAGCTATTACCAGAATTATTGACTTTAGGATTTGGGGGTTCACGTCAGACAGGTAAGGTGGCCCCAAGGTGACAGGGTTTTGGGGGTTCATGCTACACAAGGGTGTGGGAACACACTCAGCGTACTCATGACTGGAAAAGAATCTAGGATTTGTTTTCTAAATGGAATTCTTGCGGCAAGTGGAAATAAAATGCAAGGTTAGGACTCAGGTGTGACATAACTAACCCTGGGCTTTCAGCACACCGGGAATCAAAAGTCCTCTTAAACATGTATTTCAGCAAGTGAATGACGTGACTGCCCATGAGACTGTCTGTAATCAGGAAACTGTAACAGCCATCTCATTGGCGCATTTACTGTATTATTTTAGAGTACAGATACTTATGAAATATGTAATTTGAGGTGTACTTGAGTGTATGCATTTCGGTCAAATGAATAGTGACAGTTAAAAATCATGATTTCCTAAATCACTAGCACCATAATAGAATGAACATCTAGGAGGCAATAAAAAGTCTGAATTATCTTCCCAAGAAAATAGATTTTATAAGTTTATTTTTTTTCTAGTCCTGGCACTTGAACTCAGGGCCTGAGCACTATCCCTGAGCTTCTTTTGCCCATGGCTAGTGTTATATAGTAAATAATCTGAGAAGCCACCTATTGGAGCATCGAATCTTGGAGTTTTCATTAGAGCATAGCAGCCTGCAAGCCCACAAATACACTTAATACTATGAGGACACAGGCCAAAGAGGAAAGATAGAACAAAAACCATAGCAACAAACCTATCCAGCTTCTATGAAGAGCTGACTTGGGACACCGTGGAGATGACACTAGCCAGGAGACAGGACACAAGAGCCAGGTGGCATGGCATAAGGACTCCTGAGCTGACCTGACCCTAGGGGGCTGGGTCACAGGAAGCTCCCAGTCCCAGGCACTTGACTCACAGCTTCAGTAACCTATAGGCCAAGTGCCCACCTCTGTCTCTAGGGGTTCAGTAACACCCATCACCTGGGGGTGAGACTTCCCTTCCTCTAGGAATTCATGCATGTCCATCAAGACAAGAGGCCCAGTAGTGCCACCTATCATGTGGCCAGTGATGGCGCTGGCCATACCTGACCTCCATAGTACACTGGCGCTCTACCAGTTGAGCCATAGTGCCAGTTCTGGCCTTTTCTGTTAATGTCTCATTGAGGAATTGAACCCAGGGCTTCATGCACATAGGGCTTTACATTCTCAATTGGCTCTTTTACTTAAGGCTCATGCTCTACCACTTGAGCCACATTTCTGTTTCCCCTTTTTTTCTTTTCTTTTTGTTTCTCTGAAATGCAAAAGCAAGGCTTTATTCAAGTGGGCCACAGCTTGGGCCTTGTCCTACCCACTGACACAGCAGAGGTTAGGAGGAAGCCCCGAGCTGTGATTTCACAGAGCTTATAAAGGCAAAAAACAAAGTTACATCAATCAGGTGTTCAAGCAAGATTAGGATACGGGTATAAATCTGATTGTCTCAGGGCTCGAGGTATTCCGGGGTGGTTAGAGTTAAGCATTCCCAAGTTGTTAAACAGGGAGTTTCTTGACCTGCTGGGCCCTAATAAGCTTGTCCTGGGTTTACTCATAGTTTAAACAGACAACGAAATGGAGGCTGCCTGAAAATGGGGTTTACTTTAGCTCTTCATTCCCTCCTTCTGATAGGTACCTCGAGAGCCAATCGTGGTTCTCCTTGCTAATTAGTTTGATTCTGACTGAGAATCGGTAGGGACAGGTTGGTATTGTGCCCACAATACCATAAGTTGTCGGTGGTGCTTTACTCAGTTGGTAGCAGGTGTGGCTCAGGAGGAGGTCCAGTCTCATAAAGGGCCTTTAGCTTGGGCCAGATCTCTTGGTGGACTTGCTATAGGACTCTGAGGGGGATAAAAGCTCATAACAAATGTGAATGCAAGTTAGGAATAACATGTAGATGACATCACACAAGTCCCTTAGCCCTGCAGATGCAGGTACAGATAATAGTTTTACACTAAAGTCCCAATTCTGACCCTATTTATATTATAGCCAATTTGATTACATACCAACTTTACTCATATGCTTTAATTTTAAGACATACTGATACCATTTGTTACATACTCAAACTTTCTAGGGATTGTGTTTCTCGCTTTTAACATGCCAAAACCTTTTAATCTAAAGGAAACATTTTGGTCTCCCCAATTCTCTCTCTAAACTCTTTCTTTATACAGTTTTATAATCTGGTCTTATCAAATTTAACATCCCCACTCACACCATCTTCTACTTCCTCACACCATCAGCGACTTACTGGAACATTCTCACAATAGACTTTTTAAATCTCTTTCTTATCCAGAGTAAACCTTTTTGTTTTCTCTTTCCCTTTCTCCAAGGCTTTCTATACTAACTTTCCTCTTTACATTTCCTGGGGCTTCTTTGCTGCTAGAGTTTTAAACTGTCTACATTTTGTTTTCCTCTGGTGTGCAGAATCCGGTTTATCTCAACTACATCAAGGCAATTTACTGTGACTCCACCCACAGGCTGTTGGGGAAAACAAAGGTGGGTCAAGGGTCAGTCTAATGGGACTGCTGCTCCTAAGAAGCCAAACCAGAGCCAACTATCATGAGTTACTATTTTAGAGTGGATTTATCCAGTTTCCAGTGCCTCTAAGTGCCTAAGGTTGGCCAGTGGCATCTGTAAGATTCATTCCCAGGAGGGCTCCATATAGATGCCCCCAGCAGTTTTTTGTTTTTTTTTTTTGTTTTTTTTTGCCAATCCTGGGCCTTGGACTCTGGGCCTGAGCACTGTCCCTGGCTTCTTTTTGCTCAAGGATAGCACTCTACCACTTGAGCCACAGTGTCACTTCTGGCCGTTTTGTATATATGTGGTGCTGGGGAATCAAACCCAGGGCTTCATGTATGTTAGGCAAGCACACTTGCCACTGGGCCATATCCCCAGCCCCTGCCCCCAGCAGTTTAAATCTGTCCAGTTACCTTGGTACCTGGCACACCTGATGGCAGTTACCTCCCTCTCTTCTCTGAGGTCACACCCTAATCCATCTGGACACATTGTAATACTCTTGGACATACCTCCCACCCCAGGCATTGCCTGGAAGTGACTCTCCAACCTTTCATACATGCTTTGAATTTAGCAGCAGGGCACCCTGCTTTGCTTTCCTTAACAGAAGGGCCTTGCGCTTAGCAGATCCAAAGCACTTTCCAGTAGAAATCAGCTGCGTGTGATAAGAGTCCCATCTGAAGATATAGATTCTTCCAGATGACTGTTAGACTGTCCTTGATCCTCAGTCAAATGCAATGGGCAGTGGCCATGGTGGTGTCAGGCAGCAGTGGCTCCCAGTGGTTCCAGTAGGATGTCACACCTTCTGCTGGGTTACCTGCAACTTTCACCATAGATTGGTTAGAGAAGCTTAACCTAAGTTAACCTAAAGCCAGGGTTCAAAGCCACTCCTGACAGAGTCCATAAGACTCTTATCTTCAACTAACCACCAGAAAACAAGAAGTGGTGCTGTGGGTCGATGTGGTAGAATACTACAGTTGAATAGCAAAGCTCAGGGACAGTGCCTACTTCCTCCATGTTTTGTGTTTCATCAAATGTATTATCTGGAGAAAACCTGGGGATGTGATTCATAGTGTGCTAACTTACAGAGAATAGTTTAAAATTTCAGTGTATCAGTTCAAGTTTTAATTTCCTAAGTATGAAATTAAAAATATGAACAAACTAGAGTGTGTTTGGGGACTTTATCATACTATATAGTCAATGAGTATTGTTTTGCATTTCTCCTTACTGATTGTGCTTCCCATAAATATTTTTCCAGGACCTTTCTTTTGGGGGGGGGAGGTGTTATTGAAACTGGAGCTTGAACTCAGGCCTTCAAGTAGTGTCATTTTTTTGTTTTTGAGGTGTTTGGATTTCTTTTCCTATCTCAAGAATAGTGCTGTACTACCTGAACCCCATCTCCAGTTGTACCTTTTTGGTAGTTAATTGGAAATGAACTTCTATTTGTTGGCTCTAACTGGCTTTGAAGCATGATTCTGAAATCTCCCTTTCCTGAAAAGCTAGGGTGGTACACTACAGTGGGGTCTTTTGTTGTTTGATACAGGGTCACACAATGCATCCCAGACTGGCTTTGAACACAAGATTCTTCTGCCTAGGCCTCCAGTGAACTTAACACCCACCCCCCATCTCTCTCTCTTTCTAAATAGCAATGATGAATTTGTTATTTCTCTTAAGGTACTGGGGATGGAACTCGGAGCCTTCCATACCCGGCAAGTTTCCTGATCCATCCTGTACCAAATCCCAAGCTCTCTAAGTCATCCTAACTGACTGGTCCAAGATGCTTTGGGCAGTGGTGTGAGCTTAAATGAGAGTGCCACACTGAGGGTTGAGGTGACCACCCCGACAGAACATACTTCTAACCATCAGAGACACCCACTAGCATCCCCAAATCACAACCAACCAGCCATAGAAAAGTACTGCCTTGCTATGATGGAGACATTTTTGGTCTACACCTGTCCCTAAGAGGGGAAGTGTGGGTTGGAAGAAGGAAGGGGTTCAGGACTGTGGGGTCCTGATGAGCTGGAGCCATGGTCTCTTCCTGATTGCAAAGAATGAAGACAGGGTGGAGGCTCCCCGAGCTGGCCATGTCCACCAAGCTAGACAGTACCCATTCCAGCCCTGGCCACACCCACAACAGCACAGACCACGCCCAGTCACGCGTTGTCCATGCCCACCTGCTACACCAGGAGATCCCCAATCTTCTGAATGATGTAGTTGTGTGCTTGCTGGCTCCTCCAGGGCCTGCAGGCGGTGCTCCAAGGCAGGCCAGGAAGTGGCCATGCATGTCCAGCAGGTCATGGGTGCAGGGGAAGAGGCAGCTGATGGCCTGGCTGCTGAAGTCCAGCTCTTCCTTTCGGGGCCGGGAATACACTTGAGTATAATATTCAGTGTCCACATGTGCTGTGTGTGCCTCTGTCTGCATCCGCTCATGCAGGACATCTGGCCTCCTCACCGCCAGGCTCCAGCACTTAGCCTCCAAGTCGTGGGCATCAGCTTCAAACTTGCTTCTCAGTGAGGTAGTATAGAGATCTGCCAGGGAAAGTGAGTCTGCATTGGAAGGTGTAAGTGACAGAGTCATCAGCCGCCTGCTTCAGTTTTAGGAACACGGAGTCAGCTCCAACCATGTCTCCTGTGGCTGGTCCAAGTCTAACCTCATTTCCGGCCAGGCTATCTGTTGTCTGGGGCCCTGTTTCTGCACGACCCTCATGCAGACATTCCTGTCAGGGCCCTGGCTGCCATGGGAAAGGAGGGCGGCCCTCAACGGCTGCTCCTTCAGTGAGGTTCCGCTGGGTCCCAATTTAGGCCGCTCTGCCACCAGGCCCTCGGCCTACTGGCCGCACAGGAGGTTCAGACACTGCCCCGCATACCAAGAAGCTGGGGAAAGGGATGGGAGGGGGAGCGCCCATGTGTGTCTGTTTGATGTCCCTGTCTGCCTAACCCCTCCTCCGCATCTCTCCATCACTCTCCCTACTGTCCCACTCACTTTTCTCTTTCCCCCTCTCTCCACCTCTGCTGTGGGTGCTGCCCTGCCCTCATCCTTTGGGCATCTCGGTTCACCTGCTCATAGTCGCCCTGGGCCCAGGGGACAATGCCCCGGGAGCCCAAGTTTCCCACAGTCAAGGCAGGGAGCTGGGTCTGGGCCGGGTTCAGAAAGCCCTGCAACCAAGAGAGGCAGGACGAGGCTGGGATGAGCAACCGGCCTGGGCTGCAGGAAGGTGGAGGTGCTGGCTTCCTGGCCAGTGCACCCCTTGTCTGCCCCGGTGAGTGCTGTGGGTGGGAGGACCCCACCCACAGCCACCTCCTGGAAGTTCCGGTCTCCATGGGCCGGGCTACCAGGGATCCCTGCAGGATGGGCTCCAGCCCGTTCCCGTGCAGTGCATCCCCTGGTGGGGTCTCCTCGTTCCCTCTCCTGGCCGCCTTTCTCCCAACGATGTCCTGAGGTTCCCCTCCTTCTGAGGTTCAGCTACCTGATCCGTTCCAGGTGCGGCCCAGGGCTGAGCTGTCGCTGGCTGGGCGGACCAGGAGCTGCGTCAGCTCCTCCAGCCCGTAGGGGGTCGCTGTGGCCCACGCGGCCGCCTCCCAGCAGGGGCTGCGCCGCCCAAACTCAGAGCCCGCGAGATACGGCTTCACCTGGGGGTCGTGATCGAGCCGAACGTAGCACACGTGGGCCATGGCCGAGCTGACTCCGGTAAGGGGCTGCTGGTGCGGATGCCGGGTTCCGGAGTCCGACCCTGGGAGGAGCAGGCGGCCCCCACCTCGGCCACCGTGGCCACAGCGGGAAACAATGCCGGGAACCGCGGGGGAGTAGAGCGCGCAGGCCCTGGTGGGACTCGAGTGGGTCTGGGCTCAGCAGCGGGGTCCCCGCTTTGACCTGGGACCCGGAGGTCAGAGGCCCCACCGGGCTGAGAACCAGTGTGTGGCCGTCTTCGGATGCTGTCTTGGCGGGGCTGGGTGGCAGAGTGTGGCCAGCCCGGATAGTCACACATAGATTGTGTTGCACAGTTGACACAGATAGCGACACCCATGTGGATGACACGCTGATTCGTTATTTGGTGTTTGGTTGAAACAGAGTGGCCGATTTCCTGACGCCCTTTAGCGTGTAATCATTTATTTTGTGGTGTGGAGGTCAGATCTGGCCAGCACCATCATTGGCCCCATGGCAGGTTGCCTTGTCCGGCATCTTGTCTTGCTGGGCATCCCTCAGTCCTAGGGGAAGCGAAGTCTGGTCCCCAGTTGGTGGGTGCTCCCCAATCCCTAGACCACGGTGGGCTCTTGGCCTCTAGGTTACTGAACCTGTCAGGCAAATGCCTGGAACTGGGAGCTTCCTGTGACCCTGCCCCTTGACTTGACTTACTTAGGGTCAGATCAGCTCAGGCAGGAGGATGCCATGTCTCCATCTTCATGGCCTGTGTCCTGTGTCTTTTCTGGTCACCATGGCATCCCAGTCAGCTCTCCATTGGAGTTGCATTGGGTTATTGGTGTGGTTTTTCTTCTATCTTTGCTCTCTGGCCTGTTTCCTGACAGTGTTAAGGGTATTTGTGGTCCACAAGGCTTTGTAACCACTGGCTGCCTGCAGACTGCTAATGCTTTAAGAAAGACTCCAAGTTACCATCCTTCAAAGTGTGGCTTCTCAGATATTTTACCATATAACAATTTAAAGATTGTCTTTTTAAAAATGCTAATCCTGGGGCTTTGCTCAGGGCTTGGACACTGTCCTTGAGGCTTTTATTGCTTAAGACTACTGTCGTACCAAGTAAGCCACAGCGCCACTTCTGGCATTTTGGTGGTTAACTGGTGTAAGAGTTTCGTGGAATTTTCTTTCCCTCAACTTTGAACTAAAATCCTCAGGATGGACTGGGAACATGGCTTACTGGCAAGAGTGCTTTCCTGATATACATGCACTCTAGGGTTCAGTTCCTCAGCACCACATATATAGAAAAGGCCAGAAGTGGCGCTGTGTCTCACGTGGCCATGTGCTAGCCTTAAGCAAAAAGAAGTCAGAGACAGTGCTCTGGCTGAGTTCAAGCCACAGGATTGGGAAAAAAAATAACAAATAAATAAAATAAAATCCTCAAGATCTCAGCCTTCAGACTAGCTAGGATTGGAGGTGGTGTGAGCCACCAGTATCTGGCTAAAACTTGTCTTTAAATAGTTATACAAAGGGTTTTCAATTCAACAAATCAGATTGAGTACAATGCAACCTTAAGCAGTGTCTCCTCTTACATCCTCCCCCATCTCTCCCACCCAGTCATTCTCTCATGTAACCTAGTTTCATTTTCACTTATGTACATTGAATATAATAAGTACATTCACCTACTCTCCACTCATCTCAACTCCCACCCCCGCAAAACCCCAAAAGCTTGCTTTAGCTTCCTGGGACTAATCTTATTAAACTAAGTTAGTTGTTCAAAGAAGTTACACCAGTGGAATCTTCCTCTGCATATGCAATGCTTAAGTTTGTGTATATATATGCATATAACCCTGGATGGTTTTGTGTTGGGGGCTCTGGACCACCTTCCCCCAATCTCCCTGGGGGATGCCTGAATCCAAAACTATGAAAGAACACTCGGCTTTATCCCTCTCGCCCATGGAAGGAACAAAGCATGTTCTTATGGACTGCGCTGAGCTGAGGAGAATGTTGCTGAGACACCCCTCCCCGATCCCCTCACGTGTCAGGAACAGCGGTGGAGAGAGGCATCGGGGAGACGATTCAATGGTCCATGAGTCTCACCTGTCCAGAAGGTGGGCAGAAGAATTTATGACAGTGACAAAGGCGGAAGGAGAGGGACTTGGGGTGACTAGCTGATTGGCTGAGCTGGGCTGCCCATCAGGTGATTTCATCAAACTTCCTCTGTGGGTGGAGATCACAATCCCCCAAGGGCCAGGCCACTGCCATTAGACATGTGGCCGAGCTGAGAGGCGGGGACCGCTTGCTTCTCTTCCATTTGAAGCCGGAAGGTGGAAGGGACTCCCTCCCACACTGCCCCAGGGCTGGGAGAAGGGCAGCATGAATCCCCAACATCTGCTCTTCTTTTGTTTTTTAAATTAGCAGGGGATGCTGTAAACATATAGCACATATGTAGGCATAAGGCAGTCCAAGTACAGAAAAGTTGGAGCCTTTAGTCTATTTCCGTGCCACTCAAGAATAATTCCGGCATCATCCCTCTTTTGGGAGTGAGGTAGAAGCAAGTTGAAGCTCTGGCATCTCTGATAGTTCACAGTAGCTGATAACTTAAACATAGGTGGTTACTAAAACACTCCTTTTTCTTTATAAACATTGAAGCAAAGGTGCTAAACCTTTGCGCTTACTTTTTTTTTTTAACATTTTATCATGAAACATTGGGGTTGAGTGTCAAAATCATCAGCTCTTATTTCCCTCCAACGGGACTCCCTAACAGCAGAGTGAAAAGCAAAAGGGAGAAACAGTGCAATTCCCTATTTCATTCCCTGTTCAAAGCTGTGGGCAATGTCGACATGGCAAAAAATTCGCACCATGAGAGAAGCTCAAGAAAGAGTTTAGAAAGCAAAGAAAGGAAAGGAAACGGGTTGTCTCCTACTTTTATCGCAGGCTTCCTATATTCTCTTGGAAGAGCAGAAAAAAAATCAAGTATAGTCCTTGTTTTCCTAGAGAAAGAAACAAGATATTTCTCCAGAGCAAGTGCTCTGGGTTTAGTTTTCCAATCTGGAAAGGCACATACAATACTCCATCCCACACTGATTTGGGATGATTTAAATTTTTAAAAGATATTTAATATAAGCATAACTATCCTTAATCCTGGGGGCTACCCCCCCTCTTTTGTTTTTTTAAATTATGACACCGGCGAGCACCAGGCAGGGAGTATGGGTGAATGTCTTTTCTCTCGTAGCTACTTCCTGCTGAAAGGGGGCGATGTAATCAAGGGTCCCTGGTCAGCCTGGCACCATCCAGTGTGGCTGGCAAAATTTCCCATCATTACCACGAGAATGGTCACCAGGGCCAGAGAGTGCTATGGTCTCCTCTGGCCAACTCCTGCATCTTGGGCATACCCAGAAGTTTCCAGGGCTGGGGCCTGCAGGGTTCAGGTCTGTGTTAGGGTGACGGCTATGAATGGCAAATACCTGAGTGATGATCTCAGCAAGAGATTTTATTCTGTTAAAAGAGACTTTTGAAAAGGTCAGGCAAAAGATTGATAGGTTTATAGGGCTAGTTAACATGAATGGCATAGAACATACCCTGGGCTTAAGCCAGGAAAGTTCCATTTGGAGCATAAACCCAATTGTAAAATGAACAGGTAAAGAGGAATGACTGAAAGAAGTGTTTAGTGATAGAAAACGGGTTTGGCATAGCCAGTCAAAGGCAATAAATAAATAAATATATAAATACATACAACTGGCAGAAAAAAAGGAAAATGGACAGGTATTACCTCTCTCAATTTCCCTGCTCTGATCTGTTTTGAAAGGGTGAGACAAGGCAACTCCGTTTAGGATATGACACCATTCTCCTCTCACTCCACTCCATATTCCCGTCTCCTGGACTGGCTAAGTCCCAGGACTTCCAGCACTTGTTGCTGGGATGGCATGCTCCCATCCGTATTTACGGGTTTTGAACTCTGGGCCTGAGCACTGTCCCTGAGCATTTCTGCTCAAGGCTAGTGCTCTACCAATTGAGTCACCGTGCCACTTTCAGCCTTTTGTTGGTTCTCTTGAGCCAAGCTCTCAATCTGGCTCTTTGATGGTTAACTGGGAGGTGGAATTTTAGAGAGATTTTTCTTTTGCCCGGGCTGGCTTTGAACTGCATCCAGGGAGTCTTAGTCATACAAGCCCTTTTTATCTCCAGTTGAGCAACAAGGAAAACAACAGAGATAATCCATTTGTAACTTGTTGACAGCTGACCAAAAACTGCTTGCCAAGTTTTTTGCTATAACACTTAGAGAACATGAGATCTATGTGCCATCTTTGAATCCTACCATTTGATTTTACTGATAGACGAAAAAGGACACAGATCAATGACAGCCAGGGGCAAAGGGTTAAAGCGGTGTAGAATTTTCAGTTTTAGCAGTGGCTATATCTTTCATCCCAAATTGGCAGTTTCCATGCCATGCGGTGGAGAGATCTGGGCAAGGCTGCAGTGGCATCTCTGGATAGACTGTCACATCTCGTTTTGGGTTTCCTGCAAAATTTCTACACAGACTGGTTGATATTTAAAATCCCCCCAGCATTTCTGGCTTTTGTAAGTTGATGCCCTTCTGATTTAAGCAGGGTAAAAGGATTTTCTTAATCACAAAATCCACATGGCTATCTCTGTGGCCACCAACATAACTATGATGTTTTAACCTGGAGTAACTGTTATGATAGGACTATTCAAATCCTCACAAGGCTCATAAATCATTTGAGCAATTTCCAATGCATGAGAGAGAGAGAGAGAGAGAGAGAGAGAGAGAGAGAGAGAGAGAGAGAGAGAAAGACAGACAGGCAGACAGACAGAGATAGAGATAGAGAGAGAGAGAGAGAGAGAGAGAGAGACCAAGGAATCAGTAGTAGTGAAACCAGGCAGCTTGGGAACAGACAGATAGCACATACATTGGACCTGTATCCTAAGAAGCAAAATATTTAATTTTGGGTCAGGAAAATTCAGGTTAATAGTCACATTTGTATGAAACAATTCCAATTTCTTGATCTTGAGAGTTTATAAGAACACAGGAGAGAAAAATGGGAAGGTAAAATGTTAATTTATGCCAAGGAATTGTCAGGACTAGATGTATACTTGACTTTTAACACACTGAATATTAAAAAAAAAAAAACATTGATTTTATATCATTGTACTTATACCACATGCTGTATTATTTGAACCTTTTGGAGTTTTTCTTAGACATATTTGCTTGCACCTGAACATTGGCCTGAATACCTATTTTGTTCTGCTTTTAAATTTTTCCAGACAGACATACAGACACACAGACACACATATGAACCCTGAGCGCTCTTAAAATTGCTTTTCTGATTGGCCATTTAAGTTTTCTGGAATTCCAGTGGCAAATGGTATTAATTTGCCCATAATAGAACCAAGTGGTTGATAAAAAAAAAAAAAAAGGAAACCTCTCCTAGTCACCCAATCCCAAGACAAATCTGTGACTCCCAACATGACAATTTTTTCAAATCACACCAGAAAAGCAAACTTTCCATCCATCCCGACAAACTCCTCCAATTTTAGTATCATTGAACTGGTAATTATAGGAAATCCAACCAAATTACTTATTGCTGTATCAGAACTTTTGTTTGCTTTTTAAAAATATCTCCAATTACTCCGTTTTTGTTGGAAATCTGGGGCTTTTTCTTGTTCTCTCACTCAGCCTGTAGCTGCGAGTTTAACAGAGAGAAAACGTGCAGGGAAGCACAGCGGGGGTTTCCTTCACAGGCAGGCACCAGCCCCGCCCAGCTGTAGCGAGACTGTCAGTCTCTTGAGTCCCCACCCAACTGCAGCGGCGGGAAAATTTGGAATCTCTTTCATCTGTTAGCCAAGTTTAGAATTTAACCCACAGGGCTGGGAATATAGCCTAGTGGCAAGAGTGCCTGCCTCGGATACACGAGGCCCTAGGTTCGATTCCCCAGCACCACATATACAGAAAACGGCCAGAAGCGGCACTGTGGCTCAAGTGGCAGAGTGCTAGCCTTGAGCGGGAAGAAGCCAGGGACAGTGCTCAGGCCCTGAGTTCAAGGCCCAGGACTGGCCAAAAAAAAAAAAAAGAATTTAGCCCACAAACTCAGAGTTAACGAATCTCCGACTAGCGAACACTGACAAAAACCAACAACCCTTTTGTTTCCTTTAAAGCAGATTATCCAGCCACCGGGCTGCAGTGGGTCTCAGAAGTGGAAAAGAGAGGGAGGCGGCCAGCGTGGGGTGAGCTGCCCTGGGCACCCCAAGCACGCAGTTGCCGCGGTCGCAATGTCCTCAGAGTCAGGCACTCGCTGCCACTCATGAACCCTAGCGAGGGCACCGCTCCAGGTGCCCGAAAGCACCCAGAGCGCTGTCAATGCCCGAGGCCATGCAGGCCCCAGCACACGCTGCCCCTTGTGAACCCAAGCAGAGGCCCTGGCCCGTGGCTGCGTGGAGCCCAATCACTCTCGGCGCTCGCCCCACAACTCATTCGCAGATCAGGACCTGGAAACGCCAGGTGGGCGAGGGCTCCCGCCGCCATCCCCAGCGGTCCCCTGCTGCGTCTCTGCGGGATGCATGCCCCACTCCACCCCACCTGGCGCAAAGCTGCCATGGTGGGACAACTCTTTCCGGTGCTGCGTCCCCGAACTCGCGAAGCTGCACGAGCCCATTCCCTGGAGGGCGGCAGAAAATCCGATTTTCTCTCTATGCTTCTGCCCCATCTGGATGGGCACGACCCTCCTCTGAAAACCCACTTACTCAGCGAAATCTGTGGGGTTACTGTACCCTGAAATTCCCGGCTGTGCGTTCCTGCCCCGCTTTCGGGTGCGAAATGTTGGGGGCTCGGAACCCCCTTCCCCCTATCTCCCAGGGGGAGATGTAATCAAGGGCCCCTGATCAGCCTGGCACTATCCAGTGTGGTTTACAAAAGTTCCCATCATTACCACGAGAATGGTCACTAGGGCCAGAGAGTGCCATGGTCTCCTCTGGCCAACTCCTGCATCTTGGGCATACCCAGAAGTTTCTAGGGTTGGGGCCTCCAGGATTCAGGTCTGTGTTAGGGTGACGGCTATGAATGGCAAGTTCCCAGGTGGTGATCTCAGCAAGAGATGTAATTCTGTTAAAAGAGACATTTTAAAAGGTCAGGCAAAAGACTGATAAGTTTATAGAGCTACTTAACATGAATGGCAGAGACCATACCCTGGGCATAAGCCAGGAAAGTTCCATTTGGAGCGTAAACCCAATTGTGAAATGAACAGGTAAGGAAGAATGAAAGAAGTGTTTAGTGACAGTGAACTGGTTTGATGTAGCCAGTCAGAGGCAATAATATACACATATACAACTGGCAGATAAAAGGAAAATGGACAGGTATTACCTCTCTCGATTTCCTGGCTCTGATCAGTTTTGAAAGGGTGAGACAAGGCAGCTCTGTTTAGGATATGACACCATTCTCCTCTCACTCCACCCCACATTCCTGTCTCCTGGACTGGCTGAGTCCCAGGAGTTCCAGCGCTTGATGCTGGGATGGCATGCTCCCATCCGTATTTACAGGCTTTGAACTCGGGACCTGAGCACTGTCCCTGAGTACTTCTGCTCGAGGCTAGTGCTCTACCACTTGAGTCACGGTGCCGCTTTCAGCATTTTGCTGGTTCTCTTGAGCCACGTTCTCAATCTGGCTCGCTGCTGGTTAACTGGGAGGTGGACTTTTAGAGAGATTTTCTTTTGCCTGGGATGGCTTTGAACTGCATCCAAGGAGTTTTAGATACAAAAGCCCTTTTTATTTCCTATTGGAGCAACAAGGAAAACAACAGAGATAATCCATTTGTAACTTGTTGGGAGCTGACCAAAAAACTGCTTGTTAAAGTTTTGCTGTAACACTTAGAGAACATGAGATCTATGTGCCATCAATCTGAATCATGCCATTTGATCTTACCGGCAGGTGATAGAGAACACAGATAAATGACAACCGGGGGCAAAGGGTTAAAGCAGTGTGGAATTTTCAGTTTTAGCAGTGGCTGCGTCTTTCATCCCAAATTGGCAGGTACCATGCCATGTGATGGAGTCAGGCATGAGAGATCTGGGCAAGGCTGCAGTGGCATCTTTAGATAGATTGTCACATCTCGTTTTGGGTTGCCTGCAAAATTTCTACACAGACTGGTGAAGATATTTAAAATCCCCCAGCATTTCTGGCTTTTGTAGGCTGATGCCCTTCTGATTTAAACAGGGTAAAAGGATTTTCTTAATCACAAAATCCACATGGCTCTCTCTGTGGCCACCAACATAACTATGATGTTTTAACCTGGAGTAACTGTTAGGATAGTATACTATTCAAATCCTCACAAGGCTCATAGATTGTTTGAGCACTTTCCAATGCAAGAGAGATTGAGAGAGAGTCCAAGGAATCGGTAGTAGTGACACCAGGCAGCTTGGGAACAGACAGCTAGCACACGCGTTGGACCTGCATCCTAGGAAGCAAAATGGTTTTTTGGGTCAGGAAAATTTAGGTGAGTCGTCATATTTGTATGAAATGATTCCGATTTCTTGATCTTGAGAGTTTATGAGAACACAGGAGAGAAAAATGGGAAGGTAAAATCTTAATTTATACCAAGGAATTGTCAGGACTAGATGTACACTTGACTTTTAACACACTGGATATAAAGAATAACACACTAGTTTTATATCATTGTACTTATACCACATGCTGTATATTTGAACCTTTTGGAGTTTTTCTTAGACACATTGGTTTGCACCCGAACATGACTGGTTTGTGTCAAAAACCTATTTTTTTTTTTTTGCTTTTAAGTTTTACCAGACAGACATACACATAGATGCACATATGAACCTTGAGTGCTCTTAAAATTGTTTTTGATTGTCCATTTAGGTTTTCTGGAATTCCAGTGGCAAATGGTATTATTTTGCCCATAATAGAACCACGTGGTTGATAAAAAAACAGAAACAAACCTCTGCTAGTCACCGAATCCCAAGACAACTCTGTGACTCCCAAAATGCCAATTCTTTCAAATCACAGCAGATAAGCAAACTTTCCATCCATCCAGAAAAACTCCTCCAATTTTAGTATCATTAAACTGGTATTTATAGGAAATCCAACCAAATTACTTATTGCTGTATCAGAACTCTTTTTTTCCCTTTTTAATATTCCATTTCAGTTGAAAATTTGAGGCTTGTCCTTGTTCTAATTTCACCTGTAGCTGTTTGTCAGGAAAGCTTAACAGAGAGAAATGCTGCAGCTGCACAGTGGGGGGGGGGGGGGGTGGAGCTCACAGACCGGTAGCAGGTTCTGGCCCTGCCCAGCGGCAGCGGTGGGAAAACAACCCAAGGCTAACAGGACTGCCCCCGCTGCCACTGCCATGTCCCCGGGGCTCAGTGCATGCCACTGCTCACAAACCCAAGCGGGGGTGCCTGGCCCGGGGCCGCGGGGAACCCAAATCGTCCTCCACACACTCCACACGACCCATTCGCAGATCGGGACTTGGATACACCAGGTGGGGGCTCCCGGGCAGGACTGCGGCATTTGCTCCAGGCACCACAGCCGCCTGCGCCCCGCCCCCCCCACCCCCATCGCGGACTCCGAAGCTGAACGAGCCTATCCCCCCAAGTGCGGCTGAAAATCCGCTTCTCTATGCTTCTTCCCCATCTGGATGGGCACGTCCCTCCTCTGAAACACAATTACTCAGCATAATCTGTAGGGTTACTGAACCCCGAAATTCCCGGCCGTACGTTCCTCTGCTCGCCCCACATTTGGGCGCCAGATGTTGGGGGCTCGGGATCCCCTCTCCCCCGTTTCTCCCGGGGAGATGCCTGATCCCAAATTGTGAAAGACATTCATCCCTACTCCGCCCACCTGCAAAAGGGCAAAGCTTGTTTTTGTGGGTTACGCTAAGAAGAGAAAAGATGCCGAAACCTCCCCCCTTCCCCCTCACGTGTCAGGAGCCGACGCAGGACAGAGGTCTTGGGGAGCCGGTCTGGTTGGTCCTCCAGTTTCAAAGAGCTTTAATCAGGGAGGGATTTATAACCCTAATGGCGGGCAGGAAAAGGCAGCACCAATTGAATATTAAAGATTGGCTGAATGAACTGTCCCTCAAGTGATGTCACAAAACTTCCTCTATTGGCGGAGACCACAGCCCTCCAAGAGCTGGGTCTCTGGGGGCTCCGCCACCATGATGGCATGCACATGCTCACTCCCAGCGGTTGGGGCTGCTTTGCTTCTCTTCTGGCAGAACTTGGAAGATGAGAGTGGCTAGCTTTTACACTGTCCCAATGCTGGGGGAAGGGCAGCATCTCGCTCTTGTCGCCCTTCCCCCATTAAGGCCAAAACTGAATTCCCAACACTCTTGTGAAGTCTCTCTTTAGCTCCTTTGCCCATTTAATAATTGGTTTACTGGGTTTGGAGGGGCTTAGTTTTTTGAGTTCTCTGTAGATGACAGATATTAGGCCTTTGTCTGTTGCTGTGATGGTAAAGATCCTTTCCCATATGATTGGCTGTCTTTCTAGTTTGGTGGCTATGACCTTAGCTGTGCAGAAACTTTTTAATTTGTAGTAGTCGCATTTGTCTGGTATCTCCCTTATTTGTTGTGCTCCTGGGACTCTATTCAGGAAGTTCCTTCCTGTGTGTATAAGTTCTAGCGTCTTTCCTACTCTATCCTTCAGTAGTTTCAAGGATTCAGGCCTTATATTGAGGCTCTTGATCCATTTTGAGTTGATCTTGGTGCATAGTGATAGATTTGGGTCTACTTTGAGTTTTCTGCATATGGCTGCCCAGTTCTCCCAGCACCAGTAGTTGAAGAGGCTCTGTTTATTCCATTGTATATCTTTAGCTCCTTTGTCGAATATCAGCTGACTCTAAGAGTGAGGCTTTATTTCTGGGTCTTCAATTCTATTCCACTGGTCTTCAGGTCTGTTTTTATACCAATACCAGGCTGTTTTTGTTATGATGGCCCTATAATAGAGCTTGAAGTCTGGTATTGTGATACCTCCTGCACTATGTTTTTTGCCTAGAATTGCTTTGGCTATTCTAGGTTTTTTGCTGTTCCATATGAATTTATGGGTTGCTTTCTCTATTTCAGTGAAGAATGTAGCTGGGATTTTGATGGGGATTGCATTGAATTTGTATAACAATTTGGGCAATATGGCCATTTTCACTATATTGATTCTGCCTACCCATGAGCATGGAAGGTCTTTCCATCTCCTTGTGACTTCATTTATTTCCTTTATTAGATTTTTATAGTTCTCATCATAGGTCCGTCACGTCTTTGGTTAGGTTGACCCCTAGGTACTTTATTCTTTTTTTGGCTACTGTAAATGGAATTATTTCCATAATTTCCTTTTCTTCTTGTATATTGCTGGTGTACAAAAAAGCTGCTGACTTTTGTGGATTAATTTTGTAGCCTGCTACTTTGCCAAAATTGTTTATTAGGTGTAGGAGTTTGGGGACTGAGTTTTTTGGGTCCTTCAGATATAAGATCATGTCGCCTGGGAATAGGGATAGCTTGATTTCTTCCTTGCCGATGTGGATCCCTTTGATGTCCTCCACTTGCCTTATTGCTATGGCTAGGGATTCCAGACCTATATTGAAAAGAAGTGGGGAGAGTGGGCATCCTTGTCTTGTTCCTGAGTTTAGGGGAAATGATTTTAGTTTCTCCCCATTTGATAAGATGTTAGCAGTTGGTCTGTTGTATATGGCTTTTATTGTTTTGAGGAATGTTCCATCTATTCCTGTTCTCTCCAGAGCTTTTAATAAGTATGGATGTTGTATTTTGTCAAAGGCTTTTTGGGCATCAACTGAGACAACAATGTGATTCTTGATTTTAGTTCTGTTGATGTGGTGAATTACATTGATTGATTTATGGATGTTGAACCATCCTTGTGACTGTGGGATGAAGCCTACTTGGTAATGGTGTATACTTTTCTTGATCAGTTTCTGGATCCTGTTAGCTAATATTTTATTGAGGAGCTTTGCGTCAGGGTTCATTAGTGATATTGGTCTGGAGTTCTCTTTTTCTGTTGGGTCTTTGCCTGGTTTGGGGATGAGTATAATATTAGCTTCGTAGAATGAGTTTGGGATTTCTCCCTCTGTTTCTATTTCACGGAAGAGTTTGAAGAGTATTGGTATTAGCTCCTCACTAAAGGTTTTATGGAATTCATTGGAGAATCCATCTTGGCCTGGGCTTTTCTTTGTTGGGAGGTTCTTGATTAACCCCTGTATCTCACTGTAAGTTATTGGTTTATTTAGTTGATTTATTTCTTCGTGGTTCAGTTTGGGGAGTTTATACGTCTCTAAGAATTGATCCATTTCTGTAAAAATATTGTTTTTTAGTGAGTAGAGGTTCTGGAAATAGTTCCTTATGATTGTTTGAATATCATGTGTACTTGTTATTTTTCCGGTGGAGTCCCTGATTTTACGTATTTGAGTCTCTTCTCTTTATTGTAAGTCTTGCAAGGGATCTGTCGATTTTATTTATTTTCTCAAAGAACCAGCTTGTAGTCTTATTTATTTGTTGAATGGTCTTTCTATTTTCAATCAGATTTATCTCTTCTTTAATTTTTGTGATCTCTCTCCTCCTAGTCATTTTGGATTCAATCATTTCTTGTTTCTCCAGTTGTTTTAGTTTCATCACGAGGTTATTTACCTGGTCTGCTTCCATTCTTTTAATGTGAGTGCTGAGGGCAATGATATTCCCCTCAGTACTGCTTTAGCTGTATCCCATAGGTTCTTTTGTGCTTTATTTTCATTGTCATTGTGACTTATGAATTCGTTAATTTCATCTTTAATTTAATCTGTGGCCAAAGTGATAGATAACAGTGAGGGGTTTAGCCTCCAAGAATGTGTATAGCCTCTGTGGTAACCATTGTTATTGAGGGTTACCTTTATTCCACTGTGGTCAGATATAATACACGGGAGGACATTGAGACTTTTGTATTTGCTGAGGTTCTTTGTGTGGGCTATGACATGGTCTATTTTGGAGTATGATCCATGTGCCAGAGAGGAAAGATAGAACAAAAAACATAGTAACAAACCTATCCAGCTTCTATGGAGAGCTGAGTTGGGACACCGTGGAGATGAGACTAGCCAGGAGACAGGACACAAGAGCCAGGTGGCATGGCATAAGGACTCCTGAGCTGACCTGACCCTAGGGGGCTGGGTCACAGGAAGCTCCCAATCCCAGGCACTTGACTGACAGCTTCGGTAACCTATAGGACAAATGGCACCCCTGTTTCTAGGGATTCAGGAAGACCAATCACCTGGGGGGTGAGACTTCCCTTCCTCTAGAAATTCATGCATGTCCATCAAGACAAAAGGCTCAGTAGTGCAACCTACCATGTGGCCAATGATGGAGCTGGGCCGATCTGACCTCCATAGTACACTAGCGCACTACCACTTGAGCCACAGTGCCAGTTCTGGCCATTTCTGTTTATATGGCTTAATTTAACCATTTTTTTCCTTCTTCTTTTTATTATTTGTTTTTTGGCCAGTCCTGGGCCTTGGACTCAGTGTCTGAGCACTGTCCCTGGCCTCTTCTTGCTCAAGGCTAGCACTCTGCCACTTGAGCCACAGCGCCCCCTCTGCCCGTTTTCCATATACGTGGTGATGGGGAATCAAACTGAGAGCTTCATGTGTAGAAGGCAAGCACTCTTGCCACTAGGCCATACTCCCAGCCATTTTTTTTGTTGTTTTCCAGTCATGGAGCTTGGACTCAGGGCCTGAGCACTGTCCCTGGCTTCTTTTTGGTCAAGAATACAATGCCACTTCTGGACATTTTCTGCATATGTGGTCCTGGGGAATTGAACCCAGGGCTTCATGTGTAAGGGAGAAGGACTCTTGCCACTAGGCCAAGTCCCCACCCGTAAGTGGTTCTTAAAGTTAAAATAAAATTTTTATAGCATGAGACGACAACTGAAATTCAAGGAATATATTTTCAGCAGGAATCATGGAAAAAATACTGACATTTTCCAGGCACATCACTTCATTTCAGCACATTTGGAAAAGTACTCTCTCCATAAGCAATGATTAATTATTAGTAAATCTTGCTGGACTGATGATATTTTCTTGGCAGTATAAAAGTGGAGACTTCATTCTATCAGCCTTTGAAATTCTTAAGTGCTAGCTATCTTGTTTAATATCTTGAGAATACCTGGGTTCTTCAGGCTCGTGACTATAATCCTAGGTACTCAGGAGGCTGAGATATGAGGATCAGGGTTCAAAGCCACTCCTGTGAGAGTCCATGAGACTCTTTTCTTTAACTAACCACCAGAAAACAAGAAGTGGTGCTGTGGGTCAAAGTGGTGGAATACTACCCTTGAACAGGGACAGCGCCTCATTGCCGGACTAGATTTACCTCCCCTGGTGCGGGGATGCTAAGCTTACTCCCTTATCAGTGCTCCCCTTTTTACCCTCTCCCCTGGGCACCTGACCAGCAGGCGGCCAAGGTGGAGCGAGGGACACGGGCTAGCCTAAGGTGCACGTGGCCGAATGAGATCCCCTTTTCCTCCCTCCTTACCCACCAAGGAAGCCAGGTGCAGACGGATCTCAGAGACGCCTCGGAGAGCAATCCAATTTAATTGGGAGGGACTCACAGTAATGTAGTAGTGATGACGAGGATTGAGCATGAGCTGGCGATAGGCTGGCGAGCTTGTCCATCCAAGAGCAGCTCCCAAGGACCGCCCTCATGGGCTAACGTCACTTCCCATAGTACCGCCCTGTGGGCAAAGCCTACCAAAAAGGGAGCACACGTGCTCACTGGTGCAAGGTGGGGGATGGTCTCAAAGCTTCCCCTTCTGGTTCCGGACCCAGAAAGGGATAGGTGTGGCTCACTTCCACACTGCCCCAGGGCTGGGGAAAGGGCAGCGTCTCAGGATCGCTCTCCTCGCCCTTCCCCCCCTTAAGGCCAAGATGAATCCTCAACATCTGCCCCTTTTACTTTTTGTTCTTTTGAACAGCAGGAGGTGCCTTACTTGAGGGTGCGCCATGTCTTAGGTTGCCCCCCCCCATGGGGGATCTTACCCATCTTCGGCTAACGCACTAGTACTTCAGGCCAACCTGCCTGCCAGGCTGGCCAGCCCAATGAGGGGACTTGGGGATTGGCACTTGAAAGAAAGCCCTGTTATTTTTTTCATTCCAGCAGACCTCAGTGAGAAGTGGGTCCTAATGGGCATGTGACCAACCTCATGGGGTTCCTAAATGACTAAAGGCCAAAGGCCACTTGTGTGGACAGCTCTGGCTTTTCGCTCACAATATAAGAGACCAATTTGTCTAGTACAGAGCAATGCAAACATAATGCAAATGGAAGCATCAAGCAGACATGAGCATAAGCAATCATAACACAAGGCAAATCCAACATGAGCAACTGTAACACATGAGCAATTATAACACAGGCACAATGCAATGGAGGGTCTCTTATCTGGCTCAGTCCATAGGAGATAGAGGAGTCCTGTTCCATTTCTGTGTGACTCAAGGTAGTGCCGATGGCTCTCCCTTTCCTCGATGGTGAGGTAGAGTCAGGTTCAGGTCCTGGCAATTTGGCAGCCAGGGTGCTGGTAACTTAACAATTGAAGTTAGTAAACACTTTATAGAAAACATTGCAGCAAGGTACCAATCCCTTGCTTATTGTAAACATTTATCATAAAACATAAAGGTGTCCAAACACTTTAGCTCCTATTTCCCTCCAATGGGGGCCCCTAAGATAAGCAGCAAAGGGGGGATTGAAGGGAGGAACAACAGTGTGCAAAATTTCCCTTTAGTTCTTGTGCAATGCTGTGGGCCACGCTGCCACAGCAAACATTGCCCCACAAGGCGCCAGGCAAGATCCGGAGAAGAAACAGGGCTGACACTGGGTCCATCACTGGTACAGACAGGCTTTCCCATTTCTCCATGGAAAAATCCACCACGGTCTTTGTTTTCCTGAAGAGAAAACAAGGAGAGACATCCCTCAAGGGCAAGTGCCCTTGGGTGGTCATTCAGATGAACAATATTTTAAGTCTCTAGCTGGTATCCAGATTGGATTCGGTTCCCCAGTTGGGAAAAATGCATGCGAAGCCTCTTCCCACACAGATAAGTGGGTCCAGACCTCGCCATGCTCCTGTAAGGGGTCCTTCCAGCGGACTTCCACCTTTAAGTAGGGTGTTTGGCTTGACCAATGTCTCTGGTTAACCCCAGGAGATTGCAGGGGAGGGACTAGCAGAAAGGGCATACATGACTTGCAAGTCCTAATAATCTTTTTTAAGTCTTTTCTAGGAATTGAAGGAAATCTCTGATGCAACCCTCTCCAATTTAAGTGTGTACGCTCATGGAGTCCTTGGGACATTTGAAGGTTTTGAGGTTGAACAATAACCATAGCTACAATAGTCCCATTAGTGGCCAGCTGGTCGGCCATATGATTACCTTGTGTCACAACCCCAGGCAGTCCTTGGTGTTTGCGAAGGTGCTGTAAGAATATAGGCTCAGCCCGCTCTTTTAACAGAGACCTGACTTGAATCATCAGAGGGGTGATTGGGTTTTCATCTAATTTTATATGAGGACACCAGGTTTGGTAGCAAAGTAACCACATATAAACTGTCAGAAAACAGGTTCATCATCTGTTTGACATGGGTCAGTGCCAGGGCTACTGCATACAGTTCCTTAAACTGTGCAGATCCAGTACCTGCTTCAAAGTAATGGGTGTTTTCTTTCCCACCGGCAGGGGCCGAGGCAGAGTGTACCACCACGGCAGCCCCTGCTCTTCCCCCATCTGTAAACACATTGGCAGCCTTGACAAGAGGCCTGGTAGAGAAAAGTACAGGAGGTGTCCATTGTAGCCTGGAAAATGAGGTCACCCACCTCGAGGTGCCATAATCTACCTTTCCAATAAAACCCTCCAGGGCACTGGACACCCATTCATTATTTCTTTTGACATGTTCAAAATCTGACAGCAGGTAGGGAATGGTTAGCACATCGGGATCTCGCCCATAATGTCTCAGGGAAGTATCCTTGCCCTTGATTATCAAGTCAGCTAGCTGTTCTAGCTGGGAATAAACCCTGGGAGCTCCTCCCACTGATGTGTGCACCCACTGAAGAGGCTCTCCTGAATGGGTAATAGCAGCTGAGGAAAGCTCAGACCCAGGTAGGAGCCAAAAGCAAAGTGGGCACTCAGGCTTGTAGCGGGCCAACCATGCCATTTGGATTTTCTGGAAGGCTGTTTGAAGTGATGGAGTTATTGTAATAACATCAGTGGGCGCTTTGCCCTTCAAAGAGTCATGGAGCGGAAGCAGCTCCTCTGTAGGCAGGTGAAGCCAGGGTCTTAACCAGTTAATCTCACCCAACAGTCTTTGCATCTCCACCAGAGTATAAGATGTCTGGAAGGATAACTGGGGCTTAAGGGGGCACACAGAATCTAATTTAAATTCTTCCCCCAAGATCTTAAAGGGGTATATTTTCTGAACCTTGTCACTGGCTATATGCAGTCCTCTTCTTTGTAGGAGTGTTTGTAGCTTGCTATAGGCAGCATCTAGTACTTGGATATCTGCTGCTCCAATAATGATGTTATCCATATAGACATATAAAATAATATCTGACTGGCTCCTAAGACGTTAAAGAACTTGTGATACATAATGTTGGCAGAAAGCAGGACTATTAACCATGCCCTGAGGTAAGACTACCCACTCATACCTCTGGTCTGGCCCCTCGTAGTTAACTGAGGGCACAGAGAAAGCAAAGTTTTCACAGTCCTGGGGGTCAAGGGGAATGGAAAAGAAACAGTCCTTGATATCAATTATAATGAAATTAAGATCCCGAGGAATGGAGGGATCAATGGCAGCCCCCGTAAAGGGGTGCCAGCGGGGATTATCCGCTCGTTAATTTTTCTTAGGTCCTGTACCATCCTCCATTTACCTGAGGCCTTTTGTACAACAAATACAGGGCTATTCCAAGGGTTCAGCGAAGGTCTAATATGCCCGAGGGACAGTTGTTCTGATATTATTTCCTTTAATCTTTCTAGCTTGTTTGAGGGAAGTGGCCACTGTTCCACCCACACTGTAGGACCCGGAAGCCATCAAATGGCAGGAATGGTAGGAACAGTGGCCCTTAGAATTGGGGGTGAGGCCCTGTAGAACAAACAGGAGCCTTCTTCCTCGAGGCCTTGGAGGGAGGTGCTCTCTGGCAGTCACTAGGGCCACCTCACAGGCCCTGGCCTGTGAGGATCGAGGCCTCAACTTTTCCCAGGATATCCTGTCCTAGCGGTTATCTGGTAAGCCTGTCATTATCAGGGGATGCACTATGCCATTTCCACCATTCATGTCATCCCAGGGAAGCCAGTCCCTGGTTGTCTCACTCTCAGCTGTGCCTCCCACCCCCGAGGTCTGGGGGCCCGGATTAAGTCCCACCACGGAGGCACCCCCTCCTTCGTTAATATAGTCCGATCTGCTCCTGTATCGATTAAGACTTGGAACCTCTTTCCTGATATAATAATTTCTATCTTTGGCCTTATTTCTGGGACTATTGGGACTGCCCAGAGGGAGTCAGGCTGGTCACTGGGCTGATCACTGGACTGATTGCCTCCTTTGAGTGACGGGGCTGGAGGGTGCCCCACTACTACTTTAAAGGCCTCCCCTTAGCATCAAATCTGGACTTACAATCCTTTCAGCAATGAAATCCTGTTTTGCAGTGGGGGCAAGGTTTCGTGGGTAGCTCCTTGACCCAGCCAGAGGGCTGTCCTCTCAAGGCACCAGATCTTACAAGACCAGAAGGACACTCCCTCTTGAAGTGGCCCTGGCCACCACCTTGGTAACAGCACTCCCTGCTTACCTCACCTGTGGGGGCAGGGGCAGGCTCCTTAGTAAGCAGAGTGGTCAGCAGCTGCGCCTGGCGGGATCGTGCGCTGATGCCCCGACAAGCATAAATCCAGCTGTCCACAGATCTCTCCTTTACTCCTGCACAAGCCAATCTGCATTCTGATGTCATCCCTTCCCATGCCAGGGTCCTTAGAAATTGATTTACCTGGGACCCAGGAAACTGTCGGTGGGGATTGTCCCTCACTTGTCCAATGAAGGCAGCAAGACTCTCATTGGTCCCTTGGGTAGCTTTTACTGCCGGGGTCTCTAGGAACCCCTCTCCTAAGCCACGCCATGCGACCCGTCCCACAGCCTGTATCTGCTCCCGGTAGGGGGCAGGGAAGGCAGCCCGTTGGGGACGGGTGGATCCAAATAGCATGCCAAAGGTTATGGGGATTGGCGGATCAGTGGCCTGATTTCTCTCTGCCTGAGCATAGCACTCATATCTGAAAAGGGAACACCACTCCTCAAACATTGTTCTATCAAGCAGTGACTGGGCCAGGCTTCTCCACTCCTGAGCGGTAGAAAACAGGTGGGCCACGCCCTCGAGTAGGCTCTCCCCCCCAGCGGGTGTTCGGTCCCCCTCCCTCGAGGACTATTCTCCTGAATTCTCTGAAATCTTGTATCTCCTAGGGCCACCATGAGGCTGAGATGGCTACCAGGTTGAGATTTGCTGAGTTGTCTGAGCTCAGTGAATGCATGCTGCTGCAGCTACTGGGCTGCTGCTGCCTCTCAGCCAGGCTCCTTAAATCTGCATATGTATGGAGCCGAGCCAGGCCTCCGGTGGGGGAGGGGTAGCGAGCCGGCAGGGGCGTCTGAGCACATAGTTCTCCCGTCACATGCCTCAGGGCCATGGCAGCTAGTCTGGGGTCCTGGAGATCAGGCTCGCGCTCGTCCCTGGGCCCCTCGGAGCGGGGCATTGCCCTGTCCAGATCAAAATTCCCCCCTGCTGCCCTCTCTTGAGTCCAGGGACTCTCCCCTGGGTCCAAGGAAAAGCAGGCCTTAAGGGTCTTGATAGCTTGGAAGGTCACAAGGGGGAGTTCCTCTCCCAACTCCGCTTCCTTGCCTTCCAATTCTCGCCCTAATCAATAAGGTGCAAATTATTCCACCTAATCTGAATCTGTGCCATTGTCTTTGATGACCTGATGGGAGAATCACGTATCCTGGAGACTCTACTCCAATTCCCTTAGGTCTTGCCAGTAGCTGCTGGACTCCCTCCCGCGGGCTCAAGCCCCACATTGGGCGCCAATTGCCGGGCTAGATTTACCTCCCCTCGTGCGGGGATGCTAAGCTTACTCCCTTATCAGTGCTCCCCTTTTTACCCTCTCCCCTGGGCACCTGACCAGCAGGCGGCCAAGGTGGAGCGAGGGACACGGGCTAGCCTAAGGTGCACGTGGCCGAATGAGATCCCCTTTTCCTCCCTCCTTACCCACCAAGGAAGCCAGGTGCAGACGGATCTCAGAGACGCCTCGGAGAGCAATCCAACTTAATTGGGAGGGACTCACAGTAATGTAGTAGTGATGACGAGGATTGAGCATGAGCTGGCGATAGGCTGGCGAGCTTGTCCATCCAAGAGCAGCTCCCAAGGACCGCCCTCATGGGCTAACGTCACTTCCCATAGTACCGCCCTGTGGGCAAAGCCCACCAAAAAGGGAGCACACGTGCTCACTGGTGCAAGGTGGGGGATGGTCTCAAAGCTACCCCTTCTGGTTCCGGACCCAGAAGGAGATAGGTGTGGCTCACTTCCACACTGTCCTAGGGCTGGGGGAAGGGCGGCATCTCAGGATTGCTCTCCTCACCCTTCCCCCCTTAAGGCCAAGATGAATCCCCAACACCTCGTTCTTCCATGTTTTGTGTTTCATCAATTTTATTATCTGGTGAAAAACTGTGGGTGTGATTTATAGTGTGTTCACTTACACAGAGTAGTTGTCATTTTCAATATCTCAATTTAAGTTTTAATTTTCTGAATATAAAATTAAAAATAGGACCAAACTACAGTATGTTTGGGAACTTTATCATACTTAGCCTATATAGTCAATGAGAATTTTGTGCATTTCTCCTTACTGATTGTGTTTTCCATAAATATTTTTTCAAGTCTTTTTTGGAGACGGGGGAGGGTATTGAAACTGGGGCTTGAACTCAGGCCTTCAAGTAGTCTCATTTTTGTTTTTCTTTTTTTACTTCAAATATATAACAAATATTTTTATTCTGAGATACAGGCATCTGTTTAAGACTTATAAGACCTATATACAATAACAGTCACACCTCCTTCAACAATCAAGTATATTTATATGCTTTTTAAATGCAATGATCTTATTCAGACTTCATTTTCTGAACTGTCAGTTTTTCAAACTCTTTAAAATGCCATTCTGTAATGATAAAATATATTTTTGCAAAACAATCCATAAATGTAGTAGTAACATTTAATGAATATTACCATGAAAGGTATTTGTAAGGATGTGACAAATGATTCAGCAATTTTTCTAGTCTTATATTTTTAAAAAGTTACAATTTGACAGTAAGCTTATTTTAAAATAATCTTACACTAATTCATCTCAAAAGGTGCTAATAATAAGTCATTTTGCAAAAAACCTAAAACTGATTTTTTTTTATCCAGGACAATGGAAGAAAATGTATCCTCTGAACAGATGAATATTTTCAAGGACTTATCTTTCTTCACCCACTATTGTTTCTACAAAAACATGCAAGCAAATATAAAATGCGCATAAAACAGCTATTTTAAACAGGATTTTAATCCAATATACCTTTGTAGCTGTCATCATTGTCTCCAGTTTAATATGCTGTAAAATACATGAAGTTCCAGTATCCCTTTGGTGATTGAAAAAAAAAATCCTTGAATAAACAGAAGCCAGCTTGCAACTTCTTTAGGCATTTCAATAGAGGAGTATTATCTATGGAGAATACCTCCACCCAAAGTCATGATTACAGAAGAGAATTTTAAATACATCTTAGGGTGGTTAGAATTAACATCCAATTTAACGTTTTAATGTTTAAAAGGAAAGAAAGGTTGTTATTAGCATTTAAAAGGATACTGCAACTTTAACAACTGTAAACTTTGTTAGAAGGCTGTGGCAGACAGCTCTATGCTACTAGGATTTTTTAGCTTGTAAATAAAGCAAACATATCAACAGTTTAAAAATGCTCTACACTATAAAAACACAAAAGGAAATGAGGGGGAAAAAATCAAACAAACCAAGAATGCCCTTCTAAAAAGAAGCTGTATAACATATCTAAAAGTATAAAAATGCAAATAAAGAAATAACTTTGATAAAAATTTTAATTTCTTCACTTAAAAAATAACATGAACTTTTAAATTAAAATGGAGAAATAAAGCTTTCCAAATGGAGAGTTTCAACTAAACTATAATAATGCCAACAAGGTAAGCTTGCATAGAAAAAAATTATCAAATTATTACTGGCTACATGCTTTTTCAAAAAGTAGAAATTCATGTATTATAATCATAGTGCAAAACCATGGCAGTATGTAGTGTCTTTTACTGCCTTGGGTTGAGAAATCGACTGTGGTACCTCCAGCTATCACAGTTTCAGGTCTTAAAATGAAATTTTTCTGCCAGCTAGAAACAATGAGTACATAAAGGTGGGCAGCACATCTGCTGAGCTATTAACGAAGTTTGAGATCATCACCACCACCTAAATTGGAACCAGGACTAGGGTCTTGCTGTCTTCTTGCCAGTTGCTGCCAGCAGCTGTGAAACTCTCACCTCCATTTCCTCCCGGTGAGAACGATCTCGATCTTCAAATTCACGAGTCCTTCCAAGAGCCTCTTCAAAGGCCTGTTGTGCTAATGCATCTTCCTGCTGGGCTCATTCCTCATCAAACTCCAGACAGCCCATACCATCGAGTCTCTGGAGATCAAGCCAACCTTTCCTGATAACACAGACTCCATTCAGAATCATAGGAGCCTTCAAATACACCTTGCCTGCTTCTCTTTCCAAGTCGACATATTCCTGGCTAGGTATTTGTCGCTATTCTCTCTGCCAGCTGGCCGGAAAAAACTGGAGAGACAGATTGGTTACTGTGGTGATCTCGAAGCGGCCGTCGTGGCAGGCATTCTGGAAGCTCGTCTGGCGCTCCTCGTGGGGCCGGTCCCTGAAGCCCGTGTACTTAATCTCACACTCATGGCTCAGCTTCCTGAAGAACTCCTCATTTTCAAACTTGCTTCTCTGGTCTGGCACGAGGCGCGGCATCTTCCCGCCCGAAAGCCGAGGCAGCCAAGGCTCCGGGCTGGCGAGGGTAACCCTCCGGCTGGTTCTGTGCTACCGACTGACCGCCGACCCCGTGGAGCCCTGACTCCCGCTTCTCTTTTTTTCAGGCGCCCACCTGAATGGACTCCCGCTCCGGGGAGTCTGAGGTACCGCCGCCCACTCGAGGCCAGCCCACGCCGCTGCCGCTGCCACCGCCTCATCAGTTGCCTACGGCCCGGGCAGAAAAATCTCTCGCCCTCATTTTTTGTTTTTGAAGTGTTTTCTTTTCCTGTCTCAAGACAAGTGCTGTACCGTTTGAACCACATCTGCAGTTGTGGTTTTTGGTGGTTAATTGGAAATGAATCTCTCCTATTTATTGGCTCTAACTGGATTTGAACCATGATTCTGAAATCTCTGTTTCCTAAAATGCTAGAGTTGAAGGCTATCAGACTGGGCTCTTTGGTTGTTTGAGACAGGGTCACACTTTGCATCCCAGACTGGCTTTGAATACAAGATTCTTCTGCCTAGGCCTCCAGTGAACTTTACCCCGCCCCTTTCCAAATAGTAATGATGAATTTATTATTTCTGTTAAGGTAGTGCAGAGGGAACTCGGAGCCTTGTCCATACCGGGCATGTGTCATGATCCACCCTGTGCCAAATCCCAAACCCCCTAAGTCATCCTGACTGACTGATCCAGGATGCTTTGGGTACTGGTATTAGCTTAAATGAGAGTGCCACACTGAGGTGTGAGATGACCACCACATGGAACATACTTCTAACCATCACAGACAGCCACTACCATCCCCAAATCACAACCAACCAGCCAAAAAAAAAGCACTGCCTTCCTGTGATGGGGACATGTTTGGTCTACACCTGTCCCTAAGAGAGGAAGTGGGGGTTGGAAGGAAGGGGTTCAGGATGGTGGGGTCCTGATGAGCTTTAGTTGTGATCTCTTCCTAATTGGAAAGAATGGACACAGGGTGGAGGCTCTCAGAGCTGGCAATGTCCACCAAGCCAGACAGTACCCATCCCAGCCCTGGCCACACCCACAACAGCACAGACCACGCCCAGTCAGAAGTTGCCCACGCCCTCCTGCTACACCAGCAGGTCCCCAATCTTCTGGATGATGTAGCTGTGTGCTTGCTGCCCTCCTCCAGGACCTGTAGGTGGCGCTGCAAGGCAGGCCAGGAAGTGGCCATGCATGTCCAGCAGGTCATGGGCTCAGGGGAAGTGGCAGTTGATGGCCTGGCTGCTGAACTCCAGCTCTTCTTGCTGGTGCTTGGGAACATACCCTGAGCATGATCTTCCGCGTCCACACAAGCTGTGTGTGCCTCCGTCTGCATCTGCACATGCAGGGCATCTGGCCTCTTCACCGCTTTCTTTTGTTTTTGGCATATGCCAACTCCACTGCCAGGATCCAGGACTCAGCCTCGAACTTGTGGGCATCAGCTTCGATCTTGCTCCTCAGTGAGGCGGTATAGGGATCTACCAGGGAAACTGAGTCTGCATTGTAAAGTGTAAGTGACAGAGTCCTCAGCCACCTGCTTCAGTTTTAGGAACATGGAGTCAGCTTCGTCCATCTCTCTGGTGGCTCTCGCTGTCATCTGGGGCCCCATTTCTCAGCGACCTTCATGCCCACATTCCTGGCAGGTCACCAGCTGCCATGGGACAGGAGGCTAGGACAAATAACTGGCATTCCTGAGGAGTTCAAGCCCCAGGATTAGAAAAAATATAATAACCAATAAATAAAATAAAATCCTTCCTCCTAAGAAGGGTCCAGAGAAACCATGGCTCTGCAAAGGATCTAATGGAAAATAACATTTAGTCTCTCCAGGTCTGGAGAATACTTTCAGCTTGCTGGCTTCTTGAAAACAAAAGTAAACCATTTATCTCCCAGTCTATGGCCTGACTAAAGGTAGCACATAGACTACCCAATCTTAGGTACACACACACTTACTGTCCCAAGGTATGGAGAGCATAAGTTTCTAACACAACACTCGTAACTACCACAGCTTTACCTCATCTGTGTATTTCTGTTTCTCTAAGACCAGGCAGCAAGAACTGATTTTATTCTTTTCCCAGAATTCAGTAGAGGGGAGCCATTTGGTCCCAAAGATAAACATGAACTATCTTTTGTTCTTTTTCATCTCCTACAAAAAAAAACTTCCATTAGAAAGTTCTTACTGTGCCAGGACCACTTAACACTGCATTAATTCCCTAATGTGGGTATTTTCATTAGCTTCATTTTATAACTGGGGATTTGAAATATCGACAGGTTCTATCGCTAGCCTAAGCTTACACAGAAAAAACAAGACCAGACTCTAGCTCCAGATCCCACATACCCAAGCACTATGCTTTGCTGCCCTTCTCTAGAATACAGAAGGCATCAACCCAACAAGAAGACCAGATTATAGAAGAAAATCTAAGGAAGCTGAACATGTTATCTTAACATCAAGACCCTGGTTTCTTAGTACTTCTTACCCAACAGCTGTAGCTCTATCACTGGAGCAAAATGTGCCTGAGCAGAGGAATCCTTCACATTTTCTGGCTTCTGGGAGTCTTCCCAGCTCCCGAAGGGCTTTCTCTCATGTTCAATCCAGAGTATAAGCTCCGGTTTGGAAAGATCACCATCTGCAGAGAGAAGTCAGACAGGGGAGCTTAGCCTTCTTGAGCACTACTTTTAGACACACTGAGTTGTTTGAAATGTTTCTGGGTTCAAGTCCAAGGACAAGCATAGATAATTTTTTTTTCCTTGTTGGGCATTGTTATTCCTAGCTACTTAGGAGGCTAAGATCCTGACTCCATTTTGAAGCCAGTTAAGTAAAAAGGTAAGAGACTGTATTTCCCAAGTAACCACCAAAAACCAAGCCAACAACAAAATTCACTAGACTTAGCCCTCAGGACAGAACCACACGCTTGAAAGAAATAGATTGGTATTTAGGAGGTAGCCACTTCCTTTCAGATTTGACAATGGGACTGGAGAGATTCTCTGTTGTTGTTTTTTTTTTTTTTTTTTTTTTTTTTTTTGAGGGAAAATCACTTTGTTAAAGATTGGTGTTGGGAGCAGGGGACTGTTTGCTCTCACCTGTAATCCTAGCTACTCAGGAGACTGAGCTCTGAGGACTGCAGTTCAAGGCCAACCTGGACAGGAAAGTCCATGAGGCTCTTGTCTCCAACCATCAACAAAGACACAAGTGGAGCTCTGGCTCAACGAGTAGAGCTCGAGGCTTGAGGAAAAAAGCAAAGGGAGAACCCTTAGGCCCCGAGTTCAAGTCCAAGGTCTGGCACAAAACAAACAAAGAAGCAAACAATAAAGTGGGTAGGAAGCGGAAGAAAGGCACTGAAGACAATAAGCTCTTAGGTCTGACAGGGCAGTATCTTCCCAGCCTTGAGGTTTTGAAAGCCCTCCAATCTGAACTCAATCTACATTTTAGAGCTAGCTTTGCATTTAGGTGAAGAATCATCACCTAAGGCAGACAGGCAAAACAAATCTCTCTTTTATTAATAGATTGCAAATGTAACCAGTGATTTCAAAGGAGAAAAATCTGTTAGCTTTGCTCCAGTTCCTAATCTGTGTCACATGCTTGCTTAAAGCAGCCCCTTGTGTTTTCCCCATCTGCCTTCCCATGGGTTTGGGCCATTTTGAGGAACCAGGGGCATCTCGTTCATTCACTCACTGGCTGTGTTGATTGTGCACCTCCATCAGCTCCAGTCGGCTTCTATCATTGTAAATAGCAGGCTTAGCCTTTCTTAATTTCAGGATCAGGCTTCAGGTCCCTCGGAGCAGGATAGGGTTTTGTGTGGACTCTGACATGGGCAGTGAGTTTGGACTTAGGTCTCTCCCCATTGTGTACCCGCTGGTGGCCGACCAACTGTGTCTTCAAGCAGAAATCCTTGTTGCACGTGGGACACTGGAGAGGTTTCTTGTACTTGCTACACTGGAATGGCTTCTTGCCGATATGAGTCCTGATGTGTTCCACCAGCGTGAAGCACTTGGTGAAGCCCTTACCACACTTGTAGGACAACGGCATCTCCCGTCCATGCAGCAGCTGGTATGTCTTCATGTCAGCCCTGACCTGGAAGCTCTTGCCACAGATGGAACACTGCACCCGCCTCACCCTGCTGGGCAGGCCCAGGTACATGTTGAGGTGGGCCTACGGAATGAAGCTCTTGCTGCACTGGCTGCAGGGGAAGGGCTGTTGCGTGCTGTGCATGTGCTGGTGCTCTCGCAGGACACCCTTGCAGAAGAAGCTCTTGGGGCACTGTGGGCATTGGAAGGGCTTTTGAGCGCAGTGAGTGTGCTGATGCTCCCGCAGGGCGCCCTTGGGATAAAAGCTCTTTGGGCACTGCAGGCACTGGAAGGGCTTCTGGGCGCTATGTGTGAGCTGGTGCTCCCGCAGCATGCACATGAGGTGTAAGCTTATAGAGCACTTGGTGCACTGGAAGGGCCTCTCACCGCTGTGCAGGTGCAGGTGCTCGATCAGCCTGGCCCGCTTGATGAAGCTCTTGCCACATTTCCTGCAGGGGAAGGGCTTCTGGGCGCTATGGGTGAGCTGGTGCTTCCACAAGTTGCCCTTGTGGCTGAAGCCTTTAGGACACTGCGGTCACTGGAAAGACCTCTCCCCGCTGTGCAGGCGCAGGTGCTCCTGGAGGTGGCATTGCTGGGGGAAGGCGAGGCTGCATTCGCTGAAGGGGAAGCGCCTGGGGTCTCTGTGCTTGCGCTGGTGGATGTACAGCCGGGTCCGGAGGCTGAAGTGGGCTTTACACTGAGCACAATGGAAGGGCAGCATGTCTTTGGGCTGCTGCCCGGCCCAACACAAGTGTGGGGTGCATGTGCTGAAAGAGACATTCCTTGATTCCCCTCCTAAGGCATTCCTGGCCAGGTTGGCTTTGCTGGCAGGTGTCCTCCCAGCCCTTACCGCTTGATCCTTGGAGTGGCCCGCTGTGTACATCCCTAAATGGTTTTCCTTGCCAAAGCTCTCTCCACAGGTGGGGGCAGGACGCAGAAGACCCTTGCATGAGAGGAGGCCCAGGGCTCTGTGACTTGGAATTCCCCCTTCTGCCACAGACACACGAGAGCCATGGACCACTGAGCCTGGAGACAGGGTGTCAGGTCTCTGTGGGGTCATGAGGCTGAGGACTTGCTCAGCCCTGAAGGAAACGTCTTCCCCTCCTCCTAAGAAGGGTTCAGAGGAGCCATGGCTCTGCAAAGGATCTAATGGAAAATGACATTTAGTCTCTACGAGTTTGGAGGATAATTTCAGCTTGCTGGCTTCTTGAAAGCAAAAGTAAACCATTTTCTCCCAGTCTATGGCCTGACTAAAGGTAGCACATAGACTACCCCATCTTAGGTACACACACAATTACTGCCCAAGGTATGGAGAGCATAAGTTTCTAACGCAACATTTATAACTACAACAGCTATATGTCATCTGTGTATTTTTCTTTCCCTAATACCAGGCAGCAAGAACTGGCTTTATTCTTTTCCCAGAATCCAGGTAGAGGGGAGCCATTTGGTCCCCAAAATAAACATGAACTATCTTTTGTTATTTTTTATCTCCTACAAAAATAAGCTTTCATTAGCAAGCTCTCACTGTACCAGGACCACTTAACACTATATTAATTCCCTAATGTAGGTATTTTTATCATCTTCATTTTATACCTGGGAATTTGAAATATTGACAGGTACTATCACCAGTCTAATGTTACTCAGAAAAAGAAAGACCAGACTCTAGCTCCAGATCCCACATACCCAAGCACTATGATTTACTGCCCTTCTCTACAAGACATCTCTCCTCAGGTCAGCCCAACAAGAAGACCAGATTCTAAAAGGAAATCTAAGAAAGCTGAAAATGTTATCTTAACATCAAGACCCTGGTTTCTTAGTACATAAGACCCAACAGCTGTTGCTGTGTCACTGGATCAAAACGTGACTCAGCAGAGGAATCTTTCACATTTTCTAGCTTCTGGGATTCTTCCCAGCTCCCAAAGGGCTCTATCCCATGTTCAATCCAGAGTATTAGCTCCAGTTTAGAAAGATCACCATTTTCACAGAGAAGTCAGACTGGGGAGCTTAGCCTCGTTGAGCACTACATTTAGACACACTGAGTTGTTTGAAATGTTTCTGAGTTCCAGTCCAAGGACTGGCATAGATAATTTTTTTTCCTTGTTGGGCATTGGTATTCCTAGATACTCAAGAGGCTGAGATCCTGACTCCATTTTGAAGCCAGTTAAGTAAATAGGTTTGAGAGACTCTATTTACAAAGTAACCACCAAAAAGCAGTTGCTGTAGTTCATATATAAGTATGAACTAAAGACTATGATGTGAAAAGTCCTTGTGAGTTCGTATTTTGAGAAATCGCACTATCAAGTGGCAGCCATCTCCCAGGATCCACACCTTCCTGAAGTGTAAGGCTTCTTACCTAGTGAGACCAGAGTCTCGTCACTGGTTCTCATGATGTGCTTGTAGAGCATCTTCTGCCATATCTGCAGATGCTGCCATTCCTGCTCTGAGAAATACATGGCCACGTCTTCAAAAATCAGCGGTAAGTGCAATATCAGACACAATGTAGACACAGTTAAGATCGCAGCAATCACCCCCTATCTCCCTCTCAACTCACTTTTCTATAATGTTTTGCCAATTTGTGTGCCAATCCTGGGGTTTGAACTCAGGGCCTGGGTTCTATCCTTGGGCCTGTCTGTTCTCAAATCTTGAGCCACAGTGCCACCTCTGGCTTTCCCTGTGTATCTGGTACTGAGGAATCAAACCCAGGGTACCATGAATACTAGGCAAGCACTCTACCACTAAGCCACATTCCCCACCCTAGTTTATTTATTTATTTATTTTTGTTGGCCATGAGGCTTGAACTCTGTCTGGACTTGGGCACTGTCCCTGAGGTTTTGCATTCAAGGCTAACACTATACCACTTTCAGACACAACACCATATCCAATTTTCTAGTTGGCTTCAAAATGGAGTCAGGATCTCAGCCTCCTGAGTAGCTAGGATTACCAGTGTCCAAGAAGGAAAAAAAATTATGTGTGCCAGTCCTTGGACTTGAACCCAGCATCTGCGCTTCATTTTTGCTCAGGTCTAATACTCTACCACTTGTGTTGGAGCTCCACTTCTGAATTGTTTGGTTCTTTATTGGAAATAAGAATATCATGAACTTTCCTGCTCAGGACAGCTTCCATCCCAGATCCTCAGATCTCAGCCTCCTGAGAAGCTCCGATTAAGGTATGAGCCACTGGCACCCAGCTAAGAATCTATGCAAAGGACACATCTATTTATTTACAATCTCGTCAGTATAGGTGCTGCATAGCTTCAACATACTTAACTCTTGAAGTTGTGGGCCCCACTGGGAATATACAGGGTATTTTATAATTACCAATCTCAACTCATTTACGAACCAGCAAACACATTCAATCGTGAGAAAAACATAATTAAAAAATAGCCACTCAAACAGCTCAGATACCGTACAATGAATGAGACCAAGAAAATGAGCAACACATATGCACTGGTCATATGCACATATACACATGATGGAATTTTACTAATCCATCAGGAAGAATAAAATGAGTGGGCCTGGGAAACAGTAAATTAAGTAAATCAGGCTCAGAGAGACAGAGGACACATGTTATCTCTTATATGTGGATGTTAGATTTAAATTAAAAACAAGTACAAAACCATACAGAGTACTATGTATATATATATATATATATATATATATATATATATATATATATATATATATATATATATATACACAAACTGAAGCATGGCATATGCAGAGGAAGATTCCAGTCGTGTAACTTCTTTGAACAACTAACTTAGTTTAATAAGAGGAGTCCTAGGAAGCTAAAGCAAGTTTTGGGGGGGGGTTGGGGGGTGAGAGTTGAGATGAATGGAGAGTAGGTGAAAGTACTTATTATATTCAATGTACATCAGTGAAAATGGAACTAGGTAACTTGAGGGAATGACTGGGTGGGAAAGATGGGGGAGGATTTAAGGGGAGACACTGCTTAAGGGAGCATTGTACTCAACCGGACTTGTTGAATTGAAAACCCTTTGTATAACTATTTAAAGACAATTTTTAGCCAGGTACTGGTGGCTCACACCTCCAAACTTAGCTAGTCTGAAGGCTGAGATCTTGAGGATTTTATTTTATTCATTGGTTATTTTTTTCCAATCCTGGGGCTTGAACGTCTCAGAAATGCCAATTATTTGTCCTAGCCGGAACTTACTGGACCGGCAACTTTGGCTGGGATCTCAGAGCCCACTGGCGGGAGCCCTCCTGGTGTACACTCGAGACCAAGAACCATGCCCTGGACGGATACCCGCAACCCTGTCATCTGCTGACACTTCTGAATTAGCTTCTGCTCCCCATCCTTTTTAAATTTTTTTTTTGGGGGGGGATACTAGGTCTTCACCCCCAAGGCCTGGCTAGGCATGTGCCCCACCATTTAAGCCATGCTCCCAGCCCTGTGCTCTGGGTCTTGAGTGGCATGGAATGCTGAAGGCATCTCTCCTGCCAGGGAGAAACAGGTTTCAAACTCAGTTTCCCCAAATGTTCCGGCACAGCTGAGGCTCCTGGGGTCCATCTGCCTCTCCTTCCTTTCTCTCCCTTACCCCCAGGCCACTCGCCTCCCTGCTGTTGGCAGCAGGGGGAAGTGCAGGGTGCCAGCCCACCAGTCTGGGTTCAGTGGTAGAGCTCTTGCCCAGTATATGCAAGGGCTGAGTGCTAGACTGAGTAATATAAAAAAAGGTCTCCCAAATAAACCATATTTTCAAATTTTTTAAACATGGTAGTGATAAACACGACATACATAATAAGCTCTTTATGGTACGTGATTTTAGGATGTTAAGGTATTCAGCTACAAGTGTCTCATGCCTGTAATCCTAGCTGATCAGGAGGCTGAGACTTTGAAGATCTTGTTTTAAAGTCAGCCTAAGCAGAAAAATCTGTGCAATCAATTAACCAGCAAAAGGCTATACTGGAGGTTATGCTATTCTGAATCAGTAGAGTGCTAGCCACATGTAAGAAAGCTGAGTAACAGCAGAAGGCCCACAGTTCAAGCCCTTGTACTGGCAAAGAGAAAGAGAGATAGAGACACAGAGAGAAATTATGAAAATATTAAGGGATCTGTAAAATGGGAATAGTGTAACTTCACAGACCTATTAAAAGGACTGCTTAGATTTTTTTTGTAAATTTTTGGGTCAGTCATGGGGCTTAAACTCAGGACCTGGATGCTCTCCCTGAGGTCTTTTCGCTCACGGCTTGAGCTATACCGCTTTGAGCCACAGCGCCACTTCCAGTGAGATAAGGATCTCACAGGTACATTTCTGTCTGGGCTGACCACAAACCACAACCCTCAAATCACATCCTCCTGAGTAGCTAGGGTTACAGATGTGAGCCACCAGTGCCTGGCCTGTCTAGATGTTTTATATTAAACACTCATCCCAGCAGGGGGCCAGTGGCTCACATCTATTATCTTAGCTACTGAGGGAGGCCGAGTGAGACCTGGAGGAGTGAGGAGTATAGGCAGCCCAGGCAGAAATTTTTGAGGACTCCTATCTCCAATTTACTAGCAAGTGGTGATCCATGGGTGTGGCTTCAGAGCACTAGCAGTATTGCAAGAACTGAGAAAGAACACGAGGCTCTGAGTCCCAGCTCCAATACCACCAGATACATGAAAAAGAAAACCTTATACTATGTTTCAACCTCAGGCACTGGGCACAAGTAATGTGACAATGTTGTCTTAGAAATGATTGCCTAAGGGGAGGGAGTGAGTTGTGATAACAGGGCTACTAGACACAGGACAGGTAGGAGAGGTAAGGAGGAAGGACTATGAGTCGTCATGAACCACATTAGGGCGTCTGTGACCGGAAAGGAAGTGTGTGCTCTTCACCCCCATGGCTTGATGGCAAAGGCCACCAGCCAGCACGTGGGCTGCCACTAAACCCCACGGGGGTCTCAAGGTTGCCAGCTGCCCGCCCCCCCCCCACGCTCCAGCTGGTGGCACGCAATGGTCAGGTGCAAGAATCAAGAATGAGAGTGCGGGGCCCTACCATGGTGCGTAGAACTCCAGCAGTACTGTGTCTTTGTCAGCCACAAAGTTATCAAAGTTGGCATCACTTAGGACTAAGACACCATTTTCTTCCTTAACTTCCAAGTCCTCTTCCTCCTCCTCATCTTCCTCCTCTTCCTCCTCAAGGGCATTTTCTCTATCAGATGAATCTAAATGAGAAAGAACAAGATTGATTCGAAAAACTAACAAGTCTGGTGGCTCACGCTTACAATCCTAGCTTTTTTTAGTGGGGGGGGGCGGAGGGGAGCTCAGATTTGAGAATCAAGGTTCAGTTTGGAGCCATCTTTAACTTTATTGTGTCAGTGACTCATCCCTGTACCCTTGGCTACTTGGGAAACTGAGACTGGGAGGATGAAGATTTAAGACCTGTCTGGGGAATAAACTCCATGAGACTCCACCTCAGCCAAGGAAGCTAGGCATGTGGCACCCTACCACCATCCAGATACAATGGAAAGCCTAGAGGTGGGTCACAGTCCACGCACAAGACCAGAGGCAACACCCTATCTCAAAACAATCAGCACACAGAAGGAGGCATGGATCAGTGATAAAGAGTACCTGCCTAGCAAACTGACACTCCAGAACCACCCAAGGAGAAAAACCAAAGAACCAATCTTCTCCTCGAACTCCAAAGCCTCAAAACGCATTGTGTGTATAAGGGGGGCTTTCGGTTCAGAAATGTGTAAAAAATATCACTCTAGAATTTAGAAGTCAAAGGATCCACCAGGACTTGGGATGCGATCAGAATGTCTATAACTCAAAGTCCTCGAAGCTGCTGGGCTTCCATGGGCAGCGCCTCCAGAAACAAAAACTCCAGGAACTTCCATAAGCAGGAAACCTAGACTCATCCTTGTCTTTTCATTCCAGAGGACACATGCACAACAAATCACACCTTTGCTTGGAAGCCAAGTTTCTTTCCCAGGATGTGGGAAATTCAGTATATCCTGTCAACTTTAATTTTTTTTTTTTTTTTTTTTTTTTTTGCTGAGTGACAGACATAAGTGCTCGTGGAACCCCGATTCTCATTACATCCATTTCTCCAGCCAGTTCCAACAATGAACAGCTGAGCACAGCAAGCAGGAGAACTTCATTAACAAGGAAGCCAGAAGATTCCAAGGGGCCAATTCTCCTTTTCTGGAGCTGCTTCTCAGGAGCTCAATCAACACCACCAGCCACTCTTTGTGGTTGCTCAGGATCCTAGGACTCCCAGGACCTGTCACTGTACTAAGCCAGCAATGGCTCTAAAGCAGTAGACAGGGGACCCCGGCACCCCCAACCCCAACCCTCCCCACCACTTGAATCTCCGGCATGCTGAGTTCTGAGGGCAGATTTGATCATTGTCGCTCAGATCCACCCATCTGCACGCTAACTGCAAAAACCTCACTTCTACCCCCACCCCATGACCTCTTCCTGCCCCACAGCTCCTCTCCCTAGAACTGTGCCCCTCTGCTGAAGGCAGGACAGCAAGCTCAAAGATGCCCACCACTTCCAGGGCACAAATGCTAGCTGGTGACCCGCTGGTCCACTGTTTTCCCCTGCGCAGCAGAACTGTGGGCACCATGGGCAGGTGAGAAGGTGAGAAAGGGCAGGGGGACACAGTGGAGTGCACGTGACAGCACCTGCTGGCCCACATCACATGTCTTGAGCAGTTCCTTGAGAAAGAGGGGCAGTGTCCTCAATCTGGAGAACAGGCCAGCATTCCCAGGTTTTGCCCAGTCAAACCTTTCTAGATCGCAGAGGGGGAAGACAAGAATTCTGCTCTCTGGTACTCAAAAAAATGGAGTCTATTGCCAGGTATCTTTGAAATAATCCTGTGAAAACAAAATATACCTCTTGATGTCATTAACTAAGCTCAGTGGCAACTAATACCGTGAGTATGTGAGTGTGAGTTTGTGTGTGTGTGTGTGTGTGTGTGTGTGTGTGATTACTGGGAGGTAAACTTGGGGCTTGGGTGCTGTCCCTTACACTCTACTAATATGAACTACACCTCCATTAGCCACTTTTCTGGTTAATTAGCAATAGGCGTCCCTCACCCATAATCCTACTCAGGAAGCTTGAGATCTGAGGATCAAAGTTTGAAGCCAGTCTGGGCAAACAAATCTAAGAAACTCTTCTCCAATTAACCAGCAAAAAGTTAGTACAGTTTAAGTGTAAACCACCAGTTTAGTACCTCTCAAGAAGGGATGGCTGGTGGCTCACACCTGTAGTCCTAGCTACTCAAGAGGCTGAGTTATAAGAACAAAATTCAATGCCAGCCTGGGAAGCAAAGTCAGCAAGACTCTCATCTCCAATTAGCCACTTAAAAACCACAAGTGGAGCAGTGACTCGAAGTGGTAGAGTGCTAGCCTTGAGCAAAAGAGCTCTAGGACAGGGCCTAGGCCAAGCAATGAACACACACACACACACTAGATGGAGAAAAAGAACAAGGAAAGGAACAGCACAGCCTCCTCTGAACAGACGACTCACCAGGCAATGGTTTGTCCTATCTGACCACATGACCAGATTGCTCACCTACAGTCAAGGGGGTGATAAAACCCTCTCTGAGCACCCCAAAATAAGACTAAGATGACAACCAACCAGTCCACAACTTGACTGAGACCATTTAATGACATATGCCTTCTGTCGGCTACTCTCATTCTCTGTCTACTCAAACTTGGAAACTCTCCTCTCTCCCCGGACAAGGGAAGATGGCTGCCAATGGATTTACCTGCCTCTTTCCTGGGCTGTCCATGCAGCGGAATGAAACTTCCTTTCTCTGCCCCTCTCTGCTTGGCTGATCACATGGCTGGCTGAGGTGAGCCAACAGACCAGACATAGGAAAGCCAGGGGTTTGGGCCTGGGGCCGAAAATTCAGCTTCAAGACAACAGGAGAGAAAAAGGAAGGTTGTAGGAAAAGGATTAGGGGACTTAGCCCACTGCTCAGGTGGATGGATGGGCCCAGGATAGGAGGACTCAACATGGCCACTCAGCTACACAGGTGGAAGATTAGAAGTTCAGTGAAGATGCTGAAACTACAGCCGCAAGGCAGGTCCATCCAGGGAGCTGTACAAAAAGAAAGCCTAGCCCCCCACCCCCTGAATATGGCCTAGTGGCAAGACTGCTCACCTCATACACATGAAGCTCTGGATTCGATTCCTCAGCACCTCATATATAGAAAACAGCCAGAAGTGGTGCTGTGGCTCAAGTGGCAGAGTGCTAGCCTTGAGCAAAAAAGAAGCCAGGGACAGTGCTCAGGCCCTGAGTTCAGGCCCCAGGACTGGCAAAAAAATAAAAGCCCCCAGCCCTGCCAGTATCACAGCTAACTGCAACTGTTCCCAATACCCCGCCATGAGCACCTGAAATACAGTCGGCACTGGCAATTTCTGACAGTCTCTGTGGAGACTGAAAAACAAACAAACCCAAAGGATGCACAAAGATGTTTCTTGCCTGTGCTCAGCCTAACATGGGCTCAAGCACAAAGGGAAGTGACAGAGCCCCCAGGGTGAAATGGGTCAAGTTGTCCCCAAGAGGCTGCTTGTCAGACACCCTAAAAAGGTGACAACACATTCCCTAGAAAATTAACCTGCAACTGTTGTAAGGCATGGCCCTATCTTTTAGCAATCCTGGTGTTGATTCCTCTATAACTTGACTTTTTGTTGTTGTTGTTGTGCCAGTACTAAGGCTTGAACTCAAGGCCTGGGCACTGTCCCTTAGATTTGTTTGCTTAAAGCTGGAGCTCTACCACTTGAGCCACAGCTCCACTTCTGGCTTTTTGCAGGCTAATAGGAAGTTAAGGGTCTCATGGACTTCTCTGCCTAGGCTTGGCTTACAACTGGGATCCCTAGATCTCAGTCTGAGGAGCTAGGATCACAGACAGGAGCTACCAATGCCCAGCTTCCTCTATGATTTGAGAAGAGGCTTTGGGGGAGAGGGGAAGTGTTGGGGGTTGAACCAAAGGCCCTGTGCCTGCCTAGCCCTGGCTGTACATTTCCACCTACTAGAAAGCTACACATCCCTGCCAGCTAAACACCTACATCTTAATGGAGAGACTACTCTCCTGACTCCTTTTCCTTTCCTTTCTGTTCAGTACTCAGGACCCAGGCACCCCACTACCTGTGCCACAACCCCCAGCCATGGGCTTCACTTACCCAGCACTTGCAGGGAGGGTTCATGCCATCCTCCGGAGCACAAGGCAAATAGAGCATCCCACACTCATGGCCAAGTAGCCGAACCCACAGGGCAAAGCTGTTCCTGCCATGGGGGATCTAACCAGACTGCTGTAACCTCCATCCACCCCACCAGACAACACGGAAGCCCTGCCGGCCCAGACACAGGCAGCCACTGTAAAGATATGGCCCCTAGCTGGCCACACACCAATCCCCACTGGGGAGGGCCCTGTCACAGCTAGGCAAAATACCACCAGGTCAACACTGAACAGTGCACAGAAAAGGAGACAGTTGTTATCTGATTATTAGATTGGCTTATAGAAGTAAATGATACTATAGGCACTGAGCCAACCCCTCTCCTCCTCTGCCCCCCCCCCCAGTGCTGGGAGTCAAACCCAGGGCTTTACACATATTAGGCAAGTGCTCTCCCACTGAGCTACCTCCCCAGTCCTCACTCCTATGTATTATTTCATCCCTGTGGTTTCTAGATGAAGCTAAGTGACAGGAAACTTTGGTCACCTGGATGATCTCGAGCTACTTAACAGACTGGAGGTCCTGATGCTCATCTGCTGTGCTGAATTGTCACCCACTTTCTTTCCAACATGCCCAAAGTCTTAGGGGCATCATTTAGGTCTTCCAGGTTTAAAAGGAAAAAAAAAAGAAAGGCTCTGAAAATCACCACTGTGTGGCACCCAAGAGAATTTCCACTTTGATTTAAACAAGCCAATCCTAAGTAAAAGCAAGAAACAGGATGGGAATACAATCCTTTCTGTTTTAGCTGGAAGGATGTGAGAAGTCCAGGTTTCTAGTGATCAAAACCAAGACATTATTTATTCTCAGCTTTGTTCCAAAAGTGTCCACCCGGGCTGGGGATATAGCCTAGTGGCAAGAGCGCTTGCCTCCTACACATGAAGCTCTCCGTTCGATTCCCCAGCACCACATATACAGAAAACGGTCAGAAGCGGCACTGTGGCTCAAGTGGCAGAGTGCTAGCCTTGAGCGGGAAGAAGCCAGGGACAGTGCTCAGGCCCTGAGTCCAAGGCCCAGGACTGGCCAAAAAAAAAAAAAAAAAAGTGTCCACCCAACAACACGGGCCCTCAAACCTCCATGCCTCCCAAAGTTCATTCTACTTATGAAAAACAAAAAATGTGTTTAAAATACAGATTCTTGGCCCCACCCTCCATCCTGTATATTTTGGGGATCTGTATTTAAATTAACAACCGGATGATTTCCATAAAGATGTCAAACCAGGGGCTGGGTATATGGCCTAGTGGCAAGAGTGCTTGCCTCGTATACATCAGGTCCTGGGTTCGATTCCCCAGCACCACATATACAGAAAATGGCCAGAAGTGGCGATGTGGCTCAAGTGGCAGAGTGCTAGCCTTGAGCAAGAAGAAGCCAGGGACAGTGCTCAGGCCCTGAGTCCAAGGCCCAGGACTGGCAAAAAAAAAAAAAAAAAAAAGATGTCAAACCACACTTTTAGACAACACTGAAACTTGGTTTCTTTCGGCAGGTGTTTTTCAGTTTAGGTTTGGTTTTTTTTCACCTAGTGGTGGGTGGGTTTTGCCTTTTCTACTTGAGGAGACACTGAAATCAGTAACCCACGCCAAAGTTACTCAACCTATCAGAAAGAGTATAAAGTTCACATCTCCCCTTACACACTGATACCAGAGAAAGAGGTTGTTATTTATATAGGGGGAAAAAATTCAAAAGCTAGTAGCCAGGAGAAAGGGGGATCACGAAAATTAAAGCTCTTCTATGTTTTCTAGAAATAGCTATTTTGAACTAGTCCTGCCTCCTATTCGAGCTCTCCTGTTTGCAGCTAGCTGAGGGAAGTTAGGAGCTACACCCCGCTCATCCAGGGGAGCTGATCACCAGCCTAGACCTCCCCACCCCCCTCAACCCAGCGGTCCCAATGGTGGATCGCAGTAGCTGAATGAGTACTGGTAGAAGCCACATCCCCAGTTTGCATGAAGATGGAATCACCCAAACTCGCTTCCGCGTGCAAACCAGAGAGCAAACACGGTTCCAGCACCTCCTTCTGCAGACGCTCCAGGGAGCACCTAAGACCTGACCTGCACACGGGTTTGCCTCCCTCCACAGGCGAGGCGTGCTCCCCCAGAATTTCCCGCCGGTCCCATGCTCCACAATCCAGGGCAGGGGACCCAAAGGCAGGACTCTCTGTGCTCAAAGCTCGTGCTCTACCCCTTGAGCCACAGTGCCAACTCTGGCTTTTCCTGTTTATCTGGTACTGAGGAATCAATTCCAGGGCTTCATGCATACTAGGCACACACTCTACCACTAAGCCACATTCCCAGGCCTAATTTATTTATTTATTTTTGTTGGCCATGAGGATTCAACTCTGGACTTGGGCACTGTCCCTGAGGTTTCTCATTCAAGGCTAACACAATACCACTTTGCCACACAACGCCATATCCAGTATTCTAGTGCTAATTGGAGATAAAGAGTTGCACTAACGTTTGCACCTGGGCTAGCTTCTAATAACAATCTTCACAAGTCAGCCTCCTCAGTAGGATTACAGGCGTGAGCCACTGGCACCTGCTAAGCATTTATTTTAGTATAACAAAATGAAGTAGGGAGAAATGGGAGAGAATTATTCCTGGCTTCTTAGGCAGGAAATGGAAAAGACTTCTTTCTTTTGAATTTCAATGATATGAGTAGTAGACACCTGTTCAGTTATCTGCAGCCTGTTTTCCCCCTTAGTACTAGGGCTTGAACTGTGGGCCTTGAGTTCTTCCTTGGCTCCTTTGCTCACTACTGGCACTCTACCAACCCATCCACAGCTCCCGACCCTCCGCAGCCTCTTCCAGATGAGAACCTCTCACTGTAACTTCAGCTACTTAGTATGTAACAGTGATTTTTCAAGGTCATGCTTTTTGGTGGTTACTTTGGAAATAGCGTCTCGCAAACTTTTTTCACTTAACTGGCTTCAAAATGGAGTCAGGCTCTCAGCCTCCTGAGAAGCTCCGATTAAGGTATGAGCCACTGTCACACAGCTAAGAATCTATGCAAAGGACACATCTATTTATTTACAATCCTCTCAGTATAGGTGCTGCATAGCTTTAACATACTTAACTCTTGAAGTTTTGAGCTCCGCTGGGATTATACGGGGTATTTTATAATTAAAAATCTCAACTCATTTAAGAACCAGCAAACACATTCAATACAATAGTGACAAAAACATAATTAAAAAATAGCCACTCAACAGCTCAGATGCCCTAAAATGAATGAGACCAAGAAAACGAGCACTGGTACATATACACATGATGCAATTTTACTAGTCCATCAGGAAAAATGAAATGAGTGGACCTGGGAAACAGTATATTAAGTAAATCAGGCTCAGAGAGACAGAGTACACATGTTATCTCTTATGTGTGGATGTTAGATTTAAAATAATAACAAGTACAAAACCATACAGAGTAATACACACACACACACACACACACACACACACACACACACACACAAACTGAAGCATGGCATATGCAGAGGATGATTCCAGTGGTGTAACTTCTTGGAACAACTAACTTAGTTTAATAAGATGAGTCCCAGGAAGCGAAAGCAATTTTTGGGGACTTTTTTTTGGGGGGGTTGGAGTTGAGATGAATTGAGAGTAGGTGAATGTACTTATTTTATTCAGTGTACATCAGTGAAAATGGAACTAGGTAACTTGAGGGAATGACTGGGTGGGAGAGATGGGGGAGGATGTAAGGGGAGACACTGGTTAAGGGTGCATTGTACTCAAACTGATTTGTTGAGTTGGAAACCCATTGTATAATTATTTAAAGACAAATTTTAGCCAGATACTGGTGGCTCACACCTCCAATCCTAGCTAGTCTGAAGGCTAACATCTTGAGGATTTATTATTTATTTGTTTGTTTGTTTGTTTGTTTTTTCCAATCCTGGGGCTTGACCTTGGCCTGAGCACTGTCTCTGAGTCAAGGCTAGCACTTGGCCACTTGAGCCACAGCACCACTTCTGGCCTTTTCTATGTATGTGGTGCTGAGGAATTGAGGCCAACTCCCTGTTCCTAAAACTGACGCAGGCGACTGATGACTCTGTCACTTACACCTTCCAATGCAGACTGTTTCCCTGGAATATCCCTATACTGCCTCACTGAGTTGCAAGATCAAAGCTGATGCCCCGAGTTCTAGGCTTAGTTCTGGAGCCTGGCATTAGATTTGGCATGTAACGAAAACAAAAGAGGTGGTTTCGAGGCCAGATGCTCTGTATGAGCAGATGCAAACGGAGGCAAACACATCATGTGTGGACACTGAAGATCATACTCAGGGTGTATTCCCGGGCCCTGCAGGAAGAGCTGCAGTTCAGCAGCCAGGCCATCAGCTGCCTCTTCTCTGCCCTCATGACCTGCTGGACATGCATGGCCACTTCCTGGCCCGGCTTGGAGTGCCACCTGCAGGGCCAGGAGAAGGGCAACAAAAACACAACTACATATCCAGAAGATTGGGGAGCTCCTGGTGTAGCAGGTGGGCTTGGCCAACGTGCAACTGGCCGTGGTCTGTACAGTTGTGGGTGTGGCCAGGGCTGGGATGGGTACTGTCTGGCTAGGTGGACATGGCCAGCTCAGGGAACCTCCAACCTGTCTCCATTCTTTCCAATCAGGAAGAGACCATGGCTCCAGCTCATCAGGACCCCACCGTCCTGAACCCCTTCCTTCCAACCCACAGTTCCCATCTTAGGGACAGGTGTAGACCAAAGATGTCCCCATCATAGCAAGGCAGTGTATTTTTTTGGCTGTTTGGTTGTGATTTCGGGATGCTAGGGGCTGTCTGTGATGGTTGGAAGTATGTTCCATGGGGTGGTCACCTCAACCGTCAGTGTGGCACTCTCAATTAAGTTCACACCAGTGCCCAAAGCATCCTACATCAGTCAGTTGGGATTACTTAGGGAGCTTCGGATTTGGCACAGGGTGGATCAGGACACATTCCCAGCATGGACAAGGTTCCGCATTCCATCACCACTAGCTTAAAAGAAATAATAAATTCATCACTGCTATTAGGAAAAAAGAGAGAACGAGGTGGGGGGCTAAAGTTCACTGGAGGCCTAGGCAGAAGAATCTTGTATTCAAAGCCAGTCTGGGACACATAGTATGACTCTGTCTCAAACAACAAAAGAGCCCAGTCTGGTGGCCTACACCCCTAGCTTTTTAGGAAACAGAGATTTCAGAATCATGGTTCAAGCCAGTTAGAGACAAGAAACAGGAGAGATTTGCTTCCAGTTAGCCACCAAAAAGGTACAACTGGAGATGTGGCTCAAGTGGTACAGCACTAGTCTTGAAGTAAGAAAAAAAGACATCAAAAACAAAAAATGAGACTACTTGAAGGCTTTAGTTCAAGCCCCAGTTTCAACAACCCCCCCAAAAATGACTTGAAAAAGTATTTATGGAAAGCACAATCAGTAAGGAGAAACGCACGTAATTTTCATTGACTATATAGGCTAAGTATGATAAAGTCCCCACACAATCTCTAGTCTGTTCATATTTTTAATTTTATATTCAGAAAATTATAACTTAAATTGATATATTGAAATTGACAACTACTCTGTGTAGTCAACACACTATAAGTCACATCCACAGTTTTTCTCCACATAATACATTTGATGAAACAGAAAACACTGAGGAACGAGGCACTGTCCCTGAGCTTTGCTGTTCAAGCGTAGTATTCTACCACTTCCACCCACACCACCACTTCTTGCTTTAAGTGGTTAGTTGAAGATAAGAGTCTCATGGACTCTGCTAGGAATGGCTTTGAACCCTAATCCTCACATCTCAGCCTCCTGGGTAGCTAGGATTACAGTCATGAGCCAGAAGCACCCAGATATTCTCAAGATACTAAACAAGATAGCTAGCACTTAAGACTTGCAAAGGCTGATAGAATGAAGTCTCCAATTTTGTACTGTCCAGCAAACATCATCAATTCAGCAAGACTTACTAATAATTGATGATTGCTTATGAAGAGTACTTTTCCAAATGTCCTGAAATGAAGTGATATGCCTGGAAAGTGTCAGTACTTTTTCCATGATTCCTGCTGAAAATATCTTCCTTGAACTTCAGTTGTCCTCTCATTTTTTTAATATTTTATTTTTACTTTAAGAACCACTTACAGCTGGGAATAGGGCCTAGTGACAAGAGTGCTTCCCTCTTACACATGAAGCGCTGGGTTCAATTACCAAGTACCACATATGCAGGAATGCCCAGAAGTGGCACTGTGGCTCAAGTGACAGAGTGTTACCCTTGAGCAAAACCAAGCCAAGGACAGTGCTCAAGCCCTGAGTCCAAGCTCCAGGACTGGCAAAAAAAGAAGAAGAAGAACAAGAAGAAGAAGAACAAGAACAAGAACAAGAAGAACAAGAAGAACAAGAAGAAGAAGAAGAAGAAGAAGAAGAAGAAGAAGAAGAAGAAGAAGAAGAAGAAGAAGAAGAAGAAGAAGAACAAGAAGAAGAAGAAGAAGAACAAGAACAAGAAGAACAAGAACAAGAAGAACAAGAAGAACAAGAACAAGAAGAACAAGAAGAACAAGAAGAAGAAGAACAAGAAGAACAAGAACAAGAAGAACAAGAACAAGAAGAACAAGAAGAACAAGAAGAAGAACAAGAAGCAGAACAAGAAGAAGAAGAAAAAGAAGAAGAAGAAAAAGAACCAGTTAAATTAAGCAGGCTCATGTATGTAATTTCCAGATAATCAGAAAAAAAGGGAAGCAGAAATATGCCTCAAATGGTAGAGCACTAGCCTTAAGTAAAAGAGCCAAGTGAGAATATAAAGCCCTAAGTGCATGAAGCCCTGAGTTCAATTCCTCAGTGCCACATAAACAGAAAAGCCCAGAAGTGGCACTGTGGCTGAAGTGGTAGAGCGCTAGTGTACTATGGAGTCAGATCGGCCCAGCTCCATCACTGTCCACATGGTAGGTTGCACTACCTGGCCTCTTGTCTTGATGGACATGCATGAATTCCTAGAGGAAGGGCAGTCTCACTCCCAGGTGATGGGTATTCCTGAACCCCTAGAGACAGGGGTGGGCATTGGGCCTATAGGTTACTGAAGCTGTCAGTCAAGTGCCTGGGACTGGGAGCTTCCTGTGACCCAGCCCCCCAAGATCAGGTCAGCTCAGGGAGTCCTTATGCCATACCACCTGCCTCCTGTGTCCTGTCTTCTGGCTCTTCTATTGTGTCCACGGCATCCCAAGTCAGCACTCCATATAGAAACTGGATAGGTTTGTTGCTATGGTTTTTGTTCTATCTTTCCTCTCTGGACTGTTCCCTAATAGTATTAAGTGTATTTGTGGGCTTGCAGGCTGCTAATGCTAAAATGAAAACCCCAAGATTTGAAGCTCAGGGATAGTGCTCAGGCCCTGAGTTCAAGCCCCAGGACTAGCAAAAAAATACAATTATAAAAACGATTTTCTTGGGAAGAAAATTCAGACTGTTTTTATTGCCTCCTAGACGTTCATTCTATTATGGTGCTAGGGATTTAGGAAATCGTGATTTTCAACTGTCACTATTTATTTGACCCCGATGCATACACACGGGTAGACCTCAAATTACATCTTTCATAAGTATCTGCACTCTAAAAATACCAAGGTAAATGATCCAACCAGATGGCTGTCACATTTTCCTGATTTACAGACGGTCTCATGGGCAGTCACGACATTCACTTGCTGAAATACACGTTTGAGAGGACTTTTGATTCCCGGTGTGCTGAAAACTTAGGGTTAGTTATGTCAGACCCACCGAATCCTAACCTTGGACTTTATTTCCACTTGTTGCAAGGATTCCATTTCAAATCCTAGATTCTTTTTCAGCCATAAGCGCGCTGAGTGAGTGCCCCCGCCCTTGTGTGGCATGATCCCCACCAAAACCCTGACACATTGGGGACACCTCACCTGTCTGACTTGAACTCCCCCATCCTAAAGTCAGTAATTCCGGTAATAGCTGGTGTCAACCCGGCTCCCTTGGAATGTGAGCCGCCTCACGTTGGATGCTCCATCAGTCACTTTGCACATCATCACCCTTGCCCAGAGTAATGGCTCCTTCCCGCCCAGCCTTCCCATCCCATTCTCCCACCCTCCACCCATCTCCACCTTGCTCTACCCCACCATCACCTGGAAAAAAGCTGCCTGACCCTGGGCCTCCATATTAAGGAGAAGCACACATCAGGATGATGCCCAATTTCCCTGGCCATAGGCCACCACCTTCTGGGCGCTCTCGTGCGTGACTGAGAAAACAGACCCACATGCACGGCCTCCATGCAGACGCGGGTTTTCTTTTGCCTCTTGTAAGATTGGCCAATCTTTGGTGAAATGACCACCATTTTAGGGGGAACTGTGTGTAATCACTAAAGGACCTTCAGATAAACTACATCACCCATGTGAACAAAGGTTCAGGGAATTCATTTGACTGTTCTCAGTTTCAATGCCAACCAACCAAAACCAAAACCAAATCCAAGAGTATGAGGCCAACAACAAAATTCACTGCACTTAGCCCACAGGTCAGCATCACACTCTTGAAAGAAATAAATCGGTATTTAGGAGCCAGCCACTTACTTTCAGATTTGAGAATGGGACTAAAGAGATTCTCTGTTTTTTTGAGGCCAAATCACTTTGTTAAGGCTTGGTGTTGGGAGAAGGGGACTGTTTGCTCTCACCTGTAATCCTAGCTACTCAGGAGACAGCTCTGAGGACTGCAGTTTAAGTCAACTCTGGACAGGGAAGTCCACGAGGCTCTTGTCTCCAACCACCAAGAAAGACACATCGGAGCTCGGGCTCAAGTGGTACAGCTCGAGGCGTGAGGAAGAAAGCTAAGGGATAACCATTAGGCTTGGAGTACAAGCTCCAGGACTGGCAAAAAACAAACAAAGTGAGTAGGAAGTGGTTGAAAAGGCACTGAAGACAATAAGCTCTTAGGTCTTTGACAGGACAGTATCTTCCCAGCCTTGTGGTTTTGGAAGCCCTTGAATCTGAACTCAATCTGCATTTTAGAGCTAGCTTTGCATTTAGGTGAAGAATCATCACCTAAGGCAGACAGGCAGAACAAATCTCTTTTATTAATAGATTGCAAATGTAGCCAGTGATTTCAAAGGAGAAAAATCTGTTAGCTTTGCCCCAGTTCCTAATCTGTGTCACATGCTTGCTTAAAGCAGCCCCTTGCGTTCTCCCCATCTGCCTTCCCATGGTTTTGGGCCGTTTCTGAGGAACCAGGGCCATCTCGTTCATTCACTCACTGGCTGTGTTGACTGTGCACCTGCCTCAAATCCAGTCAGCTTCTATCATTGTAAATACCAGGCTCAGCCTTTTCTTAATTTCAGGATCAGGTTTAGGGTCCCTCGGAGCAAGACAGGGTTTTGTGTGCACTCTGACATGGGCAGTGAGTTTGGACTTAGGGCTCTCCCTAGTGTATACCCGCTGGTGGCTGAGCAGTTGTTTCTTCAAGTGGAAAACCTCGTTGCACTTGGTACACTGGAAAGGTTTCTTGCACCTGCTACACTAGAAAGGCTTCTCGCCGATGTGAGTCCTGATGTGTTCCACCAGCTTGAAGCGCTTGGCGAAGCCCTTGCCGCACTTGCAGGAGAACGGCATCTCCCTTCCGTGCAGCAGCTGGTATGTCTTCATGTCAGCCCTGGCCTGGAAACTCTTCTCACAGATGGAACACTGCACGTGCCTCTCCCTGCTGTGGAGGCTGAGGTGCCTGGTGAGGTGGGTCTGCCGGATGAAGCTCCTGGGGCACTGCAGGCACTGGAAGGGCTTTTGAGCACTGTGTATGTGCTGGTGATCCTGCAAGGCGCCCTTGCAGTGGAAGCTCTTGAGGCACTGCGGGCACTGGAAGGGCCTCTCCCCGCTGTGCAGCCACAGGTGGTCCTGCAGGATGTAATTGAAGCAGAAGCTCATGGGGCACTGTGGCAACTGGAAGGGCCTCTCCCCGCTGTTAGGCGCAGGTGGTACTGCAGGGTGCACTTGAGGTAGAAGCTCTTGGGGCACTGGAAAGGCTTCTCCACGCAGCGCAGGTGCAGGTCCTCCTGGAGGTGGCACCGCAGGGGGAAGGCAAGGCTGCACTCACTGCACGGGAAGCGCCTGGGGTTTCTGTGCTTGTGCCGGTGGATGTGCAGCTGGGTCCGCAGGCTGCAGCTCACTTCGCACTGGGCACAGTGGAAGGGCAGCGCATCTTTGGGCTCATACCCAGCGGGCCCCAAGTGCGGGGCGCAGATGCTGAAGGAGACATTCCTTGGCTCCCATCCTGGGGGGGGGGGGCACATCTGCGGCCTCGCAAGGAAGCTGGCCCCGTGGTCCAGTGCGAGATGTCCTTTGGGGTCCCAGTGCTGAGAGGGTCTGGGCGGGGCGCTGGGCCCTCGCCTGGGGTGGGGAGTGAGAAAGTACCTGCTCCAGTTGAGAGCACACCTTGCATTTTGGGCCTTGGACTGGACTCTTCCTTTCAAGGCCAACCAAGCTTCTCAGCAAATACCTCTTCTGTTGTGAGCTCCTCCCACACGCAGGGCACTGCTCTGGCCTCCGCCTCCCTGCCAGGTTGACTTGGCTGCTGGGTTTCCTCCCAGCCCTACTCACTGGGCCCTTGGAGTGGCCCACCGGGTGTGTCCCTAAATGGTTTTTTTTGCCAAAGCACTCTACACAGTCCAGTTGAGGATTCGGGAGACCCTGCCTGGAGGCAAGCCCCAGGACTCTCCACCTTGGAATTCCCCCTTCTGCCACAGACACACTAGAGCTGTGGGCCACTGTGCCTGGAGCCAGGGTGTCAGGTCTCTGTGGGGTCAGGAGGCTGAGGCCTTGCTCAGAGCTGAAGGAAACATCTTCCCTTCCTCCTAACAAGGGTCCAGAGGAGCCATGGCCCTGCAAAGGATCTAATGGAAAATAACATTTAGTCTCTCCGGGTTTGGAGAATACTTTGAGCTTGCTGGCTTCTTGAAATCAAAAGTAAACCATTTATCTCCCAGTCTATGGCCTGACTAAAGGTAGCACATAGACTACTCCATCTTAGGTACACACACACTTACTGTCCCAAGGTATGGAGAGTATAAGTGTCTAAAACAACAGTCCTAACTACCAAAGCTACATGTCATCTGTGTATTTTTGTGTCCCTAAGACCAGGCAGCAAGAACTGACTTTATTCTTTTGCTAGAATCTCGGTAGAGGAGAGCCATTTGGTCACAAAGATAAAAATGAACTATATTTTGTTCTTTTTCATCTCCTACAACAAAATGACTGCCATTACCAAGCTTGTACTGTGCCAGGATCATGTAACACTGCATTAATTACTTTCATTAGCTTCATTTGATGCCTCGGGATGTGAAATTTCGACAGCTTCTATCACCAGCCCAAGCTTACTCAGAAAAAAACATCAGACTCTAGCTCCAGATCCCACACACCCAAGCACTATGCTTTACTGCCTTTCTCTACAATATACAAGACATCTTGCCTCAGGACAGCCAAACAGGAAGACAAGAGTATAGAAGGAAAACTAAGAAAGCTGAACATACTATCTAAATATCAGGACCCTGGTTTCTTAGTACTCACCACCCAACAGCTGTTACTGGATCAAAATGTGCCTCAGCAGAGGAATCCTTCACATTTTCTGGCTTCTGGGATTCTTCCCAGCTCCCAAAGGGCCCTCTCCCATGTTCAATCCAGAATATTAGCTCCAGTTTAGAAAGATCAGCATCTACACAGAGAAGTCAGACAGGGGAGCGTAGCTTCCTTGAGCAAATTTAGAAAGAACTGAGGTGTTTGAAATGTTTCCAGTTTCAAGTCGAAGAACTGGCACACATACATTTTTTTTTCCTTGTTGGACATTATTATTCCTAGCTACTCAGGAGGCTGAGATCCTGACTCCATTTTGAAGCCAGTTAAGTAAAAAAGCTTGAGAGGCTCTATTTCTCAAGTAACCACCAAAAAAAAAAGTCCTTGTGAGTTAGTATTTTGAGAAATTGCACTACCAAGTGCCAGCCATCTCCCAGGATCCACACCTTCCTGAAGTGAAAGGCTTCTTACCTAGTGAGACCAGAGCCTCGTAATTGGTTCTCATGACATGCTTGTAGAGCTTCTTCTGCCATGTCTGCAGATGCTGCCATTCCTGCTCTGAGAAATAAATGGCCACGTCCTCAAAAGTCAGCGGTAACTGCAATATCAGAAACAATGTAGACACAGTTAGGATCGCAGCATTCACCCTCCTTCTCCATCTTATCAATTGACTTTTCTTTAATGTTTTGCCAATTTGTTTGCCAATCCTGGGTTTTTTAACTCAGGACCTGGGGTCTATCCTTGGGCCTTTCTGTGCTCTAAGCTAGTGCTCTACCACAGCCCCACCTCTGGCTTTTCCTGGGTATCTGGTACTGAGGAATTGAACCCAGGGCTTCATGCATACTAAGCAAGCACTCCACCACTAAGCCACATTTCTACCTTATTTTATTTTATTGCCATTCCTGGGCCTTGGACTCGGGGCCTGAGCACTGTCCCTGGCTTCTTTTTGCTCAAGGCTAACACTCTGCCAATTGAGTCACAGCGCCACTTCTGACCATTTTCTGTATATGTGGTGCTGGAGAATGGAACCCAGGGCTTCAAGTATACGAGGCAATCGCTCTTGCCAGTAGGCCATATCCCCAGCCCCCCACCCTATTTATTTATTTATTTATTTATTTTTGTTGGCCATGAGGCTTCAACTCTGGACTTGGGCACTGTCCCTGAGGTTTTGCATTCAAGGCTAACACTATACCACTTTGAGACACAACACCATATCCAGTTTTCTAGCGCTAATTGGAGATAAAGAGTTGCACTAACTTTTCCACCAGGGCTAGCTTCAAAGTACAATCTTCACAAGTCAGCCTCCTCAGTAGCTAGGATCACAGGTGTGAGCCACTGGCACCTGCAAAGCATTTATTTTAGTATAACACAATGAAGTTGGGAGAAAGGGAAGAGAATTATTCCTGGCTTCTTAGGCAGAAAATGGGAAAGACTTGTTTCTTATGAATTTCAATGATATGAGTTGTAGACACCTGTTTAGTTTTCTGCAGCCTGTTGTTCTCCCTTAGTATGGGGTAATGATGGCGCTGGCCAGATCTGACCTCACACTGCAAAATAAATTATTACACCCTAAAGAATGTCAGGAAATACATGCTAACGGACGACAGGAAATCAGCCACTCAGTTTCAACCAAACACCAAATAACGCATCAGCGTGTCATCCCCACGGGTGTTGCTATCTGCTTCAACCGTGCCACACAATCCACGCGCAACTATCCGGGCCGGCCACACTCAGCCACCCGAGGCCCGCCAAGACAGCATCCCAAGATGGCCACACACTGGTTCTGAGTCCAGAGTGACCTCTGACCTCCGGGTCCCGGGGGCGAAGCAGGGACCCTGCAGCTGAACCCAGACCCGCTCAGGGCCCTCCCGCTCTCCTCCCCCGCGGTTCCCGGTGTGGTTTACATCTGTGGCCACAGTGGCCCAGGTGGCGGCCGCCAGCTCTTTCCAGGGTCAGAGCCCGCGAGCCAGCATCCACACCAGCAGCCCCTTACCGGAGTCACCTTGGCCATCCTCCACTTGGGCCAAGGTCAGATCCGCAGGATCCCCAAGTGAAGGCGGGTCCCGCGAGATCTGCGCACCGTTGGCACGGGGCATGGTGGGAGGCGGCTGGGGGGGCAGCGCCCCCTGCCGGCCGGAGGAGGTCGCCCCCTCCCTAGGGTCTGCCCCGCTGGGGACGCAAGGGGTCGGGTCGCTGAATCTCAGAAGGAGTTGAGAGTCAGGAGACCTTCGGGATAACTGAAGAGAAGGCGGCCAGGAGAGGGAAGGCGCAGACCCCACCGGGCGACTCACTGACCAGGGACGGGCTGGAGCGCATCCTGCAGGGATCCCCGGTAGCCCGGCCCATGGAGACCGGAAATGCCAGGAGGTGGCTGGGGGAGGGGTTCTCCCACCCCCAAGACTCACAGGGGTGGACAAGAGGTGCATGGGCCAAGACTCCAGCACCTCCACCTTCCTGCAACCAAGCCGGCGCTGGTCCCAGCCCCAACCTGCCCCTCTTGGTTGCGGGCGCTTTCTGAACCCGGCCCAGACCCAGCTCTCTGCCTTGACTGTGGGATGCCTTGGAACCCTGGGCGCTGTCCCCTGGGCCCAGGGCGACCACGAGCAGGTGAACAGAGATGCCCAAAGGATGAGGGCAGAGCAGCACCCACAGCAGAGGTGGAGAGAGGGGGGAAGAGAAAGATGAGTGGGACAGTGAGGAGAGAGATGGACAGAAACTGAGGAGAGGTTAGGCAGACAGGGACATCAAACAGACAGAGGTGGGCACCACCCATCCCTCCGCCCTTTCCGGCTATGCGGGGTGATGTCTGAACCTCCTCTGAGGCCAGGGGACCCAGGGGCTGGTGGCGAAGCGGGCAGCCTAAACAGGGACCTGGCAGAGCCTCACTGAAGGAGCAGCAATTGCGGGCCACCCTCCTGTCCCATGGCAGCCAGGGCCCTGACAGGAATGTCTGTGTGAGGGTCGTGCAGAAACAGGGTCCCAGAAAACAGCCTGGCAGGAACTGAGGTAAGACTTGGATCAGCCACAGGAGAGATGGTTGGAGCTGACTCCCTCTTCCTAAAACTGAAGCATGTGGCTTACACCTTCCAATGCAGACTCGCTTTCCCTAGAAGATCCTTATACTACCTCACTGAGGAGCGAGATCGAGGAGCGAGATCGAAGCTGATGCCCACGAGTTTGAGACTGAGTGCTAGACCCTGGCAGTGAAGAGGCCAGATGTCCTGCATGAGCGGATGCAGATGGAGGCCCATGGGGACACTGAAAATCATGCTGGGGGTGTATTCCCGGGCCCCGGCAGGAAGACCTGCAATTCAGCAGCCAGGCCATCAGCCGGCTCTTCCCCTGCACCCATGACCTGCTGGATATGCATAACCACTTGCTGGCTCACCTTGGAGTGCTGCCTACAGACCCTGGAGGAGGGCAGCAAGCACACAACTACATCATCCAGAAGATTGGAGACTTCTTGGTGCAGTAGGTGGTTGTTGCCACACGTGACAGGGTGTGGTCTGTGCTGTTGTGGGTGTGTCCAGGGCTGGGATGGGTACTGTCTGGCTTGGTGGACATGGCCAGCTCTGGGAAACTCCACCCTGTCTCTATTCTTTCCAATCAGGAAGAGACCATGGTTACTGCTCATCAAGACTTCACAGTCCTGAATCCCTTCCTTCCAACCCACAATTTCCCTCTTAGGGACAGGTGTAGACCAGAGCAGTCTCCATCATAATGAGGCAGTGCTTTTCTTTGGCTGGTTGGTTGTGATTTGGGGATGCTAGTGGCTGTCTGTGATGGTTAGAATTATGTTCTGTCGCTAAAGACATACAATGGAATAAACATAGCCTCTTCAACTACTGGTGCTGGGAGAACTGGGCAGCCATATGCAGAAAACTCAAAGTAGACCCAAGCCTATCACCATGCACCAAGATCAACTCAAAATGGATCAAGGACCTCAACATCAGACCTGAATCCTTGAAACTACTGAAGGACAGAGTAGGAAAGACACTAGAACTTATAGGCACAGGAAGGAACTTCCTGAATAGAGTCCCAGGGGCACAACAAATAGGGGAAAGACTCAACAAATGGGACTACTACAAATTAAAAAGTTTCTGCACAGCTAAGGTCATAGCCACCAAAATAGAAAGACAGCCAACGATATGGGAAAGGATATTTACCAGCACAGCAACAGACAAAGGCCTGATATCTGTCATCTACAGAGAACTCAAAAAACTAAGCCCCTCCAAGCCCAATAAACCTATTAGGAAATGGGCAAAAGAGCTAAAGAGAGACTTCACAAGAGAAGATATAAAAATGGCAAAGAAACACATGAGGAAATGCTCAACATCCCTGCTAGTAAAGGAAATGCAAATAAAAACAACCCTGAGATACCACCTCACCCCAGTTAGAATGGCCTATACTCTGAACTCAAGAAACAACAAATGCTGGAGGGGCTGTGGGGAAAGAGGAACCCTTCTCCATTGTTGGTGGGAGTGCAAATTAGTACAACCACTTTGGAGAACAGTATGGAGGTTTCTCAAAAAGCTCAATATAGTCCTACCCTATGACCCAGCCATACCACTCCTAGGCATCTATCCTAAACAGCAAAACCCAAGATATCAAAAGGACATTTGTACTTCCATGTTTATTGCGGCACAATTCACAATAGCCAAAATTTGGAAACAACCCAGATGCCCCTCCACAGATGAATGGATCCAAAAAATATGGTACTTATACACAATGGAATACTACATAGCGATTAGGAATGGTGAAATATTGTTATTCGCAGGGAAATGGTCAGAACTCGAACAAATAATGTTGAGCGAGACAAGCCTAGAACACAGAAAACAAAGGGGCATGATCTCCCTGATATATGACTGTTAACAAAGGGAGATGGAGAGACAGTAGAGACCAAGTCTGTGAACACTGTATATGTGCTTGATACATTGTAAATTGCATATGGGTCTACCTGACCTAGACAAGGGATGGAAAAACAGGTTGTAAGATATCACAAGAAATGTACACACTGCCCTACTATGTAACTGTACCCTTGGTGCACAACACCTTGTAAAAAAAATTTTTTTTGCTTAATTAATAATAAAAAAAATTAAAAAAAAAGAAAAAAAAAAAGAATTATGTTCTGTCGGGGTGGTCCCCTCAACCCTCAGTGTGGCACTCTCACTTAAGCTCACGCCAGTGCACAAAGCATCCTAGATCAGTCAGTTAGGAGGACTTAGGGGGCTTGGGATTGGCACTGGGTGGATCAGGACACATGCTGGGTATGGACAAGGCTACGAGTTCCAACCACTGTACCTTAAGAGAATTAATACAATCATCAATGCTGTCTAGAAAAAGAGAGAGGGGTGGGGTAAAGTTCACTGGAGACCTAGGTAGAAGAATCTTGTGTTCAAAGCCAGTCTGGGACGCATAGGGTGACCCTGTCTCAATCAACAAAAGAGCACAGTGTGGTGGCTTAAAACCCTAGCGTTTCAGGAAAGGGAGATTTCAGAATCATGTTTCTAAGCCAATTAGAGCCTACAAATAGGAGAGATTCATTTCCAATTAACTACCAAAAAGGTGCAACTGGAGATATGGTTCAAGCGGTACAGCACTAGTCTTGAGATATGAAAGAAAACGCCTCAAAAACAAAAAATGAGACTACTAGAAGGCCTGAGTTCAAGCCCCAGTTCAAAAGCTCCCCCAAAAAAGACTTGCAAAAATATTTATGGAAAGCACAATCAGTAAGGAAAAATGCACCAATTTCTCATTGAATATAGTGTGATAAAGTCCCCAAACACACTCTAGTTTGTTCATATTTTTAATTTTATATTTAGAAAATTAAAATTAAAATTGATACATTGAAATTTAAAACTACTCTGTGTAAGTCAACACACTATGAATCACATCCACAGGTTTTCTGCAGATAATAAATTTGATGAAACACAAAACATGGAGGAAGGAGGCACTGGCCCTGAGCTTTGCTATTCAAGGGTAGCATTCTACCACTTCAATCCACAGCACACCTTCTTTTTTTCTGGAAGTTAGTTGAATAAGACTCTCATGGACTCTGTGAGGACTGGCTTTGAACCCTTATCCTCATATCTCAGCCTCCTGAGTAGCTAGGATTACAGTCATGAACCAGAAGCACCCAGGTATTCTCAAGATATTTAAACAAGATAGCTAGCACTTAAGATTTGCAAAAGCTGATAGAAGGAAGTCTCCACTTTGCTACTGTCAAGCAAACATCATCAGTGCAGCAAGATTTACGAATAATCATTGCATATGGGGAGAGTACTTTTCCAAATGTGCTGAAAGGAAGTGATAGGCCTGTAAAGTGTCAGTACTTTTTCCATGATTCCTGCTGAAAATATCTTCCTTTAATTTCAGTTCTTCTCTCACTCTTTAAATAATTATTTTTAACTTTAAGAAAACCACTTACGGCTGGGGATATGGCCTAGTTGCAGAGTGTTTGCCTCTTATACATGAAGCCCTGGGTTCAATTCCCCAGCACTACACATGCAGAAAATGCCCAGAAGTTGCGCTGTGGCTCAAGTGACAGAGTGCTAACCTTGAGCAAGTAGAAGCCAGGGACAGTGCTCAGGCCCTGAGTTCAAGCTCCAGAACCAGGTAAATTAAGCCAGGTCATGTTTGTAATTTCCAGAAAATCAGAAAAAAAAAGGAGAAGCAGAAATGTGGCTCAAGTGGTAGAGCACTAGCCTTAAGTAAAAGAGCCAAGTGAGAATGTAAAGCCCTATGTGCAGGAAGCCCTGGGTTCAATTCCTCAGTGCAACATAAACAGAGAACGCCAGGACTGGCACTGTGGCTCAAGTGGTAGAGCGCTTGTGTACTATAGAGATCAGATATGGCCAGCGCCATCATTGGCCACATGATAGGTGGCACTACTGGGCCGCTTGTCTTGATGGATGTGCATAAATTCATAAATGAAGGGAAGTCTCACTCCCAGGTGATGGGTGTTACTGAAACCCTAGAGACGGGGTGGGCATTTGGCCTATAGGTTACTGAAGCTGTCAGTCAAGTGCCTGGGACTGGGAGTTTCCTGTGACCCAGCCCCCTAGGGTCAGGTCAGCTCAGGAGTCCTTATGCCATCCCACCTGGCTCTTGTGTCCTGTCTCCTGGCTACTCTCGTCTCCATGGCGTCCTAAGTTAGCTCTCCATGGAATTTGGATAGGTTTGTTGCTATGATTTTTGTTCTATCTTTCCTCTCTGGCCTGTTTCCTCATAGTATTACGTGTATTTGTGGGCTTGCGGGCCAATAATGCTCTAATAAAAACTCCAAGATTCAATCCTCCAATATTTGGCTTCTCAGACAATTTACTATATAACACTAGCCATGGGCAAAAGAAGCTCAAGAATAGTGCTCGGGCCTTGAGTTCAAGCCCCAGGACTAGCAAAAAAATAAAGTTATAAAGCTATTTTCTTGAGAAGAAAATTCAGACTGTTTTTATTGCCTCCTAGATGTTCATTCTATTATGGTGCTAGTGATTTAGGAAATCATGATTTTTAACTGTCACTAATCATTTGACCGCAATGCATACACTCTGGTAGACCTCAAATTACATATTTCATGAGTATCTGTACACTAAAAATAACACAGAAATGCCCCAACCAGATGGCTCTCATATTTTCCTGATTTACAGATGGTCTCATGGGCAGTCATGTCATTCACTTGCTGAAATACACGTCTGAGAGGACTTTTCATTCCCGGTGTGCTGAAAGCCCAGGGTTAGTTATGTCAGACCTGAATCCTAACCTTGCACTTTACCAAAGGATACCATTTCAAAAACAAATCCTAGATTCTTTGCCAGTCATAAATGCGCTGAGTGGGTTCTGACACCCTTGTGTAGCATGACACCCCAAAACCATATTACCTCTGGGGCACCTCACCTGTCTGATGTGAACCCCCAATCCTAAAGCCAGTAATTCTGGTAATTGCTGGTGCCAACCTGGCTCCCGTGGAATGTGAGCCACATCACTGTGGTGGCTCCATCGGTCACTTTGCTCATCATCACCCTTGCCAAGTACCATGGCTCATTCCTGCCTCCCCTTCCCATCCCATTCTCGCACCCTCCACCCATCTCCACCTGCTCAACAGCACCATCACCCAGGAAAGAGCTGCGTGACACTGGGCCTCCATCATAAGGAGAAGGAAACATCAGGACGATGCCTGGTTTCCCAGGTCGTAGGCCACCACCTTTAATCCTAGGTACTCATGAGAGTGAGCTCTGAGAACTGCTGTTCAAGGCCAACCTGGACAGGAAAGTCCATGAGGCTCTTGTCTCCAACCACCAACAAAGACACAAGTGGAGTTCCAGCTCAAGTGGTACAACTCCAGGCAGGAGGAAAAAAGCAAAGGGATAATGGTCAGGCCCCGAGGTCAAGCCCCAGGACAGGCACAAAACAACCAAGCAAAGAAACAAAGTGGGTAGGAAGTGGATGAAAAGGCACCAAAGACAATAACCTCTTAGGTCTTTGACAGGGCAGTATCTTCCTAGCTTTGTGGTTTTGAAAGCCCTCAAATCTGAACTCAATCGGCATTTTAGAGCTAGCTTGGCATTTGGGTGAAGAATCATCACCTAAGGCAGACAGGCAGAACAAATCTCTCTTTTATTAATAGATTGCAAATGTAGCCAGTGATTTCAAAGGAGAAAAATCTGTTAGCTTTACCCAAATTCCTAATCTGTGTCACATGCTTGCTTAAAGCAGCCCCTTGCGTTCTCCCCATCTGCCTTCCCATGGGTTTGGGCCGTTTCTGAGGAACCAGGGCCATCTCGTTCATTCATTCACTGGCTGTGTTGACTGTGCACCTGCCTCAAATCCAGTCAGCTTCTATCATTGTAAATAGCAGGCTCAGCCTTTCTTAATTTCAGGATCAGGCTTCAGGTCCCTCGGAGCAGGACACGGTTTTGTGTTTACTTTGACATGGGCAGTGAGTTTGGACTTAGGGCTCTCCCCAGTGTGTACCCGCTGGTGGCCGACCAACTGTGTCTTCAAGCGAAAAGCTTCGTTGCACTTGGGACACTGAAAAGGTTTCTTGCACTTCTTACACTGGAAAGGCTTCTCGCCGATGTGAGTCCTGATGTGTTCCACCAGCTTGAAGCGCTTGGCGAAGCCCTTGCCGCACTTGCAGGAGAACGGCATCTCCCCTCCGTGCAGCAGCTGGTATGTCTTCATGTCAGCCTTGGCCTGGAAGCTGTTGCCACAGATGGAACACTGCACGTGCCTCTCCCTGCTGTGCAGGCCCAGGTGCCTGGTGAGTTCGGTCTTCCGGATGAAGCTCTTGCCGCACTGGCTGCAGTGGAAGGGCTTCTGGCCACTATGTGTGAGCTGGTGATCCCGCAGGGAGTCCTTGCGGCGGAAGCTCTTTTGGCACTGCGGGCAATGGAAGGGCTTCTGGGTGCTGTGGGTGAGCTGGTGCTGCCGCAGGGTGCCCTTGCGGTGGAAGCTCTTGGCGCACTGCAGACACTGGAAGGGCTTCTGGGCGCTGTGTATGTTCTGGTGCTCCCGCAGGGAGCCCTTGTAGCGGAAGCTCTTGGGGCACTGCGGGCACTGGAAGGGCTTCTGGGTGCTGTGGGTGCGCTGGTGCTGCCACAGGTTGCTCTTCAGGCGGAAGCTCTTGGGGCATTGTGGGCACTGGAAGGACTTTTGGGCACTGTGGGTGAGCTCGTGCTCTCGCAGGTGGCCCTTACGGCGGAAGGTCTTGGGGCACTGTGGGCACTGGAAGGGCTTCTGGGCACTGTGGGTGCGCTCATGACACCGCAGAGTGTCCTTGAGGCGGAACCTCTTGGGGCATTGTGGGCACTGGAAGGGCTTTTGGGCACTGTGGGTGAGCTGGTGCACCTGCAAGGTGCCCTTGCGGCGGAAGCTCTTGGGGCACTGCAGGCACTTGAAGGGCTTCTGGGCACTGTGGGTGCGCTGGTGCTCCTGCAAGGTGCCCTTGAGGCGGAACCTCTTTGGGCATTGTGGGCACTGGAAGGGCTTTTGGGCGCTGTGGGTGAGCTGGTGCACCTGCATGGTGCGCTTGAGGCGGAAGCTCTTGGGGCATTGTGGGCACTGGAAGGGCTTTTGCGTGCTGTGGGTGAGCTGGTGCAGCCGCAGGGAGCCCTTCCAACGGTAGCTCTTGGGACACTGCGGGCACTGCAAGGGCCTCTCCCCGCTGTGAAGGCGCAGGTGCTCCTGGAGGTGGAACCGCTGGGAGAAGGTGAGGCTGCACTCGCTGCAGGGGAAGCGCCTGGGGTTTCTGTGCTTGCGCCGGTGGATGTGCAGCTGGATGCGCAGGCTGAATCGCGCTTTGCACTGGGCACAGTGGAAGGGAAGCGCATCCTTGGGCTGCTGCACGCCGCGCCCACAGTGCAGGGCGGACATGCTGAAGGAGACATTCCTTGGCTCCCCCCTCGACGGGGCCCCGGCCACGTTGGCTTGGCTGGCGGGTTTTTTTCCAACAATATTCGCTGTGTCCTTGGAGTGGCCTGCTGGTTGCATCCCTAAATGGTTTTCCTTCCCACAGACCTCTCCACAGGCCAGGTGAGGACTCCGGAGACCCTGCCAGGAAGGGAGGCCCAGGGCTCTGTGACTTGCATATCCCCCTTCTGCCACAGACTCGCTAGAGCCATGGACTGCTGTGCCTGGAGCCAGGGTGTCAGGTCTCTGTGGGGTCACGAGGCTGATGCCTTGCTGAGAGCTGAAGGAAACGTCTTCCCTTCCTCCTAAGAAGGGTGGAGCGGAGCCGTGGCCCTGCAAAGGATCTAATGGAAAATAACATTTAGTCTTTCTGGGTTTGAAGAATACTTTGGGCTTGCTGGATTCTTGAAATCAAAAGTAAAACATTTATCTCCCAGTTTATGGCCTGACTAAAGGGCACCCCATCTTAGGTACACACACACTTACTATCCCAAAGTATGGTGAGCATAAGTTTCTAACACAACACTCGTAACTACCACAGCTATATGTCATCTGTGTATTTTTCTGTCCCTAATACCAGGCAGCAAGAACTGGCTTTATTCTTTTCCCAGAATCCAGGTAGAGGGGAGCCATTTGGTCCCAAAGACAAAAATGAACTATCTTTTCTTCTTTTTCATCTCCTACAACAAAATGACTGCCATTAGCAAGCTCGTACTGTGCCAGGATCACTTAACACTGCATTAATTAATTTCATAGCTTCATTTTATACTCGAGATGGTTAATATCGACAGCTTCTATCACCAGCCCACGCTTACTCAGAAATAACAAGATCAGACTCTAGTTCCAGATCCCACACCGAAGCACTATGCTTTACTGCCTTTCTCTACAATATACAAGTCATCTCACCTCAGGTCAGTCAAACAGGAAGACCAGAGAATAGAAGGAAAACTAGGAAAGCTGAATATGGTATCTTAACATCAGGACCCTGGTTTCTTAGTACTCACCACCCAACTGCTGTTGCTCTGTCACTGGACCAAAATGTGCCTCAGCAGAGGAATCCTTCACATTTTCTAGCTTCTGGGAATCTTCCCAGCTCCCAAAGGGCTCTCTCCCATGTTCAAACAAGAGTATTAGCTCTGGTTTAGAAACATTACCATCTACACAGAGAAGTCAGACAGGGGAGTTTAGCCTCCTTGAGCAAATATAGACACAACTGAGTTGTTTGAAATGTTTCTGAGATCAACTCTAAGGACTGGCACACATACATTTTTTTTCCTGTTGGACATTGGTATTCCTAGCTACTCAGGAGGCTGAGATCCTGACTCGATTTTGAAGCCAGTTAAGTAAAAAAGGTGAGAGACTCTACTTCCCAAGTAACCACCAAAAAGCAGACTATGACGTGAAAAGTCCTTGTGAGTTAGTATTTTGAGAAATTGCACTATCAAGTGGCAGTCATCTCCCAGGATCCAACCTTCCTGAAGTGAAAGGCTTCTTACCTAGTGAGACCAGAGTCTCGTAATTGGTTCTCATGACATGCTTGTAGAGCTTCTTCTGCCATGTCTGCAGAAGCTGCCATTCCTGCTCTGAGAAATAAATGGCCACGTCCTCAAAAGTCAGCGGTAACTGCAATATCAGACACAATGTAGACACAGTTATGATTGCAGCAATCACCCCCCATCTCCCTCTCATCAATTAACTTTTCTTTAATGTTTTGCCAATTTGTTTGCCAATCCTGGGGTTTTTTAACTCAGGGCCTGGGCTCTATCCTTGGGCTTCTCTGTGCTCAAAGATAGTGCTCTACCACAGCGCCACCTCTGGCTTTTCCTGTGTATCTGGTACTAAGGAATTGAACCCAGGGCTTCATGCATGCCACTACCACTAAGCCACATTCCCAGCCCTATTTTTTTTTTTTTTTTTTTTTTGCCAGTCCTGGGCCTTGGACTCAGGGCCTGAGCACTGTCCCTGGCTTCTTTTTGCTCAAAGCTAGAACTCTACCACTTGAGCCACAGCACCACTTCTGGCCGTTTTCTGTATATGTGGTGCTGGGGAATCGAACCCAGGGCCTCATGTATACAAGGCAAGCACTCTTGCCACTAGGCCATATCCCTAGCCCCCCCAGCCCTATTTTATTTATTTAATTTTTTTTTTTTATTTTTTTTTTACCATGAAGCTTGAACACTAGGTGGGGACAGTCCCTGAGTTTTTGCATTCAAAGCTAACACTAACTTTTCCACCAGGGGTGGCTTCAAACTACAATCTTCACACATCAGCCTCCTTCTTTTTTCCAGTCCTAGGGTTTGAACTCAGGGCCTTAGTACTGACTCTGACTTCTTTTTCCTCAAGGCTAGCACTTGGCCACTTGAGCCACAGCGCCACTTCTGGCCTTTTCTATATATGTGGTGCTGAGGAATAAAACCCAGCATTTTAAGTATAGGAGGCAAGCACTCTTGCCACGAGGCTATATTTCCAGCCCATCTTGATGATTTTCGTTCAACACTGAGGTAAAGAAAATTCCATAAAACTGGGGCTGCAAATATGGCCTAGTGGCAAGAGTGCTTGCCTGGTATACATGAGGCCCTGGGTTCGATTCCTCAACACCACATATACTGAAAATGGCCAGAAGTGGTGCTGTGGCTCAAGTGGCGGAGTGCTAGTCTTGAGCAAAAAAGAAGCCAGGGACAGTGCTCAGGCCCTGAGTTCACGGCCCAGGACTGCCCCCCCCCCCCAAAAAAAAAAAATCCATGAAACTCTTACTCCAGGTAACCACCACGAAGCCAGAAGTGGAGCTTTGGCTTACTTGGTAGAGCAGCAGCCTTGAACAATAAAAACCTCAGGGACAGTGCCCAGGCCCTGGGTCCAAGCCCCAGGATTAGCATTTTTAAATAAACAATCTCAAAATTGTTATACAGTAAAATATTCGAGAAGCCACATTTTAAAGGATGGAAACTTGGAGTCTTTATTAGAGCATTCACAGTCTGCAGGCAGCCATTGGTTACAAAGCCTTGTGGCCCACTAATACCCTTAACACTGTCAGGAAACAGGCCACAGAGCAAAGATAGAACAAAAGCCACACCAACAAACCAATCTAGCTTCAATGGAGAGCTGACTCGATGCCATGGTGACCAGAAAAGACACAGGACACAGGCCGTGATGATGGAGACATGTCATGGCATCCTCCTGCCTGAGCTGATCTGACCATAAGTTGGTCAAGTCAAGGGGCAGGGTCACAGGAAGCTTCCAGTCCTGGGCACTTGGCTGACAGGTTCAGCAACCTAGAGGCCAAGATCCCATCCTGGTCTAGGGATTGGGGAGCACCCAGCACCTGGGGACAGGACTTCCCTTCCTTTATGACTCCAGGCACGCCCATCAAGACAAGATGCCAGACTGGGCATCCTGCCTTGGGACCAATGATGGCGCTGGCCAGAACTCACCTCCTCACCACAAAATAAATGATTACATGCTAAAGGACATCCGGAAATCAGCCACTCGGTTTCAACCAAACACCAAATAACGAATCAGCATGTCATCCGTGCGGGTGTCGCTATCTGCTTCAACCGTGCCACACAATCCACGCGCGACTATCTTGGCCGGCCAGACTCTCCCACCCGAGGCCCGCCACGACAACATCCAAAGACGGCCACACACTGTTTCTCAGCCCAGTGGGACCTCTGACCTCCAGGTCCCGGGGCGAAGCGGGAAGCCCCAGGCTGAGCCCAGACCGGCTCGGGATCCGACATGGCCTGCGCGCTCTCCTCCCCGGAGCTTCCCGACTTGGTTTCCAGGTGTGACCATGGTGGCGGCCGCCCGCTCCTCCCAGGGTTGGACACCGGGCCTCCGACCCCTACTCCGCGGGAACTAGAACACCGCGTCCCGAGGACCCTGGAACCCGGTATCCGCACCGGCAGGCCCTTACCAGAGTCAGCTTGGCCATGGCCCGCGTGTGCCACGTTCGGCTGTGCCACGACCCCCAGGTGAAGCCGGGTCGCTCGGGCCCTGAGCTAGGGCGGCGCGGGGCATGCTGGGAGGCGGCCGCCTGAGCCACAGCGCCCCCTGCGGACTGGAGGAGCCGGCGCAGCTCCGGGTCCACCCAGCCAAGGACCACTCTGCCCAGGGCCATACATGGGATGAAGTAGCTGAACCTCAGAAGGAGGACATCCTTGGGAGGAAGGAGGGCAGAAGAGGGAAGGTGCAGACCCAACCGGGGGACGCACTGCCCAGGGACGGGCTGGAGCCCATCCTGCAGGGATCCCTGATAGCCCACCCGTGGAGACCCGAACTGACAGGAGGTGGTTGGGGAAGGGGTCCCTCCAGCCACAGGACTCACCGGGGTGGACTAGGGGTGCATTGGCCAGAAGCCAGCACCTCCACCTTCCTGCAGCCAGGCCCGGTACTGGTCCCACCCTGCCCTGCCCCTCTTGGATGTGGGCACTTTCTGAACCTGGCCCAGATCCAGCTCCCTGCCTTGACTGTGGGACACTTGGAACCCTGGGGCGCTGTCCCCTGGGCCCAGGGCAACCATGAGCGGGTGAACCGAGATGCCCAATGGATGAGGTCAGGGCAGCACTCACAGCAGAGTTGGAGAGAGAGGGGGAAAGAGAAAAATGAGTGGGACAGTAGGGAGAGAGACGGAGAGACACCAAGGAGGGGTTAGGCAGACAGGGACATAAAAAAGAGAGGTCAGTGCCCCTCCCTCCTCCTGCTTCTGGCCAAGGGGTCAGGGGGTCTGAAGCTCCTCTGAGGCCTGGAGACTGAGGGGCTGGCCGCTGTGAAAGTGGCCGAGGAGTGGGCGCCCTACATGGGGAACCTGGCCGAGCCTCACTGAAGGAGCAGCCACTGCGGGCCACCCTCCTGTCCCATGGCAGCCAGGCCGCTGACAGGAATGTCCACGTGAGGGTCACGAAGAAACAGGACCCCAGACAACAGCAAGAGCCACCAGAGCGATGGATGACGCTAACTTCATGTTGCTAAATCTGAAGCAGGCAGCTGAGGACTCTGTCACTTACACCTTCCACTGCAGACTCAGTTTCCCTGGAAGATCCCTATACTGCCTCACTGAGAAGCGAGATCGAAAAGGATGCCCACGAGTTCGAGGCTGAATGCTAGAGCCTGGAGATGAAGTGGCCAGTTGCCCTGAATGAGCGGATGCAGACTGAGGCACACACAGCATGTGTAGACACTGAAGATCATGCTCAGCTGTATTCCCGGGCCCCGAAGGAAGAGCTGCAGTTCAGCAGCCAGACCATCAGCTGCCTCTTCCTCTGCACCCATGACCTGCTGGACATGCATGGCCACTTCCTGGCCCGGCTCAGAGCGTCACCTGCAGGGCCAGGAGAAGGGCAACAAAACACAACTACATATCCAGATGATTGGGGAGCTCCTGGTGCAGCAGGTGGACATGGCCAAAGTGCGACTGGGCATGGTCTGTGCTGTTGTGGGTGTGGCCAGGGCTGGGATGGGTACTGTCTGGCTTGGTGAGCATGGCAAGCTCTGGGAACCTCCACCCTTTCTCCATTCTTTCCAATCAGGAAGAGACCATGGCTCCAGCTCATCAGGACCCCACCGTCCTGAATCCCTTCCTTCCAACCCACAGTTCTCCTCTTAGGGACAGGTGTACACCAAAGATATCCCCATCATAACTAGGCAGTGCTTTTTCTTGGCTGGTGGTTGTGATTTGGGATGCTAGTGGCTGTCTGTGATGTTTAGAAGTACGTTCCATGGGGGTGGTCACCTCAACCCACAGTGTGGCACTCTCATTTAAGCTCACACCAGTGCCCCATGCATCCTGGATCAGTCAATTAGGATGACTGAGGGGGCTTGGGATTTGGCAAAAGGTGGATCAGGCCACATGCCCGGCATGGACAAGGCTCTGAGCTCCATCCCCACTACCTTAAGAGAAATAATAAATTCATCATTGCTATTTGGAAAAAAAAAAGAGAAAGGGGGGGTTAAGCAGACTGGAGGCCTAGGCAGAAGTATCTTGTGTTCAAAGCCAGTCTGGGATGCATAGTGTGACCCTGTCTCAAACAACAAAGGAGTCCAGTCTGGAGGCCTACAACCCAAGCTGTGTAGAAAACAGAGATTTCAGAATCATGGTTCAAAGCCAGTTAGAGCCAACAAATAGGAGAGATTCATTTCCAATTAACTACCAAAAAGGTGCAACTGGATATGTGGTTCAAGTGGTACAGCACTAGTCCTGAAATAAATAAAAAAGACCTCAAATACAAAAAATGAGACTACTTGAAGGCTTGAGTTCAAGCCCCAGTTTCAACAACCCCCCCCAAAAAAGACTTGAAAAAATATTTTTGGAAATCACAATCAGTAAGAAGAAATGCACAAAATTCTCACTGACTATATAGGCTAAGTATGATAAAGTCCCCAACATACTCTAGTTTGTTCATATTTTTAATTTTATATTCAGAAAATTAAAACTTAAATTGAGATATTGAAATTCATAACTACTCTGTGTAAGTCAACACACTATAAATCACATCCACAGTTTTACTCCAGATTATAAATTTGATGAAACACAAAACACCGAGGAACGAGGCACAGTCCCTGAGCTTTGCTGTTCAAGGGTAGTATTAGACCACTTTGACCCACAGCACCACTTCCTGTTTTCTGGTGTTTAGTTGAAGAGTCTCATGGACTCTGTGAGGACTGGCTTTGAACCCTGATCCTCATATCTCAGCCTCCTGAGTAGCTAGGATTAGTCATGAGCCAGAAGCACCCAGGTATTCTCAAGATATTAAACAAGATAGCTAGCACTTAAGACTTTCAAAAGCTGATAGAATGAAGTCTCCACTTTTCTACTGTCCAGCAAACATCATCAGTGCAGCAAGATTTACTAATAATTAATCATTGCGTAAGGGGAGAGTACTTTTCCAAATGTGCTGAAATGAAGTGATATGCCTGGAAAGTGTCAGTACTTTTTCCATGATTCCTGCTGAAAATATCTTCCTTGAATTTCAGTTGTCGTCTCATTCTTTAAATATTTTAACTTTAAGAACCACTTATGGCTGGGGATACGGCCTAGTGGCAAGAGTGCTTGCCTCATATACATGAGGCCCTGGGTTCGATTCCCCAGCACCACATATACAGAAAATGGCCAGAAGTGGCGCTGTGGCTCAAGTGGCAGAGAGCTAGCCTTGAGCAAGAAGAAGCCAGGGACAGTGCTCAGGCCCTGAGTCCAAGCCCCAGGACTGGCCAAAAAAAAAAAAAAAAAAAAACAATTCCCCAGAACCACATAAGGAGAAAATGCCCAGAAGTGGCGCTGTGGCTGAAGTGACAGAGTGCTAGCCTTGAGCAAAAAGAAGCCAGGGACAGTGCTCATGCTCTGAGTTGAAGCGCCCCAACTGGAAAAAAAAAAAAAAAAAAAAAAGAAAAGAAAAAAAAGTTAAATTAAGCTGGCTTATGTTTGTAATTTGAGTTCAATTCCTCAGTGCAACATAAACAGAAAAGGCCAGAAGTGGCACTGTGGCTCAAGTGGTAGAGCGCTAGTGTACTATTGAGGTCAGATCGGCCCAGCTCCATCACTGTCCACATGGTAGGTGGGACTACCTGGCCTCTTGTCTTTATGGACATGCATAAATTCCTAGAGGAAGGGAAGTCTCATGCCCAGGTAATGGGTCTTCCTGAATCCCTAGGGACAGGGGTGGGCATTTGGCCTGTAGGTTACTGAAGCTGTCAGTTCAAGTGCCTGGGACTGGGAGCTTTTTGTGACCCAGTCCCCTAGGGGTCAGGTCAGCTCAGGAGTCCTTATGCCATGCCACCTGGCTCCAGTGTCCTGTCTCCTGGCTCTTCTCTTGTGTCCATGGTGTCCCAAGTCAGCTCTTCATAGATGCTGGATAGGTTTCTTGCTAGGGTTTTTACTCTATCTTTCCTCTCTGGCCTGTTTCCTCATAGTATTAAGTGTATTTGTGGGCTTGCGGGCTGCTAATGTTCTAATGAAAACCCCAAGATTTGATCCTCCAATATGTGGTTTCTCAGATAATTTACTATATAACACTAGCCATGAACAAAAGAAGCTCAGGGATAGAGTTCAAGCCCGACGACTGGCAAAAAATAAAATAAAATTATAAGAACTATTTTTTTTTTTTTTTGCCAGTCCTGGGCCTTGAACTCAGGGCCTGAGCACTGTCCCTGGCTTCTTCCCGCTCAAGGTTAGCACTCTGCCACCTGAGCCACAGCGCCCCTGCTGGCCGTTTTCCATATATGTGGTGCTGGGGAATCGAACCGAGAGCTTCCTGTGTAGGAGGCAAGCGCTCTTGCCACTAGGCCATATTCCCAGCCCCAAGAACTATTTTCTTGGGAAGAAAATTTCAACAGTTTTTATTGCCTCCTAGACGTTCATTATATTATGGTGCTAGGGATTTAGCAAATCGTGATTTTCAACTGTCACTATTTATTTGACCCCGATGCATACACTTGGGTAGACCTCAAATTACATCTTTCATTAGTATCTGCACTCTAAAAATACAACAGTAAATTTCCCAACCAGATGGCTGTCACATTTTCCTGATTTACAGTTGGTCTCACGGGCAGTCATATCATTCACTTGCTGAAATACATGTTTGAGAGGAGTTTTGATTTCCAGTGTGCTGAAAACCCAGGGTAGTTATGTCAGACCCACCGAATCCTAACCTTGGACTTTATTTCCACTTGTCCCAAGGATTCCATTTCAAAAACAAATCCTAGATTCTTTTTCAGCCATAAGCGAGCTGAGAGGGTTCCCCCGCCCTTGTGTAGCATGATCCCCCCCCCCAAGCCCTGTCACCTTAGGGACACCTCACCTGTCTGTCTTGGACTCCACAATCCTAAAAAGTCAATGATGCCGGCAATAGCTGGTGCTCCTGTGGAATGTGAGCTGCCCCACCCTGGTGGCTCCATTGGTCACTTTGCTCATCATCACCCTTGCCCAGAACCATGGCTAATTCCAGCCCAGCCCTCCCATCCCATTCTCCCACCCTCAGCCCATCTCCACCTTGCTCCACCCCATCATCATCTGGAAAAAAGCTGCATGACCTTGGGCCTCCATAAGGAGAAGTAAGATGCCCGGTTTCCCTAGCCATACGCCACCACTTTTTGGGCGTTCTCGTGGGTGCCTGAGAAAACAGACCCACGTGGCTGGCTTCCCTGCAGAGGCGGATTTTCTTTTGCTTCTTCTAAAATTGAGCAAACTTTGGTGAAATAACCACTATTTTAGGGGGAACTGTGTGTCATCACTACAGGACATTCAGATAAACATCAGCATCCATATAAACAAAGGTTCAGGGAATTCATTTGACTGTTCTCAGTTTCAAAGGAAACCAACCAAAACCAAAACTAAATCTAAGAGTATCAGGCCAACAACAAAATTCACTGGACTTAGCCCACAGGTCAGGATGATACTCTTGAAAGAAATAGAAGGGTGGGCTGGGAATATGGCCTAGTGGCAAGAGTGCTTGCCTCATATACATGAGGCCCTGGGTTCAGTTCCTCAGCACCACATATACAGAAAATGGACAGAAGTAGCGCTGTGGCTCAAGTGGCAGAGTGCTACCCTTGAGCAAAAAAGAAGCCAGGGACAGACAGTGCTCAGGCCCTGAGTTCACGGCCTAGGACTGGCAAAAAAAAAAAAAAGAAATAGAAGGGTATTTAGGAGCCAGCCACTTACATTCCGATTTGAGAATGGGACTGGAGAAATTCTGTTTTTTTGAGGCCAAATCACTTTGTTAAAGCTTAGTGTTGGGAGCAGGGGACTGTTGGCTCTCAGCTGTAATCCTAGCTACTCAGGAGACTGAGCTCTGAGGACTGCAGTTCAAAGTCAACATGGACAGGAAAGCCCATGAGGCTCTTGTCTCCAACCACCAAGAAAGACACAAGTGGAGCTCTGGCTCCTTTTCTTTGAGGAAAAAAGCTAAGAGATACCCCTTAGGCTCTGAGTACAAACTCTAGGACTGGCACAAAACAAACAAACAAACAAAGTGGGTAGGAAGTGGATGAAAAGGCACTGAAGACAATAAGTTCTTAGGTCTTTGACAAGGCAATATCTTCCCAGCCTTGTGGTTTTGGAAACCGTGAATATGATCCCAATCTGCATTTTAGAGCTAGCTTTGCATTTAGGTGAAGAATCATCACCTAAGGCAGACAGGCAGAATAAATATCTTTTATTAATAGATTGCAAATGTAGCCAGTGATTTCAAAGGAGAAAAATCTGTTAGCTTTGCCCCAGTTCCTAATCTGTGTCACATGCTTGCTTAAAGCAGCCCCTTGCGTTCTGTTCTCCCCATCTGCCTTCCCGTGGGTTTGGGCCGTTTCTGAGGAATCAGGGGCATCTCATTCATTCACTCACTGGCTGTGTTGACTGTGCACCTGCCTCAGCTCCAGTCGGCTTCTATTATTGTAAATAGCAGGCTTAGCCTTTCTTAATTTCAGGATCAGACTTAGAGTCCCTCAGGGCAGGACAGGGTTTTGTATGCACTCTGACATGTGCAGTGAGTTTGGACTTAGGGCTCTCCCCACTGTGTACCCGCTGGTGGCCGACAAGCTGTGTCTTTAAGCAGAAAGCCTTATTGCACTTGGGACACTGGAAAGGTTTCTTGCACTTGCTACACTGGAAAGGCTTCTCACCGATGTGAGTCCTGATGTGTTCCACCAGCTTAAAGCGCTTGGTGAAGCCCTTGCCGCACTTGCAGGAGAACGGCATCTCCCCTCCATGCAGCAGCTGGGATGTCTTCATGTCAGCCCTGGCCAGGAAGCTCTTGCCGCAGACGAAACACCGCACGTGCCTTTCCCTGCTGTGCAGGCCCAGGTGCTTGGTGAGGTTGGCCTGCCGGATGAAGCTCTTGGGGCACTGTGGGCACTGGGCTTCTGGGTGCTGTTGGTGAGCTGGTGATTCCACTGGAAGCACTTGAGGCAAAGCTCATGGGGCACTTGGGGCACTGGAAGGACCTCTCCCCCCTGTGCAGGCATATGTATTCGGCCAACTTGGCCTGGTGGATGAAGCTCTTGCCGCACAGCCTACAGGAGAAGGGCTTCTGAGTACTGTGGGTGAGCTGGTGCTTCTGCAAGGCGTTCTTGCGGCAGAAGCTCTGGGGGGCACTGCAGGCACTGGAAGGGCCTCTCCCTGCTATGCAGGCTCAGGTACTCCTGGAGGTGGCACTGCTGGGAGAAGGCGAGGCTGCACTCGCTGCAGGGGAAGCGCCTGGGGTCTCTGTGCTTGCGCTGGTGGGTGTGCAGCTGGGTCCTCAGGCTGAAGCGCATTTCGCACTGGGCACAGTGGAAGGGCAGCGGGGCTTTGGGCTGCTACCCGGCGTGCCCCAAGTGCGGAGCGGACATGCTGAAGGAGACATTCCATGGCTACCCTACAAGGGGGCCTCGGCCAGGTAGGTTTGGCTGGCGGGTTTCCTCCGAACCATACTCGCTGGGTCCTTTGAGTGGCCCACCGGGTGCGTCCCTAAATGGTTTTCCTTCCCACAGCTCTCTCCACAAGCCAGGTGAGGACTCCCGGAGACCCTGCTAGGAGGAGAGGCCCAGGGCTCTGTGAGTTGGAATTCCCCCTTCTGCCACAGACCCGCTAGAGCCATGGGCCGCTGCGCCTGGAGCCATGGTATCAGGCCATTCCTGTTCTTAGAAATAAATGGCTATGTCCTCACAAGTCAAAGGTAACTGCAATATCAGACACAATGTAGACACAGTTAAGATCGCAGCAATCACCCCCCATCTCCCTCTCATCAACTGACTTTTCTTTAGTGTTTTGCCTATTTGTTTGCCAATGCCGGGGTTTGAAATCAGGTCCTGGTCTCTATCCATGGGCCTCTCTGTGCTCAAAGCTAGTGCTCTACCACAGTGCCACCTCTGGCATTTCCTATGTATCTGGTACTGAGGAATAGAACCCAGGGCTTCATGCATACTAGGCACTCTACTACCAAGCCACATTCCCAGGCCTATTTTATTTATTTATTTATTTTTGTTGGTCATGAGGCTTGAACTCTGGACTTGGGCACTGTCCCTGAGGATTTGCATTCAAGGCTAACACTATACCACTTTCAGACAGCCCAGACAGAAATTTTTGAGGACTCCTATCTCCAATTTACTAGCAAATGTTGATCCATGGGTGTGGCTTCAGAGCACTAGCAGTGTCCCAAGAACTGAGAAAGAACATGAGGCTCTGAGTCCCAGCTCCAATACCACCAGATACATGAAAAAGAAAACTCATACTATGTTTCAACCTCAGGCACTGAACACAAGTAATATGACAATGTTGTTCTCAAAATGATTGCCCAAGGGGAGGGAGGGAGTTGTGATAACAGGGCTACTAGACACAGGACAGCCAGGAGAGGTGAGGAGGAAGGACTATGAGTCCTCATGAACCGCATTAGGGCGTCTGTGACCGGAAAGGAAGTGTGTGCTCTCCCCCCCACCCCACGGCTTAATGGCAAAGGCCACCAGCCAGCACCTGGGCAGCCACTCAACTTCCACGGGGGCCTCATGGTTGCCAGCTACCCCCCCCCCCCGTCTGCTCCAGCAGGCAGCACTTGATGAGAGTACGGGGCCCTACCATGGCGCGTAGAACTCCAGCAGTACCATGTCTTCGTCAGACACAAAGTTATCAAAGTTTGCATCACTTAGGACTAAGACACCATTTTCTTCCTTAACTTCCAAGTCATCTTCCTCTTCCTCATCTTCCTCCTCTTCCTCCTCAAGGGCATTTTCTCTATCAGATGAATCTCAATGGGAAACAACAAGATTGATTAGAAAAAATGACAAGTCTGGTGGCTCACACTTACAATCCTAGCTTTTTTTAGGGGGGGGCGGAGGAGAGCTCAGATTTGAGAATCAAGGTTCAGTTTGGAGCCATCTTTAACTTTATTGTGTCAGTGACTCATCCCTGTACCCTTGGCTACTTGGGAAACTGAGACTGGGAGGACGAAGATTTAAGACCTGTCTGGGGAATAAACTCCATGAGACTCCACCTCAGCCAAGGAACCTAGGCACATGACACCCTACCATCCTCAGGCTCCAGACCAGAGGCAAGACCCTATCTCAGAACAATCAGCACACAGAAGGAGGCATGGATCAGTGATAAAGAGTACCTGCCTAGCAAACTGAATTCACACTCCTGAACCACCCAAAGAGAAAAACAAAGAACCAATCTTCTCCTCAAACACCAAAGCCTCAAAAGGCATCATATGTATAAGGGGGGCTCATGGTTAAGAAATGTGTGAAAGGGCCTGGGTATATGGCCTAGTGGCAAGAGAGCTTGCCTTGTATACATGAGGCCCTGGGTTCGATTCCCCAGCACCACATATACAGAAAACGGCCAGAAGTGGCGCTGTGGCTCAAGTGGCAGAGTGCTAGCCTTGAGCAAAAGGAAGCCAGGGACAGTGCTAAGGCCCTGAGTCCAAGGCCCAGGACTGGCCAAAAAAAAAAAAAGAAATGTGTGAAAAATAGGGGGCTGGGAATATGGCCTAGTGGCAAGAGTGCTTTCCCTAGGTTCGATTCCCCTGCACCACATATACAGAAAACAGCCAGACGTGGCGCTGTGGCTCAAGTGGCAGAGTGCTAGCCTTGAGCAAAAAGAAGCCAGGGACAGTGCTCAGGCCCTGAGACAAGGTCCAGGGATGGCAAAAACAAAAATAAAAACAAAAACAAAAAAGCACAAACAAAAACAAAAGAAATGTGTGAAAAATATCACTCCAGAATTTAGAAGACAAAGGATCCACCAGAACACACACACACACACACACACACACACACACACACACACACACACACACGAGATGAAGAAAAAGACCAAGGAGGGCTGGGGATATGGCCTAGTGGCAAGAGCACTTGCCTCGTATACGTGAAGGCCTGGGTTCAATTCCCCAGCACCACATATATAGAAAACGGCCACAAGTGGCACTGTGGCTCAAGTGGCAGAGTGCTAGCCTTGAGCAAAAAGAAGCCAGGGACAGTGCTCAGGCCCTGAGTCCAAGGCCCAGGACTGGCAAAAAAAAAAAAAAAAGGAAAAAGAAAAAGACCAAGGAAAGGACCAGCACAGCCTCCTCTGAACAGACCACTCACCAGGCAATGGCTTGTCCTATCCTCACCAGATGACCAGATTGCTCTCCTCCAGTCAAGGGGGTGATAAAACCCTCTCTGAGCACCCCAAAATAAGACTAAGATAACAACCAACCAGTCCACAACTTGACTGAGACCATTTAACGACATATGCCTTCTGCCACTACTCTCATTCTCTGTCTACTCAAACTTGAAAGCTCTCATCTCTCCCCGGACAAGGGAAGAGGGCTGCCAATGGATTTACCTGCCTCTTTCCTGGGCTGTCCATGCAGCAGAATGAAACTTCCTTTCTCTGCCCCTTTCTCCTTGGCTGATCACCTGGCTGGCTAAGGTGAGCTAACAGACCAGACATAGGAAAGGCAGGGGTTTAGGCTTGGGGCCGAAAATTCAGCTTCAACACAACTGGAGAGGATAAGGAAGGTTGTAGGAAAAGGATTAGGGGACTTAGCCCACTGCTCAGGTGGATGGATGGATAGGAGGACTCAACATGGCCACTCAGCTACACAGGTGGAAGATTAGAAGTTCAGTGAAGATGCTGAAACTACAGCCGCAAGGCAGGTCCATCCAGGGAGCTGTACAAAAAGCAAGCCCACCCTCCCACCCCCCTGAATATGGCCTAGTGGCAAGAGTGCTCACCTCAACACGGAAGCCCTGCCGGCCTAGACACAGGCAGCCACTGTAAAGATATGGCCCCTAGCTGCTGGCCACACACCCACACACCAATCCCCAAGGGGAGGGGCCTGTCACAGCTAGCCAAAAGACCACCAGGCCAACACTGAACAGTACACAGAAAAGGAGAAAGTTGTTATCTGATTATCAGATTGGCTTATAGAAGCAAATGATACTATAGGCACTGAGCCAACCCCTCTTTCCCCCTCCCCCCCCAAGTGCTGGGAGTCAAACCCAGGGCTTTACACATATTAGGCAAGTGCTCTCCCACTGAGCTACCTCCCCAGTCCTCACTCCTATGTACTATTTCATCCCTGTGGTTTCTAGAGGAAGCTAAGCAACAGGAAACTTTGGTCACCTGGATGATCTCGAGCTACTTAACAAACCGGAGGTCCTGATACTCATCTGCTGTGCTTAATTGTCACCCACTTTCTTTCCAACATGCCCAAAGTCTTAGGGGCATCATTTAGGTCTTCCAGGTTTAAAAGGAAAAAAAGAAAAAAGGCTCTGAAAATCACCAATATGTGGCACCCAAGAGAATTTCCACTTTGATTTAAACAAGCCAATCCTAAATAAAAGCAACAAACAGGATGGGAATAGCATTGTTTCTGTTTTAGCTGGAAGGATGTGAGGAGTCCGGATTTCTAGTGATCAAAACCAAGACATTATTTATTCTCAGCTATGTTCCAAAAGTGTCCACCAAACAACACGGGCCCTCAAACCTCCATGCCTCCCAAAGTTCATTCTACTTATGAAAAACGAAAAATGTGTTTAAAATACAGGTTCTTGGCCCCACCCCCGTATCCTGTGTATTTTGGGGCTCTGTATTTAAATTAACAACCAGATGATTTACATAAAGATGTCAAACCACACTTGTAGACAACACTGAAACTTGGTTTCTTTTCAGCAGGTGTTTTTTAGTTTAGGGTTTGTTTTTTTTTTCACCTAGTGGTGGGTGGGTTTTACCTTTTCTACTTGAGCAGACACTGAAATCAGTAACCCACGCCAAAGTTACTCAACCTATCAGAAACAGTATAAAGTTCACATCTCCCCTTACACACTCATACCACAAAAAAGAGGTTGGTTTATTTATATGGGGGAAGAAAGAATTCAAAAGCTAGTAGCCAGGAGAAAGGAGACCACGAAGATTAAGGCTCTTCTATGTTTTCTAGAAATAGCTATTTTGTACTAGTCCTGCCTCCTATTCGAGCTCTCCCGTTTGCAGCTAGCTGAGGGAAGTTAGGAGCTACATCTTGCTCATCCAGGGGAGCTGATCACCAGCCTACACCTCCCCAACCCCGCTCAACCCAGCGGTCCCAATGGCGGATCGCAGTAGCTGAATGAGTACTGGTAGAAGCCACATCTCCAGTTTGCACGAAGATGGAATCACCCAAACTCGCTTCCTCGGGCAAACCAGAGCGCGAACGCGGTTCCAACACGTCCTTCTGCAGACGCCCCAGGGAGCACCTAGGACCTGACCTGCACACGGGATCGCCTCCCTCCACAGGCGGGGTGCGCTCCCGGGAAGTTCCCGCCGGTCCCAAGCTCTGCGATCCAGGGCAGGGGCGCAAAGGCGGTGAAGCCTCGGGGCCAGGAGGGCGCCCGGCACCGGGCCGCCCGCCTCCCAGTGTCGCCCGGCCGCGGAGCCCGGAGTCCCAGCTCTGGAGGCCCCAAGCTCTTGGCCGTCCCCTCTGCAGAGGCCCCCAAGGCCGTCGTGGGCCCCTCCCCCCCACCGAGCCCCAAGTTGTGCAGGGGAGGTGCGCGAAGCCCGCGCGGCCGTCCCACCGCGACCCCGGCGCGGCGTTGGCCCTCTCCGCCGGCTGCCCGCTCACCTCCATCCGCCTCCTCCGCGCTCGCCGCGGCCAGCAGCGGCGCTAGCGACAGGAGCAGGACCAGCAGGCAGGCTTTCCGGAGCCTCCAGGTGTCGCGTACCGAGCCCGGCTCCGCGCGCCTGCGCTCAGAGTCACTGGCAGAGCGCCGCGCGATGCCCAGCGCAGGAAGCCGCTCCGAAGAGTCCTCGCTTGCTATTGGCCGGCGGCGGAGGACGCCGCGGGCAGCCAATCAACGCTACGCGTCCAGCGTCAGTCGCGGCGACCCGTGCATGCCTAGCCCACTCCGCTGGCCCGGCCCCCGGGTCTGCAAAGCCCTCTGCCCCGCACCATGAAAACTCTAGGCTCTAACGTAGGGTGCCCGCTTCTGATTGGCGGTGCCGCCACCGCCAATCACCGTCCGCCACTCGGTTTGCCGAGAGCACCTGGGCGCAGAGGAAAAAGTAGGAGAGAACAGAGGCCGCGGACCGGGCCGGGAGGGGGCGGGGCCTATGAACGTCTAGCAACACCATTGGATGGAAGCGGTGGTGGGCTGGGCTGGAGGGCGGGGCTCCGTTAGCCAGGGAGAGCTCTGTACTTAAGTGTCCCGCCAGGGGGCCATCCCGAATGCGGGGACCCCAGGCTGACTGAGGATCTTTCTCCAGTATTAAGCTGACAAAAGGGAAGACGACCGGGCTCGCGAATCTGCTTCATATTTTGTTGGCTTCTCAGTTTCTTCGTTCCGTTTGAGCATGTAAAAATGAGCGTTTCTTTCCCTAGTGCTGCTCTGTGGCCGTCGTTGTTTAGCCGTGCAGTAGTTATTCCAGATCTACCTACCATCCCACTGTTTTGTGCATAATCAAGGCTTCAGATTCCTGTATAAACATTGTCTTATGTTTTTTGCTCCTTCGGTGATTTTTTTTTCCTGCTACACAAAGGAAATAGCTAGGTTAATCTACATCTAGATAAAGTCTTGAGGTTTTCCCCTTGTGATTGAGTTGGTGTTGAAAATTAGGTTTATATGTCAGAAAAGAGGCATGTGCTGTTTGTTAGGATTTGCCTTTATTTTTTTTTTAAGAACAAAATCAGGACCTCAGACTTGTTTAGCTGGTGCTCTACCAATTGATCCATGCTTTCAAGTTGGTTTTTTGCTGGTTATTTTGGAGATGGAGTCTTATGGACTATTCTGCATATGCTGGCTTGATATTTCAGACCCCAGCTTCTTGGGTTGCTAGGATTACAGGAATGATCCACCCAAGGCCCAGTAGGGCTTGCAGTTTGTGTTTTTTAATTCCTGGGGATTAATGCATCTGAACAGTTATAGAAGACAAATACATAATACATAAGTAAAAATACATAAGTAAAACAAAATTCATTTGTCTAGTACCGTGTTTTATGTAGACTGCTCAAAAGTGGAAAAATTTAATCAACTTTCATTGAATTTCTATGGATCTGATGGATCGGTATCAATCTGGTAGAACAGAAAGATACTATGCAGCCAACTTATTAATGCCAGAGGGTACCAGAAGTGACACAGTGTGCTACCAATGTAGACTATCAAACAGTTCGATATTATCATAAAGAGCTCATCAAAAAGAATGAACCAGTCAGAACTGCTGTCTTTTCCTTTGGATTTTACTACACTGAAAGGCATGGGGGCCCCATTTACCCAGATCAGAGACACAGAAAACCAATTTTACTAAAGTACACTGTTGATACATGTGTGTGGGGAAACTTGAAGAAGTGCATGCACACACATACCCTTGTAAAATTAAATAATATTCTTTCTAAAGAGCATTCTGAGCGGGTATAGAGATATTTTTTTCTGTGAAGGGATATTTTGATATTTATGACATCATTCATAAGCCATACAAAATTATCAACACAGAGGATGGCCTCAAGCAGCTAGGTGACAAGCAGCAAATGAGAAGCTTGTGTATCTGACATACCAAATGATTTCCCAGTCTCTAGGACATCCCTCAGGCGAGATATTTCCCATCCCTAAAGTATGGTATTAAAAGGTTCATTTATGAACAATCATTATATTCAGTGTACAATCAAGGAACCTGGAAACTTGAGGGTTTGGGTGGGGTTGGGAGAAATAAGAAAGGAAAGAAGAGGGACCTTTATCAAGATGCATTATACATATACACTGACTTGTTGAATTGTAAACCCATTTGTACAACTACTTAAAGGTAAGAGTGCTAGCCTTGAGCAAAGGAGCCCAAGGACAGTACCCAGGACCAAAGTTCAAGGCCCAGGCCAGCAAAAAAACATACATATAAAGGAAGAAATGCCTGTAGGTAAACATTGCCCTAGCTTAGTCCCTCGGCTTGTCACTTACTGTGATTAGGTGAAGTTTATAGACAATTGAGATCTGTGTTTGCTTCACTCCCACACAGCTGTCTCTAGAGAAGTGGTCTATGGGGGAATACTTTCCATCTAGATAATCTCCAGGTGATCTGTAGAAATCCTGGCACCTAACACTGCCATCCCAGGCTAATTCAGGATTTAGAAAATTAAGAAGAGACCAGATAGCCTAGCACTGAGGATGGGGAACCAGGAGAGACGTGGTCAGTCACCCTGGGGCCTCACTATTCACCACGAGATCCTGTCTCATAAGGAAATGCTTGCAGGAGTGGGCATGCGCATCTCCTTTTGTGCTTCTGCCTTCCACCATGTGAGGCTGCAGCAAGAAGAACCTGAGCAGACACAATGGATTCCAACGTCTTGGATTTCCTTCTGAGCCTTTAGTGTAAGAAATAAAATTTCTTTTCTTTTTTGCCAGTCATAGGGCTTACCTTCAGGACCTGAATGCTGTCTCTGAGCTACTTTTGCTCACCTAAGCAACAGTGCCCCTCCTAGCCTTTTCTTTTTATGTAAACTGAGGAATTGAACCTGGGGCTTCATGCATGCCAGGCAAGCACTCTACGACTAAGCCCCATTCCCAGCCCAATTTATTTTCTTTGCAATTATGCAGTCTAAGGTATTTTGTTATAGTAACAGAACACAAAAAGACAAGATTAATTTTCTATGATGGTGCATACCTAACACACACACACACACACACACACACTTATGTTTTCTTTATTGAAAGTGACGTGTTATGTACATTAGTCATGGTCTTGGGTGCTGTATGTTTTGTGGTCCTCTCATTGCGATTTTGATTGAATTACCTTTCTGCTTTGTCAGTATTCCAACATAATCATATAGAGACTTAGAGCTACTTGGTTGAGTCAGCCCAGGCAGAAAAGTCTGGGAGACTTCAATTAACTAGCCAAAAGCTGGTTGTAGAGATGTGGCTCAAGTGATAGATAGAGCAGTAGCCTTGCCCAGAAAAGCTCAGGGACAGCTCCCAGACCCTGAGTTCAAACCCCACAACCAACAACAAAACAAAAACCAGCGAAGCTCTTGGTGTTTTATACCAGACCCTCTATCATACCCTGAAAATAATTGCTATTGTGTTTCTACAAGGTTTATAGAGGAGTCCTGCTTTTGAAAATCACCTAGCAGCAGTCCTCATTTGTGCTTCCTCTTCCTGCTTATCTGTAAGTTAAAAGAAATGTTTATTTATTTTATCACTGGTTGGTGACAAGATTAAAGAATAACTCTAATGTCAACTCCAGTGAGAGACCCTGACCTTGCGGCAGCAACCACACTCATTACCAGGTAGGACTCTGTCACATGTCAGAAAACCTACATCTAAAATTTCCCAAGTGGCCCACACCTGTAATCCTAGCTCTTCGGGAGGCTAAGATTTGAGGATCACAGTTTAACGTCAGCCCAGGCAGGAAAGTTCACGAGACTCTCATCTCTGATTAACCACCACATGTGGGATTTTTTTTTTTTTTTTTTTTTTTTTTTTTTTTTAGTTAATACGAAATAAGAGTGTCCTGGACTTTCCTGCCTGGGCAGACTTCAAACTGTGATCTTCACATCTCAGCCTTATGAGTAGCTAGGATTACAGGCATGAGCCACCAGCACCCAGCGGTGTGTGTATGTTTACATATATATTGACTTGTAAATTTATTTACCTATTTATTTGTCTATTTATTACTTTGTGCCTGTACTGGGGCTTGAACTCAGGGCATAGGTACTGTTCCTGAGCTTATTCTTTTTCTTTTTGGTTGGTTGTATGGCTTGAACCCACAGCCTGAATGCCATCCCTTTGCTCTTTTGCTCAAGGTTAGTGCTTTACCACTTTGAGCTGCAGCACAACTTCAGGTTTTCTGGTGGTCTCACAGTCTTTCCTGCCCAGGCTAGCTTTGAACCAGGAATCTTAGATCTCAGCCTTCTGAGTAGCTAGGATTACAGGCATGAGCCACTGGCACCCAGTGGTTTTTATATCTTTTAATGGTTAAAAAAATATCCAAAGGTGGACATTAATATGCCGAAGTTAGATCTAAAATTAACTGGGATTTGACAAATTACATAGGAGTCTAGATACTCACACACAGTGAGACTAAAAGAAGGTACTCTTAGGAGAGAATCACAAAGGGGCAATATCCAAGTACTAGTTCATATGTATATAAAATAATATGCACACTGAAACAAACTCCAAAGGTGTGGAAACAAAGGACTTTTTTTCTTAATTTTTTCTTTTTCTGATGACTCTTATTCTTTATCTTATGTAAGGTATATTCATGTGCATATCTGTGGGAGGGCAGGGGAAGGGCACAGAAGATGAGGAAAAAGGGTGAAAAGGTGCAATGAAAATGAGGGAACAGATGACACTCTATGGAAGGAAATATACTTATTACCTGATGCATGTAAATGTAACCCGTTGTATTATCATCTCTATACTAACAAATTTTTTTAAAGGTGGAGATTGTGGGGCTGGGAATATGGCCTACTGGTAGAGTCCTTACCTCATCTACATGAAGCCCTGGGTTCAATTCCTCAGCACCACGTATACAGAAAAAAAAAACAGAAGTGGTGCTGTGGCTCAAGTGGTAGAGCGCTAGCTTTGAGCAAAAAGAAGCCAGGGACAGTGCTCAGGCCCTGAGTTCAAGCTCTAGGACTGGCAAAAACAAAAACAAAAGGCAGAAATTGGGTGACATATAAAAATGGCAAGTTTCAGCATCCAGAAAAAAGGTCTGGTGGGACACAGTCTCTCTCATTCATGAATCACTTATGCTTCTGCAACGGCAGCTAGGATCAAGTGGCTCTCCAGCCTGCAGTATTTCCTACCTGGTCCATGCAGAACAAGTTTACTGACTACTGTGTGTTGCATCTGGACTGGACTGCAAGGGCTCCTGTATTGGTCTGCAAGGGCTCCTGTATTGGTCTGCAAGGGCTCCTGTATTGGTCCGCAAGGGCTCCTGGCTTGGTCTGCAGTTTTTGGCTCTGCTGGGTGGTGGTGGAAGCTTTAGCAGTGGAGCCTAGTAGGAGGAAGTAAGGCCACTGGAGACATGGCTTTGAGGGAATCCTGGGGCTCTGGGCCCTTCTCTCCTCCTCTCTCTCTCCTTTCTGGTTACCATGACATCAGCAGTCATTTCTGCCTCACACTGTGTCATGGTGTCCCTATGAGCTCAACCGCAATGGGGCCAGGGGACCATGGAATGAAACCTCCAAAACTGTGTGTGAGCCAGGACAAACCTTTCTTCCATCAAGTTGCCTTACCTCATGCCCTCTGTCAGAGTGACCAAAAGCTGACTAACACACCGACCCTGACTCAAAGCCCAGTTTAAATAGCTACTGGATATTTTTACTTCGTGTGTTCATCAAATTTTCTGACATGTCAAATCCATCTATGTAATGATTCCCTTCCCCCTCTCAGTTCTAAACATCAGTGAATACTGGGTAATCTAATTAGATAACTGAGTTCCATCATTTTTTACCCCTCCAGCTCCCCTACATCTATCGAATGCCCTTCTTTTTCCTACTTTTTTTTTTTTTTTTTTTTTTTTTTGCCAGTCCTGGGCCTTGGACTCAGGGCCTGAGCACTGTCCCTGGCTTCTTTTTGCTCAAGGCTAGCACTCTGCCACTTGAGCCACAGCGCCGCTTCTGGCCGTTTTCTGTATATGTGGTGCTGGGAAATCGAACCCAGGGCCTCATGTATACAAGGCAAGCACTCTTGCCACTAGGCCATATCCCCAGCTCCTCTTTTTGCTACTTTTAGCCCCTAAAATGTCCCTTGAAGTTCTGAGGATGGAGCTCTGTGTATAAAATGATGCCTAAGCCAGGCCAGGCAGGAAAGATCATGAGACTCATCTCCAATAACCACCAGAAAACTAGAAGTGGTGCTATGGCTCAAAGTGGTAGACTGCTAGCCTTGAGCTGAAGAGAACTTGTGTCAGAACTTATCATCTGTTTAAAGGGATGGTCAGACACCTATGGCACAATGACCCCAAATTAATCAGTGGGTCCACTTTGAAATCTTTGGGCTCAATTGATGAAACGGTATAATTGCTGAGCACTGCTGATGGCTCACACCTGTCATCCTTAGCTACTCAGGAAGTGGAGATCTAAGGATTCAGGTTCAAAGCCAGCCTGTAAAGTGTAAAACTCTTACCTCCAAGTAACAAGGAAAAAACACCCACAAAAGAGAAGGTGTTGCTCAAGTGGTAGAGTACCAGCCTTGAGTGGAAGAGCCAAACAAGAGTGCAAAGCCATGAGTTCAAGCCTTAGTACTTTAACATGAGAAAGAAAAAAAAGGCAGGGTAACAACAACAACAAAGCTGTGTAAGAAGTGGGCCAATGGCTAAGATTACATGTACCTGGTGTCATAACAAAGGAGAGCACTCATTTGAACCAAATTCAAACCTCCTTCTTCACCATTAACACCCATGATGCTGGAGTACTAATTGCACCTGTTACCAGATTTGCCTAAACCATATCTAGGCTCTGTACTGGCCACCTTTTATAATTATAATAGTAGATATTATTTTCAAATAGTTTTATGAAGGACTTTCAATTCCACGTGTCTGTTTATGAATACATCTTTGTGTCAGTGTTGGAACTTGAATTCAGTGCCTGGGTGTTGTCCTGAGCCTTTTCACTCAAAGGGCTGGGATTCTACCACTTGAGTCACAGCACCACTTCTGGCCTTCTACTGCTTGATAGGGAATGATTCACCCAGACTTTCCTGCCTGAGTTGGCTTTGAACCTAAGTCCTCAGATTTCAGCCTCCTGAATAGCTAGGATTACAGATGGGAGCCACCAGCAACTGGCTAGTACATGTATCTAGGTCAGTGTCACCCCTTCCTTCATCTCCCCACCTGTCCTAACCCCACCCATCCCCTCAAGCTACCTGGCTGTATTTTCATGTGTGTACATTAAACATTATGATTGTAAAAATAAAATGAAATGAAATGAAATGATGCCTAGCTCCAGCCAAGTACTGGAAAAACAAAAACTCTTGAAGTTGTTCCCCCTTTGATCTACCTGGTACTGTGCTTATTCAATTCCTATCTTTACCTCCCCAAATTAATTCGTGTTACTTTTTATTAGTCAGACCTTTTGTCCTCGATGAGGAAGAACATTAGTCTGAGTTTTAATCCAAAAAGCCCTTCAACAACTTGGTGAGTTTATTTTATTTTTTTTGCATTCCTGGGAAAGGCAATGAATTAACTTCCATGTTGTTCTGAGCAACATGGCTTCAGTTTGTACTAAGTGTCAGGAAGCTGACTTAATCCTACCCCAGGGAATAGCTTCTTCAAAAGGGTTGGAACCAAAATCAGAGCTGCGACCATTGAAATTTTGTAAAGATCTGTACCTAAAATGATAACCCCTCTTAAATTCCCTTTCCTGCCTTCTCCCTGGTGTATCTGACCCCTCACAAGCCAAGGAGGCTCCAAGGAAGGTCCAGCAGGCCTGCCCTGGGCTGAAGGCAGAACTCAGGTCCAGGTGGGGGGCTCTCGGCCTAACCCACGGGTGAACGAGCATTTGTGGAGTGCCCTCTGGGCACCTGGCTCCAACGACTCTTGGTCTAGGGCCCACGTGGGTGATGAGAGACTGCAGAGTGGAGTCCTGGCAGCTCGTGGGCAGCACCTCCAGCCCCCAACCCTTCCCAGCCCAGGGGAACAGGGGCTGTGATCTCCATGTTGCCCTCCACACTCCAGGACCCAGGCGTGCTGATGGTGGACACCTTCTGCTGGGGAAGGACTTGCCTTTTCCCAGGACAACTGAGGCACCTTGGATCACAGAAGCTCAGGGTCTGAAGTCGGGGAGCAGGGTCATCTTGCAGGGATTCTTTGGTCTTGGTTTTTGCTGTTGGGCTCAGCCTCTCATCCAGTGCACTGTCCTAGCCCAGCCCCATCCACCCCTGTGCATCTCCAGGAAACTGGGCAGCGGTGACCACTTTCCTTCATCCTTCAGTAGGTGGTGAGGTGGTTCTGGCCATCGGAAAATGTTTAGTGTTCAGAGGACACGGGTTCAGTTTGTTGGTCACTAACTCCAGCAGAGGACAGTAAATACCAACTGGTCAGTGTCGTCTTGGTCATCATCCCCATCATCTCTAAGAATATTTTATCTTTCCTCTCATTCCCTTGTCTCAACTCTATGCATGGCGCGTCTCAAATTTATCACACCTGTTTTGAATGTTCATACCAGCCAGCACTGGGGACCACGCAGAGCTAGTCAGACAGGTTTATTAGTGGGGCCATATCTCCCACAGGAGAGGGAGCAATGTGGCATCTGCATCTTATCTAGGTGGTGGCTTGTAAATCTGGGGTAAGAGGTGAGGTGGGTGGGTCTGGGTGGGAGTGGGAGCTCTAGAGCAGGGAGACAGGGTGGAGCTGGGGGCGAGTGGGAGAGGCCAGGGACCTAAGGTGGGGGAAATGCTAACATCTACCACCTTGGATGTCAGGATTATTCTCAAATATGTGCCAAGAACCTTCAAGACCCAAGAACAGCAGCAACAACAACAACAAGAATTGGGTAGCATTTTTTATTTTTGTCCTAGAGCTTGAACTCAGGGCCTGGGTGCTCTCCCTGAGCTTGTTTGCTCTAAGCTAGTGCTCTATCACTTTGAGTCACAGTGCCACTTTCAGTCTTCCGGTGGGTAACTGGAAATTAGTCTCACAGTTATTCCTGCCCATGCTGACTTTGAGCCATGATCCTCACATCTCAGCCTCCTTAGTAGCTAGGATTCCAGATGTTAGCCTTTACCTGGCAGAATTTGGTAGGAGTAGGGAAACAGATTCTGACAGTTCCATGAAGGTATTTATTAAAGCATCTTCATGTGTTCCATTAGCAAACACTGGAAGGAATCTTCCCTTGGAAAGATTTCCTGAGCTCAATGGCAGCCTTTGGCATCCCATATCCAATGGATTACATGATTTATAAATAAATGTTCATAGCTCTACTTCAGGGACACACTTCTTCTCACTGCATTCTCTAAAGGCATGTGTGTATATTAAGAGTTCCAAAAGAGTTCTCATGGAAAACATGAGGTTCTTGATATCAGACAGTAAGCTAATATTGTAGGCTGATCAATTTCAGCAAAAAGCTAGGCTGGAGGCACAACTTAAGGGTAGACTGTCAACTCTACCACTTAAAATCTGGCAAAAGGATACAGTAAAAACTGCGTGTGGAGATGCATGCCCCAGAGAGTCCTTCCAGCGATAGTTCTTTGGGCACTGGGGGCATTGCAAGGGCCTCTCCCCGCTGTGCAGGCGCAGGTGCTCCTGGAGGTGGCACCACAGGGCGAAGGCGAGGCTGCACTCACTGCAGGGGAAGCGCCTGGGGTCTCTGTGCTTGCGCTGGTGGATGTGCAGCTGGGTCCGCAGGCTGAAGCGTGCTTCGCACTGGGCACAGTAGAAGGGCAGCAAGTCCTTGGGCTGTTGCCCGGCACACCCCAAGTGAGGGGAGCACATGCTGAAGGAGACATTCCTTGGCAACCCACTAGAGGGTGCCCCGGCAAGGTCGGCTTGACTGTCGGGTTTCCTTCCAGCCCAACTTGCTGGGTCCTTGGAGTGGCTCATCAGGTGTGTCCCCAAATGGTTCTTCTTGCCAAAGCTCTTTCCACACACCGGGTGAGGACTCGGTAGACCCTGCCAAGAGAGGAGACCCAGGGCTCTGTGACTTGAAATTCCCACTTCTGCCACAGACACGCTACAACTGTGGGCCGTTGCACCTGGCACCAGGGTGTCAGGTCTCTGTGGGGTCACGAGGCTGAGGAAGGAAACGTCTTTCCTTCCTCCTAAGAAGGGTCCAGAGGGCTGGGAATATTGACTAGTGGCAAGAGTGCTTGCCTCGTATACATGAGGCCCTAGGTTCGATTCCTCAGCACCAAATATACAGAAAACAGCCAGACGTGGTGCTGTGGCTCAAGTGGCAGAGTGCTAGCCTTGAGCAAAAAAGAAGCCAGGGACAGTGCTCAGGCCCTGAGTTGACGGCCTAGGACTGGCCAAAAAAAAAAAAAAGAATGGTCCAGAGGAACCATGGCCCTGCAAAGGATCTAATGGAAAATAACATTTAAGTCTCTCTGGGTTTGTAGAATACTTTGAGCTTGCTGGATTCTTGAAATCAAAAGTGAACCATTTATCTCCCAGTTTATAGCCTGACTAAAGGGAACCCCATATTAGGTACACACACACTTACTGTCCCAAAGTATGGTGAGCATAAGTTTCTAACACAACACTCGTAAGTACCACAGCGATATGTCATCTCTGTATTTTTCTGTCCCTAACACCAGGCAGCAAGAACTGGCTTTATTCTTTTAATAGAATCTAGGTAAAGGAGAGCCATTTGGTGCCAGGAGAAGGGCAACAAAAACACAACTACATATCCAGAAGATTGGGGACCTCTTGGTGCAGCAGGTGGTCACTGTCAACACGTGACAGGGCGTGGTCTGTGCTGTTGTGGGTGAGTTCATGGCTGGGATGGGTACTGTCTGGCTTGGTGGACACAGCCAGCTCTGGGAACCTCCACCCTGTCTCCATTCTTTCTAATCAGGAAGAGACCATGGCTCCAGCTCATCAGGACCCCACCATTCTGAACCCCTTCCTTCCAACCCACACTTCCCATCTTAGGGACAGGTGTAGACCAAAGATGTCCCCATCATACCAAGGCAGTGTATTTTTTTGGCTGTTTGGTTTTGATTTCGGGATGCTAGTAGCTGTCTGTGATGGTTGAAAGTATGTTCCATGGGTGTGGTCACCTCAACCCTCAGTGTGGCACTCTCATTTAAGGTCGCATCAGTGCCCAAAGCATCCTAGATCAGCCAGTTGGGATTACTTGGGAGGCTTGGGATTTGGCACAGGGTGGATCAGGACACATTCCGAGCATGGACAAGGCTCCAGTTCTATCCCCACTACCTTAAAAAAATAATAAATTCATCATTGCTATTTGGAAAAAAGAGAGAACGAGGAGGGTAAAGTTCACTGGAGGCCTGGGCATAAGAATCTTGTATTCAAAGCCAGTCTGGGACAGAGTGTGACCTTGTCTCAAACAACAAAGGATTCCAGTCTGGTGGCCCACACCCCTAAGTTTTTTTGTTTTTTTTTTGGCCAGTCCTGGGCCTTGGACTCAGGGCCTGAGCACTGTCCCTGGCTTCTTCCCACTCAAGGCTAGCACTCTGCCACTTGAGCCACAGCGCCGCTTCTGGCCATTTTCTGTATATGTGGTGCTGGGGAATCGAACCTAGGGCCTCGTGTATCCGAGGCAGGCACTCTTGCCACTAGGCTATATCCCCAGCCCAAAGAAATGGATCTTGTTTTTTTTTGTTTGTTTGTTTTGTTTTGCCAGTCCTGGGCCTTGGACTCAGGGCCTGAGCACTGTCCCTGGCTTCCTTTTTGCTCAAGGCTAGCACTCTGCCACTTGAGCCACAGCGCCACTTCTGGCCGTTTTCTGTATATGTGGTGCTGGGGAATCGAACCCAGGGCCTCATGTATACGAGGCAGGCACTCTTGCCACTAGGCCATATCCCCAGCCCCCACACCCCTAAGTTTTTAGGAATCAGATTCCAGAATCATGGTTCACGCCAGTTAGATCCGAGAAACAGGAGAGATTCATTTCCACTTAACCACCAAAAAGGTGCAACTGGAGATGTGGTTCAAGTGGTACAGCAGTAGTCCTGAAGAAAAAAAGACCTCAAAAACAAAAAATGAGACTACTTGAAGGCTTTAGTTCAAGCCCCAGTTTCAACAAGCCCCCCAAAATTGACTTGAAAAACTATTTATGGAAAGCACAATCAGAAAGGAGAAACGCACATAATTCTCATTGACTATATAAGCTAAGTATGATAAAGTCCCCACACAATCTCTAGTCTGTTCATATTTTTAATTTTATATTCAGAAAATTAAAACTTAAATTGAGATATTGAAATTCATAACTACTCTGTGTAAGTCATCACACCATAAATCACATCCACAGTTTTTCTCCAGATAATAAATTTGATGAAACACAAAACACTGAGGAACAAAGCACTGTCCCTGAGCTTTGCTGTTCAAAGGTAGTATTGTATCACTTTGACCCACAGCACCACTTCTTGTTTTCTGGTGGTTAGTTGAAGATAAGAGTCTCATGGACTCTGTCAGGAATGGCTTTGAACCCTAATCCTCATATCTCAGCCTCCTGGGGAGCTAGGATTACAGTCATGAGCCAGAAGCACTGAGGTATTCTCAAGATATTAAACAAGATAGCTAGCACTTAAGACTTTCAAAGGCTGATAGAATGAAATCTCCAGTTTTGTTCTGTTCAGCAAACATCATCAGTTCAGCAAGATTTACTAATAATTAATCATTGCTTATGAAGAGTACTACAACAAATGTGCTGAAATGAACTGATATGGCTGGAAAGTGTCAGTACTTTTTCCATGATTCCTGCTGAAAATATCTTCCTTGAATTTCAATTGTCCTCTCATTCTTTTTTTTTTTTTGGCCAGTCCTGGGGCTTGGACTCAGGGCCTGAGCACTGTTCCTGGCTTCTTTTTGCTCAAGGCTAGCACTCTGCCACTTGAGCCACAGCGCCACTTCTGGCCGTTTTCTGTATATGTGGTGCTGGGGAATCGAACCCAGGGCCTCATGTATATGAGGCAGACACTCTTGCCACTAGGCCATATCCCCAGACCCTGTCCCCTCATTCTTTAAATATTTTATTTTTACTTTAAGAACCACTTACGGGGGCTGGGAATATGGCCTAGTGGTAGAGTGCTCGCCTCGTATACATGAAGCCCTGGGTTCAAATCCCCAGCACCACATATATAGAAAACGGCCAGAAGTGGCACTGTGCCTCAAGTGGTAGAGTGCTAGTGTACTATGGAGGTCAGATCGGCCCAGCTCCATCACTGTCCACATGGTAGGTTGCATTACCTGGCCTCTTGTCTTGATGGACATGCATGAATTCATAGAGGAAGGGAAGTCTCACCCCCAGGTGATGGGTATTCCTGAATCCCTAGAGACAGGGGTGGGCATTGGGCCTATAGGTTGCTGAAGCTGTGAGTCAAGTGCCTGGGACTGGGAAATTCCTGTGACCCAGCCTCCTAGGGTCAGGTCTACTCAGGAGTCCTTATGCCATGCCACCTGGCTCTTGTGTCCTGTCTCCACGGTGTCCTAAGTCAGCTCTTCATAGAAGGTGGATAGGTTTGTTGCTATGGTTTTTTATCTCTCTGGCCTGTTTCCTCATAGTATTAAGTGTATTTGTGGGCTTGCAGGCTGCTAATGCTAGAATGAAAACTCCCAAGATTCGATCGTCCAGTATGTGGCCTCTCAGATAATTTACTATATAACACTAGCTGTGAGCAAAAGAAGCTCAGGGATAGTGCTCAGGCCCTGAGTTCAAGCCCCAGGACTAGCAAAAAAACAAAATTATGAAAATGATTATCTTAGGAAGCAAATTCAGACTGCTTTTATTGCCTCCTAGACGTTCATTCTCTTATGGTGCTAGTGATTTAGGAAATCGTGATTTCTGTCATTATTTATTTCACCCCAATGCATACACTCCAGTAAACCTCAAATTACATCTTTCATAATTATCTGCACTCTAAAAATAACAAGGTAAATGCCCCAACCATATGGCTGTCACATTTTCCTGATTTACAGTTGGTCTCACGGGCAGTCACGCCATTCACTTGATGAAATACAGGTTTGAGAAGACTTTTGATTCCCGGTGTGCTGAAAACTCAGGGTTAGTTATGTCAGACCCACTGAATCCTAACCTTGGACTTTATTTTCACTTGTCGCAAGGATTCCATTTCGAGCACAAATCCTAGATTCTTTTTCAGCCATAAGCGCGCTGAGTGCCCCTGCCCTTGTGTGAACCCCACCAAAACCCTGTCACTTTGGGGACATCTCACCTGTCTGACCTGAACCCCCAATCATATAGTCAATAATTCCGGTAATAGCTGGTTTCAACCCGGCTCCCTTGGAATGTGAGCCGCCTCACCTTGGATGCTCCATCGGTCACTTTGCTCATCATCATCCTTGCCCAGAGAAATGGCTCATTCCCGCCTCCCCTTCCCATCCCATTCTCCCAACCTTTGCCCATGTCCTCCTTGCTCCATCCCTCCTTGTAGTTTGGAAGTCCTAGAATGTGAACTCAATCTGCATTTCAGAGCTAGCTTTGCATTTAGGTGAAGAATCATCACCTAAGGCAGACAGGCAGAACAAATCTCTCTTTTATTAATAGATTGCAAATGTTGCCAGTGATTTCAAGGGAGAAAAATCTGTTAGCTTTGCCGCAGTTCCTAATCTGTGTCACATGCTTGCTTAAAGCAGCCCCTTCTGTTCTCCCCATCTGCCTTCCCGTGGGTTTGGTCCGTTTCTGAGGAACCAGGGGCATCTCGTTCATTCACTCACTGGCTGTGTTGACTGTGCACCTGCCTCAGCTCCACTCAGCTTCTATCATTGTAAATAGCAGGCTCAGCCTTTCTTAATTTCAGTATCAGGCTTAGAGTCCCTCGGAGCAGGACAGGGTTTTGTGTTTACTTTGACATGGGCAGTGAGTTTGGACTTAGGGCTCTCCCCAGTGTGTACCCGCTGGTGGCTCAGCAGTTGTTTCTTCAAGCGGAAAGCTTCGTTGCACTTGGGACACTGGAAAGGTTTCTTGCACCTGCTACACTGGAAAGGCTTCTCGCCGATGTGAGTCCTGATGTGTTCTACCAGCTTGAAGCGCTTGGCGAAGCCCTTGCCGCACTTGCAGGAGAACGGCATCTCCCCTCCGTGCAGCAGCTGGTATGTCTTCATGTCAGCCCTGGCCTGGAAGCTCTTGCCGCAGACAGAACACTGCACGTGCCTCTCCCCGCTGTGCCGACCCAGGTGCCTGGTGAGGTGGGTCTGCCGGATGAAGCTCCTGGGGCACTGCAGGCACTGGAAGGGCTTTTGAGCACTGTGTGTGTGCTGGTGATCCTGCAAGGCGCCCTTGCAGCGGAAGCTCTTGAGGCACTGCGGGCACTGGAAGGGCCTCTCCCCGCTGTGCATGTGCAGGTGGTTCCGCAGGGTACCCTTGAGGCGGAAGCTCTTAGAGCACTTGGGACACTGGAAGGGCCTCTCTCCGCTGTGAAGGCTCAGGTGGTACCGCAGGGTACACTTGAGGCGGAAGCTCTTGGGGCACTTGGGACACTGGAATGGCCTCTCCCCGCTATGCAGGCGCAGGTGGTCCCGCAGGATATAGTTGAAGCAGAAGCTCTTGGGGCACTTGGGACACTGGAAGGGCCTCTCCCCACTATGCAGGCGCAGGTGGTACCGCAAGGTACACTTGAGGCGAAAGCTCTTGGAGCACTGCGGGCACTGGAAGGGCCTCTCCCCGCTGTGCAGGCGCAGGTGCTCCTGGAGGTGACACCGCAGGGGGAAGGCGAGGCTGCACTCACTGCAGGGGAAGCGCCTGGGGTCTCTGTGCTTGCGCTGGTGGATGTACAGCTGGGTTCGCAGGCTGAAGCGCGCTTCACACTGGGCACAGTGGAAGGGCAGTGCGTCCTTGGACTGGTGCCCAGCGGGCCCCAAGTGCGAGGCGCGCATTCTGAAGGAGACATTCATTGGCTCCCATCCTGGGGGGGCACATCTGCGGCTTCGCCATGACACTGGCCTCTTTGCCCAGGGTGGGCTGTCCTTTGGGCTCCCAGTGCTGAGAAGGTCTGGGCGGGGCGCTGAGCCCTTGCCTGGAGGTGGTGAGCGGGAAAGGACCTGCTTGGGATGAGAGCACACCTTGCATTTCCGGCCTTGGATTGGACTATTCCTTTCAAGGCCAACCAAGTTTCTCAGAAAATACCGCTTCTGCTGTGAGCTCCTCCCACACACAGGGCACGGCTCTGGCCTCCGCCTCCTGGTCAGGTGGACTTGGCTGCCAGGTTTCCTCCCAGCACTACTCTCTGGGTACTTGGAGTGGCCCACTGGGTGCGTCCCTAAATGGTTTTTCTGCCCAAAGCTCTCTACACACACTGGGTGAGGACTTGGGAGACCCTGCCAGGAGGGGAGGCCCAGGGCTCTGTGACTTGGAATTCCCCCTTCTGCCACAGACACGCTAGAGCTGTGGGCTGCTGCGCCTGGAGCCAGGGTGTCAGGTCTCTGTGGGGTCACGAGGCTGAGGCCTTGCGGAGAGCTGAAGGAAACGTCTTCCCTTCCTCCTAAGAAGGGTCCAGAGGAGCCGTGGCCCTGCAAAGGATCTAATGGGAAATAACATTTAGTCTCTCCAGGTGTAGAGAATACTTTGAGCTTGCTGGCTTCTTGAAATCAAAAGTAAACCATTTATCTCCCAGTCTATGGCCTGACTAAAGGTAGCACATAGACTACCCCATCTTAGATACACACACATTTACTGTCCCAAGGTATGGAGAGTATAAGTTTCTAAAACAACACTCCTAACTACCATAGCTATATGTCATCTGTGTATTTTTGTGTCCCTAAGACCAGGCAGCAGGAAATGGCTTTATTCTTTTCATAGAATCCAGGGAGAGGGAAGCCATTTCGTCACAAAGATAAAAATGAACTATCTTTTGATCTTTTAAATCTCCTACAACAAAATGACTGCTATTAGCAAGCTCTTACTGTGCCGAATCACTTAACACTGCATTAATTACTTTCATTAGCTTCTTTTGATACCTCAGGATGTGAAATATCAACAGCTTCTATCACCAGCCCACGCTTACTCAGAAAAAACAAGGTAAGATTCTAGCTCTAGATCCTAAGAACTATGCTTTAATGCCTTTCTCTACAATATACAAGACATCTTGCCTCAGGTCAGCCAAACAGGAAGACCAGATTATAGAAGGAAAACTAGGAAAGTTGAACATGCTATCTAAATATCAAGACCCTGGTTTCTTAGTACTCACCACCCAACAGCTGCTCTGTTACTGGATCAAAATGTGCCTCAGCAGAGGAATCCTTCACATTTCCTGGCTTCTGGGATTCTTCCCAGCTCCCAAAAGGCTCTCCTTCATGTTCAATCCAGAGTATTAGCTCCGGTTTAGGAAGATCAGCATCTGCACAGTGAAGTCAGACAGGGGAGCTTAGCCTCCTTGAGCACTACATTTAGACACACTGGGTTGTTTGAAATGTTTCTAGTTTCAAGTCCAAGAACTGGCACACATACATTTTTTTTTCTTGTTGACATTGTTATTCCTAGCTACTCAGGAGGCTGAGATCCTGACACCATTTTGAAGCCAGTTAAGTAAAAAGGTGAGAGACTCTATTTCCCAAGTAACCACCAAAAAGCAGAGTATGATGTGAAAAGTCCTTGTGAGTTAGAATTTTGAGAAATTGCACTATCAAGTGCCAGCCTTCTTCCAGGATCCAACCTTTCTGAAGTGAAAGTCTTCTTACCTAGTGAGACCAGAGTCTCGTAATTGGTTCTCATGACATGCTTGTAGAGCTTCTTCTGCCATGTCTGCAGATGCTGCCATTCCTGCTTTGAGAAATAAATGGCCACGTCCTCAAAAGTCAGCGGTAACTGCAATATCAGACACAATGTAGACACAGTTAAGATTGCAGCAATCACCCCCCATCTCCCTCTCATCAACTGACTTTTCTTTAATGTTTTGCCAATTTGTTTCCAATCCTGGGGTTTTTAACTCAGGACCTGGGGTCTATCCTTGGGCCTTTATGTGCTCTAACTTAGTGCTCTACCACAGCACCACCTCTGGCTTTTCCTGTGTATCTGGTACTAAGGAATTGAACCCAGGGCTTCATGCATGCCAGGCATGCACTCTACCACTAAGCCACATTACCAGCCCCCCCCCCTTTTTTTTTTTTGGCCAGTCCTGGGGCTTGGACTCAGGGCCTGAGCACTGTCCCTGGGTTCTTCTTGCTCAAGGCTAGCACTCTGCCACTTGAGCCACAGCGCCATTTCTGGCCATTTTCTGTATATGTGGTTCTGGGGAATCGAACCCAGGGCCTCATGTATACGAGGCAAGCACTCTTGCCACTAGGCCATATCCCCAGCCCCCCAGCCCTTTTTTTAAAATTAATTAAGTAATTAATCTTGGTTGGCTATGAAGCTTGAACTCTGGGCTTGGTGACTGTCCCTGAGTTTTTGCATTCAAAACTAACACTATACCACTATGAATTATCATACAACCTCCAGTTTTCTAGTGTTAATTGGACATAAGAGTTGCCCTAACTTTTCCACCAGGGCTGGCTTCAAACTACAATCTTCACAAGTCAGCTTCCTTCTTTTTTTTGCCAGTCCTGGGATTTGAACTCAGGGCCTTAGTACTGACTCTGACTTCTTTTTGCTCAAGGGTAGCACTTGCCCACTTGAGCCACAGCGCAACTTCTGCCCTTTACTATATAGTGGTGCTGAGGAATCAAACCCATGGTTTTTGTATACAAGCCAAGCATTCTTGCCACGAGGCCATATTCCCAGCCCATCTTGAGGATTGTAGTTCAACGTTGAGGGAAAGAAAATTCCGGGAAAATCTTACACCAGGTAACTACCAAAAAAACAGAAGTGGAGCTTTGATTTACTTGGCAGAGCAGCAGCCTTGAGCAATAAAAACCTGAGGGACAGTGGCCAGGGCCTGCGTCCAAGCCCCAGGATTAGCATATTTTAAAAAACAATCTTAGAATTGTTATTTGGAAAATATCCAAGAAGCCACATTTTGAAGGATGGAAACTTGGAGTCTTTCTTAGTGCATTAGCAGTCTCCAGGCAGCCACTGGTTATAAAGCCTTGTGGCCCACTAATACCCTTAACAGTGTCAGGAAACAGGCCAGATTGCAAAGACAGAACAAAAGGCATACTAACCAACCAATCTAGCTTCAATGGAGAGCTGAGTGGGACGCCATGGTGACCAGAAAAGACACAGGACACAGGCCTTGGCATGGCATCCTTGGGCATGAGCTGATCTCACCCTAAGTAGGTCAAGTCAAGGAGCAGGGTCACAGGAAGCTCCCAGTCCTGGGCACTTGATTGACAGGCTCAGAAACTTAAGAGGCCAAGAGCCCACCGGGTCTAGGGATTGGGAAGCACCCAGCACCTGGGGACGGGACTTCCCTTCCTTTAGATCTCCAGGCACGCCCAGCAAGACAAGAAGCCAGACAGGGCAACCTGCCATGGGACCAATGATGGCGCTGGCCAGATCTGACCTCCACACCACAAAATAAATGATTACACGCTAAAGGACATCAGGAAATCAGCCACTCAGTTTCAACCAAACTCCAAATAACGAATCAGTGTGTCATCCCCACGGGTGTAGCTCTCTACTTCAACGGTGCCACACAATCTACGTGAGTCTATCCGGGCAGGCCATACTCTGCAACCCGAGGCCCGCCAAGACAGCATCCCTCAGGACGGCCACACATCTGGTTCTGAGGCCCAGTGGGATCTCAGACCTCCGGGTGCCGGGGCGAAGCGGGGACCCCGAGGCTGAGCCCAGACTCGTTCCGCGCTCGCCAGGGCCTGCGTGCTCTCCTCCCTCGGGGATCCCGGCGTGGTTTCCAGCTGTGGCCACGGTGGCGGCCGCCCGCTCCTGCCTGGGTTGAACCCCGGACCTCCGGACACGACCCCGGGGGACCTAGAACACCGCGTCCCGATGACGCCGGAACCCGGCGTCCGCACCGCAGCCCCTTACCAGAGTCTGCTCCGCCATGTTCCGCGGGTGCCACGGTCGGCTCGGCAGGATTCCCCAGGTGAACTCGGGTCACGCGGACTCAGCGCTTGCGCGGCGCAGGGTATGCTGGGAGGCGGCCTCGCGGGCGCGATCGCCCCCTGCCGGCGGGAGGTGTGGGCTCCCCCTGCGTCCCCTCGCAGAGGACCGCTTCACCACGAGCCGCACCTGTGAGGGATCCGGTCGCCGGGACTCCTGAGGAGGGTGACAGTCACCCGTAAAAAGGCTGCCTGACTCTGGACCTCCATAATACGGAGAGGGTCTCCTCAGGAGGACACCGGGATTGCCGGGCCCTTCTGCACCGCCTTTCTTTTGTTCTCCCTGGGTGAGTGAGGAAACAGACCCACTTGCTGAGCCTCCGCACAGACGCCTACTGCCGTCTGCGATGTGAGCGCGTTCGCGCATGCGCGTCTTGAGAGGCGGCGAGCTGAAGGCCGGCGCCGCCCGGGGGCGCTCTGGCGGGGTGGGCGCGCACGGAGCGGCGGCGCGTCTAGGCCCCGCACTCGCTGCCTGCCGTGCGCCAGCTGAGGAGCCGCCGCAGCCTGCGCGGCGTTGACGGCTCGGGACCCAGCCCCGCCGCGAGCCCGCGCCCCCGATACCTGGCTCCCTTGCGGGCCTCGTCGGTGCGAGGAAGGCAGGGCGGGGCCGCGAAGCCCGCGGAGTCCACCGGGTGGCGGCGAAGACTCCAGGGACCCGGCCGGGAAGCGCTGCTGGGCCATGGCGAGGCCGCCGCAGCTCCGATAAGAGCGGCGCGCGAGGGCTGCAAGGACCCAGGGTCCCCGAGACCCTGGACGAGGGACGGTGATGAGGTTGGGGTCCGGCGCCCGGCTCGTGCACGGGCCAAGTCTTCCAAGCCCAGCCGAACCCTCTCGCCGCCGCTCCCCGAGTCTCCCCCCACCCCTCCCGCAGCATCCGGGGCCTCAAGCGTGCGGACGCGGGCCCCGCGGTGCGCAGTCCCCCAGCTCCGCGCTTCTGGGGTGACCCCCGCCCAGGTGGGCTGCCCACCCGGAGGCGCCGCCCGGTCTCCCCTCGCTTTACACTCCGGAACCGGGAAGCGGGCACGGACCGGGTGGTTGACGTCGCCATTCGCCCTCCCCGCCGCCGGAGCTGCGGCCACCGCCCCACACCCGCAAGCACCCGCACGGCGGCGGTGGGGAGCCAGCTGGGGCCCCGGGGTGCGCGTGAGGAGAGGGGTCTATGGGAACCTCCGCTGGAGGAAGGGCGGCAGCCGGGCGCAGCGAGGCTCAGCTGCGCGGGTGCTTGTTTACTGCGGGGCCCTGCCATGCACCCGTTGTCAGGGCCTCGAGGCAAATGGACCGGGCCCGCACCCAGGACCCGCACCCGTGCCGTGGAGACAGAATGGTCAGTCTCACTTGGAAGCATCTTCTCTCAAGGGGATATGGGTCAGAAGGTCAGGAGCCAACACTGGTCCAGTGCGCCATGGAGGAAGGAGAGAGAGCGTAGTTTCAGGGTTGGCACTGGAGCCCAGGAGAATGACACTCTTTCTCCCCCCACTCCTTTTGCCCCTCCTCAGAAAATAAAATTAAATTAGGATGGTAGAGCCCTTGATGAGTTCTATAGAAATAGGCTGAAAGTGGCACATTAAACTTTGACTTCCATCCAGGCACCAGCGTTGCTCTTCTGTGATCCTAACAACTCTGAAGGCTGAGCTCTCAGGATCCTAGTCTCTCTATCTCTTAGCCACTGAGAAGCCCCATGGGAATCTGTAGCTCAGGGGGGAGGGTGCTAGCCTTGGGGTGGGGGAGGACAAATGGACAGCACCTAGGCCCTGAGTTCAAGCACCAGTACTGGCATTAAAAACAGCGAAAAGAAAAGCTTTAAAGGCCCTAAATCATATTTAAAAAGTAAAAAGGACAGTGTGATTGATATTTGCCTGTAATCCCTCAGGGGAATCATGAGTCCTAGGCTAGCCCAGGGCTAGCGAGCTCCTAAGCTTTGCTGTTCAGGGTAGTATTCGACCACTTTGACCCACAGCACCACTTCCTATTTTCTGGTGTTTAGTTGAAGAGTCTCATGGACTCTGTGGGGACTGGCTTTGAACCCTGATCCTCATATCTCAGCCTCCTGGGTAGCTAGGATTAGTCATGAGCCAGAAGCACCGAGATAGTCTCAAGATATTAAACAAGATAGCTAGCTCTTAAGACTTTCAAAGGCTGATAGAATGAAGTGTCCAGTTTTCTACTGTCCAGCAAACATCATCAGTACAGCAAAATTTACTAATAATTAATCATTGCTTATAAAGAGAGTATTTTTCCAAATGTGCTGAAATGAACGGATATGGCTGGAAAGTATCAGTACTTTTTCCATGATTCCTGCTGAAAATATCTTCCTTGAATTTCAGTTGTTGTCTCATTCTTTAAATATTTTATTTTAACTTTAAGAACCACTTATGGCTGGGGATATGGCCTAGTGGCAAGAGTGCTTCCCTCTTATACATGAAGCCCTGGGTTCAAGTCCCCGGCACAACATATGCAGTAAATGCCCAGAAGTGGCGCTGTGGCTCAAGTGACAGAGTGCTAGCCTTGAGCAAGAAGAATCCAGGGACAGTGCTCAGGACTGGCAAAAAATGAAAATTAAAAAAAAACAACAGTTAAATTAAGCTGGCTTATGTTTGTAATTTCCAGATAATTAGAAAAAAAGGGAAGCAGAAATGTGGCTCAAGTGGTAGAGCACTAGCCTTAAGTAAAACAGCCAAGTGAGAATGTAAAGCCCTAAGTGCATGAAGCCCTGAGTTCAATTCCTCAGTGCCACATAAACAGAAAAGGCCAGAAGTGGCACTGTGGCTCAAGTGGTAGAGCGCTAGTGTACTATGGAGGTCAGATCAGCCCAGCTCCATCATTGGCCACATGGTAGGTTGCACTACCTGGCCTCTTGTCTTGATGGATGTGCATGAATTCCTAGAGGAAGGGAAGTCTCATCCCTAGGTGATGGGTATTCCTGAATCCCTAGAGACAGGGTTTGGCATTTTGCCTGTAGGTTACTGAAGCTGTCAGTCAAGTGCCTGGGACTGGGAGCTTCCTGTGACAAAGCCCCCAGGGTCAGGTCAGCTCAGGAGTCCTTATGCCATGCCACCTGGCTCCAGTGACCTGTCTCCTGGCTCTTCTCTCCTGTCCATGGTGTTCCAAGTCAGCTCTTCATAGATGCTGGATAGGTTTGTTGCTAGGGTTTTTTCTCTATCTTTCCTCCCTGGCCTGTTTACTCATAGTATTAAGTGTATTTGTGGGCTTGCAGGCTGCAAATGTTCTAATGAAAATCCCAAGATTCGATCCTCTAATATTTGGCTTCTCAGATAATTTACTATATAACACTAGCCATGAGCAAAAGAAGATAGTGCTCAGGCCCTGAGTTCAAGCCCGACGACTGACAAAAATATAAAATTATAAAAACAATTTTCTTTGGAAAAACATTCAGACAGTTTTTATTGCCTCCTAGACATTCATTCTATTATGGTGCTAGGCATTTAGGAAATCGTGATTTTTAACTGTCACTATCTATTTGACTGCCATACATACACTCGAGTAGACCTCAAATTACATCTTTCATTAGTATCTGCACTCTAAAAATACAACAGTAAATGTCCCCATCAGATGGCTGTCACATTTTCCTGATTTACACTTGGTCTCATGGGCAGTCACCTCATTCTGAAATACAGGTTTGAGAGGACTTTTGATTCCCCATGTGCTGAAAACTCAGGGTAGTTATGTCAGACCACCGAATCCTAACCTTGGACTTTATTTCCACTTGTCGCAAGGATTCCATTTCGAAAACAAATCCTAGATTCTTTTTCAGCCATAAGGGAGCTGAGTGGGTGCCCTGCCCTTGTGTAGCATGATCTCCCCCAAAACCCTGTCACCTTGGGGACACCTCACCTGTCTGACTTGAACTCCACAATCCTAAAGTCAATAACTCCGGCAATAGCTGGTGCCAACCTGGCTCCCATGGAATGTGAGCTGCCTCACCCTGGTGGCTCCATTGGTCACTTTGCTCATCATCACCTGTTGGAGAACTAATGTCTCTGACCAGTGGAAAACTTAGTCTCAGCACAGTTACTCTGATGCCTCATTAGCGTACTAATAGGCCCTTGGGAACATATTGCCAGTAAAGAGTTCCTTTGTGTTTGGGGGCCAAAGGAAGCCACCCTTTGTTATGAGAATCTCCCTTTCACCCTGCTTAGAGTCTCCCAGAGGAGACTTGCTTGACCAGCTGCCTTTAGTGATAGATTCTCACTAAAGATAGGGAAATCTCTTCACAAGTCAATGGGGAAGTCAAGATCAAAGTTATTTAGCCTTGAGGAGATAGTAGGGAGGAGATAATTATAGTTCTGCCTTGACTAGCTATAATCCTTTGTTTTGATATAAACAATCTTTGTAGTCACTACCTCAAGTAATAGGAAAGCTTTTGTATTAAGTTCCCTCCCTCACAGTAGTAACATCCTCCACTTTTGTATTTGAGATGGATATCATGCTGTATTAATTTTTAGCCTTAAAGTTGTGAAATTGATTTCTAACCCTATATAAACCCTGGCCCTCCTGAAATAAAGCATGCATTGGTTCACTAGCTTTGCAACCCCCGTGTCCTGACTACTGCTGCAGTTACCCAGGCCCAACAATCACCCTTGCCCACAACCATGGCTCATTCCAGCCCAGCCCTCCCATCCCATTCTCGCACCCTCTGCCCATCTCCACCTTGCTCCACCACACCATCACCAGGAACAAAGCTGCCTGACCCTGGGCCTCCATAATAAGGAGAAGCACACATCAGGATGATGCCCAGTTTCCCTGGCCATACGCCACCACCTTTTGGGCGTTCTCGTGGGTGCCTGAGAAAAGCGACCCACATTCCCGGCTTCCCTGCAGACGCGGATTTTCTTTTGCATCTTCTAAAATTGGGCAAACTTTGGTGAAATAACCACTATTTTAGAGGGAACTGTGTGTCATCACTACAGGACATTCAGATAAACGTCAGCATCCATATGAACAAAGGTTCAGGAATTCATGTGACTGTTCTCAGTTTCAAACCTAACCAACCAAAACCAAAACCAAAACCAAAACCAAATCCAAGATTATCAGGCCCAAACAAAATGCACTGGACTTAGCCCACAGGTCAGCATCACACTCTTGAAAGAAATAGAAGGGTATTTAGGAGCCAGCCACTTACGTTCAGATTTGAGGATGGGACTGGAGAAATTCTCTGGTTTTTTTTTGTGGCCAAATCACTTTGTTAAAGCTTGGTGTTGGGAGCAGGGGACTGTTTGCTCTCACCTGTAATACTAGCTACTCAGGAGACTGAGCTCTGAGGACTGGAGTTCAAAGCCAACCTGGACAGGAAAGTCCATGAGGCTCTTGTCTCCAACCACCAAGAAAGACACATCAGAGCTCTGACTCCTTTTCTAGTGGAAAAAGCTAAGGGATAACCCTTAGGCTCGGAATACAAGTTCCTGGACAGGTACAAAAGAAACAAACAAAGTGGGTGGGGAGTGGATGAAAAGGTACTGAAGACAATAAGCTCTTAGGTCTTTGACAGGGCAGTATCTTCCCAGCCTTGTGGTTTTGGAACCTGTGAATTATGAACACAATCTGCATTTTACAACTAGCTTTGCATTTAGGTGAAGAATCATCACCTAAGGCAGACAGGCAGAACAAATCTTTCTTTTATTAATAGATTGCAAATGTAGCCAGTGATTTCAAAGGAGAAAAATCTGTTAGCTTTGCCGCAGTTCCTAATCTGTGTCACATGCTTGCTTAAAACAGCCCCTTTCGTTCTCCCCATCTGCCTTCCCGTGGGTTTGGTCCATTTCTGAGGAACCAGGGGCATCTCGTTCATTCACTCACTGGCTGTGTTGCCTGTGCACCTGCCTCAGCTCCAGTCGGCTTCTATCATTGTAAATAGCAGGCTCAGCCTTTCTTAATTTCAGCATCAGGCTTCGGGTCCCTCGAAGCAGGACAGGGTTTTGTGTGCACTCTGACGTAGGCAGTGAGTTTGGACTTAGGTCTCTCCCCAGTGTGTACCCGCTGGTGGCCGACCAGCTGTGTCTTCAAGTCGAAAGCCTCGTTGCACTTGGGACACTGGAAAGGTTTCTTGCACTTCTTACACTGGAAAGGCTTCTCGATGAGGTGAGTCCTGATGTGTTCCACCAGCTTGAAGCGCTTGGCGAAGCCCTTGCCGCACTTGCAGGAGAACGGCATCTCCCCTCCGTGCAGCAGCTGGTATGTCTTCATGTCAACCTTGACCTGGAAGCTGTTCCCACAGATGGAACACTGCACGTGCCTCTCCCTGCTATGTACGCCGAGGTGCCTGGTGAGGTGGGACTGACGGCTGAAGCTCTTGGGGCACTGGCTGCAGGGAAAGGGCTTCTGGGCACTGTGGGTGAGCTGGTGCATCTGCAGGGCTCTCTTGCTGCAGAAGCTCTTGGGGCACTGTTGGCACTGGAAGGGCTTCTGGGCGCTGTGGGTGAGCTGGTGCTCCCGCAGGTAGCGCTTGAGGCGGAAGCACTTAGAGCACTTGGGACACTGGAAGGGCCTCTCCCCACTGTGCAGGCGCAGGTGCTCGGTCAGCTTGGCACGCTGGATGAAGCTCTTGCTGCACTGTCCACAGGGGAAGGGCTTCTGGGCGCTGTGGGTGAGCTGGTGCTCCCGCAGGGAGGCCTTGCGGCGGAAGCTCATGGGGCACTGTGGGCACTGGAAGGGCTTAAAGGCGCAGTGGGTGAGCTGGTGCTTCCCCAGGGTGCACTTGAGGCGGAAGCTCTTGGGGCACTGTGGGCAATGGAAAGGCTTCTGTGCACTGTGTGTGAGCTGGTGCTTCCGCAGGTTGCCCTCGTGGCTGAAGCTCTTGGGGCACTTGGGGCACTGGAACGGCTTCTCCCCACTGTGCATCCGCAGGTGACCCTGCAGGATGCACTTGAGACGGAAGCTCTTGGGGCACTGTGGACACTGGAAGGGCCTCTCCCCGCTATGCACGCGCAGGTGCTCGGTCAGCTTGGACCGCTTGATGAAGCTCTTGCTGCACTGTCCGCAGGGGAAAGGCTTCTGGGCGCTGTGCATGTGCTGGTGATCCTGGAGGGCACCCTTGCGGCAAAAGCTCTTAGGGCACTTGGGGCACTGGAAGGGCTTCTCCCCGCTGTGCATGCGCAGGTGCTCCATCAGCTTGTCCCGCTTGATGAAGCTCCTGCCACACTGTTCACAGTGGAAGGGCTTCTGGGAAGTGTGGGTGAACTGGTGTGCCCGCAGGGTGCTCTTGAGGCGGAAGCTCTTGGGGCACTGCGGGCACTGGAAAGGCCTCTCCCCACTGTGCTGTTGCAGGTGCTCCTGGAGGTGACACTGCTTGGGGAAGGCGAGGCTGCACAGGCTGCACTGGAAGCGCCTGGGGTCTCTGTGCTTGCGCTGGTGGGTGTGCAGCTGGATCTGAAGGCTGAAGCGCGCATCGCACTGGGCACAGTGGAAGGGCAGAGCGTCCTTGGGCTGCTGCCCAATGCGCCCCAAGTGGGGGGAGCACATGCTGAAGGAGACATTCCTTGGCTCCCCTCCCGATGGGGTCCCAGCCAGGTCTGCTTGGCTGGCGGGTTTTCTCCCAGCCCTTCTCGCTGGGCCCTTCAAGTGGCTAACCGGGTGCGTCCCTAAATGGTTTTCCTTGCCAAAGCTCTCTCCACAGGCAGGGTGAGGACTCGGAAGACCCTGCTGGGAGGAGAGGCCCAGTGCTCTGTGACTTGAAATTCCCCCTTCTGCCACAGACACGCTAGAGCCGTGGGCTGCTGCACCTGGAGCCAGGGTGTCAGGTCTCTGCGGGGTCACCAGGCTGAGGCCTTGCTCAGGCCTGAAGGAAACGTTTTCCCTTCCTCCTAAGAAGGGTCCAGAGGAGCCGTGGCCCTGCAAAGGATCTAATGGAAAATAACATTTAGTCTCTCCGGATTTGAAGAATACTTTGACTTTGCTGGCTTCTTGAAATCAAAAGTAAACCATGTATCTCCCAGTCTACAGCCTGAGTAAAGGTAGCACATAGACTACCCCATCTTAGGTACACATACACACTTACTGTCCCAAGGTATGGAGACCATAAGTTTCTAATACAACACTCGTAACTACCACAGCTATATGTCATCTGTGTGTTTTTGTGTCCCTAAGACCAGGCAGCAAGAACTGGCTTTATTCTTTTCCCAGAATCTCGGTAGAGGAGAGCCATTTGGTTACAAAGATCAACAGGATCTTTTGTTCCTTTGCATCTCCTACAACAAAATGACTGCCATTAGTAAGCTCCTACTGTGCCAGGATCACTTAACACTGCATTAATTACTTACCTAGGGATGTGAAATATCAACAGCTTCTATCACCATCCCAAGCTTACTCAGAAATAACAAGATCAGACTCTAGCTCCAGATCCCACATACCCAAGTACTATGTTTTACTGCCTTTCTCTACAATATACAAGACATCTCGCCTCAGGTCAGCCAAACAGGAAGACCAGAGTATAGAAGGAAAACTAGGAAAGCTGAACATGCTATCCTAACATCAGGACCCTGGTTTCTTAGTACTCACCACCCAACTGCTGTTGCTCAGTCACCGGACCAAAATGTGTCTCAGCAGAGGAATCCTTCACACTCTCTAGATTCTGGGATTCTTCCCAGCTCCCAAAGGGCTCTCTCCCATGTTCAATACAGAGTATTAGCTCTGGCTTAGAAAGATCAGCATCTGCACAGAGAAGTCAGACAGGGGAGCTTAGCCTCCTTGAGCACTACATTTAGACACACTGAATTATTCAACATGTTTCTTCTGGTTTCAAGTCCAAGGAATGGCACACATACATTTTCTGTTTTCTTGTTGGCATTGGTATTCCTAACTACTCAGGAGGCTGAGATTCTGACTCCATTTTGAAGCCAGTTAAGTAAAAAAGCTTGAGGACTCTATTTCCAACATGACCACCAAAATGCAGTTACTTTAGTTCATACATAAGAATGAACGAAAGAATATGATGTGAAAATTCCTTGTATTTTGAGAAATTGCCCTATCAAGTGCCAGCCTTCTCCCAGGAAACAGTTCCACACCTTCTTACCTAGTGAGACCAAAGTCTTGTAATTGGTTCTCATGACGTGCTTGTAGAGCTTCTTCTGCCATGTCTGCAGATGCTGCCATTCCTGCTTTGAGAAATAAATGGCCACGTCCTCAAAAGTCATCGGTATCTGCAATATCAGACACAATGTAGACACAGTTAAGATCGCAGCAATCACCCCCCCATCTCCCTCTCATCGATTGATATATTAATATTTTGCCAATTTGTTTGCCAATCCTGGGTCTTGACCTCAGAGCCTGGGCTCTATCCTTGGGCCTCTCTGTACTCAAAGCTAGTGTTCAACCACAGTGCCACCTCTGGCGTTGTATACCAGTCTACCAGATACACTGTGTATCTGGTATTGTGGAATTGAACCCAGGGCTTCATGCATGCAAGCAAGCACTCTACCAGTAAGCCACATTCCCAGCCCTATTTTAATTACTTACTTACTTAATTCATTCATTTTTGTTGGCATGAAACTTGAACTCTAGGCTTGGAGATTATCCCTGCGTTTTTGAATTCAAAGCTAACACTATACCACTTTGAGCCACCACACAACTTCCAGTTTTCTAGTGTTAATTGCAGATAAAGAGGTGCACTAACTTTTCCACCAGGGCTGGCTTCAAACTACAATCTTCACAAGTCAGCCTCTTTTCCTTTTGGCTAGTCCTGAAGTGTGAACTCATGGACTTAGTACTGACTCTGAATTCTTTTTGCTCAAGGCTAGCACTTGGCCACTTGTGCCATAGTGCCACTTCTGGCCTTTTCTATATATGTGTTGCTGAGGAATCAAACCCAAGGGTTTATGTATAGTAGGCAAGCACTCTTTCCACTAGGCCATATTCCCAGCCCATCCTGAGGATTTTAGTGCAACGTTGAGGAAAAGAAAATTCCACGAAACTCTTCCACCAGGTAACCACCATAAAGCCAGACGTGGAGCTTTGGCTTACTTGGTAGAGCCCCAGCCTTGAGCAATAAAAACCTCAGGGACAGTGCCTAGGCCCTCGGTCCAAGCCCCAGGGTTAGCATTCTTAAAAAAAAAATATTAAATTTGTTATACCATAAAGTATCCAAGAAGCCACATTTTGAAGGATGGAAACTTGGAGTCTTTATTAGAGCATTAGTAGTCTGCAGGCAGCCAGTGGTTACAAAGCCTTGTGGCCCACTAATACCCGTAACACTGTCAGGAAACAGGCCAGAGAGCAAAGATAGCACAAAAGCCATACTAACAAACACCAAGTAGCAAATCAGCGTGTCATCCCCGCGGGTGTTGCCATCTACTCCAACCGTGCCACACAATCCACGCGCGACTATCCGGGCCGGCCAAAGTCTGCAACCCGAGGCCCGCCAAGGCAGCATCCCAAGACCGCAACCCACTGGTTCTGAGCCCAGTGGGACCTCTGACCTCCGAGTTCCCGGGTCCGCGTGCTCTCCTCCCCCGCGGTTCCCGGCGTGGTTTCCTGCTGTGGCCATGGTGGCGGCCGCCCGCTCCTCCCGGGGTCGAATCCCGGACCTCCGTCCCCTACCTCGCGGGACCTAGATCACCGGGTCCCGGGTACCCCGGAGCCCGGCATCCGCACTGGCAGCCCCTTACCAGACTCAGCGCGGCCATGGCTGCCCTGTGCCCTGGTCCGCTCAGCAGGATCTCCACCTGGAGCTGGGTGGCTCGTGCTCTGCGCTGGCGCGGCGCGGGGCATGCGGGGAGGCGGCCGCGCGTGCTCTGCACTTGCGCAGCGCGGGGCATGCTGGGCGGCGGTCGTGCGGGCCCCCTGCTGGCGGAGGTGAGGGCTCCTCCCTGGGTCCACCTGAGGGGAGGAATCAGTCAGCCAGGGGTTGCACCGGGGAGGGATCCCATCGCTGGGTCTCCTGAGGAGGGCGACAGTCACCTGTAAAAAGGCTGCCTGACCCTGGACCTCCATAATACGGAGAGGCTCTCCTCAGAATCACACCGGGTTTGCCGGGCCCTCCTTCCCCGCCTTTCATTCGTTCTCCCGGGAAGCGGTAGAAATCCTACGTGGTCAGCCTCCCAGCCTAGAAGCGGACAGCAGACTGCGAGCTGAGCGCGTTCGCGCGCATGCGCTTCCTGAGAGGCGGCGAGGTGAAGGCGGGCGCCGCCCGGGGGCGCTCTGGCGGGGTGGGCGCGCACGGAGCGGCGGCCCGTCTAGGCCCCGTACTCGCTGCCCGCCGTGCGCCAGCTGAGGAGCCGCCGCCGCCTGCCCGGCGTTGACTGGTCGGGACCCAGCCCCGCCGCGAGCCCGCGCTCCCGATACCTGGCTGCCTTGCGGGCCTCGTCGGTGCGAGGAAGGCAGGGGGGGCTGCGAAGCCTGCGGTGTCCACCGGGTGGCGGCGAAGACTCCAGGGACCCGGTCGGGAAGCGCTGCTGGGCCATGGCCGAGGCGACCGCAGCTCCGGTAAGAGCAGCGCGCGAGTGCTAGGGGGACCCATGGTCCCCGAGACCGGGGATGAGAGGAGGGCGACGAGGTTGGGGTCCGGCGCCCGGCTCGTGCACGAGCCAAGTGTTCCAAGCCCAGTCGAGCCCTGTCGCCACCGCGCCCCGAATCTACTCCCCAGCCCCCGCCCAGGAGGGCTGCCCGCCCGAAAGTGCTGCACAATCCCTCCTTGCTTTCCACACTCTGGAACCGGAACTCGGCCCCGGACCTGGTGGTTGAGGTCACCATTAGCTCTCCCCGCCGCCCGAGCTCCGGCCGCCTACTCCCCCCCACACCCCCCAACACCCGCGGGCACCGCACGGCGGCGGTGGGGAGCCAGCTGGGGCCCCGGGGTGCGCGTGAAGCGAGAGATCCCGCGGAACCTCCGCTGGAGGAAGGGCAACAGCCGGGGGCAGCGAGGCTCAGCTGCGCGGGTGCTTGTTTACTGCGGGGCCCTGCCATGCACCCGTTGCCAGGGCCACGAGTCAAACGGACCGGGCCCGTATCCGGGACCCGCACCCGTGCCGTGGAGACGGAATGGTCAGTCTCACTTGGAAGCATCTTCTCTCAAGGGGATATAGGTCAGAAGGTCAGGAGCCAAAACTGGTCCAGTGCGCCATGAAGGAAGGAGAGGGAGCGTAGTTTCAGGGTTGGCATTGGAGCCCAGGAGAATGACACTCTTTCTCCCCCCACTCCTTTTGCCCCTCCTCAGAAAATAAAATTAAATTAGGATGGTAGAGCCCTTGATGAGTTCTATAGAAATAGGCTGAAAGTGGCACATTAAACTTTGACTTCCATCCAGGCACCAGCGTTGCTCTTCTGTGATCCTAACAACTCAGGAGCCTGAGCTCTCAGGATCCTAGTCTCTCTATCTCTTAGCCACTAAGAAGCCCCGTGGGAAGCTGTAGCTCAGGGGGGAGGGTGCTAGCCTTGGGGTGGGGGAGGACAAATAGACAGCACCTAGGCCGGAGTCCAAGCCCCAGTACTGGCATTAAAAACAACAAACAGCGAAAAGAAAAGCTTTAAAGGCCCTAAATCATATTTAAAGTAAAAAGGACAGTGTGATTGATATTTGCCTGTAAATCCTCAGGGGAATCATGAGTCCTAGGCTAGCCCAGGGCTAACGAGCTCCTGCAGGTCAAATAAAGATTAACTGTGTTTTTAAAACAATGTGCAAAAAATACTATTAATTTTGGGGGGGTCAGTTGTGTGGGGCTAGAACTCGGGGGCAGGTTGCTCTCCCTGAACTCCTTAGCTCAAGGCTAGCACTCTACCACTTTGTGCTACTTCCAGTTTTCCGGTGGTTAATTGGATATTAGAGTCTCATGGACTTTGCTACCTGGGCTGGCTTTCTTTTTTGTTTTTCTTTTTTTCTTTTTTTTGCCACTCCTGGGCCTTGGACCCCGTGCCTGAGCACTGTCCCTGGCTTCTTTTGGTCAAGGCTTGCACTCTGCCACTTGAGCCACAGCACCACTTCTGGCCTTTTTGTATATATGTGGTGCTGGGGAATCCAACCCAGGGCTTCATGAATACAAGGCAAGCCCTCTTGCCACTAGGCCATATTCCCAGCCCTTCCTGGGCTGCATTTGAACCTAGAGCCTCAGATCTCAGCCTCCTGGGCAACTAAGATTGCAGGCATTAATGAGCAAGGTGCTGGTGACTCATGCTTATAATCCTAACTACTCAGGATGCTGAGAACTGTGGATTGAAGTTGGAAGCAAAAAGCAGCAAAACGATTTATACACACACACACACACACAGACACACACAGACACACACACACGCCAATCCTAGGGACTAGACTCCGGGCCTGAGCACTGTCCCTGGCTTCTTTTTGCTCAAGGCTAACACTTTATCACTTGAGCATCTGCTAAGGTGCTGAGGAATCAAACCCAGGGCTTCATGCACTCTACCACTCGGCCACATTCCCAGCCCCAGAGGACAGGGAGAGGGGAAAGTGTGACATTGACTTTAATACAGTTGCATATTTCTTGTTGACTGTATTGTTTTATTCCTTTTTTGTTGTAGTTGTTGGTCATGGGCCTTGAACTCTGGGCCTGGGTGCTGTCTCTGAGCTCTTCAGTTCAAGGCTAGTTAGTGCTCTACTTGAGCCACAGTGCTACTTCCCAAATTTTTGTTTAGTAAACAAATACAAGAGACTCTCAGCTCCCATTAATCAACAAAAAGAAGTACAAGTGTACTCAAGTAATAGAGCTCTGACCTGAAGAGAAATAGTTAAGTCCACAAAAGCTTGAATTCAAGTCCCAGTAGGGGGTGGGGGCAGGGGATATATGCATGGATTCTGAATTTCAAGTGCTCAGTGACCACCTGGAGTTAGTGTCCATGGTTGTAAATGGGGGACATCTCTCTTATGGAGGGTTGGGAGTTGATGGCTGTGTGGTAGCATACATCTGCAATTCTAGCACTTTGGAGGTGGAGGTCAGCCTGGCCTAGATAGTAAGATCTTGTCTCAAAAGGACTTGGAAATAAGAGAGTTCAAGCCCCAGGACTAGCAAAAAAATAAAGTTATAAAAACTATTTTCTTGGGAAGAAAATTCAGACTGTTTTTATTGCCTCCTAGACGTTCATTCTATTATGGTGCTAGTAATTTAGGAAATCGTGATTTTTAACTGCCACTATCTACTTGACCGCTATGCATACACTCGGGTAGACCTCAAATTACATCTTTCATAAGTATCTGCACTCTAAAAATACCACAGTAAATGCCCCAACCAGATGGCTCTCACACTTTCCTGATTTACAGATGGTCTCACGGGCAGTCATGTCATTTACTTGCTGAAATGCAAGTTTGAGAGGACTTTGATTGCCGGTGTGCTGAAAGCCCAGGGTTAGTTATGTCAGACCTGAATCCTAACCTTGCACTTTATTTCTGCTTGAGGCAAGAATTCCATTTCGAAAACAAATCCTAGATTCTTTTCCAGTCATAAGCACATTGAGTGGGTGCCCACACCCTTGTGGCATGTTCCCCCAGCCAAACCCTGTCACCTCGGGGTCACCTCTCCTGTCTCACCTGAACTCCCCAATCCTAATGTCAATAATTCTGGTAATTGCTGGTGACAGCCTGGCTCCCATGGAATCTGAGCCGCCTCACCTTGGTGGCTCCATCGGTCACTTTGCTCATCATTGCCCTTGCCCAAAACCATGGCTCATTCTTGCCTGGCCTTCCCATCCCATTCTCCCACAGACCACCCATCTCCACCTTGCCCAACAGCACCGTCACCGAGAAAAAAAGTTGCCTGACACTGGTCCTCCATGAGAAGGAGAAACACATCAGGACAATACCTGGTTTCCCAGGCCATAGGCCACCACCTTTAATCCTAGCTGCTCATGAGACTGAGCTCTGAGGACTGCAGTTCAAGGCCAACATGGACAGGAAAGTCCATGAGGCTCTTGTCTCCAACCACCAACAAAGACACAAGTGGAGCTCTGGCTCAAGTGGTACAGCTCCAGGCTTGAGGAAAACACCTGAGGGAAGACGTTCAGGCCCCATGTTCAAACCCCAGGACTGGCACAAAACAAAGTGGGTAGGAAGTGGATGAAAAGGAGCTGAAGACAATAAGCTCTTAGGTCTTTGACAGGGCAGTATCTTCCCAGCCTTTTGGTTTTGGAAGCCCTCCAATCTGAACTCAATCTGCATTTTAGAGCTAGCTTTGCATTTAGGTGAAGAATCATCCCCTAAGGCAGACAGGCAGAACAAATCTCAGTTTTATTAATAGACTGCAAATGTAGCCAAGGAGAAAAATCTGTTAGCTTTGCCCCAGTTCCTAATCTCTGTCACATGCTTGCTTAAAGCAGCCCCTTCCGTTCCCCCATCTCACTTCTCGTGGGTTTGGGCTGTTTCTGAGGAACCACGGGCATCTCGTTCATTCACTCACTGGCTGTGTTGACTGTGCACCTGCCTCAGCTCCAGTCGGCTTCTATCATTGTAAATAGCAGGCTTAGTCTTTCTTAATTTCAAGATAGGGAAATCTCTTCACAAGTCAATGGGGAAGTCAAGATCAAAGTTATTTAGCCTTGAGGAGATAGTAGGGAGGAGATAATTATAGTTCTGCTATAGTTCTGCTATAATCCTTTGTTTTGATATTAACAATCTTTGTAGTCACTACCTCTTGTAATAGGAAAGCTTTTGTATTAAGTTCCCTCCCTCACCTTAGTAACATCCTCCACTTTTGTATTTGAGATGGATATCATGCTGTATTAATTTTGAGACTTGAAGTTGTGAAATTGATTTCTAACCTTATATAAACCCTGGCCCTCCTGAAATAAAGCATGCATTGGTTCACTAGCCTTGCAACCCCTGTGTCCTGACTACTGCTGCAGTTACCCAGGCCCAACAATCACCCTTGCCCACAACCATGGCTCATTCCAGCCCAGCCCTCCCATCCCATTCTTGCACCCTCTGCCCATCTCCACCTTGCTCCACCACACCATCACCAGGGAAAAAAGCTGCCTGACCCAGGGCCTCCATAATAAGGAGAAGCACACATCAGGATGATGCCCAGTTTCCCTGGCCATACGCCACCACCTTTTGGGCGTTCTCGTGGGTGCCTGAGAAAAGTGACCCACATTCCCGGCTTCCCTGCAGACGTGGATTTTCTTTTGCATCTTCTAAAATTGGGCAAACTTTGGTGAAATAACCACTATTTTAGAGGGAACTGTGTGTCATCACTACAGGACATTCAGATAAACGTCAGCATCCATATGAACAAAGGTTCAGGGAATTCATTTGACTGTTCTCAGTTTGAAAGCAAACTACCAAAACCAAATCCAAGACTATCAGGCCAATAACAAAATTCACTGGACTTAGCCCACAGGTCATGATCACACTCTTGAATGAAATAGAAGGGTATTTAGGAGCCAGCCACTTACGTTCAGATTTGAGGACGGGACTGGAGAGATTCTCTGGATTTTTGGGGCCAAATCACTTTGTTAAAGCTTGGTGTTGGGAGCAGGGGACTGTTTGCTCTCACCTGTAATACTAGCTACTCAGGAGACTGAGCTCTGAGGACTGCAGTTCAAAGCCAACCTGGACAGGAAAGTCCATGAGGCTCTTGTCTCCAACCACCAAGGAAGACACATCGGAGCTGACTCCTTTTCTTGAGGAAAAAGCTAAGGGATAACCCTTAGGCTCTGAATACAAGTTCCTGGACAGGTACAAAACAAACAAACAAAGTGGTTGGGGAGTGGATGAAAAGGTACTGAAGACAATAAGCTCTTAGGTCTTTGACAGGGCAGTATCTTCCCAGCCTTGTGGTCTTGGAACCTGTAAATTATGAACTCAATCTGCATTTTACAACTAGCTTTGCAATTAGGTGAAGAATCATCACCCAAAGCAGACAGGCAGAACAAATCTTTCTTTTATTAATAGATTGCAAATGTTGCCAGTGATTTCAAGGGAGAAAAATCTGTTAGCTTTGCCGCAGTTCCTAATCTGTGTCACATGGTTGCTTAAAGCAGCCCCTTCCGGTCTCCCCATCTGCCTTCCTGTGGGTTTGGGCCCTTTCTAAGGAACCAGGGGCATCTCGTTCATTCACTCACTGGCTGTGTTGACTGTGCACCTGCCTCAGCTCCAATCGGCTTCTATCATTGTAAATAGCAGGCTTAGCCTTTCTTAATTTCAGGATCAGGCTTCGGGTCCCTCGAAGTAGGACAGGGTTTTGTGTGCACTCTGACGTGGGTAGTGAGTTTGGACTTAGGGCTCTCCCCAGTGTGTACCCGCTGGTGGCCGACAAGCTGTGTCTTCAAGCGGAAAGCCTTGTTGCATTTGGGACACTGGAAAGGTTTCTTGCACTTGCTACACTGGAAAGGCTTCTCGCCGATGTGAGTCCTGATGTGTTCCACCAGCCTGAAGCGCTTGGTGAAGCCCTTGCCGCACTTGCAGGAGAATGGCATCTCCCCTCCGTGCAACAGCTGGTATGTCTTCATGTCAGCTCTGGCCAGGAAACTCTTACCACAGGCGGAACATTGCACGTGCCTCTCTCCGCTGTGCAGGCTGAGATGCCTGGTGAGTTGGGCCTGCTGGATGAAGCTCCTGCCACACTGGCTGCAGGGGAAGGGCTTCTGGGCGCTGTGGGTGAACTGGTGCCTCTGCAGGATGCTCTTGCTACAGAAGCTCTTGGGGCACTGTTGGCACTGGAAGGGCTTCTGGGCGCTGTGGTTGAGCTGGTGATTCTGCAGGTAGCGCTTGAGGCGGAAGCTCTTAGAGCACTTGGGACACTGGAAGGGCTTAAAGGCGCAGTGGGTGAGCTGGTGCTTCCCGAGGGTGCACTTGAGGCGGAAGCTCTTGGGGCACTGCAGGCAATGGAAGGGCTTCTGTGCACTGTGTGTGAGCTGGTGCTTCCGCCGGTTGCCATTGTTGCTGAAGCTCTTGGGGCACTTGGGGCACTGGAAGGGCTTCTCCCCACTGTGCATGCGCAGGTGAACTTGCAGGAAGCACTTGATGCGGAAGCTCTTGGGGCACTGTGGACATTGGAAGGGCCTCTCCCCGCTGTGCACGCGCAGGTGCTCAGTCAGTTTGGTCTGGTTGATGAAACTCTTGCTGCACTGTCCGCAGGGGAAAGGCCTCTGGGCGCTGTGCATGTGCTGGTGATCCTGGAGGGCACGCTTGCGGCTAAAGCTCTTAGGGCACTTGGGGCACTGGAAGGGCTTCTCCCCGCTGTGCATGCGCAGGTGCTCCATCAGGTTTTCCCGCTTGATGAAGCTCTTGCTACACTGTACACAGTGGAAGGGCTTCTGGGCACTGTGGGTGAGCTGGTGCACCCGCAAGGTGGCCTTGCGGCGGAAGCTCTTGGGGCACTGCGGGCACTGGAAAGGCCTCTCCCCACTGTGCAGGCGCAGGTGCTCCTGGAGGTAAAACCGCTTGGGGAAGGAGAGGCTGCACTTACTGCAGGGGAAGCGCCTGGGGTCTCTGTGCTTGCGCTGGTGGGTGTGCAGCTGGATCCGCAGGCTGAAGCGCGCGTCGCACTGGGCACAGTGGAAGGGCAGAGCATCCTTGGGCTGCTGCCCAGTGCACCCCAAGTGTGGGGAGCACATGCTGAAGGAGACATTCCTTGGCTCCTCTCCCGATGGGGTCCCAGCCAGGTCTGCTTGGCTGGCAGGTTTTCTCCCAGCCCTTCTCGCTGGGCCCTTCAAGTGGCTCCCCGGGTACGTCCCTAAATGGTTTTCCTTGCCAAAGCTCTCTCCACAGGCAGGGTGAGGACTCGGAAGACCCTGCTGGGAGGAGAGGCCCAGTGCTCTGTGACTTGAAATTCCCCCTTCTGCCACAGACACGCTAGAGCCGTGGGCTGCTGCGCCTGGAGCCAGGGTGTCAGGTCTCTGCGGGTTCACCAGGCTGAGGCCTTGCTCAGGCCTGAAGGAAACGTTTTCCCTTCCTCCTAAGAAGTGTCCAGAGGAACCATGGCCCTGCAAAGGATCTAATGGAAAATAACATTTAGTCTCTCCGGATTTGAAGAATACTTTGACTTTGCTGGCTTCTTGAAATCAAAAGTAAACCATGTATCTCCCAGTCTACAGCCTGAGTAAAGGTAGCATATAGACTACCCCATCTTAGGTACACATACACACTTACTGTCCCAAGTTATGGAGAGCATAAGTTTCTAATACAACACTTGTAACTACCACAGCTATATATCATCTGTGTATTTTTCTGTCCCTAAGACCAGGCAGGAAGAACTGGCTTTATTCTTTTCCCAGAATCTCAGTAGAGGAGAGCCATTTGTTCACAAGATCAACATGAACTATCTTTTGTTCCTTTTCATCTCCTACAACAAAATGACTGCCATTAGTAAGCTCGTAATGTGCCAGGATCACGTAACACTGCATAAATTACTTACCTAGGGATGTGAAATATCGACAGCTTCTATCACCAGCCCAAGCTTACTCAGAAATAACAAGATCAGACTCTAGCTCCAGATCCCACATACCCAAGTACTATGTTTTACTGCCTTTCTCTACAATATACAAGACATCTCGCCTCAGGTCAGCCAAACAAGAAGACCAGAGTATAGAAGGAAAACTAGGAAAGCTGAACATGCTATCAGGACCCTGGTTTCTTAGTACTCACCACCCAACTGCTGTTGGTCTCTCACTGGACCAAAATGTGTCTCAGCAGAGGAATCCTTCACACTCTCTAGATTCTGGGATTCTTCCCAGCTCCCAAAGGGCTCTCTCCCATGTTCAATCCAAAGTATTAGCTCTGGCTTAGAAAGATCAGCATCTGCACAGAGAAGTCAGACAGGGGAGCTTAGCCTCCTTGAGCACTACATTTAGACACACTGAATTATTCAACATGTTTCTTCTGGTTTCAAGTCCAAGGAATGGCACACATACATTTTCTGTTTTCTTGTTGGCATTGGTATTCCTAACTACTCAGGAGGCTGAGATCCTGACTCCATATTGAAGCCAGTTAAGTAAAAAAGCTTGAGAGACTCATTTCCAACATAAGCACCAAAATGCAGTTACTTTACATCATACATAAGAATGAACGAAAGATGTGAAAAGTCCTTGTGAGTATTTTGAGAAATTGCTCTATCAAGTGCCTTCTCCCAGGAAACAGTTCCACACCTTCTTACCTAGTGAGACCAGAGTCTCGTAATTGGTTCTCATGACATGCTTGTAGAGCTTCTTCTGCCATGTCTGCAGATGCTGCCATTCCTGCTTTGAGAAATAAATGGCCACGTCCTCAAAAGTCATCGGCATCTGCAATATCAGACACAATGTAGACACAGTTAAGATCGCAGCAATCACCCCCCATCTCCCTCTCATCGATTGATATATTAATATTTTGCCAATTTGTTTGCCAATCCTGGGTCCTGACCTCAGAGCCTGGGGTCTATCCTTGGGCCTCTCTGTGCTCAAACCTAGTGTTCAACCACAAAGCCACCTCTGGCGGTGTATACCAGTCTACCAGATACACTGTGTGTCTGGTATTGTAGAATTGAACCCAGGGCTTCATGCATGCAAGCAAGCACTCTACCAGTAAGCCACATTCCCAGCCCTATTTTAATTACTTACTTACTTAATTTATTTATTCATTTTTGTTGGCTTGAAGCTTGAACTCTAGGCTTGGAGGTTATCCCTGAGTTTTTGAATTCAAAGCTAACACTATACCACTTTGAGCCACCACACAACTTCCAGTTTTCTAGTGTTAATTGCAGATAAAGAGTTTTCCACCAGGGCTGGCTTCAAACTACAATCTTCACAAGTCAGCCTCATTTTCCTTTTGGCTAGTCCTGAAGTTTGAACTCAGGTCCTTAGTACTGACTCTGAATTCTTTTTGCTCAAGGCTAGCACTTGGCTACTTGTGCCACAGTGCCACTTCTGGCCTTTTCTATACATGTGTTGCTGAGGACTCAAACCCAGGGGTTTATGTATAGGAAGCAAGCACTCTTGCCACTAGGACATATTCCCAGCTCATCCTGAGGATTTTAGTCCAACGTTGAGGGAAAGAAAATTCCACGAAACGCTTCCACCAGGAGCTTTGGCTTACTTGGTAGAGCCCCAGCCTTGAGCAATAAAAACTTAGGGACAGTGCCTAGGCCCTCGATCCAAGCCCCAGGGTTAGCATTCTTAAAAAACAATATTAAAATTGTTATACCATAAAGTATCCAAGAAGCCACATTTTGAAGGATGGAAACTTGGAGTCTTTATTAGAGCATTAGTAGTCTGCAGGCAGCCAGTGGTTACAAAGCCTTGTGGCCCACTAATACCGGTAACACTGTCAGGAAACAGGCCAGAGAGCAAAGATAGCACAAAAGCCATACTAACAAACACCAAGTAGCAAATCAGCGTGTCATCCCCGCGGGTGTTGCCATCTACTCCAACCGTGCCACACAATCCACCCGCGACTATACGGGCCGGCCACAGTCTGCAACCCAAGGCCGCCAAGGCAGCATCCCAAGACCGCAACCCACTGGTTCTGAGCCCAGTGGGACCTCTGACCTCCGAGTTCCCGGGTCCGCGTGCTCTCCTCCCCCGCGGTTCCCGGCGTGGTTTCCTGCTGTGGCCATGGTGGCGGCCGCCCGCTCCTCCCGGGGTCGAATCCCGGACCTCCGTCCCCTACCTCGCGGGACCTAGATCACCGGGTCCCGGGTACCCCGGAGCCCGGCATCCGCACTGGCAGCCCCTTACCAGACTCAGCGCGGCCATGGCTGCCCTGTGCCCTGGTCCGCTCAGCAGGATCTCCACCTGGAGCTGGGTGGCTCGTGCTCTGCGCTGGCGCGGCGCGGGGCATGCGGGGAGGCGGCCGCGCGTGCTCTGCACTTGCGCAGCGCGGGGCATGCTGGGCGGCGGTCGTGCGGGCCCCCTGCTGGCGGAGGTGAGGGCTCCTCCCTGGGTCCACCTGAGGGGAGGAATCAGTCAGCCAGGGGTTGCACCGGGGAGGGATCCCATCGCTGGGTCTCCTGAGGAGGGCGACAGTCACCCGTAAAAAGGCTGCCTGACCCTGGACCTCCATAATACGGAGAGGCTCTCCTCAGAACCACACCGGGTTTGCCGGGCCCTCCTTCCCCGCCTTTCATTCGTTCTCTCGGGAAGCGGTAGAAATCCTACGTGGTCAGCCTCCCAGCGCAGAAGCCGACTGCAGACTGCGAGCTGAGCGCGTTCGCGCGCATGCGCTTCCTGAGAGGCGGCGAGGTGAAGGCGGGCGCCGCCCGGGGGCGCTCTGGCGGGGTGGGCGCGCTTGGAGCGGCGGCGCGTCTAGGCCCCCACTCGCTGCCCGCCGTGCGCCAGCTGAGGAGCCGCCGCCGCCTGCCCGGCGTTGACTGGTCGGGACCCAGCCCCGCCGCGAGCCCGCGCTCCCGAAACGCGGCTACCGTGCGGGCCTCGTCGGTGCGAGGAAGGCAGGGGGGGCCGCGAAGCCCGCGGAGTCCACCGGGTGGCGGCGAAGACTCCAGGGACCCGGTCGGGAAGCGCTGCTGGGCCAGGGCGAGGCCGCCGCAGCTCCGGTAAGAGCAGCGCGCGAGTGCTAGGGGGACCCATGGTCCCCGAGACCGGGGATGAGAGGAGGGCGACGAGGTTGGGGTGCGGCGCCCGGCTCGTGCACGAGCCAAGTGTTCCAAGCCCAGTCGAGCCCTGTCGCCACCGCGCCCCGAATCTACTCCCCAGCCCCCGCCCAGGAGGGCTGCCCGCCCGAAAGTGCTGCACAATCCCTCCTTGCTTTCCACACTCTGGAACCGGAACTCGGCCCCGGACCTGGTGGTTGAGGTCACCATTAGCTCTCCCCGCCGCCCGAGTTCCGGCCGCCTACTCCCCTTCTCCCCCCCTCAACACCCGCGGGTACCGCACGGCGGCTTTGGGGAGCCTGCTGGGGCCCCGGGGTGCCCGTGAAGAGAGAGATCCCGCGGAACCTCCGGTGGAGGAAGGGGGGCAGCCGGGGGCAGCGAGGCTCAGCTGCGCGGGTGCTTGTTTACTGCGGGGCCCTGCCAAGCACCCGTTGCCAGGGCCACGAGTCAAATGGACCGGGCCCGCAAACGGCAGTGGAGACAGAATGGTCAGTCTCACTTGGAAGCATCTTCTCTCAAGAGGATATGGGTCAGAAGGTCAGGAGCCAAAACTGGTCCAGTGCGCCATGAAGGAAGGAGAGGGAGCGTAGTTTCAGGGTTGGCATTGGAGCCCAGGAGAATGACACTCTTTCTCCCCCCACTCCTTTTGCCCCTCCTCAGAAAATAAAATTAAATTAGGATGGTAGAGCCCTTGGTGAGTTCTATAGAAATAGGCTGAAAGTGGCACATTGAACTTTGACTTCCATCCAGGCACCAGCGTTGCTCTTCTGTGATCCTAACAACTCAGGAGGCTGAGCTCTCAGGATCCTAGTCTCTCTATCTCTTAGCCACTGAGAAGCCCCATGGGAAGCTGTAGCTCAGGGGGGAGGGTGCTAGCCTTGGGGTGGGGGAGGACTAATGGACAGCACCTAGGCCCGAGTCCAAGCCCCAGTACTGGCATTAAAAACAACAAACAGCGAAAAGAAAAGCTTTAAAAGGCCCTAAATCATATTTAAAAAGTAAAAAGGACAGTGTGATTGATATTTGCCTGTAAATCCTCAGGGGAATCATGAGTCCTAGGCTAGCCCAGGGCTAACGAGCTCCTGCAGGTCAAATAAAGAAGATTAACTGTGTTTTTAAAACAATGTGCAAAAAATACTATTTACTTAATTTTTGGGGGGGGGTCCGTTGTGTGGGGCTAGAACTCTGGGTCAGGTTGCTCTCCCTGAACTCCTTAGCTCAAGGCTAGCACTCTACCACTTTGTGCTACTTCCAGTTTTCCGGTGGTTAATTGGATATTAGAGTCTCATGGACTTTGCTACCTGGGCTGGCTTTCTTTTTTGTTTTTCTTTTTTTCTTTTTTTGCCACTCCTGGGCCTTGGACCCTGTGCCTGAGCACTGTCCCTGGCTTCTTTTGGTCAAAGCTAGCACTCTACCACTTGAGCCACAGCGCCACTTCTGGCCTTTTTGTATATATGTGGTGCTGGGGAATCCAACCCAGGGCATCATGAATACAAGGCAAGCCCTCTTGCCACTAGGGCATATTCCGAGGCCTTCCTGGGCTGCATTTGAACCTAGAGCCTCAGATCTCAGCCTCCTGGGCAACTAGTATTGCAGGCATTAATGAGCAAGGTCCTGGTGACTCATGCTTATAATCCTAACTACTCAGGATGCTGAGAACTGTGGATTGAAGTTGGAAGCAAAAAGCAGCAAAAAGATGTACACACACACACACACGCACACACAGGCCACTCCTAGGGACAAGACTCCGGGCCTGAGCACTGTCCCTGTATTCTTTTTGCTCAAGGCTAGCACTTTACCACTTGAGCATCCGCTAAGGATTTTTTTCCTGAGTATCTGGTGCTGAAGAATCAAACCCAGGGCTTCATGCACTCTACCACTGGGCCACATTCCCAGCCCCAGAGGAGAGGGAGAGGGGAAAGTGTGACATTGAGTTTAATACAGTTGCATATCTCTTGTTGACTGTATTGTTTTATTCCTTTTTTGTTGTAGTTGTTGGTCATGGGCCTTGAACTCTGGGCCTGGGTGCTGTCTCTGAGCTCTTCAGTTCAAGGCTAGTTAGTGCTCTACTTGAGCCACAGTGCTACTTCCCAAATTTTTGTTTAGTAAACAAATACAAGAGACTCTCAGCTCCCATTAATCAACAAAAAGAAGTAGGAGTGTACTCAAGTAATAGAGCTCTGACCTGAAGAGAAATAGTTAAGTCCACAAAAGCTTGAATTCAAGCCCCAGTAGGGGGTGGGGGCAGGGGATAAATGCACGGATTCTGAATTTCAAGTGCTCAGTGACCACCTGGATTTAGTGTCCATGGTTGTAAATGGGGGACATCTCTCTTATGGTGGGTTGGGAGTTGATGGCTGTGTGGTAGCATACATCTGCAATTCTAGCACTTTGGAGGTGGAGGTCAGCCTGGCCTAGATAGTAAGATGTTCTCTCAAAATGACTTGGAAATAAGAGAGTGAAAGAGGTTGGTATTCTCAACATACATAGAATTTGACTTTAGATAGTATAAATTTCCTCCTCCTCTTTGGGAAATAAAGACAGCATGTATTCATTGATAAGTTTCAAGTGGGAAAATATATAGAGTCTGGAGTTGTTGTTTTTCCCTACGAAGTAGAAGGCCATGTCACCTGGGACTGAGGGGCCATGTGGACTGGAGTTTAAATGGGCTGTGCTTACTGACTCAGTAAAGGAAGCATCCCTATTTTCCTGCCAGACTTCCAGAGTCAAAGTCAATTTTAACTAGGTCTCTCGACGATTCTTACATACAGTAGCTTGAAGGTGTGTAGCCACTGTTTGGAATGGGGAAAGCCACCTGCAGGCCCCCAGACCATGGTACAGATTGTGGGAAAGAAGGGAGGCTATGGCCAGGGTGGTCTTCTTTCTTGCCTACTATGTGCGATAGGATACACCAGCTTTTTGTTTCAAAGTATGCTCAATGGTAAGCATACTGTTATTTCCTTGGAAAGATTTAGTTCACAAATCATTTATTATAGACTAACGTTAACCAGCCTTAAAATTTCCATTGTTAATTCTATTGTGCCCTTTTGAGTGGCAGTCCTAGATCAAGCAAGTTTGTTTTGCCTTTGGTTTTAGAACCCTCCAATATTCACAATATTTGGGGGCTGGGAATATGGCCTAAATTCCAGCCCTGCCTGTGGGATCTCCTGCAGTATCACAACCTGTAGATTTGAGCACCACCAATCCAGATTCCCTGTTGCTATGCTGTGGCTGCCTATTGAGACACGCCCACCTGCTCCTGCCATCTCGGAGTTCTGACTCTTTATGGACTTCTGACATCCTGGGCATGAGGGTTGCTTCTCCATATCACTTCCTCAGAAAAAACATGGAACGTTAATAGTTGGCAGAATATTCAGACTCATTATAAAATTTATGTCATTCTATTATGCTTTATTCTTACCATGGAAAGGCTCATCAGGTTGGGAAATATTCAAACCGGACACTGGGAAAACATTCCTTAAACCCATGTGATAGGCTGAAATGTCTTTGAGACTATAACTTTTTTAGATTCTTTGAAAATAATACTGAGACATTTGAAAAAGCTTAAAATTCTGAGTGGTAGTTTTCTTTTAAATATTTTTTGGAAATTAGCAAACCTCACAAAGTAGTGCTGTATTTTCTACTCATCCTATTACTTGAACTACTCTGATATATTTCAGTAATATTTATTTTATTTGATGCATTTAAAACCACATGCTAACAAAAATTATGCTAAGAAAATATCTGTAGACTTTATCACAGTACCAAAAGTAATGGTATTACAAAAGAAAAGTTAGTGCCCTTTGATCAGTTTTCACTTTTGGTATTTACTCACTAATTATGTGGATTTAAAGAAGTGGAATGATGGATTTGGGTCAGGGTAAGGACCCAGTGTAATATCTCCCAAACTCTTGAAATCATTTATATGTAGCCTTCTTGTCAGAAAGTATCCAATCCATTAAATAGCAGAAGATAACCAATTCCATAGGAACAATGCGTTGTGGTTATTTGGGTGGTACTAGTAATAATAATAAAAATAATGCATTTCTTCTTCTTCTTCTTCTTCTTCTTCTTTTTCTTCTTCTTCTTCTCTTTCCTCTCCTCCCTCTCCTCCTCCTCCTCCTCTTTCTCCTCTTCTTCCTACTCCTTCTCCTTCTTGTTCTTTTTTGGCAGTCCTGGGGCTTGGACTCAGGGCTTGAGCACTGTTCCTGTCTTCCTTTTTGCTCAAGGCTAGCACTCTACCACTTGAGCCACAGCTCCACTTCTGGCCTTTTCTGTGTAATGCATATGTTCTTAAACTTCTACTATCCCTGCTAATTTTATTTGATAAAAATCATCCTCAAAATAATTGAGTCACATGGACTACATCCATGTGACAGATGAGAAAACTGAGGGTTAGGGAACCTGGAAGCCCTCTGTTGGTTAGAGTTTTTTTTGTTTTTGTTTTTGTTTTTGTTTTAAAGGAGATGATATTGTTATCTCAATATCTGAGGAAACCATCTTTAAAAATTGAGGGATTTGCAGTGTGAGAATGTGAATCCAATTTGGTCAGATTCCAAAATCTTATCTATTTTCCATTGTGTTGTGCTGCCTACCTCGTTACTATGTTCTCCAAACAAATGACACCAATGGCCCCAAGGAAATTATTCTTCACACTGCTGAATCATGGGTATACTCAAGGGAGAGAACTGGAGAAAGCATTTCCCAAACTTCCAAACCTCAGTCCACTGGAGAGCTCTTTGGAGGGAGAAGCTATTCTATTTTTGCTAACCTCGGACATATCTAGGTGAAAAATAGAAACAGTAGTAGCCACTTTCTCACCCACATAGTCACAAGTACATTCTGATCACATTATAGTTGTTCTATGTGGGTGAGGGTCATGTTTTGGGGATATGAGATCTGTACCTTCTTCCCTCCCCTGCCGGCTCCACCTCCGACTACTGTCTAAAGGCTTCTCTCTCACTGCTGTGCAACCTCTTGTACACAACTATTCCCAGGAGGGAAAATGTGTGCTCTAAATCAATTAACTTGTGGTGGATCTGGAACCATAGACATATTTCTCACATCTGATTGATGGTCAGTGCTTGCATATCTTATTTCCTACTTTTCTAAGACGTAAGAAGAAAAGAGACATCCACCCCCCACAATTCATTCTTCTTGTTTTCTCATTTGCTGCTAAGCTGTTGCAGATCACAAACTAAGAACATGTTGTTAATTCCATTACCAGAGCAGGCAGTAGTGGGAGTCTGCACTTTTTAAATAAGTTAGGCTCAAAAGTGCTAGTATTCTCAAAATGCCAGCGCTTGCACAATAGCATAGACACACCCTAATCACCCCCACTTTTTTGGAGCCATTCTCATTTTGGTCATTGCTGTAGTGCCATATATCATCTGTGTCAGCTCCAGTGAGATTGATAGCCTCTATGGAGTTTTGTTTTGCTATGTAGCTCACTCATTTTAAACTGTTCCTCTGAACCCATGTTAACCTCATTAGCCTTTTTCTTAATGAAGTAATTACTTCCAAAATCACACATGTTTAAATCTGAGCTCATTAAACTATTTGCTTATCTGAACCATTTTAGGAGCCTGTTCTGCTCAACTTTTCCCTCTTTTGATTCCAAATCCTCATGCTCATGAAACTGAAAGACTAGGACGACTCCATCTTGAAACTGCAACCATCTTGTTGTTTGATATAAGCTAAGAATAACCCAGCACACACAAAAAACCCGGGAAATAGCTTGTTTATGGTGAAACTATCCAGTCATTGTACAGATTCCAGGAATAAAGTTGTTTGTGCAGATGTTTATGCCGAAACCAATAGGCCATATATTTCCCTGATGGCGCAACTGGTTTGGGAACGTTCCGGTCGCACTGACCACCCTGGAATGTCCTCAGACCAATTTTAGAGATCTGGAATGTCCTGTGATCAAATTTTAGAAGCCCCTAGCCCCGAGCCAATCAGATTTGTCCTTGCACCCCAACCCTGCTTGCACCTGGTTTATGTAACTTTGTGGTTTTTTCCTTTAAATACCCATGTAAAACTCTGCTTGTGGCCTTCCTCCTAACCTCTGCTGTGTCAGTGGGTAGGACGAGGCCTGAGTTGCAGCTCGCCTGAATAAAGCCTTGCTTTTGCATTTCGGAACATCTGGCTCTCGGTGGTCTTCTTGGTGGTCTCCTTGCGACATGGGCATAACGAAACATTTAATTTCCAATTAAATGTTTACAGAAGGCCTATGTTTCTCAACATTTTTGCACATTCATTTACTGTTCCAAGGATAAAACCTAAAAACAACACTAAAGTAAATTCTAACTTTAGTTTCAATATCTAACTTCCAAACAATATGCATGCAAACCCCAACCCTGCCAAAAAAGAAAAAGCAAAAAAAAGCTTTATCCCAATCAACTTTTCAAAGCATCTAGCCAGCACTGTTTACTTTTTTCCACTTGAAATGTAATCATATATTATCAAATAATCTAGTGAAATCTCCTCTAAGGATCAAGCAGAGAGTCAACAATGAAGTTAAACTCTTGAGTCTGTGCAAGGAGACAGGATTAATGTACCGCTTCAGTTCTCAGTATCGTAGTGGCTTAAGAAAGATATGAGAAAAGCTAAAGTGTGTTTACTTTCCTTCTCTTCTTTTACCCTCTCTTTTCAGAAACTTCCAAAACTTACAGAATCTCAGCTTGGCTTATTGCCGAAAGTCCACGGACAAAGGCTTACAGTACCTGGGCTGAGGGAATGGATGCCACAAGCTCATCTATCTGGACCTTTTGGGCTGCATCCAGATTTGCCTCTCAGTCTTCTCCCTCCTGCAGCAGGTGAGCACATCCTGTGAAGAGTCAGCCACATCCAGTGCTCATGTTGCACTAATGCTGTGCACAGACCACAACACCACAGCACACTTTTCAGAGGTTTTAAATTACATGGCCCCAGCTGCTTAAAGCTTCCCCAGGACCACTACTATAGGCTCCTGGCTTCCTTCCACGGGAGTGTCACATCCCCAAGTCGGCAGAGCTCATTGGATGATGAAAAGGACCTCTTCTGTGGAGACACTCGGAGCCTAGCATAGTTCTGAGAGCAGAGCTACTAAGACACAAACAAAGAAAAACCTTTTGTCGGGAGAATCTGCCTAGGAGTTTCTGAAAAGCCAAATAGCTTCTATGCGAGGGTTTTTCTTGTAGTGATACATATAAGAAAGGAAATACATTTCAAGGATCCAAATGGCTAAATGTGCCTTGCATCTTGGCGTAAATACCCTGAAGATTTGAGGTCATGTGGGAAGACACTTCAAGTTGGAAGGAACAGGAACAAAGAAAGTTGGGAAAGAAGTTGGGAGAAGTTGTAGGGGATAAAACATAGGGTTTCTGAAACATAGTTACTGCCTCACAACTGGCTAGTGTCTTCTGTTCTGATAAGTTGAAGGCTTAATTCTTAACTTATCTTTTACTTCTCCATGTATTTTGTTGACATGGATGTCATAATATGTTCCTTATTCTGTATGACTGATATAGCACAGGTGAGAAACAGCTGAAACTGACAACTACTTGTAGCTGTCTGTTATTGACAGTGTCTATGCTGGGTGCTATCCATAGATAAGATTATTCCTCATATCATATCCTGTGGTTATGTTTATTGCTCCTACTTACAGAAAAAGAGACAAAAGCTCAAGGTGGTCAAATAAATTGTCCAAGGTTTCAGAGCAGGGTGAAAGTCCAGGATACTGTTGTGCTTATAGGCTGCTGTCAGTAGAAACCATGGCAGGCAGGCACCCTGGTGCAGAAGGTGTGGCAGAGAAAACAGGGCATCATGGAGGCTTCTCCTCCACGTTCTCACACAGATGGAGTTTTCACCAGGCAACCATGACTGCCAGATTAGGGTCTCTTGGTGTATTATATCACTTTAAAATTTCAAGAAACATAAAGCTCAGACATTTTTAACTCTCACCTGAGGCTGAAAATGTCTAGAGTTTGTATCTCTTCAAAGCTGCGCCACTGATGTGAAGCTTGGTGAATTTGTTAATACTGACCATGATTTATGACTGGGACCATCTTAATATTGCCTCAGCTTGACTAAACTTCAGAGAACATCTCTTGAGCACGTAGTATCTGCTTGACCTACCTTCTAATGACACAGCAGTGACAGTTCACCATTAAGTTCTCCACCAGTTTATATTTTGCTGAGGGAAGAAAAAATAGGAAATATGCATGTACATTCAAAAACATGGATAAGAGTAAAGCAGAGGCAGGGGATATGGCCTAGTGGCAAGAGTGCTTGCCTCCTATACATGAAGCCCTGGGTTCAATTCCCCAGCACCACATATAGAGGAAATGGCCAGAAGTGGCACTGTGGCTCAAGTGGTAGAGTGCTAGACTTGAGTAAAAAGAAGCAAGAAACAGTGCTCAGGCCCTGAGTCCAAGCCCCAGGACTGGCCTAAAAAGAAAAGAGAGAGAGAGAGAGAGAAATGATTTTTAAAAAAGAGTAAAACAGAATGCATTCTGGGTATCTTATTTTCAAGAATCCATCAGTTCATTTCTCTGCCCCTTGGCTACGATCAAGTGTAAACGGATGGGAGAGAAGTCCTCATCGAGCAACTATTATTTAAGCTCAACAGAACTTCTGGGTAGGGTCCAATTTTGAGAAGATCTGTAGGAGAGCTTCCTAGGTAGAACCAAATAGCTAGTGCCACGTTCCTGAGGCACAGTAAATTTGTGACACAGGAAAGGAAAAAGGCTTTAGCTGGTAGAAGTGCTTGAGGAGGAACATAATTGGAGAAAAGGGTAGAAGATCAACATTTAGTAGTACACCAGTGTCACCTGGCTGGGTGTGATGGCATGATTATAATCTAAGTATTTGGAAGGCTGAGGCAGGAAAATCTGGATTTTGAAAACAGACTGCTCTACATAATGAGCCCACCCAAAAAAGAAAAAAACAACTACGAAAAAAAAAAAAAACCCTCTCCTGGTAGGATTCTACTTGGGTGTTGTTACTAGAGACACTTGATAGAACTGAAGCAGGAATAATTCAGCCACATCTGCCTGTTCTGCTCCTGGAAAGCAGCCTTCTGCCATGTGCTCCCAGCATAGCCCTAACTGTCTCAGCCTAAGCAATTCTCCCTCTAGTTTGAACTCATCTATCATCAACCAGCAGTTCTAGTAGCCTGAATCCCCTCCCCATGAAGGTTTGTGAATTCGCTAGTGTGTGTATGTGTGGGGGGGTCTTCTGGGTCCACTGGTGGGGGAAAAATGAGTTAAAACAGGTTACTTCTGATGGAGGGCATTTAAGACCAAGGAAAGGAATTGGGATTCAAACTTTGAGCTCAGTTGTGACAACTGGAGAGTTTAAGCAGAGGGATTCTGGCTGGTTTGTTTTGGAGTAACTCCAGCTCCTCTGTAGAGAATGGATCATGAGAGCGAGAACAAAACAAGGACTAATCAGTGATGCAGCTGCACCAGTAGAAAGGTGAGAGGCAGATGACACTCTCAGGGTAGCATGGTGGAGACAGAGCAGTGGATAGAGGTAGACGTGTTGACAGAAGTGCTGATAAGACTTATCAATGGAAATTTTAAGTGAAGAATTAAAAACAGTAACCACTGAAAATTCACCGACGGGTAATTTACTTAGAACTTATTCTTCTAAGTGTTTACTTATTTTTAGACATATAATTCTCATAAGAGCCCTAACTTGTTATAAAGTCCAGAGTTGTAGTTTAACCTTGTTGGCTTCAGAGCATACACTTAAAATGCATGCACTTTCCAAAGCTCCCTCGGTAGGCTCTTGGCTTTCTTCAGAACTGGGCATTTTCTTGAGGAGAATACCTGGAGGAGGATACATTGGGCAGGTATGGCTTCAAAGGAAAGATGAGCACAGTGTCCTTGGGCAGTGTCATGATATGTCTGTGATGTACTCAGGAGGGACAGTGGATAGTAAGTAGACTCAAGTGCAAGGAAGAAATCCAGAGTGATAGAGATAGAGGGTGTCATGAGTTATGCCTTTGCAAGAAATCATAAGATAAAGTGAAGGAGTAATTTTTCGTGCAAAAGCTCTCTCCACAGGACAGGCAAGGATGTGGGAGACCATGCCAGGAGGGGAAGCCCAGGGCTCTATAAATTGGAATTTCCCCTCTGGGGCAGACTCGCTAGAGCTGTGGGCCGCTGTGCCTGGAGCCAGGGTGTCAGGTCTCTGTGGGGTCATGAGGCTGAGGCCTTGCTCAGGCCTAAAGGAAACATCCTCCATTCCTTCTGAGAAGGGTCCAGAGGAGCCGTGACCCTGCAAAGGATCTAATGGAAAATAAAATTTAAGTCTCTCCGGGTTTGGAGAACACTTTGAGCTTGCTGGCTGCTTGAAATCAAAAGTAAACCATTTATCTCCCAGTCTAAGGCCTGACAAAAGGTAGCACACACTTACCCCATCCTAGGTACACACACACTTACTGTCCCAAGGTATGGAGAGCATAAGTTTCTAACACAACCCTCGTAACTGCCACAGCTTTACGTTGTCTATGTATTTTTCTCTCCCTAAGACCAGGCAGTAAGAAATGGCTTTATTCGTTTCCCAGAATCCAGGGAGAGGGGAATCATTTAGTCCCACAGATGAACATGAACTATCTTTTGTTCTTTTTCATCTCCTACAAAAAAAAGGCTTCCATTAGCCAGCTCTTACTGTGCCAGGACCACATAACACTGCATTAATGCCCTAATGTAGATATTTTCTATAGCATCATTTTACACCTCGGGATTTGAAATATTGACAGGTTCTATCACCAGCCTAAGCTTACTCAGAAAAAGCAAAATCAGACTCTAGCTGCAGATCCCACACACCCAAGCACTATGCTTTACTGCCTTTCTCTACAATAACAAGACATCTCACCCCAGGTCAGTCAAACAGGAGGACCAGATTATAGAAGGAAAGCTAGGAAAGCTGAATATGGTATCTTAACATCAGGACCCTGGTTTCTCAGTACTCACCACTCAACAGCTGTTGCTCTGTCACTGGACCAAAATGTGCCTCAGCAGAGGAATCCTTCACATTTTCTAGCCTCTGGGATTCTTCCCATCTCCCAACGGGCTCTCTCCCATGTTCAATCCAGAGTATTAGCTCTGGTTTAGAAAGATCAGCATCTGCACAGAGAAGTCAGACAGGGGAGCTTAGCCTCCTTGAGCACTACAATTAGACACACTGAGTTGTTTGAAATGTTTCTGAGTTCAAGTCTAAGGACTGGCATAGATAGTTTTTTTTCCTTGTTGGGCATTGTTATTCCTAGCTACTCAGGAGGCTGCGATCCTGACTCCATTTTGAAGCCAGTTAAGCAAAAAAGTTTGAGAGACTCTATTTCCAAAGTAACCACCAAAAAGGGGTTTCTGTAGTGCATATATAAGTATGAACTAAAGACTATGATGTGAAAAGTCCTTGTGAGTTCGTATTTTGAGAAATTGTACTACCAGTTGCCATCCATTTCCCAGGATCCAGTTCCACACCTTACCTGAAGTGAAAGGCTTCTTACCTAGTGAGACCAGAGTCTCATAATTGGTTCTCATGACGTGCTCGTAGAGCATCTTCTGCCATGTCTACAGATGCTGCCATTCCTCCTCTGAGAAAGAAATGGTCACGTCCTCAAAAGTCATCAGTAACTGCAATATCAGACACAATGTAGACACAGATTACATTGCAGCAATCACCCTCCATCTATCAACTGACTCTTCTTTAGTGTTTTGCCAATTTGTTTGCCAATCCTGGAGCTTGAACACAGGGCCTGGGCTCTATCCTTGGGCCTCTCTGTGCTCAAAGCTAGTGCTCTACCCCTTGAGCCACAGTGCCACCTCTGGCATTTCTTGTATATCTGGTACTGAGTAATTGAACCCAAGGCTTCATGCATACTAGGCAAGCATTCTACCAATAAACCACATTCCCACCGCATTTTATACATTTATTTATTTATTTTTCTTGGCCATGAGCCTTGAACTCTGGACTTGGGCACTGTCCCTGATGTTTTGCATTCAAGGCTAACACTATACCACTTTGAGACACAACACCATATCCAGTTTTCTAGTGCTATTTGGATATAAAGAGTTGCACTATGTTTTCCACCCAGGTTAGCTTCAAACTACAATCTTCACTAGTCAGCCTCCTGAATAGGATTATAGGTGTGAGCCACTGGCACCCGCTAAGAATTTATTTTAGTATAATACAATGAAGTAGAGAGAAATGAGAGAGAAACATTCCTCGCTTCTTAGGCAGGAAATGGGAAAGACTTGTTTCTTATGAATTTCAATGATAGGAGTAGTAGACACCTGTTTAGTTTTCTGCAGCCTGATTTTCCCCCTTAGTACTAGGGCTTGAACTGTGGGCCTTGAGTTCTTCCTTGGCTTCTTTGCTCATGGCTGACTCTCTACCAACAGAGCCACAGCTCCCGATCCTCCGCAGCCTCTTACAGATGAGAACCTCTCACTGTAACTTCAGCTACTTACTATGTAATACTGATTTTTCAAGGTCATGCTTTTTGTTGGTTACTTTGGAAATAGCGCCTCTCAAACTTTTTCACTTAACTGGCTTCAAAATGGAGTCAGGATCTCAGCCTCCTCAGTAGCTAGGATTACCAGTGTCCAAGAAGGAAAAAAAAATTTATATGTGCCAGTCCTTGGACTTGAACCCAGCATCTGGGCTTCATTTTTGCTCAGGTCTAATACTCTACCACTTGTCTTGCAGCTCCACTTCTGAATTTTTTGGTTCTTTATTGGAAATAAGAATGTCATGGACTTTCCTGCTCAGGCCGGCTTCCATCCCAGATCCTCAGATCTCTGCCTCCTGAGAGGCTCCGATTAAGGTATGAGCCACTGGCACACAGCTAAGAATCTATGCAAAGGACACATCTATTTATTTACAATCCCCTCAGTATAGGAGTTGCATAGTTTTAACATACTTAACTCTTGAAGTTGTGGGCTCCGCTGGGATTATACAGGGTATTTTATAATTACCAATCTCAACTCATTTCTGAACCAGAAAACACATTCAATACAATAGTGAGAAAAATATAATATAACATAGCCACTCAAACAGCTCAGATGCCCTACAGTGAATGAGACCAAGAAAATGAGCAACATATATGCACTAGTACATATACACACGATGGAATTTTACTAATCCATCAGGAAGAATGAAATGAGTGGACCTGGGAAACAGTGTATTAAATAAATGAAGCTCAAAGAGACAGAGGACACATGTTATCGCTTATGTATGAATGTTAGATATAAATTAAAAACAAGTACAAAACCATACAGAGTACTACATATATATGTATACACACACACACATATACACACACAAACTGATGGAAGGCATATGCAGAGGAAGATTCCAGTGGTGTAACTTCTTTGAACAACTAACTTAGTTTAATAAGATGAGTCCCAGGAAGCTAAAGCAAGTTTTAGGGGTTTTTGGGGGGGTGGGAGTTGAGATGAATGGAGAGTAGGTGAATATACTTCTTATATTCAATGTATATCAGTGAAAATGGAGCTAGGTAACTTGAGGGAATGACTGGGTGGGAGAGATGGGGGAGGATGAATGGGGAGACCCTGCTTAAGGGTGCATTGTACTCAAACGGATTTGTTGAATTGAAAACCCTTTGTATAACTATTTAAAGACAATCTTTAACCAGATACTGGTGCCTCACACCTCCAATCTTAGATAGTCTGACGGAGATCTTGAGGATTTTATTTTATTCATTTGCTATTATTTTTTTTTCCGATCCGGTGGCTTGAACTTGACCTGAGCACTGTCTCTGATTTCTTTTTGCTCAAGGCTAGGACTTGGCCACATGAGCCACAGCGCCACTTCTGGGCTTCTCTATACATGTGGTACTGAGGAATTGAAGCCAAGGATGCATGTATATGAGGGAAGCACTGTTGCCAGTAAGCCATGTTCCCAGTCCATCTTGAGGATTTTAGTTCAAAGTTGAGGGAAAGAACATTCCACGAAAGTCTTACACCAGTTAACCCCAAAAGCGCCAAAAGTGGCGCTGTGTCGCATTTGGTATAGCAGCAGCTTTGAGCAATAAAAATCATGGGGCCAATGCCAAGGCCCTGGGTCCAAGTGCCAGGATTAGCATTTTTTAAAAGACAATCTTAAAATTGATATATGGTAAGCTGGGAATATGGCCTAGTGGCAAGAGTGCTTGCCTCATATACATGAAGCCCTGGGTTCAATTCCCCAGCACCACCTATATAGAAAACCACCAGAGGCGGCGCTGTGGCTCAAGTGGCAGAGTGCTAGCCTTGAGCAAAAGAAGCCAGGGAGAGTGCTCAGGCCCTGAGTTCAAGGCCCAGGACTGGCAAAAAAAAAAAAAAATTGTTATATGGTAAAATATCCAAGAAGCCACATTTTGAAGGATGGAAACTTGGAGTCTTTATTAGAGCATTAGCAGTCTGCAGGCAGCCATTGGTTACAAAGCCTTGTGGCCCACTAATACCCTTAACTCTGTCAGGAAACAGGCCCGAGAGCAAAGATAGAACAAAAGCCATACTAACAAACCAATCTAGCTTCATTGGAGAGCTGACTGCGACCATGGTGACCAGAAAAGACACAGGACACAGGCCGTGAAGATGGAGACATGGCATGGCGTCCTCCTGCCTGAGCTGATCTGATCCTAAGTAAGTCAAGTCAGGGAACAGGGTCATATGAAGATCCCCAGTCCTGGGCACTTGACTAGAGGTTCAGCAACCTAGAGGCCAAGAGCCCACCCCTGTCTAGGGATTGGGGAGCACCCAACACCTGGGGACGGGACTTCCTTCCTCTAGTAATCCAGGCACGCCCGCCCATCATGACAAGATGGGGACAAGGCAACCTGCTATGGGGCAATGATGGCGCTGGCCAGATCTGACCTCACACTGCAAAATAAATTATTACACCCTAAAGAATGTCAGGAATTACACGCTAACGGACGACAGGAATTCAGCCACTCAGTTTCAACCAAACACCAAATAACGAATCTGCATGTCATCCCCACGGGTGTTACTATCTGCTTCAACCGTGCCACACAATCCACGCGCAACTATCCAGGCCGGCCACACTCAGCCACCCGAGGCCCGCCAAGACAGCATCCCAAGATGGCCACACACTGGTTCTGAGTCCAGAGTGACCGCTTACCTCCGGGTCACGGGGAGAAGCGGGGACCCCACAGCTGAACCCAGACCCGCTCAGGGCCCTCCCGCTCTCCTCCCCCGCGGTTCCCGGTGTGGTTTACATCTGTGGCCACAGTGGTCCAGGTGGCGGCCGCCAGCACTTTCCAGGGTCAGAGCCCGCAACCCAGCATCCACACAAGGTCAGATCCGCAGGATCCCCAAGTGAAGGCGGGTCCCGCGAGATCTGCGCACAGGAGGCACGGGGCATGGTGGGAGGCGGCTGTGGGGGGGGCAGCTCCCCCTGTCGGCAGGAGGAGGTCGCCCCTCCCTCCTGTCTACCCTGCTGGGGACGTAAGGGGTCGGGTCGCTGAACCTCAGGAGTTGAGAGTCAGGAGACCTTCGGGATAACTGAAGAGAAGGCGCCCAGGAGAGGGAAGGTGCAGACCCCACCGGGCGACTCACTGACCCGCGACGAGCTGGAGCGCATCCTGCAGGGATCCCTGGTAGCCCGGCCCATGGAGACCGGAAATGCCAGGAGGTGGCTGGGGGAGGGGTTCTCCCACCCCCAAGACTCACAGGGGTGGACAAGAGCTGCACGGGGCCAAGACTCCAGCACCTCCACCTTCCTGCAACCAAGCCGGCGCTGGTCCCAGCCCCAACCTGCCCCTCTTGGTTGCGGGCGCTTTCTGAACCCGGCCCAGACTCAGCTCTCTGCCTTGACTGTGGGATGCCTTGGACCCCTGGGCACTGTCCCCTGGGCCCAGGGCGACCGCGAACAGGTGAACAGAGATGCCCAAAGGATGAGGGCAGAGCAGCACCCACAGCAGAGGTGGAGAGAGGGGGAAAGAGAAAAATGAGTGGGACAGTGAGGAGAGAGATGGACAGAAACTGAGAGGTTAGGCAGACAGGGACTTCAAACAGACAGAGGTGGGCGCCACCCATCCCTCCAACCTTTCCGGCTATGCAGGGTGGTGTCTGAACCTCCTCTGAGGCCAGGGGACCCAGGGGCTGGTGGTGGAGCTGGAGGCCTAAACAGGGCCCCAGACAACAGCTAGCCTGGCGGGAACTGAGGTAAGACTTGGACCAGCCACAGGAGGGATGGTTGGAGCTGACTCCCTCTTCCTAAAACTGAAGCAGGTGGCTTACACCTTCCAATGCAGACTCGCGTTCCCTGGAAGATCCCTATACCACCTCTGAGGAGCAAGATCGAAGCTGATGCCCACGACGATTTAGAGGCTGGATGCTGGACCCTGGCAGTGAAGAGGCCAGATGTCCTGCATGAGTGGATGCAGACTGAGGCACATGTAGACACTGAAAATCATGCTGGGGGTGTAATCCCGACCTGCAATTCAGCAGCCAGGCCATCAGCCGGCTCTTCCCCTGCACCCATGACCTGCTGGATATGCATAGCCACTTGCTGGCTCACCTTGGAGTGCTGCCTACAGACCCTGAAGGAGGGCAGCAAGCACACAACTACATTATCCAGAAGATTGGGGACCTCTTGGTGCAGCAGGTGGTCGTGGCCAAAGCATGACAGAGCGTGGTCTGTGCTGTTGTGGGTGTGTCCAGGGCTGGGATGGGTACTGTCTGGCTTGGTGGACAAGGCCAGCTCTGGGAGCCTCCACCCTGACTCTATTCTTTCCAGTCAGGAACAGACCATGGCTCCAGCTCATCAGGACCCCACTGTCCTGAACCCCTTCCTTCCAACCCACAGTTGCCCTCGTAGGGACAGGTGTAGACCAAGGATGTCTCCATCATAGTGAGGCAGTGCTTTTCTTTGGCTGGTTGTTTGTGATTTGGGGATGCTAGTGGCTGTCTGTGATGGTTGAAAGTATGTTCCATGTGGGTGGTTCCCTCAACCCTCAGTGTGGCACTCTCATTTAAGGTCACATCAGTGCCCAAAGCATCCTGGATCAGTCAGTTAGGATGCCTTAGGAGGCTTGGGATTTGGTACAGGGTGGATCAGGACACATGCCTGGCATGGACAGGGCTCCGAGTTCCATCCCCAATACCTTAAGAGAAATAATAAATTCATCATTACTATTTGGAACAAAGAGAGAAGGGGGCGCTAAAGTATACTGGAAGCCTAGGCAGAAGAATGTGTTCAAAGCCAGTCTGGGACGAATAGTGTGACCCTGTCTCAAACAACAAAAGAGCCCAATCTGGTTGATTACAACCTTAGCATTTCAGAAAAGGGAGATTTCAGAATGATGGTTCAAAGCCAGTTAGAACCAACAAATAGGAGAGATTCATATTCAATTAACTACCAAAAAGGTGCAACTGGAGATGTGGTTCAGGTGGTACAGCAGTAGTCTTCAAATGGGGGGCGGGGAAACTCCAAACACCTCAAAAACAAAAAATGAGACTACTTGAAAGTCTGAGATCAAGCTCCAGTTTCAAGAACACCCCCACAACCCCCCCCCCCCGCCACCCCAAAAAAAGACCTGGAAAAACATTTATTGACAGCACAATTAGTAAGGAGAAATGCATAAAATTCTCTTTGACTATATAGTATGATAAAGTCCCCAAACACACTCTAGTTTGTTCATGTTTTTAATTTTATATTTAAGAAATTAAAACTATAATTGATACATTGAAATTTAAAACTACTCTGTGTAAGTCAACACAGTATGAATCACATCCACAGTTTTTCTGGTGATAATAAATTTGATGAAACACAAAACATGGAGGAAGGTGGCACTGTCCCTCAGCTTTGCTATTCAAGGGTACCCACAGCACCATTTCTTGTTTTCTGGTGGTTAGTTGAAGATAAGTCTCATGGACTCTGTCACGACTAGCTTTGAACCCTGATCCTCAAATCTCAGCCTCCTGAGTAGCTAGGATTACAGTCATGAGCCAGAAGCACCCAGGTATTCTGAATATATATAAACAAGATAGCTAGCACTTAGGACTTGCAAAGGCTGATAGAATGTGTAGCAAGAGTTATTAATAATCATTGCTCGTGGGGAGAGTACTTTTCCCAATGTGCTGAAATGAACTGATATGCCTGGAAAGTGTCCGTACTTTTTCCATGATTCCTGCTGAAAACATCTTCCTTGAATTTCACTTCTCCTCTCATTCTTTAAATAATTACTTTTAACTTTAAGAAAACCACTTATGGCTGGGGATATAGCCTAGTGGCAAGGAGTGCTTGCCTCTTATACATGAAGCCCTGGGTTCAATTCCCCAGTACCACACATGCAAAAAATGGGCAGAAGTGGTGCTGTGGCTCAAATGACAGAGTGTAGGCCTTGAACAAGAAGAAGCCTGGGACAGTGCTCAGGCCCTGAGTCCAAGCTCCGGACCAGGTTAATTAAGCCGAATCATGTTTGTAATTTCCAGATAACCAGAAAAAAAGGAGAAGCAGAAATGTGGCTCAAGTGGTAGAGCACTAGTCTTAAATAACAAAGCCAAGTGAGAATGTAAAGCCTTATGTGCATGAAGCCCTTGGTTCAATTCCTCAGTGCAACATAAACGGAGAAGGCCTAACATAAACGGAGAAGGCCAGAACTGGCACTGTGGCTCAAGTGGTAGAGCGCTAGTATACTATGGAGGTCAGATCTGGACATCATTGGCCACATGGTAGGTGGCACTACTGGGCCTCTTGTCTTGATGGATGTATATTAATTCCTAAAGAAAGGGAAGTCTCACCCCCACGCGATGGGTGTTACTGAATCCCTAGACACAGGGGTGGGCATTTGGCCTATAGGTTACTGAAGCTGTCAGTCAAGTGCCTGGGACTGGGAGCTTCCTGTGACAAAGCCCCCTAGAGTCAGGTCAGCTCAGAAGTCCTTATACCATGCCACCTGGCTCTTGTGTCCTGTCTCCTGGCTAGTGTCATCTCCATGGTGTCCCAAGTCAGCTCTCCATAGAAGCTGGATAGGTTTGTTGCTAAGGTTTTTTGTTTGTTTTTTTTTGGCCAGTCCTGGGGCTTGGGCACTGTCCCTGGCTTCCTTGTGCTCAAGGCTAGCATGCTACCACTTCAGCCACAGCGCCACTTCTAGCCGTTTTCTGTATATATGTGGTGCTGGGGAATTGAACCCAGGGCCTCATGTATACGAGACAAGCACTCTTGCCACTAGGCCATATCCCCAGCCCCTGTTGCTAGGGTTTTTGTTCTGTCTTTTCTCTCTGGCCTGTTTCCTCACAGTGTTATGCCAGATTTCCGGTCCCCAAAGACCACCAAGAAGCCGATACCGATGCAAATGCACGAGAGTCTTTATTGCAAGCACAAACCTGGACTCCCAACCGTCACCGAAGCAGTGGATCTGGATGGAGAGCCCCGACCCTCAGATAGGCAGGGTTTCTATTGTGATTACAACAGGAGCAGGGTATTTCCAACTTGGCAGATACTTGATTGGATGGCATTTAGCAAGCAAGTCTTGTCCTGTTTCTATTGGCTATCTACCCTTTCAGTTACCTATTTTGGCTTTGATATCAGGAACTGGCCTCGATTTCAGGAATTGACAACAGGTGGTCATGTAGCACTGCTGCTGGGGGTAGAGCAAGGCACAAATGGGTTAAAACAAGCCATTTACAGAAGCAGAATATTGCGGCCAGGCTGACCTAGTACCAACTTTATTTTAACAATTGCAACCATGTTTTCCCATTACCACTAAGCAAGCGTCAGCAGGCTAAAACAATCCAATACTCGATTAAGGAAACCGACCTGACAGATAGCATGGCATTTCTACTACTATTATGGTTATTTCTTACATTCTATGGCTAAGTTCATTTTTCACTGTCCGTTACCATGGTTGCTACCCAGGTACAGAGGTAAACAAGTGTTCCCTACATTTTTAAATGTCAAACTATAAGAAACTAGTCTCATGGGTGGGGGTGCAGCCCTCTATCATGGAGTCATTACCAGAGTTTAGAAGCTGTTACCATTTTAACAGTAAAACATATTTAGTTATTCCAGTTTTCAGGTCAGTCCTTACAATAGTATTAAGTGTTTTTGTGGACTCGCGTGCTGGTAATTTTGTAATGAAAACTCCAAGATTCGACCCTCTAATATGTGGCTTCTCAGACAATTTACTATATAACACTAGCTGTGGGTAAAAGAATCTCAGGGATAGTGCTCAGGCCCTGAGTTCAAGCCCCAGGATTATCAAAAAAATAAAGTTATAAAAACTATTTTCTTGGGAAGAAAATTCAGACTGCTTTTATTGCCTCCTAGACGTTCATTCTATTATGGTGCTAGTAATTTAGGAAATCGTGATTTTTAACTGCCACTATCTATTTGACCGCTATGCATACACTCGGATCGACCTCAAATTACATCTTTCATAAGTATCTGCACTCTAAAAATACCACAGTAAATGCCCCAACCAGATGGCTCTCACACTTTCCTGATTTACAGATGGTCTCTCGGGCAGTCATGTCATTCACTTGCTGAAATGCACGTTTGAGAGGACTTTGATTGCCGGTGTGCTGAAAGCCCAGGGTTAGTTATGTCAGACCTGAATCCTAACCTTGCACTTTATTTCTCTTTGAGTCAAGAATTCCATTTCAAAAACAAATCCTAGATTCTTTTCCAGTCATAAGCACATTGAGTGGGTGCCCACACCCTTGTGTAGCATGATCCCCCAGCCAAGCCCTGTCACCTCGGGGACACCTCACCTGTCTGACCTGAACTCCCCAATCCTAATGTCAATAATCGTGGTAATAGCTGGTGACAGCCTGGCTCCCATGGAATCTGAGCCGCCTCACCTTGGTGGCTTCATCGGCCACTATGCTCATCATCACCCTTGCCCAAAACCATGGCTCATTCTTGCCTGGCCTTCCCATCCCATTCTCCCACAGACCACCCATCTCCACCTTGCTCAACAGCACCATCACCCAGAAAAAAGTTGCCTGACACTGGTCCTCCATGAGAAGGAGAAACACATCAGGACAATACCTGGTTTCCCAGGCCATAGGCCACCACCTTTAATCCTAGCTACTCATGAGACTGAGCTCTGAGGACTGCAGTTCAAGGCCAACATGGACAGGAAAGTCCATGAGGCTCTTGTCTCCAACCACCAACAAAGACACAAGTGGAGCTCTGGCTCAAGTGGTACAGCTCCAGGCTTGAGGAAAACACCTGAGGGAAAACGTTCAGGCCCCATGTTCAAACCCCAGGACTGGCACAAAACAAAGTGGGTAGGAAGTGGATGAAAAGGCGCTGAAGACAATAAGCGCTTAGGTCTTTGACAGGGCAGTATCTTCCCAGCCTTGTGGTTTTGGAAGCCCTCTAATCTGAACTCAATCTGCATTTTAGAGCTAGGTTTGCATTTAGGTGAAGAATCATCCCCTAAGGCAGACAGGCAGAACAAATCTCAGTTTTATTAATAGACTGCAAATGTAGCCAAGGAGAAAAATCTGTTAGCTTTGCCCCAGTTCCTAATCTCTGTCACATGCTTGCTTAAAGCAGCCCCTTCTGTTCTCCCCATCTGCCTTCCCGTGGGTTTGGGCCATTTCTGGGGCATCTCGTTCATTCACTCACTGGCTGTGTTGACTGTGCACCTGCCTCAGCTCCAGTCGGCTTCTATCATTGTAAATAGCAGGCTTAGTCTTTCTTAATTTCAGGATCAGGCTTCGGGTCCCTCGGAGCAGCACAGGGTTTTGTGTGCACTCTGACATGGGCAGTGAGTTGGACTTAGGTCTCTCCCCAGTGTGTACCTGCTGGTAGCCGACCAACTGTGTCTTCAAGCAGAAAGCCTCGTTGCACTTGGGACACTGGAAAGGTTTCTTGCACTTGTGACACTGGAAAGGCTTCTCGCCGATGTGAGTCCTGATGTGTTCCACCAGCTTGAAGCGCTTGGCAAAGCCCTTACCACACTTGCAGGAGAACGGCATCTCCCCTCCATGCAGCAGGTGCTATGGCTTCATGTCAGCCCTGGCCTGGAAGCTCTTTCCGCAGATGGAACACTTCACGGGAATCCTGGCTCTGAAGGCCCAGGTACTTGGTGAGGTGGGTCTGCCGGGTGAAGCTCTTGGGGCACTGTGGGCACTGGAAGGGCTTCTGGGCACTGTGTGTGAGCTGCAGCTCCCCCAGGGCGGACTTGAGGTGGAAGGACTTGGGGCAATTGTGGCACTGGAAGGACTTCTGGGCAGTGAGTGTGAGCTCGTCCTTCCATAGGTGGCAATAGAGGCGAAAGCTCTTGGAGCACTTGGGGCACTAGAAGGGCTTCAGGGTGCTGTGGGTGAGCTGCTGCACCTGCAGGGAGCCCTTGTGGCTCAGATTCTGAACACAATTTGCATTTTAGAGCTAGCTTTGCATTTGGGTGAAGAATCATCACCTAAGGCAGACAGGCAGAACAAATCTCTCTTTTATTAATAGACTGCAAATGTAGCCATTGATTTCAAAGGAGAAAAATCTGTTAGCTTTGCCCCAGTTCCTAATCTGTGTTACGGGATTGCTTAAAGCAACCTTCTCGTGCGTTTGGGCCGTTTCAGAGGAACCAGGGGCATCTCGTTCATTCACTCACTGGCGGTGTTGACTGTGCACCTGCCTCAGCTCCAGTCGGCTTCTATCATTGTAAATAGCAGGTTTAGCCTTTTTTTTTTCTTCTTCTTCTTTTTTTTGCCAGTCCTGAGTCTAGGACTCAGGGTCTCAGCACTGTCCCTGGCTTTTTTTTCCTGAAGGCTAGCACTCTGCCACTTGAGCCACAGCGCCACTTCTAGCCGTTTTCTATATATGTGGTGCTGAGGAATCAAACCCAGGGCCTCGTGTATAGGAGGCAAGCAGTCTTCCCACCAGGCCATATTCCCAGACCTAGCCTTTCTTAATTTCAGGATCAGGCTTAGGGTCCCTCGAAGCAGGACAGGGTTTTGTGTGCACTCTGACATGGGCAGTGAGTTTGGACTTAGGGCTCTCCCCAGTGTGTACCCGCTGGTGGCCGACCAGCTGTGTCTTCAAGCGGAAGTTCTTATTGCACTTGGGACACTGGAAAGGTTTCTTACACTTGCTACACTGGAAAGGCTTCTCGCCGATGTGAGTCCTGATGTGTTCCACCAGCTTGAAGCGCTTGGCGAAGCCCTTGCCGCACTTGCAGGAGAACGGCATCTCCCCTCCGTGCAACAGCTGGTATGTCTTCATGTCAGCCCTGGCCAGGAAGCTCTTGCCGCAGATGGAACACTGCACGTGCCTCTCCCTGCTGTGCAGGCCCAGGTGCCTGGTCAGCTTGGCCTGCCAGATGAATCTCTTGCCACACTGGCTGCAGTGGAAGGGCTTCTGGGCGATGTGTGTGCGCTGGTGATCCCGCAGGTTGCCCTTGCTGCGGAAGCTCTTTGGGCACTTCGGGCAATGGAAGGGCTTCTGGGTGCTGTGGGTGAGCTGATGTGCCCGCAGAGATCCCTTGAGTTGGAAGCTCTTGGGGCACTGCGAACACTGGAAGGGCTTCTGGGCACTATGGGTATGCTGGTGCTCCCGCAGGGTGCCCTTGTGGCGGAAGCTCTTGGGGCACTTGGGGCACTGGAAGGGCTTCTGGGCGCTGTGGGTGCGCTGGTGCTCCCGCAGGGTGCCCTTGAGGTGGAAGCTCTTGAGGCATTGTGGGCACTGGAAGGGCTTCTGGGCGCTGTGAGTGAGCTGGTGCACCCGCAGGGTGGCCTTGCGGCGGAAGCTCTTGGGGCACTGCGGGCACTGGAAGGGCTTCTCCCCGCTGTGCAGGCGCAGGTGCTCCTGGAGGTGCCACCGATGGTGGAAGGTGAGGCTGCACTCACTGCAGGGGAAGCGCCTGGTGTCTCTGTGCTTGCGCTGGTGGATGTGCAGCTGGATCCGCAGGCTGAAGCGAGCTTCGCACTGGGTACAGTGGAAGGGCAGCGCATCCTTGGGTTGGTGCCCGGCACGACCCCAGTAAAGGGAGGACATACTGAAGGAGACATTCCTTGGCTCCCCTCTTGAGGTGGCCCCGGCCAGGTTGGCTTGGCCGGTGGGTTTCCTCCCAACCATACTCGCTGGGTCCTTGGAGTGGCCCACCGGGTGCTTCCCTAAATGGTTTTCCTTCCCAAAGCTCTCTCCACAGGCCAGGGGGGTACCCCGGAGACTCTGCCAGGAGGGGAGGCCCAGGGCTCTGTGACTTGAAATTCCCCCTTCTGCCACAGACACGCTAGAGCCGTGGGCTGCTGCGCCTGGAGCCAGGGTGTCAGGTCTCTGTGGGGTCACAAGGCTGAGGCCATGCTCAAGCCTGAAGGAAAAGTCTTCCCTCCCTCCTAAGAAGGGTCCAGAGGAGCCATGGCCCTGCAAAGGATCTAATGGAAAATAACATTTAGTCTATCTGGGTTTGGAGAATACTTTGAGCTTGCTGGCTTCTTGAAATCAAAAGTAAACCATTTATCTCCCAGTCTATAGCCTGAGTAAAGGTAGCATATAGACTACCCCATCTTAGGTACACACACACTTACTGTCCCAAGGTATGGAGAGCATAAGTTTCTAACACAATACTCGTAACTACCACAGCTATATGTCATCTGTGTATTTTTCTGTCCCTAAGACCAGGCAGCAAGAACTGGTTTCTTCTTTTGCTAGAATCGAGGTGGAGGAGAGCTATTTGGTCCCAAAGATAAAATGAACTATCTTTTGTTCTTTTTCATCTCCTACAACAAAATGACTGCCATTAGCAAGTTGGTACTGTGCCAGGATCACGTAACACTGTATTAATTACTTTCATTAGCTTCATTTTATACCTCGGGATTTGAAATATCGACAGCTTCTATCACCAGCCCACTCTTATTCAGAAATAACAAGATCAGACTCTAGTTCCAGATGCCACACACCGAAGCACTATGCTTTACTGCCTTTCTCTACAACATACAAGACATCTCACCTCAGGTCAGTGAAAGAGGAAGACCAGATTACAGAAGGAAAACTAGGAAAGCTGAACATGCTATCTTAACACCAAGACCCTGGTTTCTCAGTACTCACCACTCAACAGCTGTTGCTCTGTCACTGGACCAAAATGTGCCTCAGCAGAGGAATCCTTCACATTTTCTAGCCTCTGGGTATCTTCCCAGCTCCCAAAGGGCTCTCTTCCGTGTTCAATCCAGAGTATTAGCTCCGGTTTAGAAAGATCACCATCTACACAGAGAAGTCAGACAGGGTGCTTAGCTTCCTTGAGCACATTTAGACACAACTGAGGTGTTTGAAATGTTTCTGGGTTCAAGTGTAAGGACTGGCACACATACATTTTTTTTTCTTGTTGACATTGGTATTCCTAGCTACGCAGGAGGCTGAGATCCTGACACCATTTTGAAGCCAGTTAAGTAAAAAGGTGAGAGACTCTATTTCCCAAGTAACCACCTAACAGCAGACTATGATGTGAAAAGTCCTTGTGAGTTAGGATTTTGAGAAATTGCACTATCAAGTGCCAGCCATCTCCCAGGATCCACACCTTCCTGAATTGTAAGGCTTCTTACCTAGTGAGACCAGAGTCTCGTAATTGGTTCTCATGACATGCTTGTAGAGCATCTTCTCCCATGTCTGCAGATGCTGCCATTCCTGCTTTGAGAAATAAATGGCGATGTCCTCAAAAGTCATTGGTATCTGCAATATCAGAAACAATGTAGACACAGTTAAGATGGCAGCAATCACCCCCCATCTCCCTCTCATCAATTGACTTTTCTTTAATGTTTTGTCAATTTGTTTGCCAATCCTGGGGTTTTTAACTCAGGACCTGGGGTCTATCTTTGGGCCTTTAATTAAATTTTTTTTTGGGGGGGGGGGTCATGAAGCTTGAACTCTGGGCTTGGGGACTGTCCGTGAGTTTTTGCATTCAAAGCTTACACTATACCAGTTTGAGCCACCACCCAACCTCCAGTTTTCTAGTGTTAAATGGAGATAAAGACTTGCACTAACTTTTCCACCAGTGCTGGCTTCAAACTACAATCTTCAGGGCTGGGGATATAGCCTAGTGGCAAGAGTGCCTGCCTCGGATACACGAGGCCCTAGGTTCGATTCCCCAGCACCACATATACAGAAAACGGCCAGAAGCGGCGCTGTGGCTCAAGTGGCAGAGTGCTAGCCTTGAGCAGGAAGAAGCCAGGGACAGTGCTCAGGCCCTGAGTCCAAGGCCCAGGACTGGCCAAAAAAAAAAAATTATGCGGGGCTGGGGATATGGCCTAGTGGCAAGAGTGCTTGCCTCGTATACATGAGGCCAGGGGTTCAATTCCCCAGCACCACATATACAGAAAACGGCCAGAAGCGGCGCTGTGGCTCAAGTGGCAGAGTGCTAGCCTTGAGCGGGAAGAAGCCAGGGACAGTGCTCAGGCCCTGAGTCCAAGGCCCAGGACTGGCCAAAAAAAACTACAATCTTCACACACACACAATCAGCCTCCTTCTTTTTTCCAGTTCTATGGTTTGAACTCAGGTCCTTAGTACTGACTCTGACTACTTTTTCCTCAAGGCTAGCACTTGGCCACTTGAGCCACAGCCTCACTTCTGGCCTTTTCTACATATGTGGTGCTGAGGAATAACAACCAGCATTTTATGTATAGGAGGCAAGCACTTTTGCCAGGAGGCCATACTCCTAGTCCATCTTGAGAATTTTAGTTAAACATAGAATTGAAGAAAATTCCATGAAACTCATGTACCAGCTAACCATCATGAAGCCAGAAGTGGAGCTTTGGCTTACTTGGTAGAGCAACAGCCTTGAACAATGAAAACCTCAGGGACAGTGCCCAGGCCCTGGGTCCAAGCCCCAAGGTTAGCATTCTTAAAAAAACAATATTAAAATTGTTATACCATAAAATATCCAAGAAGCCACATTTTGAAGGATGGAAACTTGGAGTCTTTATTAGAGCATTAGCAGTCTTCAGGCAGCCAGTGGTTATAAAGCCTTGTGTCCCACAAATACCCTGAACACTGTCAGTAAACAGGCCAGAGAGCAAATATAGAACAAAAGCCATACTTACAAACCAATCTAGATTCAGTGGAGAGCTGACTGGGAAGCCATGGTGACCAGAAAAGACACAGGACACAGGCCTTGGCATGGCATCCTTGGGCATGAGCTCATCTGACCCTAACTAGGTCAAGTCAAGGGGCAGGGTCACAGGAAGCTCCCAGTCCTGGGCACTTGACTGACAGGTTTAGTAATCTAGAGGCCAAGAGCCCACCCCGGTCTAGAGAATGGGGAGCTCCCAGCACCTGGGGACCGGACTTCCCTTCCTCTAGGATTCCAGACAAGCCCATCAAGACAAGATGCTGGACAAGGCAAACTGCCATGGGGCCAATGATGGCGCTGGCCAGATCTGACCTCCACACCACTAAATAAATGATTACACGCTAAAGGACGACAGGAAATCAGCCACTCAGTTTCAACCAAACACCAAATAACGAATCAGCGTGTCATCCGTGCAGGTGTTGCTCTCTGCTTCAACCGTGCCGGATGATCCACGCTGGACTATCTTGGCTGACGACACTCAGCCACCCGAGGCCCGCCACAACAGCATCCCAAGAGGGCCACACACTGGTTCTTAGCCCAGTGGGACCTATTACCACCGGGTCCCGGGGCGAAGCAGGATCCCGAGGCTGAGCCCTGGCCCGCTCAGGTCCGACAAGGCCTGGGCGCTCTCCTCCCCGGCGCTTCCCGGCCTGGTTTCCAGGTGTGGCCACGGTGGAGGCCGCCTGCTCCTCCCAGGGTCGGACACCGGACCTCCGGCCACGACCCCGGGGGAACTAGAACACCGCGTCCCGAGGACCCCGGAACCCGGTACCCGCACCGGTAGGTCCTCACCAGAGTCAGCTTGGCCATAGCACGCGTGTGCCACGTTCGGCTTTGCCACGATCCCCAGGTGCAGCCGGGTCGTGCGGGCCCTGAGCTAGGGCGGCGCGGGGCATGCTGGGAGGCGGCCTCCTGGGCCACAGCGCCCCCTGCGGACTGGAGGAGCCGGCGCAGCTCCGGGTCCACCCAGCCAAGGACCACTCTGCCCAGGGCCGCACCTGGGATGAAGTAGCTGAACCTCAGAAGGAGGGGACAGTCAGGACATCCTTGGGAGGAAGGAGGGCAGGAGAGGGAAGGGCAGACCCAACCGGGGGACGCACTGCCCAGGGACGGGCTGGAGCCCATCCTGCAGGGATCCCTGATAGCCCACCCGTGGAGACCCGAACTGCCAGGAGGTGGTTGGGGAAGGAGTCCCTCCAGCCACAGGACTCACCGGGGTGGACTAGGGGTGCATTGGCCAGAAGCCAGCACCTCCACCTTCCTGCAGTCAGGCCCGGTACTGGTCCCACCCTGCCCTGCCACTCTTGGATGCGGGCGCTTTCTGAACCTGGCCCAGACCCAGCTCCCTGCCTTGACTGTGGGACACTTGGAACCCCGGGGCGCTGTCCCCTGGGCCCAGGGCGACCATGAGCGGGTGAACCGAGATGCTCAATGGATGAGGTCAGGGCAGCAACCACAGCAGAGGTGGAGAGAGAAAAATGGAGAGTGATATAGAGATACCAAGGAGGGTTTAGGCAGACAGGGACATAAAAAGAGAGAGGTCGGTGCCCCTCTCCCCTCCTTCTTCTGGCCAAGGGGTCAGGGGGTCTGAAGCTCCTCTGAGGCCTGGAGACTGAGGGGCTGGCCGCTGTGAAAGTGGCCGAGGAGCGGGGGGAACCTGGCCGAGCCGCACTGAAGGAGCAGCCATTACGGACCACCCTCCTATCCCATGGCAGCCAGGCCGCTGACAGGAATGTCCACGTGAGGGTGGCGAAGAAACAGGACCCCAGACAACAGCAAGAGCCACCAGAGCAATGGATGAAGCTAACTTCGTGTTTCTAAGTCTGAAGCAGGCGGCTGAGGACTCTGTCACTTATACCTTCCAATGCAGACTCAGTTTCCCTAGAATATCCCTATACTGCCTCACTGAGGAGTGAGATCGAAAATGATGCTCATGAGTTCAAGGCTGAATGCTAGAGCCTGGAGGTGAAGTAGCCAGTTGCCCCACATAAGTGGATGCAGACTGAGGCACACACAGCATGTGTGGACACTGAAGATCATGCTCAGCTGTGTTGCCGGGCCCGGCAGGTAGAGCTGCAGTTCAGCAACCATGCCATCAGCTGCCTCTTCCTCTGCACCCATGACCTGCTGGACATGCATGGCCACTTCCTGGCCCGGCTCGGAGCACCAATTGCAGGGCCAGCAGGAGGGCAGCAAGCAGAGAACTACATCATCCAGAAGATTGGGGACCTCCTGGTGCAGCCGGTGGGCGTGGCCAATGCATGACAATGCATGGTCTGTGCTGTTGTGGGTGTGGCCAGGGCTGGGATGGGTACTGTCTGGCTTGGTGAACATGGCAAGTTCTGGGAACCTCCACCCTGTCTCCATTCTTTCCAATCAGGAAGAGACCATGGCTCCAGCTCATCAGGACCCCACCGTCCTGAATCCCTTCCTTCCAACCCACAGTTCTGCTCTTAGGGACAGGTGTACACCAAAGATATCGCCATCATGGCAAGGCAGTGCTTTTTCTTGGCTGGTGGTAGTGATTTGGGATGCTAGTGGCTGTCTGTGATGTTTAGAAGTACGTTCCATGGGGATGGTCACCTCAACCCACAGTGTGGCACTCTCATTTAAGCTCACACCAGTGTCCAAAGCATCCTGGATCAGTCAGTTAGGATGACTTAGGGGGCTTGGGATTTGGCAAAAGATGGATCAGGCCACATGCCCGTCATGGACAAAGCTCTGAGTTCCATCCCCACTACCTTAAGAGAAATAATAAATTCATCATTGCTATTTGGAAAAAAAGAGAAAGGGAGGGGTAAAGTATACTGGAGGCCTAGGCAAAAGAATCTTGTGTTCAAAGCCAGTCTGGGACGCATAGTGTGACCCTGTCTCAAACAACAAAGGAGCCCAATCTGGTTGCCTACAACCCTAGCTTTTTAGAAAACAGAGATTTCAGAATCATTGTTCAAAGCCAGTTAGAGCCAACAAATAGGAGAGATTCATTTCCAATTAACTACCAAAAAGGTGCAACTGGAGATGTGGTTCAAGTGGTACAGCACTAGTCTTGATAAAGGAAAGAAAACACCTCAAAAACAAAAAAATGAGACTACTAGAAGGCCTGAGTTCAAGTCCCAGTTTCAACAACCCCCCACTCCCCAAAAAAGGCTTGAAAAATATTTATGGTAAGCACAATCAGTAAGGAGAAACGCACATAATTATCAATGATTATCAATTATCAATGACAGGCTAAGTATGATAAAGTCCCCATACTCTCGTTTGTTTGTATTTTTAATTTTATATTCAGAAAATTAAAACTTAAATTGAGATATTGAAATTCCTAAGTACTCTGTGTAAGTCAACACACCATAAATCACATCCACAGTTTTTCTCCAGATAATAAATTTGATGAAACACAAAACACTGAGCAACAAGGCACAGTCCCTGAGCTTTGCTGTTCAATGGTAGTATTAGACCACTTTGACCCACAGCACCACTTCCTGTTTTCTGGTGTTTAGTTGAAGATAAGCGTCTCATGGACTCTGTGAGGACTGGCTTTGAACCCTGATCCTCATATCTCAGCCACCTGGGTAGCTAGGATTAGTCATGAGCCAGAAGCACCGAGGCATTCTCAAGATATTAAACAAGATAGCTAGCACTTAAGACTTTCAAAGGCTGATAGAATGAAGCCTCCACTTTTCTACTGTCCAGCAAACATCATCAGTGCAGCAAGATTTACTAATAATTAATCATTGCTCATGGGGAGAGTACTTTTCCAAATGTGCTGAAATGAACGGATATGCCTGGAAAGTGTCAGTACTTTTTCCATGATTCCTGCTGAAAATATCTTCCTTGAATTTCAGTTGTCGTCTCATTCTTTAAATATTTTATTTTAACTTTAAGAACCACTTATGGCTGGGGATATGGCCTAGTGGCAAGAGTGCTTCCATCTTATACATGAAGCCCTGGGTTCAAGTCCCCGGCACAACATATGCAGAAAATGCCCAGAAGTGGTGCTGTGGCTCAAGTGACAGAGTGCTAGCCTTGAGCAAGAAGAATCCAGGGACAGTGCTCAGGACTGGCAAAAAATATAAATTAAAAAAAAAAAAGTTAAATTAAGCTGGCTCATGTTTGTAATTTCCAGATAATTAGAAAAAAAGGGAAGCAGAAATGTGGCTCAAGTGGTAGAGCACTAGCCTTAAGTAAAAGAGCCAAGTGAGAATGTAAAGCCCTAAGTGCATGAAGCCCTGAGTTCAATTCCTCAGTGCCACATAAACAGAAAAGGCCAGAAGTGGTACTGTGGCTCAAGTGGTAGAGCGCTAGAGTACTATGGAGGTCAGATCGGCCCAGCTCCATCATTGGCCACATGGTAGGTTGCACTACCTGGCCTCTTGTCTTTTTTTTTTTTGGCCAGTCCTGGGCCTTGGACTCGGGGCCTGAGCACTGTCCCTGGCTTCTTCCCGCTCAAGGCTAGCACTCTGCCACTTGAGCCACAGCGCCGCTTCTGGCCGTTTTGTGTATATGTGGTGCTGGTGAATCGAACCTAGGGCCTCGTGTATCCGAGGCAGGCACTCTTGCCACTAGGCTATATCCCCAGCCCCCTGGCCTCTTGTCTTGATGGATGTGCATGAATTCCTAGAGGAAGGGAAGTCTCATCCCTAGGTGATGAGTATTCCTGAATCCCTAGAGACAGGTTTGGGCATTTTGCCTGTAGGTTACTGAAGCTGTCAGTCAAGTGCCTGGGACTGGGAGCTTCCTGTGACAAAGCCCCCAGGGTCAGGTCAGCTGAGAAGTCCTTATGCCATGCCACCTGGCTCCAGTGTCCTGTCTCGTGGCTCTTCTCTTGTGTCCATGGTGTCCCAAGTCAGCTTGAAGCTTGAACTCTAGGCTTGGAGATTATCCCTGAGTTTTTGAATTCAAAGCTAACACTATACCACTTTGAGCCACCACACAACCTCCAGTTTTCTAGTGTTAATTTCAGATAAAGAGTTGCACTAACTTTTCCACCAGGGCTGGCTTCAAACTACAATCTTCACAAGTCAGCCTCATTTTCCTTTTGGCTAGTCCTGGAGTTTGAACTCAGGTCCTTAGTACTGACTCTGAATTCTTTTTGCTCAAGGCTAGCACTTGGCCACTTGTGCCATAGTGCCACTTCTGGCCTTTTCTATACATGTGTTGCTGAGGACTCAAACCCAGGGGTTTATGTATAGGAGGCAAGCACTCTTGCCACTAGGCCATATTCCCAGCCCATCCTGAGGATTTTAGTCCAACGTTGAGGGAAAGAAAATTCCACGAAACTCTTCCACCAGGTAACTACCATAAAGCCAGACGTGGAGCTTTGGCTTACTTGGTAGAGCCCCAGCCTTGAGCAATAAAAACCTCAGGGACAGTGCCTAGGCCCTGGGTCCAAGCCCCAAGGTTAGCATTCTTAAAAAAACAATATTAAAATTGTTATACCATAAAATATCCAAGAAGCCACATTTTGAAGGATGGAAACTTGGAGTCTTTATTAGAGCATTAGCAGTCTGCAGGCAGCCAGTGGTTACAAAGCCTTGTGGCCCACTAATACCCTTAACAATGTCAGGAAACAGGCCAGAGAGCAAAGATAGAACAAAAGCCATACTAACAAACCAATCTAGCTTCAATGGAGGGTTGACTGGGATGCCATGGTGACCAGAAAAGACACAGGACTCAGGCCGTGAAGATGGAGACATGTCATGGCGTCCTCCTGCCTGAGCTGACTGACCCTAAGTAGGTCAAGTCAAGGAGCAGGAAGCTCCCAGTCCTGGGCACTTGACTGACAGGTTCAGCAACCTAGAGGCCAATCGCCCACCCCTCTCTAGGGATTGGGGAGCACCCTGCACCTGGGGAGGGGTCTTCCCTTCCTGTAGGGCTCCAGGCTCGCCCATCAAGACAAGATGCTGGACAAGGCAACCTGCCATGGGAACAATGATGGTGCTGGCCAGATCTGACTTCCACACCACAAAACAAATGATTACACGCTAAAGGACATCAGGAAATCAGCCACTCAGTTTCAACCAAACTCCAAGTAACAAATCAGCGTGTCATCCCCGCGGGTGTTGCCATCTACGTCAACGGTGCCACACAATCCACCGGCGACTATCCGGGCCGGCCACAGTCTGCAACCCGAGGCCCGCCAGGCAGCATCCCAAGACCGCAACCCACTGGTTCTGAGCCCAGTGGGACCTCTGACCTCCGAGTTCCCGGGCCCGCGTGCTCTTCTCCCCCGCGGTTCCCGGCGTGGTTTCCTGCTGTGGCCACGGTGGCGGCCGCCCGCTCCTCCCGGGGTCGAATCCCGGACCTCTGTCCCCTACCTCATACCCCGGAGCCCGGCATCCGCACTGGCAGCCCCTTACCAGACTCAGCGCGGCCATGGCTGCCCTGTGCCCTGGTCCGCTCAGCAGGATCTCCACCTGGAGCTGGGTGGCTCGTGCTCTGCGCTGGCGCGGCGCGGGGCATGCGGGGAGGCGGCCGCGCGTGCTCTGCACTTGCGCAGCGCGGGGCATGCTGGGCGGCGGTCGTGCGGGCCCCCTGCTGGCGGAGGTGAGGGCTCCTCCCTGGGTCCACCTGAGGGGAGGAATCACTCAGCCAGGGGTTGCACCGGGGAGGGATCCCTTCGCTGGGTCTCCTGAGGAGGGCGACAGTCACCCGTAAAAAGGCTGCCTGACCCTGGACCTCCATAATACGGAGAGGCTCTCCTCAGAACCACACCGGGTTTGCCGGGCCCTCCGCCCCCGCCTTTCATTCGTTCTCCCGGGAAGCGGTAGAAATCCTACGTGGTCAGCCTCCCAGCGCAGAAGCCGACTGCAGACTGCGAGCTGAGCGCGTTCGCGCGCATGCGCTTCCTGAGAGGCGGCGAGGTGAAGGCGGGCGCCGCCCGGGGGCGCTCTGGCGGGGTGGGCGCGCTTGGAGCGGCGGCGCGTCTAGGCCCCGCACTCGCTGCCTGCCGTGCGCCAGCTGAGGAGCCGCCGCCGCCTGCCCGGCGTTGACTGCTCGGGACCCAGCCGCGCCGCGAGCCCGCGCTCCCGAAACGCGGCTACCGTGCGGGCCTCGTCGGTGCGAGGAAGGCAGGGCGGGGCCGCGAAGCCCGCGGAGTCCACCGGGTGTCGGCGAAGACTCCAGGGACCCGGCCGGGAAGCCCCACTGGGCCATGGCCGAGGCGACCGCAGCTCCGGTAAGAGCGGCGCGCGATCGCTGCGGGGACCCGGGGTCCCCGAGACCCTGGACGAGGGACGGCGATGAGGTTGGGGTCCGGCGCCCGGCTCGTGCACGGGGCAAGTCTTCCAAGCCCAGCCGAGCCCTGTCGCCGCAGCGCCCCGAGTCTCCCGCCCCGACGAATCCGGGGCCGCCAGTGTGCGGACCCGGGCGCCCCGCTCCGCGCTTCTGGGGTGACCCCCGCCCAGGTGAGCAGCCCACCCGGAGACGCCGCCGGGTCTCGCCTCGGTTTACACTCCGGAACCGGGAAGCGGGCACGGACCGGGTGGTTGACATCGCCATTCACCCTCCCTGTCGCCAGTGCTGCGGCCACCGCCCCCCGCAGGCACCCGCAAGGCGGCGGTGGGGAGCCAGCGGGGCCCCGCGGAACCTCCGGTGGAGGAAGGGCAGCAGCCGGGTGCAGGGAGACTCAGCTGCGCGGGTGCTTGTTTACTGCGGGGCCCTGCCATGCACCGACCGGGCCCGCACCCGTGCCGTGGAGACAGAATGGTCAGTCTCACTTGGAAGCATCTTCTCTCAAGGGGATATGGGTCAGAAGGTCAGGAGCCAAAACTGGTCCAGTGAGCCATGAAGGAAGGAGAGAGAGCGTAGTTTCAGGGTTGGCATTGGAGCCCAGGAGAATGACACTCTTTCTCCCCCCACTCCTTTTGTCCATCCTCAGAAAATAAAATTAAATTAGGATGGTAGAGCCCTTGATGAGTTCTATAGAAATAGGCTGAAAGTGGCACATTAAACTTTGACTTCCATCCAGGCACCAGCGTTGCTCTTCTGTGATCCTAACAACTCTGAAGGCTGAGCTCTCAGGATCCTAGTCTCTCTATCTCTTAGCCACTGAGAAGCCCCATGGGAAGCTGTAGCTCAGGGGGGAGGGTGCTAGCCTTGGGATGGGGGAGGACTAATGGACAGCACCTAGGTCCCGAGTCCAAGCCCCAGTACTGGCATTAAAAACAACAAACAGCGAAAAGAAAAGCTTTAAATGCCCTAAATCATATTTTAAAAGTAAAAAGGACAGTGTGATTGATATTTGCCTGTAATCCCTCAGGGGAATCATGAGTCCTAGGCTAGCCCAGGGCTAGCGAGCTCCTGCCAGTCAAATAAAGAAGATTAATTGTGTTTTAAAACAATGTGCAAAAAATATTATTTATTTAATTTTGGGGGTGTCACTTGTGTGGGTCTTGAGCTCTGGGCCTGGGCTCTATCCCTGAACTCTTTAGCTCAAGGCTAGCATTCTACCACTTTGTGCTACTTCCAGTTTTCTAGTGGTTAATTGGAGATTAGAATGTCATGGACTTTGCTACCTGGGCTGGCTTTTTTTTTTTCCACTACTGGGCCTTGAACCCAGGGCTGAGCACTGTCCCTGGCTTCTTTTTGCTCAAGGCTAGCACTCTGCCACTTGAGCCACAGCCCCACTTCTGGCCTTTTTGTATGTATGTGGTGCTGGGGAATCAAACCCAGGGCTTCATGTATACACCGCTAACATTCTTGCCACTAGGCCATATTCCCAGCCCTTCCTGGGCTGGCTTTAAACTGAGAGCCTCAGATCTCAGCCTTCTGAGCAACTAGGATTGCAGGCATTAATGAGCAAGGTGCTGGTGACTCATGCTTATAATCCTAACTACTCAGGAGGCTGAGATCTGTGGATTGAATTTGGAAGTAACAACCAGCAAAAAAAAAAAAATTATACACACACACATATGCCAGTCCTAGGGACTAGACTCAGGGCCTGAGTACTGTCCCTGGCCTCTTTTTGCTCTAGGCTAGCAGTTTACCACTTGAGCATCTACTTACGATTTTTTCCTGAGTATGTGGTGCTGAGTTATCAAACCCAGGGCTTCATGCACTCTACCACTAGGCCACATTCCCAACCCCAGAGGAGAGAGAGAGGTAAAAGTGTGATTTTGAATTTAATACAGTTACATATATCTTGTTGGTTATATTGTTTTATTCCTCTTTTGTTGTTGGTCATGGGCCTTGAACTCTGGGCCTGGGTGCTAGTTAGTGCTCTACTTGAGCCCCAGTGCTACTTCCCAAATTTTTTTTTTAGTAAACAGATCCAAGAGACATTCAGCTCCCATTAACCAACAAAAAGAAGTAAGAGTGTACTCAAGTAATAGAGCTCCAACCTGGAGAGAAATAGATAAGTCCACAAAAGCTTGAATTCAAGCCCCAGTAGGGGGTGGGGGTAGTGGTCTATGCACAGATTCTGCATTCCAAGTGCTCAGTGACCACCTGGAGTTAGTGCCTGTGGTTGTAAATGGGGGACATCTCTCTTATGGAGGATTGGGAGTTGATGGCTGTGTGGTAGCATACATCTGCAATTCTAGCACTTTGGAGGAGGCAGTCAGCCTGGCCTACATAGTAAGACCGTGTCTCAAAAAGACTTGGAAATAAAAGAGTTAAAGAGATTGGTATTCTGAACATACATAGAAATTGGCTTTAGATAGTATAAATTTCCTCCCCCCCTTTGGGAAAGAAAGCCAGCATGTACTGATTGATAAGTTTCAAGTGGGAAAGTATATAGAGTCTGGATGTGTTTTTTTTCCCTACAAAGTAGGGTCCTGTGGACTGGAGTTTCAATGGGCTGTGCTTACTGACTCAGTGAAGGAAGCATCTCCATTTTCCTGCCAGACTTCCTAGGTCAAAGTCAATTTTAACTAGGTCTCTCGATGATTCTTACGTACCTTAGCTTGAGGGTGTGTAGCCACTGTTTGGAATGGGGAAAGCCACCTGCAGGCCCCCAGACCATGGTACAGATTGTGGGAAAGAAGGGAGGCTATGGCCAGGGTGGTCTTCTTTCTTGCCTACTATGTGCGATAGGATACACCAGCTTTTTGTTTCAAAGTATGCTCAATGGTAAAGCATACTGTTATTTTCTTGGAAAGATCTAATTCACAAATCATTTATTATAGACTAAAGTTAAGCAGCCTGAAAATTTCCATTGTTAATTCTAATCTGCCCTTTCGAGTGGCAGTCTAAGATCAAGCAAGTTTGTTTTTCCTTTGGTTTTAGAACCCTCCAATATTCACAATATTTGAGAGTGTTTGAGATGTTCTCTGTAGACTCAGCATCCTCAGCTTGTTCTTTTATTACTGAATGGTACGGTTGTGGTACACTGGGTGGGGGATGGGGTCAGAGCATTCATCTATAAGGGATTTGTCAGAGGGTTCTGATACAATGAAACTTGTAAAGAAGCCTTGTGCACCTTTGCCTTTTCCAGAGAGAGGAAGCAACAGCAACCTAAGCCCGTGAGCCTTAGAGCAGAGGAAACATGCCAGAATGGTGGTTAAAAAGCCAGTTTTACTTAATCGCTATCTTTCTGAATCCATTCCTGAACCACCAATAAAATTCATTAGCGTTTGACACCAATGAGCCCCAGAATGAGGCTGGTCACTTGCTCTCAGCTGGACAGCTCCATACTCCTTAAGACTGGCTTGAAGTGAGGGTTCCTTGTAACACTCCATGTCTTGTACCATCTTTCCATTGCACACAGACTTCGGAATGGGACACCGAGTGCCTTACATCGCTGCAGCCTCTCCCTCTCCCTACCCCCCCAGCCGCAAATGAGACTCACCTGCAAACGGCAGCCATCTCCCTGTGGACGGTGGTGGCTGCCGTGCAGGCCATAGAGAGGAAGGTGGAGGTCCACAGCCGGCGACTGCTGCATCTAGAAGGCAGGGCAGGGACAGCAGAGAAGAAGCTAGCCAGCTGTGAAAAGACAGTGTCTGAGCTTGGCAGCCAGCTGGAGGGCAAGTGGGCCGTGCTGGGGACCCTGCTGCAGGAGTATGGGCTGCTGCAGCGGCGCCTGGACAACCTGGAGAACTTGCTGCGAAACAGAAACTTCTGGATCCTGCGGCTGCCCCCAGGTGTTAAAGGGGATATACCAAAGGTAATATTTCCCTTCTAGGTATAAAATGGTACTACTTGATCTAATAGTAAGACCTTTTACACTTGACCTTACAGTAAGAGGCAATCTTGGTCAGTAAGTTTCTTTGGTATTTTTTTGTTTCTCTTTGGAATCTCTTTAGATGTCTTAGGCTGATGGAACCATGAGGATGCTTTGTGTTTATCTGTGTGGGAAGCACTGTAGTGCATGTTTACAATCCTCCGATAGGAAGACTTCTTGAGCCAGAGGTGGTGATCTGGGAGATGGGTTTTTTTTCTTTTCTGTCTCTCTCCTATGCTTTCTCCTACCTTAAATATGAGTCACTTCTATCTTGTCTGCCTGAATCTTGGTGAGGTGAGGAAGCTAAATTCAGTATCATTGAAATCAGTTCATTTGAATGTGCTGGCAATTCTGGTAAAAAGTAGAGTTTCATGTAAGGTTGGGTTGGGTGTTTCGTGTGGCTCTAGGATTGATGTAGTTCTTGTCCTTTATGGGACGTGCATGCTGGGAAACTAGGACCCTGTTGTCCATCTGGAAAACAAAAGGAAACAGACCTCATTCTAAACATGTCAGACAACCTAGAGACACTAATTTCCAAACAAGTTTTTATTCAATTGTTCAACAAGCATCTCTTGAGCACTTAGTATCTGCTTGACCTACCTTCTGAAGACACAGCAGTGAACAGTTCACCATTATGTTATCCAAAAGTTTATATTTTGCTGGCGGAAGAAAAAATAGGACATATATAAGTACATTCAAATACTTGGATAAGAGTAAAGCAGAGGCTGGGGATATGGCCTAGTGGCAAGAGTGCTTGCCTCCTATACATGAAGCCCTGGGTTCAATTCCCCAGGGACAGTGTTCGGACCCTGACTCCAAGCCCCAGGACTGGCCTAAAAAGATAAAAAGAGAGAGAGAGAGAAAAATTATTTTTTAAAAAAAGAGTGAAGCAGAATGCATTCTGGATATCTATTTTCAAGAATCCATCAGTTCATTTCTCTGCCTCTTGGCTAAGATCAAGTGTCAAAGAATGGGAGAGAAGTCTTCATCAAGCAACTAATATTTAAGCTGAACAGAAAGAACTTCTGGGTAGGGTCCAATTTTGAGATCTGTAGGAGAGCTTTCTAGGTAGAACCAAATAGCTAGTGCCAGGTCCCTGAGGCACAGCACATTGGTGACACAAGGAAAGGAAAAAGGCTTTAGCTGGTACAAGTGCTTGAAGAGGAACATAATTGGAGAAAAGGGTAGAGGATCAATTTAGTAGTACACCAGTGTCACCTGGCTGGGTTTGATGGCATGATTATAATCTTAGCCTTTGGAAGGCTGAGGCAGGAAAATCTGGATTTTGATACCAGACTGATCTACATAATGAGCCCACCCTTAAAAAAAAGAAACAAAAAAAACCAAAAACCCTCCCCTGGTAGGATTCTACTTAGTTGTTGTTACTACAGACACTTGATAGAACTGAAGCAAGAATAATTTTCAAGAGATCTTCCAAGAGATTCTATGTGACTGTGGTTGTAACATAAAGGAGTTTGGCTGGCAGTAGACACAGCAACCTGAAAGGAGACAAGACCCCCTGCCCAGTGCCTTCCAGGGTGTGACTATCCTGCCTGCAGGGCCCAAGCTGTCCCAGGTGGAGATTAATCCCCCTCTGTAAACCAAGTGTAATCAATGCAGTTACTGTACAATTCTTGCCTACAAATTCAGCCACATCTGCCTGTTCTGCTACTGTAAACCAGCCTTCTGCCATGTGCTCCCTGCATAGCCCTAACTGTCTCAGCCTAAGCAATTCTCCCTCTAGTTTGAACTCATCTATCACCAACCAGCACAGTTCTAGTAGCCTGACTCCGCCCCCGAAAGGTTTGTGGTCTTGCTGGTGGGGGGGAGGGGTCCACTGGTGGGGAAAAATGAGTTAAAACAAGTTACTTGTGCTGATGGAAGGCATTTAAGACCAAGGAAAGGAATTGGGATTCAATATTTCAGCAGAATTGTGACAACTGGAGAGTTTAAGCAGAGGGATTCTGGATGGCTTGTTTTGGAGTAACTCCAGCTCTTCTGTAGAGAATGGGTCACGAGAGCGAGAACAAAGCAAGGGCTAAGCATTGAGGCAGCTGCACCAGTAGAAAGGTGAGAGGCTGATGACACTCTCAGGGCAGCATGGTAGACACAGAGCAGTGGGAAGAGTTAAAAACAGTAATCACTGAAAATTCACCGTGAGGTAATTTACTTAGAACTTATTCTTCTAAGAGCTTTACTTATTTTTAGACATATAATTCTCATAAGAGCCCTAACTTGTTATAAAGTCCAAAGTTGTAGTTTAACCTTGTTGGCTTCAGAGCATACACTGAAAAAGCATACACCTTCCAAAGCTCCCTCGCTTGGCTCTTGGTTTTCTTCAGAACTGGGCATTTCCTTGAGAAGAATACCTGAAGGAGAATACCTTGGGCAGGCGTGGCTTTCAAAGGAAAGAAGAGCTCTCCTTGGACAGTGTCCTGATATGTCTGTGATGTATTCAGGAGGGATAGTGGATAGTAAGTAGACTCAAGTACAAGGAAGAAATCTGGAAGTGATAGAGATAGAGGGTGTCATGAGTTATGCATTTGCAAGAAATCATAAGATAAAGTAGAGGAACATGAGTTCCTGAAGACTATGTTCTAGCAGTAAAAGCCAACAGAACAGAGTCAGTAGGTGTCACTAGGGAGGGAAAAATAAATAGGAAAGCAGATGGAGTCACAGAGCCATTTGTGTTGAATATGTTCCTGGGAGTCTAGAAAGATACGACAGTGAACATGACTTGGCACTGTGGATCTCATAGGAATTGACAAGAATCGTCTACATGGAGAGGTGGCAATAAAAAATGAAATTGAGTTGGAAAAGTGAATGGAAAGAGAGAAACTGGCAAGAATTCTGGTCATGGTGGTGCATGCCTGTAATAACAGCATTCCAGAGGCAAAGGCAGAAAGACTGTTGATCACCCTGCACTTACATAGGAAGTTCCATGCCAGTCTATACTGCCTAACAAAGACCCCGTTTCCAAAATCACCACCAAACTTGGTGCTGGTGTATTACACTTGGAATCCTAGATTTTTCTAGAAGTTTCTGGAATCTTCTTTGGTGTGTTTTTTGTTTTGGTTTTTTTTTTTTTTGCAGGGGGAGGTCAGTCTTGGGTTTTGAACTCTTGGCCTGAGCACTGTCCCTGCTTCTTTTTGCTCAAGGTTAGCACTCTACCCCTTGAGCTACAGTGCTACTTCTGGCTTTTTCTGTATATGTGGTGCTGAGGAATCAACCCAGGACTTCATGTTTGCTAGGCAAGCACTCTACCACTAGGCCACATTCCCAGCGCCTTCTTGAATCTTCTTTGTATGGTTGATAGTATGAAATACCACAATCATGTGTCTAGGCAGGGATTTTCTTTTCCGCTTTCTTCCTTTCTTTCTTTCTTTCTTTTTCTTTTTGCTAGCCATTGGTCTTGAACTCAGGGCTTGAGCACTCTCCCTGAGCCTCTTTATACTCAAGGCTAGCACTTTACCTCTTGAGCCACAGCACCACTTCTGGCTTTTTCTGTTTATGTGGTACTGAGGAATTGAACCTGGGGTTTCATGTATGCTAGACAAGCACTCTACTACTGACCCACATTCCCAGCTCCAGTGATTTTTTTCTTTAGCCCCATTCTATGTGTTCAGTAAGTCCTGAACATTTTATTTTCCAAGAAAATTCTCTTTTGAGAACATGTTGCCCTTGTTGGCTTTAACCTTGTGGGCCGAAGCCGTCTTCTCACATTATCCTGCCAAGTGGCTGTAATGACAGGCATGAATCACACCATTCCTCATCTTTCATCTGTCTTTGTGGTCTGTGTTCTAAGAGAGTATCCTAACTTTATCCTCCAGTCCTTTCATGGAATTGCTTAATTATAGGAAAAAATATATGCACATATGAAAATAAATACTTTTTATTTACCAGGTATCTATTGTTTGCATAGAGTCGTATTCCTTTCGGCAGAAACCATATTTTAAGGATCTCAGAACTAAAGGAAAACCTTATAAGTAGTAAGTACTCAGAATGTTGAGTTCTGTGGCTTAACTACAGCTTTTCAATTGTTTTTAACTGAAAGAGTGACTGTTTACAAGGAATGGCCTCTACCATCCCCAAATCATAGCCCTAAAGTGTATTGCCATATTTCTTGAAAACGCTGGGAACCACAAGCCAGACTATAGCTTAAGTTTTCCAGTATGCTCTCACTATAGTGTTTTGCAACTAGGTAAAGATACTTAAAGACTTCTTGAATAGGAACTCTAGGGGGCCAGGCAGCATTCTGAGGGTCGTCTCTTCAGGCCCATCTACTGAGAAGGAGAAGATCATCCAGTACCGATTTCCCTGCCTTCAGAGTTCTCCCAGGACACCTGAGATTTCCCCCGTGGTGGCTTGTCCTTCCTCAGCCACCTCCTTCTCATCCTTGAAGCTCAGACTCCCTCTTGCTCCACCTTTTCCTTGGTATTGTGAACTCTAGTTTCTTCCCCAATCCCACTTATTTAAGAAATTTTGTTTATTTTGCAGTACTGAGGTTTGAACTCAAGGCCTTACATGAGTGCAGCCATGTGAGCCATGTCTCCAGCTCATGCTCCCCCTCTTTCTCTCTGCTGACCCTCCTCTTTGCTGGGGTACATGCCTTGGGTGCTTTGCCAGCACGCAAGTATAGAACCACACTACTCAATCCAGTGCCTCACTGACTAGCTCTGGTGCCTTGGTGAGATGAGTTGAGTGGATGATTGGAGCTGGAAATCCACACCTACTTCATGTCTGGCTAGAATTCCTGTCATTCCTGTTAAATCTTTCCTCTACTAGCTCAATGAGTATACTCTTAATTTAGCTTGCTGAAGTTTTGCCTTAGCAAATAGGAAATGGGAAATATTCCTGAAAAGAAGATTGAAACAGTAAGTAATCCAGAACTTCTGCCTGGTTGCCCTCTCACAAAGTGTCCACTGTGTACATTTTCCTGACATTTCCCACTGACGAGATAGTACACTGACCAATCCCTAGTCTTGGTTCCACACATATTGTCTGCTGTAGGGGAAGGACGGGAATACTGGAAAACTAGTTAGGAATCTCTGAAAGTAGACATACAAGACTGAAGAATGAGTCAACTTAAAGTCACAAAATGAACTCAGGTGCCTGTAAGTGAAAAGCAAACACACCATGAAAACTTCAAGCTAGACTTGAAGAGCTAAGAAAGAAATAACAAGGAACACAAAAGGTTTAGAGTAGCCAGCACTGGTAGCTTATGCTTGTCAGTTAGTCAGAAGACTGAGATCTGATGGTTATGGTTAAAAAGCCAGCCAGGGCAGGAAAGTCTGTGAGCCTCTTATTTCCAGTTAACCACCAGGAAATTGACAGGTGGCTCAAAGTGTGACAGTGTTAGCCTTGAGTGAAGGAGCTCAAAGATCCGACCCAGGCCTGAGTTCAAGCCTTACAACTGACAAAAGAAGAGAGAAAAAAATGAAACCATAAGGTATGAATACCATGAAACTAGACTTATCAAGAGTGTAAACATAGGGCTGGGGATATGGCCTAGTGGCAAGAGTGCCTGCCTCATATACATGAGGCCCTGGGTTCGATTCCCCAGCACCACATATACAGAAAATGGCCAGAAGTGGCGCTGTAGCTCAAGTGGCAGAGTGCTAGCCTTGAGCAAAAAGAAGCCAGGAACAGTGCTCAGGCCATGAGTCCAAGCCCCAGGACTGGACAAAAAAAAAAAAAAAAAAGGAGTGTAAACATAGAAGAATTTAAAATTCCAATGAGAAGGGCTAGGAATATGGCCTAGTGGTAGAGTGCTTGCCTCGTATACATGAAGCTCTGGGTTTGATTCCTCAGCAACCACATATATAGAAAAAGCCAAAAGTGGCGCTGTGGCTCAAGTGGTAGAGTGCTAGCCTTGAGCAAAAAGAAGCCAGGGACAGTGGTCAGGCCCTGAGTCCAAGCCCCAGGACTGGCAAAAAGCAAAACAAGCAAAAAAATAAAATTCCAACGAGAAGATGTATTTTTGGAATCTGGATGTAGACATGGAATAGTAGAGAGGAGGAAATGATAAACTTCTCTGTCAACATATTTTTCTCAGATCAGAATCTGAGTACCAAAGGCTGGGGGTGTATATCAGGAGAAAAACACTTGCTTAGCATCTGTGAGGCCCTGAGCTTAATCTTTAGCACAACAAAACAAAACACCAAAAACAAGACAATAACAGCAAAGACAAACCCTGAATGCCAGAAAGAAGACTTTAAATATTATAGAAGAAAAATATTGTGAATCAGAGTTTTCAAGACTGGAGAAAGACAGAGATCTCTACCAGGAGCTGCTTAGTGTTGACCCATTAACAGACAAAAATTAATATAGAGATTTATTCAAGGAAAAGTCTACTCACTTCAGAAATTAAAATATCCACAGGCTGAAATAGCAGCAGACTAGGAGCTGAAAAAGAACTCTGATGTTCAGTTAGAAAATATCCAAGAATCCATGTGTGGCAACTGGCTGAGCTTCAGGCTACCACCAGATTTCTGGAGGTTGACTCCGCTAGAGTGGTTCACTGCTTGGAAAGAATGTTGCACTCAGGCTGGGGCTAAAGCTCAGTGTAACACATGTGAAACCTTGGGTTTGATCCTTGACACACAAAACAAAAACTATAATCCAGCAACACAAGATGCCTTTTTAATCAGTTTTAAAAATGAGTAAGAGATAAGAACATTCACCAAAGAAAAGCTTAAAAATTCAAACTGGATATGACAACTGGAGGCAACATAATCCAAGAATAAACGAGAAAGAGAAAATAAGATTCAAAGAGAACAGGGTGGGTAGAAAATGAAATTCTCAGGTCAGCTGTTGAATATCACAGTGTTCTTGGTAGAAAAGGATCTGAAGCTGGGCATTGGTGGCCCATGCCTGTAATCCCAGGCAAGCTACTCAGAGATCCAAAGGATCAAAAGAAAAGTCTTACCCCATCCCCAACTAGCCACCAAAAAGCTTAGTCTGGAGATGTGGTTCAAGTGGTAGTGTGCCAACTGCAAGTAGGCAAGCTGAGCAAGCACAAGGCCCTGAGTTCAAGCCCCTGTACTAGCAGGAGAAAAAAGAACTGAGCTGAGTGCTGCACACACATAGTTCCTCTTACTTGGGAAGTTGGGACTAAGGATTTCAGACAAGCTTGACAACATGATAAGACCCCATGTCTTAGAAAAGAAAAAATTAGTGTGTGAAACGTATACCGCCAAGGAAGAAGTTATCAAAGTTTTGTGTTATAAAGTGGAAAGCTAAGCTTGGTGCTGGTAGCTAATGCCTATACTCAGGAGACTGAGATCTGAGGATGACAGTTCAAAGCCAGACCAGGCAGGAAATTCTCTGAGACACTTAATCTCCAGCTAACTACCAGAAAACCAGAGGTGGAGCTGTGACTCAAAGTGATAGAGCACTAACCTTGAGCTGAAGAGCTCAAGGACAGCACCTAGACCCTGACTGGCCCCACAACAGACAGAAAAAAAAAACAAACAAAAAAATAGAATTTGAGAACATAACTTGAGACTTGCATATTTAGAGAATGTAGATTTAGTTCAGCATATTTAGGAACTTGGTTTCTGGAAGGTTCTGCAAAGGATCAGCATGAAGAGAAATTACTTTATAAAACCGGCAAAAGAGCTGGTCAAAAAGGAACTTTGGGGTATTTGAGCAGCAAATTGTGAATGTTGAAAATGCAGAGAAGCAAACATTTCGGCCCTAAAATAGTGAATCACTAGTTTGTAGATCCCAGTAATCCTCACCTACACAATCAGAGAATACATTTCTTCAAACCAAATACTGAAGGAAACAGTGGAAAAGTGAAACAAAAATACCAAAATGTAAGAAGCAAAGCTGAAAAGTGTAACTAGAAATTGAAGTCATTGGAAGAGGGAACAGACACAGTAAATGAAAGGAAAGCATAGGTTTCATGAATACCTCAAGAGAAGAAACATATAATCAAGCAAAAAGGAAGTACAGTAAGCTGCAGTGACCTGGAAAGAGACAGTCTTTTGACTGCAGAAGAAAGTAGAAGTCTTGGATGCCCATAGAAAATTAGAAACACGGGGCTGGGAATTTGGCTTAGCAGTAGAGAGCTTACCTCATATACATGAAGCCCTGGGTTCAATTCCTCAGCACCACATACATAGGAAAACGCTAAAAGTGGTGTTAGCCATTAGCAAGTGGTAGAATGTTCAAACCCCAGGCCTGGCAAAAATAAAAATTAAAAATTCAAGGCTTTAAAATAGTCTTAAGGATTTACAGAGTAGATGTAATAAATATTTAAGTTAATTTTGGTTCAATATATGCTTCTTACATCAACCCTATTAGCTTTCAGTCATGAGGCAAAGAGCTTTCCTTCCTCATGCAGAAGAACATCAAAAGGAACAGCATTAGCAGTAACACAAAAGAAAGGGGAGCCTGCTCCTAGGAGATGGTATTTTTAGACAAAGGCAGATCAAAATTGGTGATGTGAGACTCAGTAGAACTGGAAGTTTAACATGCAGCCTGAGATGCTTTCACTGTTTGCAGAATTCTTGAGTATGCCTAGAAAGGTGCTAGCTACATGCTATATTGCATGAGGACTGCACTAATGGAGTGGTAAACAGTTTCAAAGCTATTTAGAGTGTGTGTTAGCAACTCATGGAGATTACAAAAAATAAGAGAAGTAACTACTGGGCAATTTTGATGGAGGCACTAACCCCTGTGATTGTCATTTTAGGTGCCTGTGGCCTTTGATGATGTCTCTATCTACTTTTCCACTCCAGAATGGGAAAAATTAGAGGAATGGCAAAAGGAACTTTACAAGAATATCATGAAGGGCAATTATGAGTCTCTCATCTCCTTGGGTGAGGCTGGTTGGCGTGTGTATGTTTGTGTGTGTGTGTGTGTGTGTGTGTGTGTGTGTGTGTGTGTGTGTGTGTTGTGTGTGTACTGACAGCAGCCTCAGAAGAGCTCTGAGAGTCCCTTTTCCTCCAGTCCTCATTATCTATCCTCATGCACTTCAGAGTCTGACTCCAAGCCAGAGGCCAATTCACATGTGCTAAGTGGGAATCATAATCTCTCCATCTGCCAAATCACAGGAGAGAGTACAGAGAACAAAGTTCAGTATTCAGAGTGGGCTATCTGTTGCTTTCTCCTCAGTGTTCGCCCTTGAGGCACACTGCCATTCTTACTTTATGAAAGGAGGTAGGAAGAGCCAGCCTCATACAAGTGCTTTCCTACATACTACCTTTCCCCTTACCTCTTTCCTCAGTTGGAGGTAGATGGATAGGGACAAGTGATACCCAATCCAAAAGAAATTCCCGGGACTGTGGGCCTCAAAGATTCAGTTACTTGTCATTCTCATTTATGTCTCCTGTTCCTTTCCTAGATTATGCTATGAATCAGCCTAATGTCTTATCTCAGATTCAACCAGAAGGAGAACATAATAGGGAGAACCAGGCAGGGCCAGAGGAGAGTGCAATTCCCACAGATCCCAGTGAAGGTAAGTGGGAAAAGGGATTATCCACTCTTCAGCTCCCCTTCTTGGTGAGAAAAAGAGGATTAGCACTAAGAAAGCAGGGCCTATGGGCTTCCAAAGCCATTCAGTGCTAAAACAACTAAATTTGGCTTTTGTTTTTTATTAGAATGTGTGTGTGCATGTGTGTGCGCATGCACACGCATGCAAGCATACTAGCCGAAGGGCTTGAACTGAGGGCAAAAAAATACATGTTTAGGGTTCTTTTGTTTTGTTTGTTTGTTTGTTTGCTAGTCCTGGGGGCTTGGACTCAGGGGCTGGGCACTGTCCCTGAGCTTTTGCTCAAGGCTAACCACTCTACCACTTGAGCCACAGGACTACTTTCAGTCTTTTCTGTTTATGTGGTCCTGAGGAATTGAACCCAGGGCTTCATGCATGCTAGGCAAGCACTCTACTGCTAAGACATATTCCCAATTTCAACAGCAAGAATATTTTATCTTCTGATTTAAGTGCCTGAGGCCATTATTTACTTTTTTTGTTGTTTGTCAGTCATGGGGCTTGAACTCCAGACCTGGCTTCTGTCCCTGAGCTTCTTTTTTTTGGGGGGGGGGAGGGGGGGGTGGAGGCAGTCCTGGGGCCTGAACTCAGGCCCTGAGCACTGTCTCTGGCTGAGTCACAGCGCCACTTCTGGCTGTTGTCTATATATGTGGTACTGAGGAATCAAACCCAGGGCTTCATGTATACAAGGCAAGCACTCTGCCACGAGGCCATATTCCCAGCCCCCCTGAGCTTCTTTTGCTTAAGCCTAGCACATAAGCCTCAGCTCCACTTTGATTTCTTTTCTTTCCTACAAATAGAACCTGGTCTTTCAACATCTGATATTCTGTCATGGATTAAACAAGAGGATGAGCCACAGGTTGGGGCCCCTCAGGAGGCCAAGGAGAGTGACATGTACAAAGGGACCTACCCTGGTGAGTAATAGTGGAAGAGATGCTCATGTCCAGATCCAGCTCACACCAAGAGTAATAAACAATTTAAAAAATGCAAAGCTGGACCCTGGTGACTCATACCTGTAATCCTACTTAGGAGGCTAAGATTTGAGGATCATGGTTCAAAGCCAGCCCAGAAAGGAAAGTCTATGAGAGTCTTATCTCCACCTAACAACCAAGAAACCAGATGTGGCACTGTGGCTCAAAGTCATAGAGTTCTAACCTTGAGCACAAATTGCTCAGGCCCTGTGTTCATGCCATACAACTACCACCACCAAAAAAAAAAAACACAAAAAACCCCTGCAACTGAATTGAGGTTGTAGAAGCAAGGAAGTAGAGGGAAAAGGCATATTCAGCTAAGTTAGAAATGCAAAAGGCCATTGAGATAAATTTTAACTGAGAAAATATATTTTTGGGGGGAGGGGGAGTAAGTCCTGGGGCTTGGACTCAGGGCCTGAGCACTGTCCCTGGCTTCTTTTTGCTCAACACTAGCACTCTGCCACTTGAGCCTCAGCGCCACTTCTGGCCTTTTCTGTATATGTGGTGCTAAGGAATCAAACCCAGGGCTTCATGTATAGGAGGCAAGCACTCTTGCCACTAGGCCATATTCCCAGCCAAAAATGTATTCTTTAATGAAAAGATTAATTAGAATTGTTATAGGTGGATGTGGTGGTGCATTCTGTAATCCTAACTACTAGAGAGGCTGGATGCTGAAAGTTAGTGAAATCTTATCTTGAATATTAGGGGTGTAGCTAAAGTAGTAGAGCACTTGCCTCGCATGTGCCTTTCAGTACTGAAAATTTAAAAAAAAAATTAAATTTGTTGTGGTTGGTCATAGCTCAGTGGTGAAGCTTGTGCCTTGCATGCATAAAGCCCTGGGTTTAGTCCCCAGCACCACACTTAAAAAAAAAATAAACAGAATTATTAGAGAAAGAAAAATAAATACATATAGATGGACCAAAAGTATGAAGTGAATGATGATAAACAGAAAAAACATTTGGAGATCACGCACATGAAATACCAGCATAGCATCACCTTTGGAAATCTATCGTTCTTTGCACTTAGGCCAGCATGCTCTCATTGAACACTTCCCACCCTTCTTGAAGATCACTTAGAAAAAAATAGAACAAAAATGGGCATCTGGGTAGGGAAACAGGCAATGTGTGTGTGTGTGTGTGTGTGTGTGTGTGTGTGTGTGTGGTTGGTTGGTTGTAGTACTTGAACTTTGTGCTCTCATTGAACACTTCCCACCCTTCTTGAAGATCACTTAGAAAAAAATAGAACAAAAATGGGCATCTGGGTAGGGAAACAGGCAATGGGGGGGGGGGGGGTTGGTTGGTTGTAGTACTTGAACTGTGTGCCTGACCACTGTCCCTGTGCTCTGTTGCTCAAGGCTAGCACTCTACCACTTTGAATTACAGCACTACTTCTGGTTTTCTGCTGGTTAATTGGAGATAAGAGTCTCATGGATTTCCCTACCACGGGCTGGCTTTAACCACGATCCTCAGATCTGTTTCCTGAGTAGCTAGGATTATAGGCATGAACCACCTGTGATTGAGATCTGAGGATTGAGATTCAAAGCCAGTCCAAACAGAAAAGTCTATGAGACACTCTAGCTCCAGGAAACTACCAGAAAAGCTGGAGCTGTGGCTCAAGTGGTAGAGTGCCAGCCGTGACTACAAAAAGCCAAGTGAAAGGGCAAGGCTCTGTGTTCAAGTCCTTGTTCTAGCACAAAAAAAAAAAAAGGAGGAGGAGAAACTTAGACTAAACGACACACATATCAGTGCTAGGCCTTCCTGTTGTTAAGTGCCTGGGATGCGTGGGATGATTGACATACAGAAGAAATGAGAGGTTTGAAGCTTGTCATCTGTTTTGGTTTTGCGGGGGGGGGGGGGGGTGTTGGTGCCAAGACGGGGGCTTGAACTCAAAGCCTGGACTTGGTCCTGTAGCTTTTTCACTCAAGGTTGATGCTTTACTATGTGAGCCACAGCTCCACTTCCTGCTTTTTTGGTGCTTACTTGGAGATAAATAAATGTCTTACAGACTTTCCTTCCCAGGGTAGCTTCAAACTCAGATCTCAGCCTCCTGAGTAGTGAGGATTATGTTTTAATTTGGATATTTAGATAAGGCATTAGGATGTGCTGCTAGAAATGGACCTAAAGGTTTGACTGGTTTGAGATGGCTGGATATTATTTGTGAAGAGAGGGCCAGCTGAGAAGCATTCCCCAGAAGGGAGAACAGAACAAGCAAAGACACAGGCAGAAATGCAGGCTTTATTCACAGAGAAAGTAAAAACAGCTGACAGTAATGAAGGTTTTATCTGGTAGAATAGTGAATAGTTTTATCATAATAAGCAACAGGTTTTTGTTGTTGTTTTTGTCGTTGTTTTGCTGTTTCTCGATCTTGAATTCAGGGCCTGAGCTACCTAGGGCTTAAGGCTGGCGCTCTACCACTTGAGCTTTTTCTGAGTGGTGTATTAGAGAGAAGAGTCCCATGGACTTTATGCCCTGGCTACCTTCAGAATACTTTTCTTTTGGCCAGTCCTGGGGCTTGAACTCAGGGCCTGAGCACTGTCACTGGCTTCTTTTTGCTCAAGGCTAACACTCTCCCACTTGAGCCACAGCGCCACTTCCATTGTTTGTTTGTTTTGTGTGTGTGTGTGTGTGTGTGTGTGTGTGTGTGTGTGTGTGTGTGTGTGTGTGTTGCTGAGGAATCAAACCCAGGGCTTCTGGTATACGAGGCAAGTACTTTACCACTAGGTCATATTCCCAGCCCCGGCTGCCTTCAAACCACGAGGATCCTCAGATCTCAGCCTCCTGAGTGGCTAGGATTATAGGTGTGAGTTCCTGGTGCCCAACGAAAGTTTTTAGTGAAAGGTTTGGAGTAGAGGTGAAACATAATACATGAAAAGTAAGGTGAGAAAGACTGCTGCCAAGGGGTTTTCTTCTCCAGACTAGGGGGGACCTTGGCCCCACCTTAAATTCCCAGTGGCTTGCTGCTGGGACCTCCTGTGCCTGGGGAGTATGGCCTCCCTCCCTGATCTGAGGTGTTTATAACTTGGAGCAGTGTCAGTTTGTTTTTTCTTTCCAGTCCTGGGGCTTGAACTTGGCCTGGGCACTGTCCCTGAGCTTCTTTTACTCATGGCTGGTGCTGTACCACTTGAGCCACAGCACCACTCTGACATTTTCTGTGTATCTGGTACTGAGGAATGGAACTCAGGGCTTCATGCATGCTAGGCAAGCACTCTACCACTAAACCACATTCCCGCCCTTGAAGCAATTTCTTAGAGTTGAGTAAGACGACATGAGGTGCTTGCTGGTAGGCCTGTCTTGGTAAGCGTAACTCTTGGGTCCTTTCTTTCAGATGAGGAGCTTGCGGTCAAAGCTGAAGGCCTCGCACAGACCTTGTGTTCAGAGGTGCCCCCCGCCTTCTCTGCCAGACCAGGGCCTGCTGCAAAGGATGCCTTCTCAGAGGTGGCTTTCAAAAGCCAGCAGTCTGCACCCGTGACACATTTTGGATGTGCCACCACTAACCTGCCTGAAGCCTCCGAGGGACAGGTGACTTTTACTCAACTGGGCAGCTACCCCCTCCCGCCTCCAGTTGGGGAGCAGGTATTGACATGCCACCACTGTGGCAAGAGTCTCAGCCAAGACATGTTGCTGACACACCAATGTAGCCACACCGGTGAACACCCCTTACCCTGTGCCCAGTGCCCCAAGCACTTGCCCACACAAGCTGACCTTGGCAGCACCTCTCAGGACCATGCCAGTGCAACACCCCCTACCTGTCCACACTGTGCCCGGACCTTCACTCACCCCTCAAGACTCACCTACCACCTTCGGGTCCACAACAGCACGGAGCGCCCTTTCCTTTGTCCTGATTGTCCCAAGCGGTTTGCCGACCAGGCGCGACTCACCAGCCACCGCCGGGCTCACGCCAGCGAGCGGCCCTTTCGCTGCACGCAGTGTGGCCGGAGCTTCAGCCTGAAGATCAGCCTCCTGCTGCACCAGCGGGGGCATGCACAGGAGCGCCCCTTCTCCTGCCCCCAGTGTGGCATTGACTTCAACGGCCACTCAGCCCTGATCCGCCACCAGATGATCCACACAGGCGAGCGGCCCTACCCATGCACTGACTGCAGCAAGAGCTTCATGCGCAAGGAGCACCTGCTGAACCACCGGCGGCTGCACACGGGTGAGCGGCCCTTCCACTGCACGCACTGCGGCAAGAGCTTCATCCGCAAGCACCACCTCATGAAGCACCAGCGCATCCACACCGGCGAGCGCCCCTACCCCTGCGCGCTCTGTGGCAGGAGCTTTCGCTACAAGCAGACGCTCAAGGACCACCTGAGATCGGGCCACAACGGAGGCTGTGCTGGTGCTGGTGACCCCTCTGCACAGCCCCCCGACCCGTCGGGTCCCCTCTTAACTGTGCTCGAAACCTCTGGCCTAGGTGTTAGCACTGAAGGTCTAGAGACCAATCAGTGGTATGGGGAGGGTAGTGGAGGGGGCGTTTTATAAGCTTGTGGACTGAGTCATGATTACCTGTGTTCTTAGTGGAGAGGAAATGCCAGAAAAAAGCCCACGAGCCCCTCCAGCTCCCACAGAAATTAACATTTGGCACACCAAGGAATTTGGGGTTCTCCACACTCAACTAGAGGCATTTTTGGTGTTTTGGAACTTCAAGATAGTACAAGAATACTACCTTTTGAAATCCAAGAGATCTGTAAAGTCTAGCACCCTCATCTTTTTAGAGATTCCACCAACTTAGGAATTGTATGTGTTGCAGCATGGTTGAGAAGACTTGCCCTTGGGTTATCTTACGGTATAGTAGAGTGAGAGTCTCAGGTAGACACAGGGATGTGAGAACAGCCCCCACAATTGAAGCCCATGAGAGTGTTCAAAGCCTTTTATTCCTTGCTGGTGTGGTGACTGTTGAAAGAATGTGCTTTGTCTGCTGTTCATGTTGCTACATTCTAGAAAACAGCTCAGCCCTGTTCCCACCTGCGTAGTCACATTCCCCTCAGGTGACTCACACTGCCTTCTAGGTTTCCTAGATGGAATCTGCACACACACTGATATTGAGTGGAAAGAAATCTGACTTTAATAGTTCATTTAGGGGGACAGTTCTTAGCTTCTGCTGGCTTGATTGTGGCGCAATCAGACTCGTGTACCAGCTTTGAATCTGCCAGAAAGTTTTGGCACGATCTTGGTCACAACAGAATTCTCAGTTCAACTTTAAAGGCTTGAGATCCCAGAGAAATGGCTGCCATAGTAGTGACCTGAGGTCTGTGCCTAAATCATGCTTCTGGAGTCATTTGTGTCAAAATATCACATTTCTAGTCCAGTAAGTTTGGTGTGCATTCCTGGTTTCTGATTGTCTTTCACAGTCATCAGCAACAAAGATCACAATTATTTCCAGAAGCAGTGAGGTGTTTCAGAAAGGAGCTCTGGGCTTTTGTGTCCTCCGCATTGTGACCCTGGTGTTGTAATGTGGCACTCTTGAGCCATCGGAGGTGTCTGTACCTCACCTACCCTCGCCCGTGACAGTGGGCACAGAGGCACCACTGAGGGCTAAGCATGTGGAGACGCAGATAACCTGTATTGCCTGTTGTGCTCTCAGGGACTAGGCTACTGTGTATTCTTTTCCAGGGGTCAATCAATCATCTGGGAGCATTGGGGCCTCCTGTTCCTAAGTGTCTTTGCAGCTGGGTGAAAGTCCTTTTCCCTTTATGGCTCTCAAATTTTCATTTGTAAAACGAGGTTAAAGACCCTAGGGTCAAAAGACCCTAGAGATTTTTTTTTTTAAGGTATGATATATTCCTTCTCTGCCAGTTTTTAATTTTTTTTATCCTCTGGCTTTTGTCCAGGTGAAATCAAATGAGACTAAAATCAAAGCATAGAAGCTCTTGTAGAAACCTAACTAAAATCAATTTGATTTGTTGTTTTTCTCTAAGGAGTCTAACACAGAAGACAGACAGAAAAGATAATTCCTGAACCCTTTTATGATGCCTGGAACAGGCTTGGGAATATTTAGGCAACATTTTCTTGAAAATGGTAAGGAAGGGATGTTTTCCTCTTATTACTGAGTCCTTCATTCTGCATCAATATGTGTAACCATGCTAGGAAAACGTCAGTTCAGTTACCTGTGATCCTAGGAAGATTCTCTCCATACATGCAGCAACTCAAGACACTTTTTTTTGCAGGGGGTAACGGGTTGAACTCAGGGCCTTGAGTTTGCTAGGCTGGTGCTGTACCACTTGAGCCACACCTCTAGTCCTTTTTGTTTTAGCTATTTTTCAGATAGTGTCTTATATGTTTTTTCCTGGGGCTGGCCTTAGACCACCTACATATATTTCCCATATGGATGGGATTACAGATGTGTACCACCATAGCTAGAAAGGTAATCACTGCTTTGTGGTGTACACAATATCAAGGATCATGGGAGCCATAAGAATTGTGTGAGATTGGACTGTAGGCAGTGAAAAAGGCCCATGAGGATGGACATGTCAGATAAGTAGAACCCTAGCGTATTGGGACAAATAGCTTTCTAGCCAGAGTACAGCTTACCCCATGAAAAATGTAGGAATGTGGTTCTGTCTTCCTTGGTTAGCCATCAGGAACTTGGTAGTAGACTCAACTCTGGCTTGCATCTTCACTTCCCAGGGAAAGGGGAAAAGTCAAAGCACTATGTAGGTAGTGTGCTCACTTTTCTGAATGGGTTGAATTTTCCCCCTTGGTATTGTCACAGAAGGGATTCCTGCTCACTGTAATCATGTCGAAAATTCATTTTACCAAGGACATGGGTTAGTAATGCTAGAGACTGGTGTATAGAATTGCTGAGGATGGCTCCCAGTGTCCATCTGAAAATATCTATAACAGCAGGGACTTCAGCATTAGCAAAAAGTGACCACAGTTGAAATTCCAGTCAAGCAGGAGCCACACAGAGTGTACAGGACCATCACAGAGGGAGGAGTGTGAGACCCTAACCCTCAGCCCGTTCTCTGCGTCAGCACCCTGCCAGGTAGAGAGCTCATGTGCTGAAGATTCAAGCTGGATTCTTAGAACTAAGGCAAGGCAAAGTCCGTCCAACAGGGTTTTCAGCATGTGGAGCCCTTCAGGCGCTCCTGAGAGGAACCTGGTCTTTAACCCTGCAGGGAAAGAAGCCCGCGGGGCTTGGCTGTCAGGACAAGATGCCACAGAGAAGAGGAAACCCCAGAAGTATGTCCGGGCCCGTCGCCCTCTGGGCTATTCCACATAAACTCCAGCTCCTTTGGAGTGCGTCCAGGTGTTAACTAGCCACATTCACTCTTGTCACCCTTGCCTAACGCTCTGATAGGGAAATAAATAGAAATTGGTGAGTTACATAGAATGTGAGTCAAGATGACTGATTCTATTACATTAAAAAATCTAAGCAGTTTATTTGAAAAGGAAAACTATGAAAGAAAGTAGTGAAGTTCTTTATTGGGAAGAGTGGACTTTTTTTCCCCTTGTGCCTATACTGGGTTTGAACTCAGGGCCTCATGCTCTTGTTCCACTTGCTTGCTCATAACTGGCACTTTGCCAGTTGAACCATGCCTCTAGTCCTGCATTTTGCTGGTTAATTGGAGATGGAGTCATTCAGATTTTTCTGCCTGGGATGGCTTTGAACTTTAGTCTTTCAAAGCCACTTGAGCAGGTAAGATTACAGAGAGGAGCCACTGTGCCTGGCTCTGCTGGATATATGGTAGTTGAAACAGGTGCTCGGTGTAGAGCATGGCTTCATGCTCTGCCTAACTTCACTAATGATTAGGTCAGCAGAGTTCCTGGTAAGGACTCCCTGGCTTCTCTTGTGGGGGGTGGGGGGCATGCCTTTCTCAACCAGACTTATCGGGCAAAACATGCTCAACTTCTCAGTCCCCAAGAGCCTCATTGGCTTCTTGCCTGTGTGGTCCTGTGGCTTGAGCCACAGCTCTATTTCTGGCTTTTAGTGGTTAATTGGGAGTCATAATCTCATGGACATTGCTACCTGGGGTAGCTCCCAACCTTGAGCCTCAGTCTCAACTTTTTTTTTTTTTTTTTTTGGCCAGTTCTGGGACATGAACACAGCCTGGGTGCTGTCCCTAGCCTCCTTTTGCTCAAAGCTTGCACTCTACCACTTGAGCCACTGTGCCACTTCTGGCATTTTCTGTGATTAATTGCTCAGGTTGCCTTCGAACCATGATTCTCAGATCTCTGCCTCCTGAGTAGCTAGGATTATAGGTGTGCGCCACCGGCACCCAGCATTCTCAGTTTCTTCAGCAGCTAGGCTTACAGGCAGGAGCCACCTCTCCCAGGATTCTCATTGTTTTTTAAAAACAAAAACAAATGCCTTTATTCCAAATGGGATAAAAGTTCCAATTTTGTATTAGACTTCCATGATGAGGCTGGATACGTCTCTTCCTGTGTCTGGAATTCTTAGAGAACAAAAAAACCTCAGCAGCGGCCTGGGGCTGCTCAGTAGCAAGGACTAAAAGTCCCCCCAAAGACTTAGAGCTAAGGACCTCTGATGTCATCCGATACATATTTTGTTATTCTGAGCAGTTGATTGATACTTCTGGCGCTGTTCTTTTGGGAGTTTTGGGGAGCAAAGGAGCATTTACTTCCCACACAGGGTTTTTGACAAATGTCAGGTTCCTACAGAAGGCAGGTGAGGTAGATGAGGATGAGGTGGGACAGGGATGTGCTGATCCTCACCATGGACTCATCACGCGAATTCTGCCCTATTAAAAATAGGCTAAGAGCTCGGTCTCTGGAGTCAGGCCTAGATTCAAGTCCTAACATTATCATCGGCAGTATGACACCTATATTAGTTAACCATCTTGAACCACATATTCTTTATAAAATAAAGATAACAATATCCATGTCCCTGAGGTGTTGAGGCCTAAGAGGAGCCCAGAGCAAGGTGTCTAGTGCAGAGCTGCAGCCCAAAGGAATGATTGTTTTTGTTTTTGTTTTTGCCAGTCCTGGGACTTGTAAGCACTGTGTCCCTGGCTTCTGTTTGCTCAAGGCTAGCACTCTACCACTTGAGGCACAGCGCCACTTCTGGCCCTTTTCTAGATATGTGGTGCTGAGGAATCGAACCCAGGGCTTCATGTATATGAGGCAAGCACTCTTGCCACTAGGCCATATTCCCAGCCCTAGAGGGATGGTTTTAATAGGAAGCAGCAAGTGGAGATGGCTATCCAGAGCTGAGGTTGCTCACTTGAAGCACAGAGTTGCTGGGGTCTCACCCGACCATATTTTGCTTCTGTTTAACCTATACCTCCCTGCTCCCATACATTTCTGGCCACAACCCCAATGAGCTGTTTGTTTGTTTTTTCCTTCCTGTATTATATGATGGGAAATCCTGCCCAGCATCTCCATCTGTATCAGGCCCAAAAAGTTTCTATCCAAATCCTGAGGTGATGATCTCATCTTCAGTCAACTGAAGCAAGTAGTAAAAGGCTCATTTATGGCTCCTGCTCCAGGACCTGCGAATCTGCTAAACTCATTTAGGAAAGGACAACAGTGACACAGTATGACATTTGGGTACTACCACAGTATAGAAAATTTCTAACTCCATCAGGTTTCCCTCAAACATTTCCCTTTCATAACTACTGTCACTGGCCAGATTACCCTTGCATAAAGGATCTGGATGCTGGCAAGAATCATTTGTCACAAAGTCTAGGGAGGATGCTATTTAATCCTTTCTGGCCCTTTGATAAATAACTGGCTGCACTCATAAACATACAACTTAGTCAAATTGCTTTCCATCACCCATAAGACCATTAGAGCAGAACAAAACAACCTCATTAGGACAGTCTCAAAAGCAGTGTCCTGTAAAGTTATCCAAGATAAAATTTGAATTTCCAATAAAGGATTTGACAAAACTTCACCATGTTGCTTTGTGTTTGTTCATTAGCAAAGCCGGTATTTGCTATTAAGTCTAGAAATTGGCATCAGAGCTAAGCTGCCCAAGAGCATGAGTATGGCATTAATATGTGGATGCCCCAAAACTGCCTTATGAAAAAACCACCAGAGTAGGAGTTAAAAACGGAATTCTGGTCCTAGCTTAACATTTCCTACTTGAAAAGGGGCAAATTACTTAATTTATGAAGATTAAAATTTTCTAATTCTCATTTGAGGATTGGAAAAGATGGTAATATTTGGTTCCTTCAAACTATAGAATTTAATATTTTATTTCTATCAGTTTTGAGTATCTCGTGTAGCATTTAGGATGCTTTTGTAAGGATGATTGTTTTTAAGGAAAATGGTCATGGAAAGGAACTCGGGAAGCTGGAGTGTCAATCTTTCAGTTTCCTCATTTCAAATGTGAAGATAACTACTACTAAACAAAAATTTTTGGGAAAATGAGGAAAGGTTAAACCATGCTTTAAAAGATTTATTGCAAGGTTAAGAAGTGTCAGTAGAGCAAGTGCAGTGTCAGTACAGAACAGTTGTTGAGTTAGTCGTCCTAGATGATGTTGATGTTTTCTTCATTTAGATCAGAAACAGAACTGTGTGCACGCAGACCAAAAACAAAGTTTTGTGTAAAATATATCTGGTTGACCCAAGTAATGTGATTTCTCCCAACAACATTTGTAACAAAATCAGTGTTAAGGCCTATATGCCTCAGAGCTACTCAGGAAGCTGAAATCTGGAGGGTTAAAGTTTGAAGCCACCCAGACAAAAAAGTCTGCTACACTCCATTTCTAAAATAGACAGCAAAAAGCCAGGCTGGAGGCCTAGCTCAAGTGATCGAGCACATATGAAACCCTGAATTCAAACACTCATACCAGAAAGAAGAAACCCAGTTTTATGTACTTTGATGAATTAGATCAGAAAAATGGCAGGCAGATTACTAGAGAGACTGGATTAAACATTCAGAGTTCAAAATTAAGGACGTTTGAGAATCTACACAAATTAGTTCTTGGTCCTGAGTTTATAATTTTTTTAAAGTTCAAATATCAATTCAGTAAGCAGCAGGATAAAAATGAACAATTCTAGTGAAACTATCATATTTATGTTTATCGAAACCAAGATGCTGGCAGGCTTGGACCAGCACAGAAGAGAGGGCTGGCCCTTGCACACGTTGGAGGCCATCTTCACCTCTTTTAGAAAGAAGCTTGCACCGCACCATCCTAAGTCGGAGGACAGTTTGTTGAAGAACAAAACGAGACTGGTGACCCCATTGACATCCTGGATTTAACAGTCACCTCACTATGGTTTTCTTTTTTTTCTTTTTTTTTGGCCAGTCCTGGGCCTTGGACTCAGGGCCTGAGCACTGTCCCTGGCTTCTTCCCACTCAAGGCTAGCACTCTGCCACTTGAGCCACAGCGCCGCTTCTGGCCGTTTTCTGTATATGTGGTGCTGGGGAATCGAACCTAGGGCCTCGTGTATCCAAGGCAGGCACTCTTGCCACTAGGCTATATCTCCAGCCCTCACTATGGTTTTAAATAGCTTATTTTTGCATTTGTCAAAGAACACTATGTTTTGGCAGGAGCGCTAGACTTCCTTTTAAGTGAATTTTGATCATATTCAGTAATCAAATCTTCACTTTTAAAAGTGGATTGAGGCTGGGAGTGCGGCTTAGTGGTAAAGTGTTTGCCTAGCATGCATGAAGTCCCCTGTGTTTGATTCCTCAGTACCACATACACAGAAAAAAATTGGTGCTGTGACCCAAGTGGTAGAGTCCTGGCCTTGAGCCAAAGAAACTCAGGGACAGTGTCCAGGCCCTGATTTCAAGCTCCAGGACTGGCAAAAAGAAAAAAAGTTGAGGGCTGGGGATATAGCCTAGTGGCAAGAGTGCCTGCCTCGGATACACGAGGCCCTAGGTTCTATTCCCCAGCACCACATATACAGAAAACGGCCAGAAGCGGCGCTGTGGCTCAAGTGGCAGAGTGCTAGCCTTGAGCGGGAAGAAGCCAGGGACAGTGCTCAGGCCCTGAGTCCAAGGCCCAGGACTGGCCAAAAAAAAAAAAAAAAGAAAAAAAGTTGAATTGACCATTGAGAAGCCACGGAGACAACAATACTGTGATTACCTACATGCAGGGCACCCTCTGCTAGGTGTGGGTTCCTGGGTCTCAGGTGTCAAGTAGAACCTGGTCATTGGCTCACGCCTGTCATCCTAGCTGCTCAAGAGACTTGAGACCTGAGGTTCACGGTTGGAAGCCAACCCAGAGGGAAAAGTCTGTGAGGCTATCTCTAGTTAACTACCAAAAAGCTGTGACTCAAAGTGTGACTCAAGCAATAGCCTTGAGCAAAAAGGCAACGGGGCAGTGTCCGGGCCCTGAGTTCAAGCACATGTATACACACACGCACACACACTTCATCTAGCAAGTTAGAGATGCTGGGCTGTGGATAATTACAAGGACTTGACTTTGCTCAATGCCTACTCCGTGCGGGGCACGGTTCTCATCCTCTTTCCTGGTGTAACCCTGGAATGGGCCGGCGTGGTTTGTCTGCACTCGGGAGGTGACTCTGGAGTCACCACGCCATCGTCGGAGCAGGTGTCCCGCCCTCACCCTCTGCCGAGCACACCTGCAGAATCAACGCCGACGAGTCCGCGGCCGGTCGGTGGCCGGGGACGGGAAGCCGGGCCGTCCCGGAGCGAGGCGGAGCGGGGCGGGCGGCGACCCCGGGCCGGCCCCGCGCGCCGGCGGGCGGGAGCGCCCCGGCCATTGGCTGGCGCGCGGCGGCGGAGGGCGGGAGCGCCGCGCACGGGGACTGTTCGCTCCTACGGGCTGTAGATGGAGCTGTCCGGCCCCGGCGAGGGGGAAGGCGCCCGGAGAACGTTCTTCCTCTCCCTGGCCGGCCCGAGCGGGGAAGCAGCGCTCCCAGGATGCAGTTTGTGTCAACACGGCCGCAGCCTCAGCAGCTGGGCATCCAGGGCCTGGGGCTGGACGGCGGCAGCTGGAGCTGGGCCCAGGCGCTGCCCCCGGACGAGGTCTGTCACCAGGAGCCGGCGCTGCGCGGGGAAATGGCCGAGGGAATGCCGCCCATGCAGGTGGGTGCAGCCCCCGCCGGCGCCATGGCCGCGGCGGCCTCCGTGGGGGCGGGGCGGGGCCGCCGGGCCTGGGGGAACCGGCCGCGCCCGGGGCGCATCCCGCGGTGCCCCGGGCGCCTCGCGCCGTGCGGCGCCGGCCCCGGCTCGGGCTCGGGCGCGGCCCTGGGCGGGCGCGTGGAGTGGGCCCCAACGCAGGCCCCGGGCGGGCGGCAGGCCCCACCGTGCGATCGCCCCGCACCTACCCGCCCCGCCCGGGCCCGGTGCCCGCCGGGACCTGGCGCCGCGGCGGGCCCTTCCTGGAGCCCGGGCCGGGGCTCCCCTTGGCGTCTGGCGAGCCGTGGGATGTGTGTGTGTGTGGGCGGGGGGGGGGGGGGGTTGTTACCGGCAGGCCTGGCTGGAGAAAGAATACCACATCCATGTTTACACTGTAGGTAGTTTGACAAAAAAAAAAAAAAAAGATTTTACGTTCCATCGGCGTCTTCCTGCAAGCCTACCGGCGGATGCACTTTCCCTCCGCACGGGGGTGACCCGGGAGGGGACCACCGGGAGGGGACTTGGTCGCCCTGGGTTGCCAAACTTGGCTGCATATGGAATCACCCGGGTCAGCTTCTAAAACAACTGACGACGCCCAAGACGCACCCCAGAGTCGTTACCTTCGGGTGCCCGGGGTGAGAGGTGAACCGTCCTAGGGTGGTTGGAGAACCAGCGTCCCTGCACTGGGCCTAAAGAGAGGCCTGAGCCGAGGAGACCGAGAACCCTCCTGTCCCCCATAGACTGCACAGTCCTCCTGTTCCCACCTGATTCTCTCTCTGGATTGTTACAAGTCAGCCAGGAGGGCCTGGGCCATCTCGGATCATTTTTCAGCTTCTTGATCTTCAAACCTGTGAAACCAAAGTGGCCCTTGACTTCCTAAACTTGTGTCAGCCCCATCCCCTTCTGGGAGCTAGGCCCCGTGGAGGCCTCTTTGAGAGAGCTCAGATGGCTTGATGGAAGCAGAGCTGTCCCTTACCCAGCAGGGGCTGCCCTTACTAGGGACCTGCTGCTCTTTCATATGTCAGGGAGGGGATTCCTAGGGCTGTGAGGTAGTCCTCTGGCTGTCACAGCTTCTCTGAGTTTGGGAAAATAGCCATGTGATGACAAAGGTCTGTCCCCGGACCCACTCCAGTTTACCTGAGCTGAGGGCTTATGCGGCAGGAGCAGCATAAACAAAAAGGGACACTTCCTCCTGCTCTATGTAGGAAGGTCAATGATCAGCTTGTGTCACCGTCCTGCAAGCCCTTGGTGCTGGCATGCTAGGTTCCCCATCTCCAGATCAGCAACCAACCATGGCACTCTGTTGGCCACAGGACTCAGCTACCACCTTGCACCTCCCTGGCCTCACCTTCTGCATAGAAGGTGGGTGCAGGAAGATAAAGGGGAGGCTTTATGACATGAGGTACCCCCTCCATAGGAAGCAGGGAGCAACCCAGAGCTTTAACTCTAGTCTCTCATGGAAGTGAAAGGGATTCCTCCTCGCTTATAAGTGACTGTTTTTAGTAAATCCATTTAAAAAATTTACTTGATTGTTATTTTAAAAGTGATGTACAGAGGGATTATAACTACTTGAGTCAGGTAATGAGTACATTTTCTTCCATACAGTGTCGTCCCTTTACTCCCTCTCTCCCAGTCCCTTCCTCCTAGTAAATTCATATTTTGCCAAATAGTTATGAAAAGATAGTTAAAAAAAAAACCTGTGCACTTGTGGCTCATGCCTATAATCCTAGCTACTCAAGAGGCTGAGATCTGAGATCACAGTTTGAAGCCAGAAAGCTTATTTCCAATTAACCAGCAAAAGTTGGAAATGGAACTATGGCTTGTATGGTTGAAGACCATCCTTGAGGGAAAAGCTAAGGGACAGAGCCCAGGCCCTGAGTTCAAGTCCCAGCACCTACATGCACACATGTGTGCGTGTATACACACACACACACACACACACACACACATTGTTTTACATGGACTTAAAAGAAAAAGCTGCTGAAGTTGGGAACTGGTACCTCACACCTGTAATCCTAGCTACTCAGGAAGCTGAGATCTGAGGGTCAAGGCTCAAGCCAGCCCAAGCAGGAAAGTCTGTGAAACTCTGGCTTCCAATTGACCACACACACACACACACACACACACACACACACACACACACACACACACACGCCAGAAGTAGAGCTGCAGCTCAGGGACAATGTCCAGGCCTTGGCCTGGCACACAAACACACACAGGCTACTGATCTGCCCCTTAGCTTGTGTGTTTTGGTCACTTCCTTGGTTTGCAAAGTGTCTGTTACCTGTGGCACCTGGGTGGTGCTCACAGATGACCAGCTACTTCTCTTTGCCTCAGTGTCATTATCTTATCTTTCAGGCAGAAATAATCATTCTTGCCCTAACCTGCTGAGAGCTTGTCAGACAACCTACATGAAAATCTTAACTTGGGACAGAAATCTTGAGGCAAAGTTTATCGTTAAGTGTAGTCAATGAAGAAAGCAGGAGTTCTAGTCAGAATAAAGGTCTGTGACATTTTAGGTGAGGTTCTATGACCTTGGTTCACCATGGTAAATCCAACAGCCTGACTCCCACAGGCAGGAAAATGGGAGAGTGGCTAGTTGGATGGATGGATTGGCTGCTCTAGTTATTGCTAGGGTCATTAATGAGCACCATAGTTTGTAAGGGCGGGGTCTTTGGAGGAGAATGAGAGTGTGATGTTTAATTAATTGTTCCTTATTTCAAGTCACCTTCCCCTTTACACATATTCTTTTTTTTTTTTTGGCCAGTCCTGGGCCTTGGACTCATGGCCTGAGCACTGTCCCTGGCTTCCTTTTGCTCAAGGCTAGCACTCTGCCACTTGAACCACAGCGCCACTTCTGGCTGTTTTCTGTATATGTGGTGCTGGGGAATTGAACCCAGGGCCTCATGTATACGAGGCAAGCACTCTTGCCCTTTACACATATTCTGTGTGTGTATATGAGTGTGTGTGTGTCCTAGTGCTTGAATTCAGGACCTCATGTTTGCTTGGTTTTCTTGCTCACAATCATTGTTGTGCTAGTCAGCTTTTGCCAGGCAATTGGCAATTCAAAGCCAGGCTGGTTTTGAATCATAAGCCTCAGATCTCCGTATCTTAAGTAGTTAGGGTTGTAGGTGTCCGCCACCTGCACCTGAATCCTTTACGTTTTCTTATCCTTGGCTGTCTCTCTTGTGCTCTTCACACAGGCTCAAGAATGGGACATGGATGCCCGGCGACCTATGCCTTTTCAGTTCCCACCCTTCCCAGATAGGGCTCCCGTCTTCCCTGACCGCATGATGCGGGAACCCCAGTTACCTACTGCCGAGATCTCACTCTGGACCGTGGTGGCCGCCATTCAGGCTGTGGAGAGGAAGGTGGACGCCCAGGCTAGCCAGCTCCTAAACCTGGAGGGACGCACGGGGACAGCAGAGAAGAAGCTGGCCGACTGCGAAAAGACGGCCGTGGAGTTCGGGAACCACATGGAGAGCAAGTGGGCCGTGCTGGGGACCCTGCTGCAGGAGTACGGGCTGCTGCAGCGGCGCCTGGAGAACCTGGAGAACCTGCTGCGAAACAGGAACTTCTGGGTCCTGCGGCTGCCCCCAGGGACCAAGGGCGAGGCCCCCAAGGTAAGTGACAGTCCAGGGGCAGGCGGAGGGAAGGAACGGCCTAGGTGAACAGTTGGTTTCATCTGGTCAGGCCTTGCAGTCTTCACTAGTTCCCTGTTTACTAAAGGATAAGTGAGACAAAATGAATGGGTTAACTTTCAAAAGCCGGAGGTAGAGGAGACCTGAAGGTGTGTATTGGCAGGGAGGAAAGGGCGAGGCCGGAGCTTGCCAACATCCCCCTGAAGTCAGAGAGAACCAGGAGATGCAGGAAGGCTGGAGAAAGGTCTTGGGAGAGTCAAGTTTGCCACAAGCTTCCCAGGGCACAATGCGAAGTGTCAGCGATGGCAGCCGTGGGACAGGCAGTATGGATTTAAGACAAGTGTTGACTGTAGAATTTTGTGGTTTGTTTTCTAACAGCAATGAACAAAATGGGGCATGTTGGTTTTCCCCAGGCTGGAGATGTGCCCCAGTCTGGTGATCTAAATGCTAGCTCTGGTTCTAAAGATGGATGGGAAGCACACGAGTGTGCACATGGCACCCGCACAGGGCATTCTGGGTCGAGGAATGACGTTTCTTTAAGAGCTTGCACTTAGGGCCTGTCACTCTATCACTTGGACCACAGCTCCACTTCCAGCATTTTGGGGGTTAATTAGAGATAAGAGTCTTTTGGATTTTCCTACTCACACTGGTTTTGAACCACCATCCTCAAATCTCAGGCTCCTGCGTAGCTAGGATTACAGGTGGGAGCCATCGTGTTTAGCTTTACCCTCACAGTTTTGTGTACCTGGTGTGAGGGCTGCCGTTGGTAGTTGCTGTGAGGCTACTGATCACTGTTCAGGCCAAGATCTGTTTACGTGTTTATCTGTTGCTTCTTTCCGGTCTGTTCCACCCAGGCCAGCGTTGGCCCTGTACTAATAGACAAGGACTAGGAGATAGGGAGAGTCAAGGGATTGGATTTCAGTGTGAGTGAGAAGCTGGTTCTGTGGGGATGTGAGATGTGTGGGAAGGAAGGCCGTGGTCGCAGGGGGAACCTCAGTGGTAAATCGGGGAAGTGAAACTCGTTTTGAACAATTTGGTCCTAGGAGAAAACCTGCTGGTATCAGTTAAAATGGATATAGCCAGACTTCTTGTAGCCCATTGGTACCTGCACCCGCACGTGATTCACTGACGGTGGGCCACGGCTCCGGCTGTGGAGAAAGGTCCCCAGGAAGATGGCCCACCCAAGGCTGTCGCATGTGCCTTTGGATTTTATATGGTTTAGTAACAAAAATGTCACCTTTGTAGATACCAGTGTCCTGACCTGAAATACAAGCTTTAGCACAGGGTTTTTACTATACTCAGCTCTGTGATTTCCCACTGTGGAAAACATTGCTATTGGAAATCCAAGAAGGTAGCTGGATGGAGAGTTCTGACTTCGTGGAAATGGATTCGTGTGGGCTGGGGTTCTGAGTTTGGGATTTGGGGATCAAAGACCAGACTGTAGGCTGGGCTGGTGCCCATGGCCCACAGATAAAGGAGGTAAGGAACAGCAGGAGACGCTAGACTAAAATTCTTGTTGGCCCAGGTCCCTGTGACTTTTGTGGACATTGCTGTCTACTTCTCTGAAGACGAGTGGAAGAACTTGGATGAGTGGCAGAAGGAGCTTTACAATAACCTTGTTAAGGAAAACTACAAAACTCTGATGTCCCTGGGTAAGAATGCCTTCCTATAATGGCTGTCATGCCAAAGTATGCAAATGGAGATGGAGAAGTAGATAATGGAAAGCTCTCCTAGTGCCCTGATCAGAATTTACTCGTCAACTTCCTGCAGCCCTTCTTTCTCTTCCATCTCACTTGTAGACACAGAGGGCCCAGTGCCCAAGCCAGATGCTCCAGCCCAGGTGGAGCCCAGAGAAGAGCCTTGTGTGTGGGAGCAACGGCACCCTGAAGAGAGAGAAGTCCCAGTGGATGCAGACACAGGTAATGGCAGCTGAAGATAGGGCCGGGTCCCCGAAGGGTGGGAGAAGAGAGCTGTGTGCCCCATAGACCATGCTGGGAGACACTGTTAAATACAGTCAAGAAGGAAGAGCTAGGCGCTGGTGGCTCACACCTATAATCCTAGCTACTCAAGAGGTTGAGATCTGAGGATTGTGGTTCAAAGCCCGTGCAGAATAGTCCCTGTGAAACTCTTATCTCCAATTAACCACTCAAAAAATGGAAGTGGCACTGTGGGTCAAAGTGGTAGAGCGCTAGCCTTTAACAAAAGAGCTCAGGAACAGCGCCCAGGCCTTGAGTTCAAGCCCTAAGACCGATAAAAAAGAAAAAAAGAGGGCTGGGAATATGGCCTAGTGGCAAGAGTGCTTGCCTCATATACATGAAGCCCTGGGTTTGATTCCCCAGCACCACATATATAGAAAATGGCCAGAAGTGGCGCTGTGGCTCAAGTGGCAGAGTGCCAGCCTTGAGCAAAAAGAAGCCAGGGACAGTGCTCAGGCCCTGAGTCCAAGCCCAGGATTGGCAAAAAAAGAAAGAAGGAAGGAAGGAGTGTGTCTTGAATTGCTTCCAGGGGCCAACTCTGTTGTGGTGGAGATTTGATAATCACTTCACAGGAAAATATCTTGGCTTAAACCTGCAGCATGGTTATTAGTCCTTTGCTTTGTTAAAGCTGACTTGTAACCACAGTTAAGCTAGAGAGAGAGATCTGAATATGCATGTGTAAATCAGAAGTTTCTCCAGGAGACGGGTTGCCAGGAGCATCCACTTCCCGGTCCTCCCCAACCTCTGGCAAATACAGCGTCTGCGTTCTCTCTAGGTTTTCTTTTCTTGTGGTGGGTGCTTCCTTTCACCCACTCCTTCCTCCCATTCATCTGGCTTTGCAGATGTTTGGTTCCGCAGCTGTGGTTACAGTACCAGTATTAAGCTTCCCACCTTTGGTGCACTGTGACCTCAGCAGTGTCACTGAGTTATTAAACATCATTGGGCACAAAACAGAACAGGAACCACTACCTTTATTTTACAAATGAAACAGGCAGACTGAAACCCCAAGAGGCAAAATGACTCAGGCACCCAAGTTGGTAGCAGAGGTGAAACCAGAATTTCCGTCTTCAAGTTCCTCACCCAATCTTTCTTCTGTTGTCTAAGCTATTTCTTGCCAGGAGCTAGTACACAGAATGCCAGAATGTCTTAGGACTTATTGTTGACTTTTATGCTTACAGATGTTGTGTGCTTGGTTAGGACTTACTCTGCTTCTTTGGCTGGCTGGCTGCTTCATTATCACATATGCACACATATGTTTGCACACATGTGTATTTTCTACTTGGGTAAAAAACAAGGACAAATCGCTTTTACACAAAGTTAAACAGGTGACTGAGTCCAGTTACAGAGTGCAATTTCAGTCTCTCCCTGGCCTTTCTCATACTTGATTTTGTTGCCTATCATGTTTTCTTGGATGTTGATTCTCTGCTCTTGGAGTCTTCTGCTCTTCAGGATCCTTTGGGGCTCCAACAGGAACCAGAAATCCCTGTCCTCACCCCACCCAAGTACTAGCAGCCATGCCCCTGACCCCAGAACTTCCTGCTGACCCACATACAGAAAAATGTCTCTCAGTGGCATGGTTCTCTGCCCCTAGGAGCGGAACCCCTGGTACCTGCACAGGACGTGCCCTCCCAGGTCAAGAGGGAGGAAGCCCTGTGTGTGCGGAGCCAGCGGAACCTGGAAGAAAGAGCTATCCCCACGGAATCCATCACCGGTGAGTGAGCCAAATAGCCATCTGCCCCGGGAGAGGAAAGGAGGGTTGAGAGGGCAGTCCGCGGCTTGAGTGAGTGTCAGCAGAGGAAAGGAGGGTTGTGAGGGCAGTCTGCGGCTTGAGTGGGTGTCCCCTGCGGGTTCCAGGATGGGAAGCCATGGCGGCAATGGCAAGGCTGCAGGTGCTTGTGGGGCTGATTCAGGGTTTTTCCGGGGATGCAGAAATGGCACTCAGCATGAGGATGCACGACCTTTTTGGTAGTTTATTGGAGATAAGAGTCTCCAAGTGGCTGGGAACGGGGCTTAGGGATGGCGTGCTTGCCTAGCATGCATGAGGCCCTGGGTTCTATTCCTTGGTATCACAGTAAACATAAAAATAATAGATGAATAAAATTAATTAATTTAAAAAGAAGAGTCTCGCAGACTTTACTGCCTGGGCTGACTTTTAATCAGAATTCTCAGATCTCAACCTCCTGAGTAGCTAGGGTTACAGGCAGGAGCCACTGGCACCCAGGTGGAATTTCTTCTTTCTTGGAGTTGGTCCATATCTATCTATCTGTCTGCCCCACCCCCTCTCTTTGTGCTGCTACTGGGGCTTGAACTCAGGGCCTGGGTACTGTCCCTTAGCTTTTGCTCTCAAGACTGGTCCTCTAGTACATGAGCTCCACTTCTGGCTTTTTGCTGGTTAATTGGAGATAAAGAGTCTCATGGACTTTTCCTGCGCAATCTGGCTTTTCACCTCAATCCTCACACCGCAGCATCCTAAGTAGCTTGGATTTTAACCATGACCTACTGGTACCCAGTGGTAAATTAGGTTTAAACATTGCTGAAGAAAAATGTTTCCTATTAGAAAAGTCTTGCCCAAATGAGGCTGCTAAAAGGCTTCCTGGGAGGTTTTTTCCCTGGGAAAGTCCTTTATGAGGATCTGTGTGTCCCGTTGAGGTCTCAGCAGTCCAATGAGGATTTCATTCTGGCGGATTAAGTCTCTGGAGAAATTCTGTGTGTGTGTGTGTGTGTGTGTGTGTGTGTGTGTGTATCTGTATTTGTGTGTGTTTGTGTTTGTGTCTGTGCATACTGATACTGGAATACTGGAATTTGAACTTAAGATGGGAGCATGGCTCGTTAGCGTTTTGGCCGAAAGTCAGTACTCTAACACTTGAGCCACAGCTCTACTTCTAGCTTTTTAGTGATAAATTGGAGATAAGAATCCCATAGAAGGCTGGGAATGTGGCTTACTGGTAGAGTGCTTGCCTAGCATGTATGAAGCCCTGGGTTCAATTCCTCAGTACCACGTGCACAGAAAAAGCCAGAAGTGGTGTGGTGGCTCAAGTGATAGAGAACTAGCCTTGAGCAAAAGAAGCTCAGGGACAGTGCTCAGGCCCTGAGTTCAAGCCCAGGACTGACAGTGGAAAAAAAAAATCTCATAGACTTTCTTGCTGAGGTTGGCTTTAAACTCTGATCCTTAGATCTCTTTCTCTTGAGTTGCGAGGTGACAGGTATGAGCCAGTGGACTCACTCTGTGCTCTAAAATCATTGTTAATTTACTCCCTTGTAACATCCATTGATTTGTAGCCAGAGTGCCATTCATTGGCTACAGTGATTTGGACCTTTCATTAATTATAATAATTTAGTTATACTTGTGCCTGATTTTTAAGGAAATGGAATGGAATAAGATCAGAGATTTGTTCAAAACACATACCAGAGATGATTTCGCTTCTTCTGAAGCTTTTGCTGCTTTTGTTTCCACAAGTAGATTCCCCCATCTCTGCCCAGGACCTCTTGTCTCGGATTAAGCAGGAGGAACAGCAGTGCGTATGGGACCAGCAGGATTTGGCAGAGAGAGATATCCCCACGGACCCCAATTCAGGTAAGAAAGCTGTCAGAGTAACATCTCTAGGTCGCAGGAATCATTACATCCATCATTTATTGTGTCAGTGAATAGACACTAAAATTACCTTGGCATTGATGGTTTTTTTTTTTTTTTTGAGCAATCCAAACAAACAAAGTCGTTTATATTTTCTGGACTTTCTCTTGAGTGAGTGTTAGTTCAATCTCTCCCCGAAGATTTTGGTGGGGGGGGGGGGGGGGCGCGGTTAGCCATTCAGGAAACCTCTCAGGTTGCCCAGGCATTTGAAGAGCTGAAAGGTCCGTATCATCCTTCTAGAAGTTCTGATACTAAAGATCGTCCTTATCCCATACCAGCCAGAGAAAGTGAGCAGCAGGGTCTAGGAGTCCTTGACCGGGCAGACACGGACGCACAGCCGCCCTGGAGCCTCTTCGGGAGCGCTGGCTGCTGCTTCTGCCTTGCTGAGTTTGGAGTCAAGCCGGTCAGCCGAGGCGCTGTGGGCTCAGCTGAGCTGAGCCTTGTGCGGGCCTGCCCTGGCCCTACAGTCCCACAGGAGCTCGGTGGACAGTTAGGAGACCTGCGTTCTAGCCTGGTTCTGTCATTGCTCGGGCTTTGGGATGACCTTTCCCCTCTCTGGCCACTTCAAAAGGTAGCAGGCCATGAGAGCCCATGGAGGCTGGGTGCTGGTGGCACACACCTGTAATCCTAGCCACTCAAGAGGCTGAGACCTAGAGATCAAGATTCAAAGCCATCCCTGGAAGAAATGTCTGCGAGACTCTTAGCCTCCAGTTAACCATCAAAAAGCTGGAAGGGGAGGTGTGGCTCAAGTGGCAGAGTGCCAGCCTTGAGTGAAAAAGATGAGAGTGCAAGGTCCTATGTCCAAGTCCCAGAATAAGAGCGTGCACACACACACACACACACACACACACGGAAGGCAAGAGTTCCATAAATACAAATGTACCTGTGAACTGAGTGAACCTCTGCATGCAATGTTTTTGGTGTGTTTTGTTTTGTTTTGTTTTTTTGCTGTATCTTTTGTACTCATATAGGGCCTGAACTCAGGACCTGGGTGCTGTCCCTGAGCTCTTTTGCTCAAGACCAGTGCTCTACCACATGAGCCACAACTCTACTTCTGGCATTTTGTGATTAATGGGAAATAAGAGTCTCACCAGGACTTTTCCTGACCGGGCTGGCTTTGAACCACTATCCTCAGATCTCAGCCTCCTGAGTAGCTGGGGTTACAAGCATGAGCCACCAGTGCCTGGCCTGCAGAGCTTTAGTTACCTTCAGTGGGATGCTGGGGGAAATGACTGAAGTCTAAAACCACCTTCTTTCCTGTCAACAGAATCTCTGATCTCAGCACATGATATTTTGTCCTGGATCAAGCAGGAGGAGCAGCCATACCCATGGGGCCCACGTGACTCAATGGAAGGAGAACTCGGACTAGACTCTGGCCCTAGTGAGTCCTTTACACCCCTGCGGGGAGCCTGGGGTGAAAACATGGCAGAGATGGCCAGAAAAGTGGTCTCTACTCCTGAGCAGTAGCGGGAGCAGAGAAGAGACACAAATCCTAAGAAGGGTGGCTACAAACCACCCTCTTCACAGTTCCTCCACAAGCTGCAACTGATTAGGGAGCGGGGGCTCTCCAGGGAGGGAGAAATGAGCCGGCTGGCCACTGGAGAGGAAATGGAGGGAAAGGCCTAGAAGATGCCTAGATATAGACAGCGCCTCTTGGATGGGGCCGGAGGTCACTGTCCTGAGTCTGCTCAGAGCCTTGACTCCTCCCAACTATCTTCCAAGGCATGGGAGCTGTGGCCTGAACCCCCTAGGATACCGGAGAAAGATGCATTGCAGAAACAGAAGCCATTCCCTGGGGAGGCAGATGGTGGAAAGCCATGGGAACCTTGTCAGGGACCAGGCACCCTCAGACTGGGTGAGACCCAACCATCCCAGCTGCCCAGACTGAAAACTCTGGGGTTATGGTCCCAGCTCCCAGCATTGAAATTCCCTAGGCGAGTTTTCACTTTGGGTAAATTCTGACACCTGCAGAGCGTACCTGACACTAACCCTCAGACAGCCCTAATTCCTGTCTCCGCGGTCAGCGGTCCCCTCTGCAGTGGACTTCTGTCTAGTGGAAGCTCCTGGAGGACTGTCCTGCCGGATCACTTTCGGTGCCGCTAGCTTGACAGGCAGGAGGACCCTCTAGACGATCAATCTGCCCAGTTTCCTCACTTTTAGAGAAACCGAGGCCCAGAGGGACGATGACCCAGTCAGTCCCCTTTAGAGAACAGGGTGAGATCCTGAAGAGGTCGCCATCCCCACGCCCATTTTCTGGTCTCCTCCCAGGTGACAGCCTGTTGCTGGTGAAGAACGCAGCCCCCGCCCCTCCGCAGCCCCATCAGCAGAGCCTGCCCCCGCTGCCGGTGCCCGAGCACCCTGGCGGCCCGGGCGGCGGCCGCGCGCTGCTGGACGACGGCGGCTTCCCCACGCTGCCGGGCGAGCGGGGCGTGGGCGAGGCCCCGGCGGCAGGTGGGGAGGGCAGCGCGGGGGGCAGCGGGGGCGGCCCCGGCGGCGGCGGCGGCGGGGGCGGCGGCCCGGGGGTGGGAGCCGGCTGCGGCAGCTGCTGCCCCAGCGGCCTGCGGAGGAGCCTGCTGGGGCACGGGGCGCGCAGCAAGCCCTACTCGTGCCCGGAGTGCGGCAAGAGCTTCGGCGTGCGCAAGAGCCTGATCATCCACCACCGCAGCCACACCAAGGAGCGGCCGTACGAGTGCGCCGAGTGCGAGAAGAGCTTCAACTGCCACTCGGGGCTCATCCGCCACCAGATGACGCACCGCGGCGAGCGGCCCTACAAGTGCTCCGAGTGCGAGAAGACCTACAGCCGCAAGGAGCACCTGCAGAACCACCAGCGGCTGCACACGGGCGAGCGCCCCTTCCAGTGCGCGCTCTGCGGCAAGAGCTTCATCCGCAAGCAGAACCTGCTCAAGCACCAGCGCATCCACACCGGCGAGCGCCCCTACGCCTGCGGCGAGTGCGGCAAGAGCTTCCGCTACAAGGAGTCGCTCAAGGACCACCTGCGGGTGCACGGCGGGGGCGCCCCCAGGCCTCTGCAGGCCCCGCCCGAGAGGGACTAGGGCTGGGCTGGGGGTGGGGGAGGTGGAGGGTGGCGGAGAGGGGCCCGGAGGGCTGGGGCGATCGGGGCCTTCCGGGGATCCCCACCATCGCGCCCCCATTCCTGCCCTGCCCTCAGCGCACCTCCCACTGGAAATCGGGCCCGGGGACGGCACTCCAGGCCCGGACGATGGCGCGCGGGGGGGGGGGGGCGGGCGGGTTTGGGGGGGAACGGCCTGAGTGGACAGCCAGCCCAGCTCTGAAGGCGTTCGGAATGGCCGGGGAAGTTGCCGCGGAGATGACGACAGCAAGGAGGCCGGAGTGGCCAGACCGGCCTCAGGTTATGATCAGGGACCGTGACCAGGAGGTGGAGGGGGGAGCCTCAGAGCCCTTCTGGAGGAAGGAAAGCCCACCCTGCGGGCCGGAGGCGCCCTGGAAGAGGAAGCCACGGTGCGCTAAGGGCGGCACCTCGTGCCATCACTGCCTCGCGCTCCACGGCGCTTTCTACTTTTGTAAAGTGTTTTCTATCCGTTATCTGTCTTCGCCCTGAGCCTGTCCCTCCCAGAGAGGCGGGGTAGGGTTCACCCGACGTGGTGACCGAGGAAAGGGTGACACAGGTGAGATCGTGTACCCACCCAAGACCAGACAAGAGCAGCGAGGCGGAGCCGCCCCCCGGGCGCGGGCCCAGCGCAGTGTCCTGGCCACACACACGCTGCCTACCTCCTTGGCCTGAGAGACCGCTCTCGCCTGGCCTCCTGGTCTCTGTCCCCCTTCCTCCCCTTGAGTGTCCCCCGAGGTCCCCTCCCTCCACCCAGAAGCCACAGCCGCCCACCCTTGGGGTTCCTGGGATGAGGAGTGGCTTGGGTTCTAGAAGACCTGCGGGGCTCACCTGGGCGCAGCCTGTGCCCCCTGCCCACCCTCCTCTCCTTTCCACCCAAGCCCCTCTGTCGCGTGCAGCAATAGATCCTCACTGCACAGCAGAGCCTGCCCTCCAGAGCCGGGCCAGAACCCGCCCTATGGCTTCCTCCTTCCGTGGGCCTGGGGCTGGGGGACAGGGCAGCCGCCAAGGCGTGAGTCTTCTGCCCGGGTGGGCCGGGCCAGCGGGTGCTGGAATCTGCACCTCAGACTCTCTCCTGCCCTGGGCCTCCCAATTGGTGCTATCCGTGCAATGGCCATGCTCACGGACATGGACCCAGACCCCACTAACGCTCCGATCCTGCAGTCACCTTGGGAAATCCCCAAAGGACTCCCTCTCATGTTGGTGCATCACTCCGTGGCTCCCAGTCTCCATTTCAGCATTTTGCATGGCCAGGCGCTGGGGTGGGGTGACGTGCCCCAGGACCCTTGTTTGTGTCAAAAAAAGAAAAAAAAAAGGCTTTTCTTGAGCCTCCTGTCTCCAGCCTGGGAGACATTGGGCAGCCACCCCCGGGCGAGCTCTCTAGCTTCTGCTCTGCTCATCCATGTTGCGCCCCTTCTCCTTAGAACCCCCCCCTTTTTTTGCCGTGCAAAGGGAATTCTTGAATTAAATAAAAGATAACCAGATTGCAAACTGCATGTGCACTAAGCTGGAGGCTTCTCCAGTGTGGCATCCCACAGTAAAGCCTCAATTAACCGGGATTTTTTTTTTCCTTTTTCTTCATTTGGCTCTTTGAAGGAGGACAATCTTAGGAAAATGAGTCAAGATGAAACAAAAACGGAACACAGACACGGTTCAGTAGAGTAGAAGGGGACCTTCGGCCATCAGGATGGTGGTTGCAGGGAGACTGCAACTTCTCAAAAGCATAGGCGGAAATATTCTCATAATCTAAATCATGGAAAGTAAGATCCAGATTGTTCTGGCTGTTGGAAGTGTGAGGAAGAGGGAGAAATTGCTATGGAAATGGAGATTTAATGGGGCTTGGGCTTGTAATCCTAGCTACTCAGGGGGCTGAGATCCAAGGATCGCAGTTTAAAATCAACCAGAGCAAGAGATATAAAATTAACCACCAAAAAGTTGGAAGGGGAGGTGTGTTTCAAATAGGAGAGCCTTGAGGGCTGGGAATATGGCCTAGTGGTAAAGTGCTCACCTCAAATAGGAGAGCCTTGGACTGGGAATATGGCCTAGTGGTAGAGTGCTCGTCTCGTATACACAAAGCCCTGGGTTCGATTCCTCAGCACCACATATATAGAAAAAGCTGGAAGTGGTGCTGTGGCTCAAGTGGCAGAGTGCTAGCCTTAAGCAAAAAGAGCCAGGGACAGTGCTCAGGCCCTGAGTCCAAGCCCCAGGACTGGCCAAAAAAAAATAGGAGAGCCTTGAGTAAAAACACTATGGGATGGCACCCAGGCCCTGAGTTCAAACCCTATATTGGGGGGGGGGGGGAATAGGTGTTTAAAATACTTGAGCACATAGCTTGAGTCTAACCCTTTTACTCTCAGGAAGCTGATTCCCAAAGAGGTTTAGCTAGTGAGAGCCAAGACTACCATTCCCTGGAGCCTCATCTAGTGGGCCCCGCCACAGAAAGTGCCCTCAGCTACACTATGATCCTCCTGCCTCCCCCAGTGCTGGGATTACAGGCAAGCTTCACCATCCCTGCTCAGAAAAAAAAAAAAAAAGGTTCTTCTAAGTGCTTCAATTAAAAATGGTTGCATGGAGTAAAAGATCAGTGGGGGAAAAAAAAATGGGGCAGAAAGAGTAAAACTTGTTTCCTCCTAGACGCTCACTACCCACTGCTCAGAGCTTCTGTGTTCAACTTCCCAAATGTTTTGCTTCCTCAGCTCAATGTATCCTTTCTGGACTTTTTGCCCCGAGCATCCTAGGAAGTTTAGGCAGGCAGGAGTCTGATTCCTTCCTTCTGCAACTGCCACCAGACTACTGGATACCGGCCGAAGCCTGGAAAGCGGCTGCTCTTCAGACAAGGATGGTCAGCAAAATGAACTTCATCACCTCAGCCCCTTTAGTTCCTTACTTGCCCATCTGTGAGAGGGAGGGGAATTCTGGGAGGCTGAGATGGAGGAGGGGTGGGGGCTGGGCTCATTTTTCACATTTAGTAAACACCTAATGAATAAACAAGTGTAAGCCTCAGTCCTTGCCCTCTTTAGGCCTGAAATCTACTAGAGAAGGTGTTTGCAAGAGCAAAGCCATTAGAAAGGGAGTGTGTATCCGAGGCTGGCCCCTGGATAATGTGCTTGGTCTTCTAGCTTGCCACAATGACACTAATAGAAAGCCCGAAGAAGCCATTCAGAAGCAAGGCACCATACCTGCAAACCCTTCCTTCTCAGCAGGCTGAGATTGGGGTTCAAAGCCATCCTCAAGAGGAAAATATATGAGACTTCAGTTAACCAACAAAATGCTAGACGTGGGGGCTGGGGATATAGCCTAGTGGCAAGAGTGCCTGCCTCGGATACACGAGGCCCTAGGTTCGATTCCCCAGCACCACATATACGGAAAACGGCCAGAAGCGGCGCTGTGGCTCAAGTGGCAGAGTGCTAGCCTTGAGCGGGAAGAAGCCAGGGACAGTGCTCAGGCCCTGAGTCCAAGGCCCAGGACTGGCAAAAAAAAAAAAGCTAGACGTGGAGGTACGGCTCAAATGGTAGAGTAGCACCAGCCTTGAGCAAAAACAAAAAAAGCCTGGCAAGAGTGCAAAGCCCTAGGTTCAAACCCCAGTACTGACACATAAGGAAAGAAAGAGGCAGCTGTGGACATTTGAATGTCTGTGGGGAAGGGTAAGAGTAAGTGCAAAGCAACACTTAGGTTGGTGAAGTCATGGTAGCACAAGATTTGGATCTTGTAAATGCCAAAGCGAAGCAGAAACAAGAACCTGTTTGTGAATAGTTGCTGCATGCCAGCAACTCGGCTACAGAAGCACTTAACATAAATTATTTGTTCTAGTTCTATTAACACCCCAACGACGAAGGGTTCATGTCTTGGTGGGGAGGTAAGAGCACTAAGATAGTAAAAGCGGTATCACTTTGTGAAGGAGCCGGACTAGAGGAATACTAATAATCAGGAGCACTCCTTGAGATCTTCCTCTGTAACACTGTCATAAATTTGACTTGAATCCGCACAAGTCATTGGGATTAACTACTATGATCCTGCAATAATGATGGGATGGCAGTAGCAAGAAGTTAAAGCCTTAGCCGGGGGCCAGTGGCTCATGCCTGTAATCCTAGCTATTCAGAAGGCTGAGATCTTAGGATGGCAGTTTGAAGCCAGCCCAAGCAGGAAAGTCCATGAGACTCTAACCACCAAAACAAACAAACAAAAAAACCCAACAACCCAGAAATGGAGCTGTGGCTCAAGTGGTAGAGTGTCAACCAAGAGACAGCATCCAGGCCCTGAGTTCAAGCTCAAGTACCACCACAAAAAAAAATAACAGTTAAAGCCTCACCCAAAGTAGGCAAACATTAATAATAGGTAGCATTGCTGGGCCAGGACACGGATGGTCCCACGTTCTGACTTACTCCCCTCTACCATCTCTGCAAAGCTTTCAGTAGCTGGTGCTGCCTCCCTGGTGGGCTGGAAACTTGCTCTCAACCCCCTTCCAGAGCCCCAGGCCCAGCGTTCTCGATGCTGAGTGATGAATCGCACGGACTCACTAGAGCCCAATGGCCAAGCCAGACTGTCAGTTTAACAATTTGAGGATGTACTTGACAGTTGCATCAGACTAACCCACATGTTTTCTCTCCAAAGCTACATGGAAGCCTGCACAGAAATGCAACAAAGGCATCAGATTTCTGACAGAACGGTTTAGTGGCTCAGTACCCTGTGTCTTGATGTGTCTGTTTCCATAATCATGATACATTTCTTTATCTGGCAGCAAGTGCTCATTGGCCTGAGGGAATAGGTCAGACTTCAGCAGTATTTTTTTTGGCCAGCTAGTCTTGGCCCATTCTTTAGATTTATAAATGACTCAATCAAACTCCAATCAGTTTTGTCCTGGAAATCATGCCTTCTCTTGGGGAAGCCCTTTCATAGCCTTACTCTCAGATTCACCAATCAATTATTCAAAATTACTGGGAGGGGCACGTGTGTGTGTGTGTGTGTGTGTGTGTGTGTGTGTGTGTGCATACTAATACCAGGACTTGAAATTAAGGTTCTTGCACTCTTGTCACTCGAACTAGTATAGTTTATAATTTGGGCCACAGCTCCACTTGCAGCTTTTAGATGGCTAATTGGAGATAAGAGTTCCATGGGCTTTCCTGTGATCTTCAGACCTCAGCCTTCTAAGTAGCTAGGCATGAGTCACCAGTACCCAGCTTTGGGGGTACGTCTGAGTATAATAATAATGGATTCAGTAGAAAGACATTTTATTGGAGGAGACACAGATAATTAACATGTGAACTGAATGAATAAGAAGGAGATTGTTTCAGGTAATGAAAGATGCAGAGAATGACCAGCAGGTGTAATAGGTCTAAGTATTGAAATGGAGGAGGGTGTTGGTTTTAGGTGGGGATGAGTTTTAAGATGGAACTCTTCACTGGCACCTAAAGAATCGGATCTGAAAGTGAGTATCTATGGCATGCCTGTAATCCTAGCTACTCAGGAGGCTGATACCTGAGGATCACGGTTGGAAGCTGACCTAGGCAAGAGAGTCCATGAGGCTCTTATCTGTTATTAACCACCAAAAGGCCAAAAGTGGTGGAGCTGCAGTTCCAGTGGTGGGGCACCAGCCTTGAACCAAAAAGCTAAGATACAGCACCCAGCCCCTGAGTTCAAGGCCCAGTACTAGCATTAGCATACACACACACACACACACACACACACACACACTAGTTTGGTCCTAAGAGTAAGAGCTTCATGTTTATCAAAGTGGAAATTCATTTCACTTTCATTCATGGCCTTGTTAGAGACAATATGGTGCAAACACGGTAATCCAATGATCAAACCAGAACTCAGAACACAGTCTTAACAGCACCAGCACTAGATCAGTTATTTTTAATCAAAGATATCTTGGATTTTTCAAGGCATGTGATTACCATACATAATAGGCTACTTGGTTAGACCTTGACCTTTGACACAACAACAGGCATACTGAAACTGTGTTTCTAATTTCTGAAAAGCCAAACAACAGGTAAACGTTGGGGAAGAACATCACTTCCCCCGTTGGGAGGCTATCTCTTTCCTCCATGTAGGTTACATAGTTTTTCCTTGAAATCCAACTTTTGCATATTGTACCTATCAAAGGCCCATGGGGTTTGCCTGTAGTTCAGAAAGTGCACTTGACTTTGAGAACTGAGCACTCTTGTTTTGTTTTGTTTTGCTTTTTGGTCTGTCCAGGGGCTTGAACTCTGGGCCTGGGCGCTGTCCCTGAGCTCTTCAGCTCCAGGCTAGCGCAGCGCCACTTCCAGTGTCCTGATGGTTAGCTGGAGACCAGAGTGTCACGGGGGCTTTCCCGCTCGCGCTGGCTTTGAACCTCGAACCTCGGATCTCAGCCTCCTGAGCGGCTAGGGTGACAGGCAAGGAGCCCTCTGGTGACACCATCGCGCTAGCCTCCCATTTGGAATTCCAAGCTGCTGTTCACCCTCCCGCCGCACGGGGGCGCAAGGCCACTGCCGCGCGACGAGACTCGCAGCGGCGGCCGCTCTCGCGCGGGGGTGGGGCGGGGCCTGCTCCCAGAATGCACTTTGTATCAACACGGCGGCAGCGGCGGCGGCGGCGGCTTCCCTCCGGGTCCGGCCGTCGAGCGGACGGGCGCGCGACTCGCGGACTAGCGGGCGGGAGCGGGTGTTGAGAGACGGCTGGAGCCATGGCGGAGTCGGCGCCCGCTCGGGTAAGACGCGCACTCCCGCGGCCTGTGGAGGATGGCGCAGCCGCCGCCGACCGGGGCGGGGCTTCGCGCGGGTCCTCGGCCGGGCGCTGGGCGGCCGGGCTCCCGCCGACGCGGCCGCTCGCCGGGCGCCGTCCTCGGAAGCGAAGCGTGCGCGGGGCTCGTCCCGAGTTGTGTCACCGTGCCCCTGCACGTTCTGCCTCGTGCCTCAGAGACCCCACTGCGGGTGGGAAGCCCGGAGGCCCCTCCGCGCCGCTGCCGGGCCCCCGGCGACCGGCAGAGCTCAGCCTCCGGGCAGCGCGGAGCGCGGGCGCCCGGCGTCCCTCGGGTTGGTTGGTTGGTTTGTTTTGAGGTTCTGCGGTTTGAATTCTAGGGCCTCTTTCTTCCTCCTCCCCTCCTTCCCCCCCCCTCCTCCTCTTCGTTCCTCTTCCTCCTCCCTCTTCTTCTTCCTCCTACTTCTTCCCCTGACTGGCCCGAGTCTGTGGTCTTACCTTCCTGCTCCTGCTACATAGATAGGATCACAGGTGCCTGCCCCATTGCCCAAATTGTTGGTTGGGATGGGGGGAGGGGGTGTCTTGCAAAACTCATTTACCTAGGCCGGGCTCAGGGTCACCCTCCTCCTGATCTCTATCTTCTTAGGAACTGGGATTGCAGGCTTGAGCCACCCGGTGCCCGGCCAAGAAGAGATGTAATTGACAAAGACTTGACTAAGCACTTCATTGTAGAATATTACGTTTTCTGTGCCTTTGCAGCGCTTCCACTCTTTTTATATCTTCATTCTCAGTTCCCAGGAACTCACAGATGGGATCCTAAGTCGGTGGACTTTTCTCACCATTGCCCTGTTTTAGGATGTGTCATCAATCATGGAAACTCAACAGATAATACAACTGACATGCTGAAAGCCCAAAGCAGTGGGAGAGTGGGTAGAGCAGAGGGCATTTCACCCCACAAATTGTTCAGATTTCCCTCCCTTACTAAGCGTGGAAGATCTAGGACAGAGGAAACCAAGAGATTACGTGTGTGAATAAACAAATCTTGTGTACTGCTTGTGGTGTTTTCCACTTATCTATGATTATTTTCTTTTAATTGTTATTATAAAGATGATTTACAGAGGTTACAGTTACACAAGTCAGACATTTCTTTTTGGGCAATGTCACCTTTTCCTTTGCTTTCCCAGTTTTTCCTTTTGGAAAACCCACAGGTTGTATCGTTCATTTTCAACATAGTGTCTAGTGAGTACCACTGCTGCCTTTATTCTCCCTTTGTCCCTCCATTTCTGTGCCCCTCCCTTACCCTTCCAAAAACAGATAAACAAGCCAAAAAAAAAAAAAAAAACCACGCCAAAAAACATAGCCAGGTGCCAGTGGCACATGCCTGTAATCCTAGCTACTCAGGAGGAAGAATAGAAAAGAAAAGAAAGAAAACAAAACAGCAACAAGAAAAAAAAATCCTCGTTTCCATTTCCTGAAGTTCTTCCATTTCCTGAAGTTCCTTCTAATAAATATTTTATATGATTAGAGGCACATGGGCATTGCGCTTTTGTGTCTCCCCCAAGAGGATTCTCCTGTGGTCTCACTGTGTGTGAATGTCTAGAGTCCTATATAATTTATTATGCTTTAATGTATATTAGAACCAGCTTCTACATATGAGAAAAACATGAGCTTGGCTTACCTCACTTAACATGATTTGCTCTAGGTCCATCCATTTCTCTGAAAATGATATAATATTCTTTATGATAAAACTTTTCCTAAGGAATTTTTTCCAGTCATTTCCAAAAATAGCTTTTATTTTGGGAGCAGTAATTTTAAAGAACAGTGGTTGTTTTTTTAAATTGTTGTTTGTTTGCTTGTTTATTGTTGGTCATGGGGCTTGAACTCTGGGTCTGGGTGTTGTTCCTGAGCTCTTCAGCTCAAGTGCTCTACCAGTTGAGCCACAGTGCCACTTGTGATTTTCTGGTGCTTAATTGGAGATGAGTCTCACAGACTTTCCTGCCTGGACTGGCTTTGAACCATGATCCTCAGTTCTCAGCCTCTTAGGATTACAGGCATGAGCCACCAGCGCCTAGCCTAAGAATAGAGGTTTATTGCAAGCATTTTTTAGTCCCTTTGGGGCACTTTCCCTGAGCCTCTTTGTGTTCAAGGCTAGCACTACCACTTGAGCCACAGCCTACTGCCAGTTTTTGAGTGGTTAACTGGAGCGAAGAATCTCACAGGGACTTTTGTGCCCAGGCTGTCTTTGAACTGTGATCCTTAGATCTCAGCTTCCTTAGTAGCTAGGACTACAGGCATGAGCCACTGGTTCTGGCTAAAAGCATTTTGTTGTTGAAGTGATTCAAACCCATGCATGTCATTCCTTCATCCAAATCCCCTTTGTGGCTCTTACCATATGCTAAGAGCAGACAGAAGCCATAGGGACTTCAGGGTCTTGCTGAGATAAATGGTATTTGGGGGGATGCTAATCACTGGAGACTTATCCACAAGCCCTTTCCCATGAAGACCACTGCCTGGATTTGTCCATATTGATTGGGTAGCTGCTCATTTTGGCTTCAGGCGGTTTATCTGCTTGGGAAAGGGTTCCAATGTGATTTGGGGTTTAAGGAAGCTATGGGGATGGCTGGTCTGAGGAAAAGGATGACCTGGACAGTAACTGTCATTAAAAGGATTTCTCCATAAAGCAGTGTTTTTATGCCTGGATTTCAGGTCATTGTAATCGAAGACTTCAGAAGCAGAGGACTACCATTCATCTCCACGATTGCAACCTTGCTCTTGTAGTTTACATTTCTCATAGAAGTTAATGGGGTCTAAGGTGGACGTCAGGTCTGCCAGGCCAGGGGTTTCTCCTAAGTCATAACTTTTGGAGAAGGATAAGCAATCATCCAGCAAGTAAGCACTTCAAGGTCCACTATAACCACCAGGCAGTTAGACCCTTTCTTGGAATGACCAAGTTAAAAGTAAAACTCCCCTGCCTATTTCAACTGCACATGTGTTCTTTCTCTCTTTTTTTGTTAGAATTTTTTTTTTGCCAGTCCTGGGCCTGGGACTCAGGGCCTGAGCATGATCCCTGGCTTCCTTTTGCTCAAGGCTAGCACTCTGCCACTTGAGCCACAATGCCACTTCTGGCCTTTTTGTATATATGTGGTGGTGGGGAATTGAACCAGGGCTTCATGTATGCGAGGTAAGCACTCTTACCACTAGGCCATATTCCCAGCTTTTTGTTCGAATTTTTATGTCACTTTATTAATCAAAGGACATTTATGTATTAAATGTTTAATACTTAGTCTTACATATTTAAGAATTTCATTATAAAGATGATGTACAGTTGGGTAACAGTTACATAAGTCAGGTAAAGAGAGACTTTGCTCTCTTAAAGCTCCCTTCACTACTTGTGTATGTGCAAGTTTGTGTGCAAGTTTGTTTGTGCATGTGCGTGTGCGTACATGCATGCACACCCATGCACTTGGGGACACCTGTCCTGGGGCTTGAATTCAGGGTCTGGTACTGTCCTTAAACTTTTTGGTAGTTAACTGGAGATAAGAGTCTCATAGACTTTCTTGCCTAAGCTAGCTTCAAACAGTGATCCTCAGAGCTTAGCCTCCTGAGCATAAGCCATTTGTGTCCAGCCTAGCTTGATTTTATTATTATTGTAATTATTATTAGTCATGGTGCTTGAACTCTGGGCCTGGGCACTGTCCCTGAGCTTTTCAGCTCAAGGCTAGTGCTCTACCACTTTGAGCTGCAGTGCCACTTCCTGTTTTCTGGTGGTTAATTGGAGAAAGTCTCACGAACTTTCTTGCCTGGGCTGGCTTTCAGCCTCCTGTGTAGCTAAGATTACAGGACTGAGCCACCAGTGCCTGGCTCCTAACTTGATTTTTTTTTTTTTTTGCCAGTCCTGGGCTTGCACTCAGGGCCTAAGCACTGTCCCAGGCTTCTTTGTGCTCAAGGCTAGCACTCTACCACTTGAGCCACATGTATGCGAGGCAAGCACTCTACCACTAGGCCACATTCCCAGCCCTCCTAGCTTGATTTTTATTTTTGGGTAATCATGCTCATGATCTCTCTTTTTTTTTTGGGGGGGGGCCAGTCCTGGGCCTTGGACTCAGGGCCTAAGCACTGTCCCTGGCTTCTTCCCGCTCAAGGCTAGCACTCCGCCACTTGAGCCACAGCACCACTTCTGGCCGTTTTCTGTATATGTGGTGCTGGGGAATCGAACCTAGGGCCTCGTGTATCCGAGGCAGGCACTCTTGCCACTAGGCTATATCCCCAGCCCTCATGCTCTCTCTTTGACTAAAGTAAAATGAAGTGTCCACCATGCCTCCGGAAGTTAGTGACAGAAAAGCCCTCCTCCCCTGCCCCCCTAGCCTCAGCAGTGAATAAGCTTCAGAGGCTCATTGTAGTTGGATAGCACTTGTGCTGCTGCTACTTCAGCCAAGGTTTGTTGCAGCTGGAAGACCTCAGGTAGATCTGGAAATCTTTCATGGAGCATTTGAAGCCTCACACTACCACATCCTGGCTGGACCTCTCGAGGATGTCGGAGCTGTGTTTGTTAGTGTGGCACATGGCCAAGTTACTCAGATGTCACAGGGGTGCTTCACATGGGAATCTGCTTATTCTGAGAGCCAGTTGGTTCTTTCACATTTTGTGGCAGTTTCATATGACTATCCCAGTCTACTATAGTTTTGTCTTTGGAATAGAAGGTGTCTAGTTTCATAATTCCAGATTATGCAGATTTTCTTCTGATAAACTTCCCTCAGGTAGATGTGAGAAAATTCTGCTCTCAGAAGTTCTTGCTATTGCTGAGTCTGTCTACTCAGGCATCTTAGACTAGGAGACCATGTTCTGAGGATTCTTACTTATCCAGCTGTGAACAATCTTGTGTCATACACATTTCATATCTGGTTCAGGTCCCAGCAGGCTGTAGTCATTTTCTAAGCTGATGCTGCTCTCTATTCCAGATCAGGGTACTGAGTACTAATGAGCTCTGGCAAAGGTCCAACCGGAATCTAGATGCTTTCAAGATGAGGAAAGGAAAGAGCAGCTTAGTTCTTCCTGGCATGCCTGTGGTTTTGCTGAGAACTTTTCTCCACTTTATATAAGGAGGATGTTTTAACTGAAGTTGAGCATTGAAAAAAATCTTTGGAAATACAAATGTCTTCCTTCTTGCAGTTTCATGGATTCTAGGTTTCCCAAGGCAGACTAACTCCTAGTGCTCCCCAATTCTCCCACAATTTATCCTGCCTGATGAGCAGGCAGTATGTGATCTCCAAGTTGTTTTGTTTGGTTTTGTGGGTTTTTTTTTTTTTTTTTTTTTTGCCAGTCCTGGGGCTTGGGACTCAGGGCCTGAGCACTGTCCCTGGCTTCTTTTTTGCTCAAGGCTAGCACTCTGCCACTTGAGCCACAGCGCCACTTCTGGCCATTTTCTGTATATGTGGTGCTGGGGAATTGAACCCAGGGCCTCATGTATACGAGGCAAGCACTCTTGCCACTAGGCCATATTCCCAGCCCCTCCAAGCTGGTTTTTAATGCAGGTTTTTATTTATTTATTTAGGCCAGTCCTGGGCCTTAAACTCCAGGCCTGAATACTGTTCCTGGCTTTTTTGCTCAAGGCTAGCACTCTGCCACTTGAGCCACAGCACCCCTTCTGGCCATTTTCTACATATGTGGTGCTGGGGAATCAAACCCAGGGCTTCATGTATGTGAGGCAAGCACTCTTGCCACTAAGCCATAGTCTCAGTCCCAGGTTTTTATTTTTATGGTCCAGAAAATTTTAAGTTATATGTGATTTTGGGGGGGGGGGCGGGGAAATCAGATTAAGATAATCCTTTAGTGGCCTGGGGCTTGTGGCTCATGCCTATAATCCTAACTACTCAAGAGGCTGAGATCTGAGGATGGAGGTTAGAAGCTAGCCTCAGCAGAAAAGTCCCCAGTAGATTCTTATCTCCAATTACCTACTGGAAAACTGCAAGGGACAGGCTGTGACTTAAGTACTAGAGGGATAGCCTTGAGCACAGAGAGGCTCTAGAACATGCCCTGCTCCTGAGTTCAAGCCCCACAACCAACCAAAAAAGAAAGAAAGATCTTTTACTGAAAACTTTACCATGAGGAGGTATACTGTATTTCTGGAGACTTTGGGTCCAATTAACTAGCAATTTTTAAAAAAAAGCCTGGGCTGGGAATGTGGCTTAGTGGTAGATTGCATGCCTAGCATGCACAAAGAAGCCCTAGGTTCGATTCCTGAGCACCACATATACAGAAAAACCCTGAAGTGGCGCTGTGGCTTAAGAGCTAGAATGCTAGCCTTGAGCAAAACGAAGCCAGGGACAGTGCTCAGGCCCTGAGTTCAAGCCCCAGGACTGGCAATAAAATTTTAAAAAGCCTAACTACAGGAGTAGCTTAAGTGACAGCTTACTGTGAGCAGAAAAAGCTTCTCTTTTGAGACCCTACTTTGAGCCCCAGTACTGATACCCTCCTGAAAAAAGAACAAAAAAGAAGGAAAAAAAAAAGATGGAAAGGGGCTGGGAATGTGGCTTAGTGGTAGAGTGCTTGCCTAGTATGCACAAAGCCCTGAGTTTGATTCTTCAACACTACATAAACAGAAAAAGTGGGAAGTGGCACTGTGGCTCAAGTGGTATAGCGCTAGCCTTGAGCAAAAAGAAGCCAGGGACAGTGCTCAGGCCCTGAATCCAAGCCCCAAAACTGGCCAAAAAAAAAAAAAAAGATGGAAAATGACCTTAGGGGCTGGGAATATGGCCTAGTGGCAAGAGCGCTTGCCTCCTACACATGAAGCTCTGAGATGTGGCTCTGAGTGGTAGAGTGCTAGCCTTGAGCAAAGGAGCTCAGGGACAGCACCCAGCCCAGAGTTTAAGCCCCATGACCAACCAGAAACAAAAAAAGTGTAGTATATCCCGTAGAACTTTTCAAGATAATGGAAAAATTTGGTATCTGACTATTCATTGCTATAGTTACCAGGTACATGGAACTATTGAATATTTGTAATATGGTTTGTATGAACAAGCAGTTTTTTTAAAAAAATTGAGTTTAAATTACTACATATATTTCACAGTACACATTTTAATCTTATCAATGATGAAAATTATCATTCTACTCTACATAGCTTATGAAGTCTATGAACTTTAACAATAAAACCACTTCTTCCATTTTGGGTGATAATGTCATTACTTTACTTTTGTTTTGTAACATCTGTTCCCTCTTTCATTCAAAACTGACACAAAAAAGAAAAACATATATCTGAGTTGAATACCAAGTTCATTTGAAGTATCACTTTACAGTGTTTGTTGTTTTGTGTTTGACTTCAATTGTAGTTTTCTCTTTTTTCTATTTCTTTTTTTTTTTTTTTTTGGTTCCCTGACGAGGAATCCAATTGTAGTTTTCTTTTTTGCCAGTCCTAGGGCTTAGACTCAGGGCCTGAGCACTGTCCCTGGCTTCTTTTTACTCAAGGCTAGCACTCTGTCACTTGAGCCACAGCGCCACTTCTGGCCGTTTTCTGTATTTGTGGTGCTGGGGAATTGAACCCAGGGCTTCATTTATACGAGATGAGTTTACCTCTAGGCCATATTCCCACTCCCCAATTGTAGTTTTCTTATAAAGGTGATGTACAGATGGGTTACAGTTACATGAGTCATGTAATAAATACATTTCTTTTCTATTTTTATTTTTATTTTTACTTTTTCTTTTTTTCTTTTTTTTGCCAGTTCTGGGGCTTGAACTCAAGGCCTAGGCACTGTCCCTGATCTTTTGCTCAAAGCTAGCACTCTACCACTTGAGCCACAGCTGCCACTTGTGGCTTTTTCTGCTGATGTGGTAAAGAGGAGTTGAACCTAGAGCTTCATGCATGCTCAGCAAGCACTCTACCACTAAGCCACATTCACAGCCCATGAGTTCATCTTTTTTAACAATGTTACCCCTTCCCTCACTCTCAGGTTTTCCCTCCAGTCCCCACCCACAAATTGTATAGCTCATTTTCAATATAGTGTCTAGTGAGTACCACTGCTGCATTTGTTCACCCTTTGTGCCTCCATTTCTGTGCCCCTCCTTTTCCCAAAGACAGATATATGAGCAAACAAGACAAAACAACAAGGAAAAACATCTTGTTTGTATTCATTTGGGTTTTTTTCTTCTTTCAGATTTTCCTTTTGCTGTATTTTATTGTTTTTCTGAACAATTATTGTCAAAGTGATGTACAGAGGGGTTACAGTTTCATACATGTATTCATTTTTATAAATATTATTTTTATGATCAGACACACATAGGTTATTGTGACTTTATGTTCCTCCCCTAAGAGTATCCTTTTGTCTCACTGTGTGTAACTGCCTAGAGTCCTGCATAATTATCATGTACCAGTTAGATCTACTAACCCTAACTCCTTGTACAATTATTATTGTTGTTATTATCTTGGCTGTAGTGCTTGAACTCAGGGCCTGGGCACTGGATCTGACCTCTTTTGCTCAAGACTAGCACTCTACCACTTTGAATCACAGCTCTACTTCAGGTTTTTGACTAGTCACTTTTGAGTCACAGCGCTACTTCAGGTTTTTGAGTAGTTAATTGGAAGTAAGAGTCTCATAGGGACTTACTTTCATGCCCAGGCTGTGTGTGTGTGTGTGTGTGTGTGTGTGTGTGTGTGTGTGTGTGTCCATCATGGCTCCTGAACTCTGGGCCTGGGTGTTGTCCCTGAGCTCTTCAGCTCAAGACTAGCATTCTACCTACCACTTGAGCCACAGAGCCACTTCTGGTTTTCTGGTGGTTAATTAGAGATAAGAGTCTCATGGAGTTTCTTTTTTTTAAATTTATTTGTTTATTAATTGAACACAAATTTTTTTTAAATTTAATTTGTTAATTGAACACAAAATTTTTTGACAAGGTTTTGTGCAAAAAAGGGTACAGTTACATAGTAGGGCAGTGTGTACATTTCTTGTGATATCTTATGTCCTGTTTTTCTATCTCTTCTCTAGGTCAGGTAGATATATACAATATACAATGTATCAAGAACATATACAGTAGCCACGTGGCCATGCCCAAGAAAGTTCGCCTAGGGCTTTAAATGTAATGTCGATATTAGACCATATGTCGACAGTAGTCTTATATGAACATATATACCTAGCTTTTGAGCTATTGTATTCCCCTGAGAGGTCAATTTTTGACCTTTATATGTTGAGTAATTGTTTGGTTTTAGTTACATACTGTTGGGTCGCTGCCCCAATCCTGTGGGGAATACTATTTGACAAGCAGTTTTTGGTTTCACAGACTTGGTCTCTACTGTCTCTCCGTCTCCCTTTGTTAACAGTCATATATCAGGGAGATCATGCCCCTTTGTTTTCTGTGTTCTAGGCTTGTCTCGCTCAACATTATTTGTTCGAGTTCTGAACATTTCCCTGCGAATAACAATATTTCACCATTCCTAATCGCTATGTAGTATTCCATTGCGTATAAGTACTATATTTTTTGGATCCATTCGTCTGTGGAGGGGCATCTGGGTTGTTTCCATATTTTGGCTATTGTGAATTGTGCCACGATAAACATGGAAGTACAAATGTCTTTTTGATACCTTGGGTTTTGCTGTTTAGGATAGATGCCTAGGAGTGGTATGGCTGGGTCATAGGGTAGGTCTATATTGAGCTTTTTGAGAAACCTCCATACTGTTCTCCAAAGTGGTTGTACTAATTTGCACTCCCACCAACAATGGAGAAGGGTTCCTCTTTCCCCGCACCCCCTCCAGCATTTGTTGTTGCCTGAGTTCAGAGTATAGGCCATTCTAACTGGGGTGAGGTGGTATCTCAGGGTTGTTTTTATTTGCATTTCCTTTACTACCAGGGATGTTGAGCATTTCCTCATGTGTTTCTTTGCCATTTTTATGTCTTCTCTTGTGAAGTCTCTCTTTAGCTCCTTTGCCCATTTCCTAATAGGTTTATTAGGCTTGGAGGGGCTTAGTTTTTTGAGTTCTCTGTAGATGACAGATATCAGGCCTTTGTCTGTTGCTGTGCTGGTAAATATCCTTTCCCATATCGTTGGCTGTCTTTCTATTTTGGTGGCTATGTCCTTAGCTGTGCAGAAACCTTTTAATTTGTAGTAGTCCCATTTGTCGAGTCTTTCCCCTATTTGTTGTGCCCCTGGGACTCTATTCAGGAAGTTCCTTCCTGTGCCAATAAGTTCTAGTGTCTTTCCTACTCTGTCCTTCAGTAGTTTCAAGGATTCAGGTCTGATATTGAGGTCCTTGATCCATTTTGAGTTGATCTTGGTGCATGGTGATAGGCTTGGGTCTACTTTGAGTTTTCTGCATATGGCTGCCCAGTTCTCCCAGCACCAGTAGTTGAAGAGGCTCTGTTTATTCCATTGTATGTCTTTAGCTCCTTTGTCCAATATCAGTTGGCTGTAAGAGTGCGGTTTTATTTCTGGGTCTTCAATTCTAATCCACTGGTCTTCCGATCTGTTTTTATACCAATACCATGCTGTTTTTGTTATGATGGCCTTGTAATAGAGCTTGAAGTCTGGTATTGTGATACCTCCTGCACTGCTTTTTTTGCCTAGATTTGCTTTGGCTATTCTCGGTTATTTGCTGTTCCATATGAATTTATGGATTGGTTTCTCTATTTCAGTGAAGAATGTGGCTGGGATTTTGATAGGTATTGCATTGAATTTGTATAACAATTTGGGCAATATGGCCATTTTCACTATATTGATTCTGCCTACCCATGAGCATGGGAGGTCTTTCCATCTCCTTGTGTCTTCTTTGATTTCCCTTATTAGATTTTTATAGTTTTCATTAAGTAGGTCCGTCACGTCCTTGGTTAAGTTGATCCCTAGGTACTTTATTCTTTTTTTGGCTACTGTAAATGGAATTGTTTCCATAATTTCCTTTTCTGTTTGTCTATTGCTGGTGTACAGAAAAGCTGCTGACTTTTGTGGATTGATTTTGTATCCTGCTACTTTGCCAAATTGGTTTATTAGGTAGTAGGAGTTTGGGTACTGAGTTTTTTGGGTCCTTCAGATATAAGATCATGTCGTCTGCGAATAGGGATAACTTGATTTCTTCCTTGCCGATGTGGATCCCTTTGATGTCCTCCTCTTGCCTTATTGCTATGGCTACGGATTCCAGCACTATGTTGAAAAGAAGTGGGGAGAGTGGGCATCCTTGTCTTGTTCCTGAGTTTAGGGGAATGATTTAAGTTTCTCTCCATTTAATATGATATTAGCAGTTGGTCTGTTGTATATGGCTTTTATTGTTTTGAGGAATGTTCCATCTATTCCTGTTCTCTCCAAAGCTTTTAATAGGTACGGAAGTTGTAGTTTGTCAAAGGCTTTTTGGGCATCGACTGAGATAACAATGTAATTCTTAGTTTTAGATCTGTTTATGTGGTGAATTACAGATGTTGAACCATCCTTGTGACTGGGATGAAGCCTACTTGGTCATGATGTATGATTTTCTTGATCAGTTTCTGGATCCTATTAGTTAATATTTTATTGAGGAGCTTTGCATCTGTGTTCATTAGTGATATTGGTCTGTAGTTCTCTTTTTTTTGTTGTTGGGTCTTTGCCTGGTTTGGGAATGAGTATGATATTAGCTTCGTAGAATGAGTTTGGGATTTCTCCCTCTGTTTCTATTTCGCGGAAGAGTTTGAAGAGTATTGGTATTAGCTCATCACTAAAGGTTTTGTAGAATTCGTTGGTGAATCCATCTGGGCCTGGGCTTTTCTTTGTTGTGAGGTTCTTGATTACCTCCTGTATCTCACTGTAAGTTATTGGTTTATTTAGTTGATTTATTTCTTCTTGGTTCAGTTTGGGCAGTTTGTACTTCTCTAAGAATTGATCCATTTCTGTAAAATTACTGTTTTTTGCTGAGTAGAGGTTTTGGAAATAGCTCCTTATCATTGTTTGAATATCGTGTGTACTTGTTGTAATTTTTCCGGTGGAGTCCCTCATTTTATGTATATGAGTCTCTTCTTTTTTTTGTAAGTCTTGCAAGGGGTCTGTCAATTTTGTTTATTTTCTCAAAGAACCAGCTTTTAGTCTTATTTATTTGTTGAATGGTCTTTCTATTTTCAATCAGATTTATCTCTTCTTTAATCTTTGTGATCTCTCCCCTCCTAGTCGTTTTAGATTCTGTCATTTCTTGTTTCTCCTGTTGTTTTAGTTTCATCGTGAGGTTATTCACCTGCTCTGCTTCCATTCTTTTAATGTGAGTGCTGAGGGCAATGATCTTGCCCCTCAGTACTGCCTTAGCTGTGTCCCATAGGTTTCTTTGTGATGTGTTTTCATTGTCATTGTGGCTTATGAATTCGTTGATTTCATCTTCAATTTGGTCTGTGGCCCAAGTGTTGGATAGCAGTGTGGGGTTTAGCCTTCAAGAGTGTGTATAGCCTCTGTGGTATCCTTTGTTGTTGAGGGTTACCTTTAATCCACTGTGATCAGATACAATACATGGGATGACGTCAATACTTTTGTATTTGCTGAGGTTCTTTGTGTGGGCTATGACGTGGTCTATTTTGGAATATGATCCATGGGCTGCTGAAAAAAGGTGTATTGGGTCTCTGTAGGGTGGAAGGTTCTGTATAGGTCTGTCAGATCCATTTGGGAAATGGTGTTACTTATGTCCACAGCTCCCTTGCTAATCCTCTGGGTGTTGGATCTGTCTCTTGGAGAGAGTGGGGTATTAAGGTTACCCACTATGATTGTGTTTGCGTCTATCTTGTTCTGTAATTCTGTGAGAATTTGCTTGACATATGTAGGGCCTCTTTTGTTCGGTGAGTATACATTTATCACCGTGATGTCTTGATTCTGGATTTTTCCTTGTATTAATATGTAGTGTCCTTCTTTGTCTTTTTGAGTTGCTTTTAATGAAAAGTCCAGCCTGTCTGAGATCAGGATGGCTACACCTGCCGTTTTGGTAAGTGCATTTGCTTGGTAGATCTTGCTCCATCCTTTCATTTGGAGCCTGTTTTTGTCCCTTGCTGTAAGGTGGATCTCTTGTAGACAGCAGATGTCAACTTTTTGTTTGCGAATCCATTCTGCCAGTCTGCTCCTCTTTCTCGGAGAGTTTAAACCATTTATATTTAAAGAGATCAAGGATAAGGGTGTTTTTTCTCCTTCCATTTTCTTGTTGGGCTGTTTTTTCCTCTTTTTTTTTTTTTTTCTTTTCTTTAGTGAGCTGTTCTTTCTGTTGGACTTTGGCTATTGTAGTTTCCTTCTGATTCTGTCTGTGTGTCTTGTACGATCTCTGTTGGGTGGGGCTCCCCTCTTAGAATTCGCTGTAGGGGTGGTTTTTTATTCACATACTCCTTTAGCTCCTCTTTGGTGTGGAAAGATCTGGTTTTCTCTTCGAATGTGAACTCCAATTTCGCTGGGTATTTGATCCGAGGTTGCATATTGTTAGCCTGAAGTACTTGGATGGTGTTCTTCCACTCACTTCGTGCTTGGTAAGTTTGTGTGGATAAGTCAGCTGTTATTCGAATCCTCTTCCCATTGTAGAAAATTTCTTTCTTCGCTTTGGCTGAATTCAGAATTTGCTCTTTAATCTTGATGTCTGAAGTCTTGAATATTATGTGCCTTGGGGTGGCTTTTCTGGGGTCTGGCCTGCCAGGTGTCCTATAGGCTTCGGTTACCTGGATGGGGTCCCCTGTGAGATTGGGGAAGTTTTCTGCAATAACTTTATTGAGAACATGTTTAAGCCCTCTGCTCTGGTATTTGGCTCCTTCTTCTATTCCATTTATGCGCAGATTATATCTCTTTTCTTTGTCCATTAGTTCCTGGATTAGTCTGCCCTGAAGCTTCACCTTTTCTTGGAGTGTGGTAATTTTCTGGTTGCTGTCGGCTGCTTCATTGTCCAGGCGAGAGATTCTGGATTCCATATGGTCCACTCTTTGTGTTATGGTTTCAATTGCGGAGTTTATGGATGTCAGAGAGCTATTTATGGTTGTCAGATCAGCTCTGATCGTGGAAATTTCTTCCTTTAAAGAGTTGTATTTTAAATCTATTCTTTCATGCATTTCAATTCTCAGGATGTTAAGATTTTCTTTAAAGGAGGCTTGCATTGTATCCGTTGTTGCTTCCATTTCTTTCTTGGCTTCCTGGGTGTCCTTCAAGATTTCCGCTCTAAACTCCTGGAATTGTTTTCTGATTTCATTTCTGATGCTTTCCATCATTCCTGTTAACATGGCCTCATTTGTTTTTTTAATCTCCATCTCCCCTTCAGTCGTGCTGCTTTTTGGAGCTGGCAAGTTGGCTTGCTGTTTGATGAACTGTGTTATGTTTCTTTGTGATTTGTGCATCTGGAAATCTGTGGCTGGCTTCTCAGGTTTGGTTTGTAGCTCTGCCCTCCCTCCTGTGTAGTGGTGTCTACCGGAGCAGGTGCTGCCACTGTGGCCCCGCCCACCAGTGCGGGGTACGCCTACCAGAGCGGGCGCTGTCGCCAGGGTCCCGCACAACTGTGCGCTGTGCGCCCGCTACAACAGGCGCTGGCGCTGTGGCCCTGTCAACTTTAGCGGGGTACGCCTCCCAGAGCGAGCCCCAGGTTGTTGGGTTGTGTTTGCACCCTCCCGCGAGTCCGTTGGTGGGGGCGGTATGTGTGGGGCCCAGTGGGATCGACTGTCCGGGAGTGGGCTAGCACCCTCAGACCTCACCTCCGCTGCGAGAGGGGGACATGATCAGGCCCAGGTGTCCCTGCTCTGCTGGTATTGCCCACCAGCACCTGTGATTTTTAGTTGTAAGAGTCCACGAGGTCCAGGCGCCTCAGGTGGGGCTTGCACTGCCGGCTGTCCCCCGGCCCCTGTTCGGCCAGATCTGGATCCTGTGTGGCCTTGGGGCTGCTCCGCCCTTCCCCTGCTAAACTGACTTCCCAGCGCCTGATGGAAGCTTCCCGCCTGATTTGGGGGTTCTTTGTTCCCTCGGGGTGGGGAGGGAGATCTAGCTTCTTTGTAGGGCTTGGGTCTCTTGATAGCTGGTCTCCTGTTGGGTGAGGGGGTAATGGGTCCGGGACTCACTGGTCCTGGATTGTGTGTGTGTCCCGTGCAGCCGTTGGTCCTTCAGGGGGTGGCGAAGTGTTGTGGTGGCTTCCCCAGTTCCCTCCTTCTGCCGCACTGGGTTCCCCAGCTGCCGTCTGTCCGAACCCGGTGTGGACCCGAACTTCTCGTCGCTGCCGTTGTATGTCTTGGTCCGCACCCTCCCTAGTGACCGTGGGGTCTCCCGCTGTCTGAATTCTGCACTCCCGGCAGCCTTTCTGCCGTTCGCCGTGTTCCCCTTTCCCAGCCTGGCCCTGTTTGGGCCAGGGTCGGCTGGTGGGGGGAGGGTGCCCCAGAGATTCTCCGGCTCTGTGTAGGTTTTCGGCTCTTATTTTTGCTCCTTTTTGTTTTCCTGAGTTTCTCCACTGCTTCTGGCTGCTGGTTTTGCTGGGTTCTTGATAGGGTGTTGGGTGTTGGAGTTCCCAGCTCGCTATTCAGTTGGAGCGAGTCGGGGTGCCTCCCTACTGTGTCGGCGCCATCTTTCTCTCTCCTCATGGAGTTTCTTGCCTGAGCTGGCTTTGAACTGTGATCCTCAAATCTCAGCCTCCTGAGTAGCTAGGATTAAATACGTGAGGCACTGCTCCCAGCAATTGTGAGAACGGGGCTATCAACTTTCTTTTTGTTTGTCGGTCCATGGGGCTTGAACTCCTCTGGGCCTGGGCACTGTTCCTGAGCTCTTCAGCTCAAGGCTAGTGCTCTACCACTTGAGCCACCATGCCACTTCCCCCAGGCTAGCCTTGAACTGTGATCCTCAGAGCTCAGCCTCCTGAGTAGCTAGGATTACAGACATGAGCCACCAGTGCCCAGCTCCTTGTGCAGTTAATGTATGCCAAAATAATGTAAACTAAGGGCAAAGGTCTTTCCTAGGACATGCAGTGACCTGGGTTCAATCCCCAGAACCGGCTGGGGGCGGGGGGAAGCTTTTATGTCATTTGCAGGGTAATGGGTGTACCTAGATCATGTTAGGTGAGTTGTGCCCAACTAAAAGACAAACCACGCATGTTTTCTCTCATGTGGAAGGTAGACCTAAAATGGGGACACAAGCCACTGGCACCCAGTATTTAATGAATTTTGACATATGAGTCACTGTCATTACCAAATCAATGCTTTCATCATCCAGAAAGTTCCGTGGCACTCCTTTTTAATTAGTTCTTCTCTTTCTCTCCCTCCTATTGGACAACCATCTCTCTGTGTAGATTGTCCTTTTTCTGAATGTCATCCTAATGGAATACTGTAGTATGTGGCCTTTTGTGTCTGGCTTCTTTAACCCAGCATATTGTTTACACATGGCTGTAGCTTGATCCATTTTATTGCTGAGTAGTGCCTTGTAAAGCAGTAGTGTCCAAGAACTGCTGTAGCTCAGTATTATACCACTGGCTTGAACAACAAAAATTTGTCATCTCTGTTTTAGAGGCTAGAAGCCTAAAGCTATTATCTACAGAGTTGGTCCTCGTGAGGTTTATACTTTTGCTGACTTTTGGAGACTATATAAGGATACCACAGGTTCCTGGATAGAGCCCACAATAATGATCTCATAACTTGATTACCTTTGGAATGGACGCTGTTTCTGTACTCTCAGCTACAGGAATTAAGGCCACAGCAAAACTTCTTCAGCAAGACACAATTCACTGTATAACCTATGTGGATAATAAACCAGAATTTGTTTGATGGACATTTGAATTGTTCTCATCATTCTAAATAATAAGAAAAAATAAGACGAAACTTGGTTTAATCATTTTTTCCAGCCTGTTATCATGCGGAAGAGGAGGGAGTTACTCTTCTGCTCAGATTGGTACCTTCCAACCTATCTGTAAAAAGTGCTAGAAGCCACAAAGTGGAAAGCGGTAGAGTGCTAGTGCTAGTGCTAGCCTTGAGCAAAAAGAAGCCAGGGACAGTACTCAGGCCTTGAGTCCAAGCCCAGGATGACCAAAAAAGAAAGTACTTCAGGGCTGGGAATGTGGCTTAGTGGTAGAGTACTTGCCTAGAAGGCATGAAGCCCTGGGTTCCATTCTCAGTACCACATGAACAGAAAGAGCCAGAAGTAGCACTGTGGCTCAAGAGGTAGAGTGCTAGCCTTGAGTAAAAGAAGTTCAAGGCCAGTGCCCAGGCCCTGAGTTCAAGCCCCAGGACTGGAAAAATAATAATAATAAAGACTTTGCTTTGCTTTACTTGGTTTTGGAAGGGTCTTGGTCTGACTGATTATGTTCTTACTCCTTCAGCACAGGAGAAAAAGGCGCTCCACACCTTTGGCCTCCTCCATGCCTCCTTCTCAAACGGGAGACAAAAGCCCTTATTTTCAGACCGCAGAGATCTCTCTCTGGACTGTGGTGGCTGCTCTTCAGGCTGTGGAGAAGAAAATGGAGTCCCAGGCTGCTCGGCTACAGAACCTGGAGGGACGCACGGGGACAGCTGAGAAGAAGCTGGCCGACTGCGAGAAGAACACTGTGGAGCTGGGCAACCAGCTGGAGGGCAAGTGGGCTGTGCTGGGGACCCTGCTGCAGGAGTACGGGCTGCTGCAGCAGCGCCTGGAGAACATGGAGAACCTGCTGCGAAACAGAAACTTCTGGGTCCTGCGCCTGCCCCCAGGCAGCAAGGGCGAGGCCCCCAAGGTAACCCCATTGAGGATGAAACGTTATTAGCCAAGATTGCAAATGGCTGTGCTTGAGATGCTCATGTGTGTCTTTTGTGACTGTAGGTGTCCAAGTCTCTTGAGAACGATGGTGTCTGCTTCTCTGAGCAGGAGTGGGAGAACCTGGAGGACTGGCAGAAGGAGCTCTACAGAAATGTGATGCAGAGCAACTACGAGACGCTGGTCTCTCTCAGTGAGTTCAGTTCTTACCCTAAGATTCTTGGCCAGTAGCTAGTGACTGCAACTACATCTGTGACTCTGGCTGGCCCTGGATCGTCTGTGGGCCTATGCTAGGTAGGAGGAGAAAGGGAGTGTCCAGGCCTGCCCCCTTGCAGAGGGCTCACACTGTGTTGTGTCACTTCTTAAGACTATTTGCTAATAGACAAGATTACACTACATCAAAATGCCTGGCTAGAGTTCCTCACATTGTTTTTGCTGTTTAAGATAATTTGATAAGGAAGTCTCTGTGAGTCAGGTGCCAGTGGCTCACATGTGTAATCCTGGCTACTCAGGAGGCTGAGATCTGAGGATCCCAGTTTGAAGCAGGCAAGTCTGAGAGACCAAAAGTGGAATTGTGACTCAAGTGGTAGAGCACTATTCCTTGAGCACAAAAGCCTTAGGGACCTCGCCCAAGCCCTAAGTTCAAGTGTAGGACTGGCAACAACAACAATAACAAAGAAATGCCAGGCACTGGTGGCTTATGCCTGTAATCCAAGCTACTAAGAAGGCTGAGATCTGAGGATCACGGTTGAAAGGCAGCCTGGGCAGGAAAGGCCATGAGACTCTTATGTCCAATTAACCACCAGAAACCTGGAAGTGACACTGTGGCTCAAAGTGGTAGAGCGCTAAACTTGAGTAAAAGAGCTTAGGGACAGCACCCAGGCCCCAAGTTCAAGCCCCACAACTAACGAACAACAAAAAGAATCCCGTGTTAAAGTGTAGGCCCATCAAGAAGTATCAAGGAGGCCAGTATGGCTGGACCAGAGCAAGGAGAAGAAAATAACAATGGACTAGAGGTGACCAGATGACCTTAGCTGGGTCTCTTTTCTTGCCTGTCACAGCCTACTTTACCTTACCTGGCTTGGTCTCAGCAGGGATGAAATTAGATACCCAAAGAACCCTGGCAAGACTTGAACTACATCATGTGGAGAGGCAAACAGCAGGGCCCGAGCCTGGGGCAGTGGCAATAGCAGTGAGCTGGAATAATGTCTAGGATTCGTTTTAGCACTGCTTCCCTGCCAGGGTCTCTTTCATCAGCACCTGACCAGTGTGTGGGCAGTGCTAACTCTGCTGGGTTCACACTGTGCTCTTCCCAACCCAGAGGTCCTTGGTCAGCCAGAAGAAGAAGAAGCAGAGTTGGGTACAGAGATGCTGGGTGACTTGGAGGAAGAAGGCTCCCATGGTGCCCACCTGGGTGAGTTACTTCAGAATATTCTATCCTGGCTGGGAATATGGCCTAGTTAGTGGTAGAGTGCTTACCTAGCATTCACGAAGCCCTGGGTTCGATTCCTCAGCACCACATACACAGAAAAGGCCGGAAGTGATGCAGTGGCTCAAGTGGTAGAGTGCTAGCCCTGAGCAAAAAGAAGCCAGAGACAGTGCGCAGGCCCTGAGTTCAAGCCCCAGGACTGGGGAAAAACAAACAAAAAAAACCCAGAATATTCTATCTTGCTCCCTCATCCGTATGCTGCAGGTTCCTGTAGCTTACAAGGAGCTTTCCCACTGCTGAACTGCCAAACCTCCAGAGGGTCCTGAAGACTGTACAGCCCCTTTTTCATGGGCAGGTCAGAGCATCTTGAGAGGAGATGCTGGAAAGGTATTTGTAAACAGATGGACACACAAATTTTTAAGCTGAGAATTTAGTGTACTTTTATCTAAATTGATAAACACTCCTAAAATTTGGTATGGTTGTTCAGCATATTGTCATTTTTCATGGAGATGAATTAGTTTGTAGACAGCTTTGGAGAACTCCCACAACATTCTTCTCTAAGAGCAGTATATTCCCATTTCCAGTAAATGGTAGAACCTTGTCAGTTTCACCCTCTTCCTGATTATCCCAGTTTACATTTTTCCCAACCAAGCTTTGCTTTGAGCCCTTCTGAAGTCCTCAGGTATTAGTTTAGCCCTGGAGATGCCAAAGGTGTCGGAATGTGATCTTTTGCTGCTGGTCTTTCTTGCAGTGGATGGGGCCATGGGCAAGCAGGAGGCGCTGTACAAGCAGGAGGGCCTGGCAAGTCTTCCTAGCAGATTCGCTGGTGCTGCTGAAGAGCAGGCTTTCCTGAGTTCAGAGCAGGCTGAGCTCTGGGATGATCAGGATGGTTCTGTCCTCTTAGAATCAGGCCCCGGGGACTCTAACCTGGAAGAGCCCACTGAGGACAGCAGAGACCCTGTCAGTGGCAGAACTCTGGACTGCCCCCAGAAGCAGAAATCCCACAGGCAGGGACTCTTGGGTCAGGAATGTGAACAGGTCCCGAAGCTGAAAAGAGACACTTCTGGCCCCTATGAGTGTTCTGAGTGTGAGATCAGCTTCCGCTATAAGCACCAGCTGGTCACACATCTTCAGAGCCACTCAGGATGGGAGCCTCACCCTACCACAGAGCCAGAGGAGAGCCAGAGGCCCCGGCCCCGGCCACGGCTGAAACCACAGGCTAGGAAGACAAAGCTGCATCAGTGTGATGTGTGCCAGAGGAGCTTCAGCTGTAAGCTGAGCCTCATGACCCACCAGCGCTGCCACTTGCAGGAAGGGCCCAGCGCCGGCCCGCATGTCCAGGAAAGATTCTCACCTAACAGCCTTGTTGCGCTGCCGGGCCATATCCCCTGGAGGAAAAGCCGGAGCTCCCTCATCTGTGGGTACTGTGGGAAGAGCTTCAGCCACCCATCTGACCTGGTCCGGCACCAACGCATCCACACGGGCGAGCGGCCCTACAGCTGCTCTGAGTGCGAGAAGAGCTTTGTGCAGAAGCAACACCTCCTGCAGCATCAGAAAATCCACCAGCGGGAACGGGGAGGGCCAGCCCCAGAGCCAGGAAGACCTAATGGCTTACTTTAGGGGTGCAGCCCCTCGCCGTCGGGGGCGGAGAGGGGTGGCATTGATCTCCCCGAAGAGACACTGTGTGGTGTCAGGGACTGACTGCATCCTGAGGGGAACGGCCTCTGAGTTGCCTTCCCTTGACCAAGTTTGGGGCCAAGCCCCAAGGCCGTCCTGAGACACGGGAGTGGAGCGGGACTGGGGTCTCAGCTCAGTCTCCCTACAGCTGGGTTTGCTATCTCTGGCCCCTTCAGGTGTCTAGTTTCCTCATCCTTCTCATACTCAGGGGCTAGGGTTGGCATTCTGGCCCCTCAGGGACTGGTGACCAGTTCTAGGGCTTCTCCCAGAAATTTCCATCTTCCCGCAGCTGAGGAAGGGCGCAGCAGTGAGCTGGTGTGTGGAAAAGTTGTGGGTGATGTGACCCTCCACTTCCTTTTTTGTAGTTTCTTTGTTGTTAATAGGTAGAAATAATTTAAATTAACTGCTTTATCCTGCTTTGAAGACCCTTTTTTTGTAGTTAGATTCTTAATGATTTTAAAACTATATAGCCCAACACTTTTAAAAAATTTTTATTTCAAGAGTTGAAGTTTTTCCTAATATAGGAATTGGGCCTACCCTCTAGGAGGGAATCGTTCATGGGGCTCTTTTAGCCCACCCACACTTTGGCTAGAGAACTGGGCTTCCCCGGGATGGTGGTCACTGCTCAGAAGGACCAAGAGCAAGAGGGCATGGGAGACCCTGAACTCCCTGGTAGAATGCAAACTACACGGGAGCCAGGGGCCAGTGGTGGGGATTGCAGGCTTTCCCCAGGACTTTTCCCCCACCCTGCCCTGGCTCTGTGCACCTGCTGGGTTAGACACTGCTATTTGAGTTTGTTCCTTTTGTGAGTTGTCACTTGAGGTTGTTCAGAGTACACGTTCCCAATTCTGTCCCAGAGGTGATGGACAAAAGTGCAGTGCTGCCTCACACGTGTGGAGTATTTGCCCAATGGGCATGGCTCCTGGGTCTTACGTAAATGTCTTCTTGGATGATTTACAGTTGCCTAGAATAAAACCTGCTTTCAGCAAAAGAAAAAAAAAGACTGATGTCAGATGTTTTCTCCATTTGTCAAGAACACTAACACTCCTGGGGCCAAAGGGTTGGGGTGTAGGACAGACAAGAAGAGGATATGAACAAACATACCTGGAGGACCATTGCACAGCAGTGGAGAGCTGACCACTTGGGTGTTGGTTATTGGGAGGGAGACAGAGTACCATGTAAAGAAAGGCAAATACCACAACTAGGCCGCTGTGCCGGAAGCTGGCTTAGACTTCCATGTGTACTGCACCAAAGGTACCTGAGCTGTGTCCTGTCCTGATTTTTCCACCTCCTGTTTGTGGAGTGGTTTAATGTAGCCAGTTTCCTGACTTCCATTGTGTGTATGTGTGAGGTGGGAGCAAAATAACAAAATTTAGTCTTGGCTCTCCAGCAAAGTGAAGTCTCCTCATGAAGCAAGCAAGGAAGTTTCTCTGGAGGTAGGGACAGCTGTGTAATAGTCAAACCACTGGTAACATATACTGAGCACTTCAGTGCTAGGTATTGTTTTAATTTCTTTACCTGGGCAGGAAAGCCCACGAGTTTCTTATTTCCAGTTAACTACCACCAAAGAGTCAGAAGTAGAACAGGGGTGCAAGTGACAGAGCACTAACTTTAAGGGGGGAAACCAAAAAAAAAACTCATAAAACAGTAATCAAGCCCTGAGTTCAAGCCCTAAGACTGGCACCAAAAAAAAAGAAAAAAAGTCTTGAGCACCAGGGTGCTGGTGATTTATGCCTATAATCCTAACATTTCAGGAGGCTAAGACCTACAGGATCACGGTTCAAAGCCAACCTGGTCAGAAAAATCCTTAAGACTCATATCCAACTATCCAACAAAAAGTTGGGCTGGAGGCATGTCTCATGTGATAGTGTCAATCATGAACAAGTAAAGTTGGTGAGTGCCAGGTTCCTGAGTTCAAGTCCTGTTTCTGGCCAAAAATAAAGTAGTTCTCAAACAACTCTTGTGATTCACCATTGTTGACCTATGTTCTGAGGCATTGTGGTCTCAGCCTGCTTTAGAGCTCATGTAACCACAGGTGCTATCGCTTCTGGAGGGTACAAGTCCAAATGTCAGGGTCTCTGTGCCCGCACTGGCACGCCCAGGAGCTGCAAGGACAGCTAAACTGAGGGGGATGTACAGGCGATTACACACAGGCATTCCACGAATGATGCAACAGATGAACCTCCCATCTGCTCCAGCTGTCCCAGACTGCCAGTCTGTGCCGAGAGGTGCTGAGAAGAAAACAGGGAGGAGACTGTTGGAAGCACAGGAAGGAGCAAGTTAGATGAACACACAGGACAGCAATGTCAGGCATCACCACCTTGTCCTCCCTCCTTCCAGTTCGCACGCTCAGGAGTTCCTCAGTGACCTAACTGTGCCTACCCCTCACTTTACAACCGGCATTGTCCTGGAGCACAGCTGCACATGGGCTTTCTTTCCTCAGAGCCCTCCAAAGGGATTCTCCAGCTACTAATCAGGATCAAATGTTGGTACAGAACTGAAGGCCTGGGACTGGGAATATGGCCTAGTGGTAAAGTGCTCGCCTTTGTATACATGAAGCCCTGGGTTCGATTCCCCAGCACCATATACATAGAAAAAAGCCAGAAGTGGTGCTGTGGCTCAAGTGGTAGAGCGCTAGCCTTGAGCAAAGAGAAGCCAGGGACTGTGCTCAGGCCCTGAGTTCAAGGCCCAGGACTGGCAACAAAAACAAAACAAATAAACAGAACTAAAGGTTTCCACAACCTGCCCCACCCTTCCTCTTTACCTCCTGCTCTCAGTTACCTTGCTGCTGCTTTAGGCTTCTGCACTATTCCCTGCAGAATCCCTGAGCTCTTCCCAGAGAAGCCCTGTCCTTTTCAGTGTTCCAGCTTCTGGGAGAGTTCCCCATCAATTGTTTTTTTCCCTTCTTTGCCAGTACTGGGTCTTGAACTTAGGGCCTGGGCACTGTCCCTGAGCTGCTTTCTTGCTCAAGGCTAGCACTCTGCCACTTGAACGACAACACCACTTTTGGCTTTTTCTGTGGTAATGAGGAATCCAACCCAGGACTTCTGCATGCTAGGCAAGCACTCTACCACTAAGCCACATTCTCAGCCCCATCAGTTTATTTTAAGTGAGCAAATATATTAACAGGAACTATTACTTAGCCAGTTTTAAAGACATGGGATATGTCAGTGAACATCCTGGCCTTCACTGAGTTTATGTTATATTAAAATCTAGTTTTTGTTTTTTGTTTTTTTTTCTTGGCCAGTTGTGAACTCAGGGCCTGGGCACTGTCTCTGAGCTCTTTCATTCAAGGCTAGTGCTCTACCATTTTGAGCCACATTGCCAATGTCGGGTCTCTGTGTGTGTGTGTGTGTGTGTGTGTGTGTGTTTGTTTGTTTGTTTGGTGGTGGTTGATTGGAGATATGAATCTCACGGACTTTCCTGCCTGGGCTGTCTTTGAACTTTGAGTCTCAGATTTTGGCCGCCTGAGTAGCTAGAATTACAAGCCTCAGCCACCAGCATCTGCTTTTTTTTTTTTTTTTTTTGCCAGTCCTGGGCCTTGGACTCAGGGCCTGAGCACCATCCCTGGCTTCTTCCCGCTCAAGGCTCATCTCTGCCACCTGAGCCACAGCGCCCCTTCTGGCCATTTTCTATATATGTCGTGCTGGGGAATCGAACCAAGAGCTTCATGTGTAGGAGGCAAGCACTCTTGCCACTAGGCCATATTCCCAGCCCGCAGCATCTGCTTTCTAGTTTCTTTTTCTACTGATGTCTTGCACAGCCCTATGTTAGTCTAGCTCAGTATTTCATTCTGGTAGTCTTCATACACAAAATGTGGTGTTTTGTTTTTTTTAGGCAAGGTCTCACTATGTAGCTCTGGCTGGCCTTGTGTTTGTAATCCTGCATTAGCCTCCGACGTAGTGGATTACAGCTATGCACCATCTTGCCCAGCTCAATATAAACTGTTTTTGTTTTTGCCAATCCTGGGGCTTGAACTCAGGGCCTAGGCACCGTCTCTGAGCCTCTCTGTGCTCAAGGCTAGAGTTCTACCATTTAAGCCACAGTGTCACTTCCGGCTTTTTCTGTGTATGTCTGTAATTTGTTTCAGGTGAAGTTACTTCAACAAAAACTTAGAAAATGCTAAATATTTAATGGGATTATAACATGATGTAATTCTTAAATGTAATACTTCATCACCTTGCCCCAAATCCTAGGGGTACACCTTAGAGAGGGCAATGATTTGTTTATCTACTTAGTATATGTTAGCTAAACCTACTTTTGTTTGGCTTAAAAATTTGGGAAAATAATCTCGCTCAAAAAAGAACATGGAGAAAGAAATCTGGTGAGTTCACTGGTGCCAGTGGCTCATGCCTGTACAGTAATCCTAGCTACTCAGAAGGTTGAGATCTGAGAACTACAGTTCAAAGCCATCCCAGGCAGTAAAGTCTGTGAGACTCTTATCTCCAATTAACCATCAGAAAACTGGAAGTGACACTCTGGGGTACAGTTACATAATAAGGCAGTGAGTACGTTTCTTGTGATAACTTACATCCTCATTTTTCTTTCCTTTCCTTAGATCAGGTAGGCATATATGCAATACCCAGTGTGCCAAAATCATATACAGTAAGCACATAGAGTACGCAAAGTGGCAGTCTTGAGTGCAAAAGCTCAGAGGCTGCACCCAAGCCCTGACTGGCAGACAAAAAAAAACAAAAGAACAAAAACATGAAGCAAACCCAAATAAAAAAACAAAAACTGTAGATTTCTTGTAGGAAGGGTTTACTGGATTGTTGGACAAAGATCATAAGATGAATTAGAAATACAGAAAAGGCAGAAAAAGAAAACCTCCACGGCACACGGCAAGTCTTACTGTCTATCCAGGAGCTGTTTCTGGCTTTCCAGAGGAATGTTCTCTGGTTTCAGAGTAGGGAAATGGGAGTGGTTCATTCAACAGGCTTCAGGGCTTCTTAGAGATGGGATCTTGCAAGGGAAGACAGTAGCTGAGTCCCGGTCCTTGCCTGTAAGCGAGGAGGGCAAGAGTGGCCAGCCTGGGTCGGCAGAGTGGCCCCACAGGCAGAAGCTCAGGCTGCGATGGAATCCTGGCTGGCATCTCAGCCTGGAACCAAGCTGGCATCTCAGCCAAGTTCAGACCGGGTACGGCAGACAGCGTGGCAGGGACTCTGCAGCCAGGGCCTGGTGAGGGAGAAAGAAGAGATCTGGAATCAGAGGTTGCTATTTCCGAGCTCAGGAGTAGGGAGCCAAGGGCTCCCCGCTGCCAGCAGTGTGGATGGAATCCCAATTCTTGCTCCTGGGGGGCAGGTGCTCTTCTGCTGAGCTACACACCCCAGCCACTCGGCTAGTTCTTTTTTCACGTGTGTGTGTCTCCTGGGGTTTGAACTCAGGGCAGGGCCTGGGCCATGTCCCCAAGCTTTTGCGCTCCGGGCTAGCACTCTAGCGCATGGAGCCTCAGCATCATTTGCGGTCTTCCGGTGTTATTGGAGGTTAAGAGTCTCAGGGACTTTCCTGCCGAGGCTGACTTTGAACCACGATCCTCAGGTCTCAGCCTCCTGAGTAGTTAGGATGATAGGCGTGAGCCCCCAGCGCCCACTTTCTCCCTGTTTCTGAAAACAAATTTCTTTCCATTTGTTCTGGGAAACTAAAAAGCAAGTTTTAAAGCCTTTTTTTTTAAAAAAAATCTCTTTTTGGTAACTTTTCCTGGCTTTCCCTGTAACTCAACGTGTACTTTTTCCAAACACACGAGGCCCCTCAGGGTCCGTTAAAGCCGTGGAACAGTCTGAGCACCCCTAGGGCGGCCCCGAGGCGCTCCCTGCTTCCCGCGCGCGCTCCGGAGACGCCTGCCCGTCTCCCTCCCCGCGCTCTCCCCGGGCTCCCGCACCGGCCGCCCGCCGGGCTCGACGCGGTGAGCTCGGGCCAGGGTCCGCGGCCGCCCGCGGGGTGGAGCGCGGCGCGGCGCGGCGGGCGTGCGGTCCTACGGGCTGCAGGGGGCGCTGTGCGCGCCCCGGGGCGCAGCTCCTTTTAAAGGGCCGGCGAGGCACGTGGCTCCGGACTCAGCTCGCGGCCGCCCGGCAGGAGTTCCGAAGCTGAGCCGCTCCCGCCCACCGCTGCCGCCGCCGCTGCCGCCGCCGCCGCCCGCCTCAGGCCCGACCGGCCGGCCCCGGGACCGCAGACCAGCGAGGACGCGGGAAGCCATGGCCGAAGCGGCGTCCGCCCCGGTAAGCGCTCCGGCCCGTGGACGCGGCGCGGGGAAGGCCGCAGACGCGTGGGCCCGACCGGCCGCGGGAGCGCCCGCCGCGGCCTCCCGCGTCGGCCCGCCCGGCCTCCCGCCGCGGCCACCCGCCTCGGCCCGCCCAGCCTCCCGCCCTCGTCCCGCCCGGCCTCCGGCCCTCGTCCCGCCCGGCCTCCCGCCCTCGGCCCGCCCGGCCTCCGGCCCTCGTCCCGCCTGGCCTCCCGCCGCCCTAGGCCCGCCCGGCCCGCCGCGGCCTCCCGCCCTGCCCTCAGTCTTCCCCGCCCGCCGCGGCCTCCCGTCCTCGGCCCGCCCGGCCTCCCACCGCCCTCGGCCCGCCCGGCTCGCCGCGGCCCTACCCAGAGCCGCCGAGCGAGCCAGCGAGCGCGGCCCAAACGCCCGGCGCGCCGGCGAGCCACCGCGGTCCATCCCACCGCAGCTCTGGGAGCCCAGACGACGTCGCCCCGTGGACCCGCACTGCGGCCCGGCCGTTGTTCCGCTTGAAGCCCCGCGCTGAGGGAGCCGGCGGCCGAGGCCCGGAGGCCCCGCGGCCGCTCACCAGGTGGACGTGGCCCGGGCCGGCCAGGGCCGAAAGGAGGCCACCTTGGAGATTCCCGGTGGTCCGCTGAACTGCTTCCAACAGGGCTTGGGGATTTTTATTTATTTGTAAAGTGTTTATTTTAACAGTTTTATTGTGCTACCTAGACAACGTGCTAGTCCCGAGAAAATAATCCTTGGGTCATCTTGACACAAGAAACACATTTGTAAAGCGCTCAGTAGTTGGTATCTACTATTATTAACATCTCCCGGCAAAGTTCCGGGAATCAGTTTCCTGGCCGCTTTCCGAGGGGTTGGTGAGTTTGCAGCGTATCTTACTTTGTTTCCCTGAGTACAAGGTAGAAAAAAAAAGAGCTGCGATTCTGCAAGTTTTGACCCTGTCGTGTGTGGGGACTGGAAAGCAAAGGCTTAGGATCTGTCTAGGTGACACTGTCACCCTGGCCAGATGGGGTCTACTTCTTCAGTACCTTCTTGATCATTCCTTCCGGCATTTCTGCTCCTTGCCCTCACACCAGATATCGCAGGAATCCCCCAACAGGACTGATTTGCCCCACTCTTGTTAACCTGATCTGTGTCATTAGCATTATAACTACAGCCATCCCTAGGGAAGATCTAGTGTTGGAGTTTGTTATTCATTTTTGTACTAGGTTTGAAGGCTGTCTCTGAACCTTTCCACCTAAGGCTGGTGCTCTACTACTTGAGCCACAGGAACCAGGAAGTGGTTCCTGGTTCCTCTACTTTTTCCTGGTTAATTGGAGATAAGTCTTAATGGACTTCTCTACCATAGCTGGCTTCAGACAGCAATCCTCAGATCTCAGCTGCTTGAGTAGCTAGGATTACAGAGCTACTGGTGCCAAGCACAATATCTTTCTGAAAAAAAGTTTTTCTTAGGATTTGTTGAATCTTTGGATCTAGAACCTTTGGGTAGGCAGGGGAAAACTCATTTCTGTACAGAATTTTTCTTTCTTTTTTTTTTTGGCCAGTCCTGGGGCTTGGACTCAGGGCCTGAGCACTGTCCCTGGCTTCTTTTTGCTCAAGGCTAGCACTCTGCCACTTGAGCCACAGCGCCACTTCTGGCCATTTTCTGTATATGTGGTGCTGGGGAATCGAACCCAGGGCCTCATGTATATGAGGCAGGCACTCTTGCCACTAGGCCATATCCCCAGCCTCAGAATATTTCTTGTAGAGAAGGATTACATCACCTTTTTTTTTTTTTTTTTGCCAGTTCTGGGGCTTAAACTCAGTGCCTGAGTACTGTCTCTGGCTTCTTTTTGCTCAAGGCTAGCACTCTACCACCTGAGCCACAGCGCTACTTCTGGCTTTTTTCTGTGTATGTGGTGCTGAGGAATCAAACCTAGGGCTTCATATATGCTAGGCAAGCACTCAACCACTAGGCCACATTCCCAGCCCCAGATCAACTTTTTAAAAAATTTTTATTTTATTGTCAAATTGATGTACAGTGGTTACAGTTTCATATGTTAGGCCTTGGGTACATTTCTTGTACTGTTTGTTACCTCCTCCCTCATTCCCCCCTCCCCCTTTCCCTCTCCCCCCAGGAGTTGTTCAGTTGGTTTACACCAAATGATTTTGCCCACATCAACTTTTAACAACATCTCTATCGTCCCTTTACAATGATAGGTGTTCAATAATTTTTGCTGAATGAATACATTGCTTAATTGTTAAATAAGTAGCTACTGTGCACCAGCTGTGAGATACTCTCCAAAGCTGGGACAGCCAGTTGCAGGAACCCATGAGAGATCACACTGGTTGGAATGTAGCAAATAACAGGGCAGATGTGAGGTCAGAGGCTGGTGATATCCTGGGCGCTGCTGGGAGCTTTTGAAGAGTTTTTTGGATTGTTTTTTGGTTTTGCCAGTCCTGGGACTTGGACTTGGCCTGACCACTGTCCCTGGCTTCTTTTTGCTCAAGGCTAGCACTCTGCCACTTGAACCACAGTGCCACTTCTGGCTGTTTTCTGTATATGTGGTGCTGGGGAATTGAACCCAGGGCTTCATGTATATGAGGCGAGCACTCTTGCCACTAGGCCATATTCCCAGCCCTTTTGAAGAGTTTTAACTTGAGCATAGAAATGATGTTTGTGCTTTAAAGGATTACTGACCACTCCGTAGACAGTGTTGGGGCAAAGATGAGAAGAGGAGAAATCAGTGAGTGGAATTGCAGTGGCCCAGGCAAAAGTAATCGGGGCTTGGGCTAGGTAATGGCAGAAGGGAAGGAGAAACATGAGCAGATTGGAGATGATTTCGGAAGTCAGATGGATTGGATTTGATGGTGATCTAACTGAAGGATGAGAGCAATGGAGAGATGAGATGTTACTTTGTCTTTCCAACAAGGTTCTCAGCAGCATAAGCCAGAACTGGGCACTGTACGTGTTCCAGAAGGGCCCCACATCTGACACCCATCTGAGCTGCTGAAGTGTGATGGAGAGAGAACATCCACCTGACTAGTTCATAGGGTTCCTACATAGGGCTCACACTGGTGCTGGCCTGGTCTCCTGACTGGTTGCTGTCCAGCCTCCTGCCCCCTCAGCCCGCCGAGGCTTCCACATGGAGCTGCTGGGGCAGCGAACGTTCTTGTTTGCATTTGAGTTATTCAGGACAAGGTTTCATTATGCAGACCCAGCTGGTCTCCAGTTGTCCTTTGGTCTTGAACTCCGGATCCTCTTGCCTGGTTAGGGGGGAACAGCATGGTCGGCCCTGAAGGAGAGTTTGATAATGTCTCTTTTCCCTTTGGGAGCAGGTTCCTGGGAGGGACCAGCAGAGGAGTGAGAGGCCTCCCAGCCCTCCTTCGCCCCAGCCAGCTGCAGAGCAGAGCTCCTACCTCTACTCCACGGAGATCACCCTGTGGACCGTGGTGGCCGCCATTCAGGCCTTGGAGAAGAAGGTGGACTCCTGTCTTGCCCGCTTGCTGACTCTGGAGGGACGCACCGGGACAACCGAGAAGAAGCTGGCCGACTGCGAGAAGACCTCCGTGGAGCTTGGCAGCCAGCTGGAGGGCAAGTGGGCCGCGCTGGGGACCCTGCTGCAGGAGTACGGGCCGCTGCAGCGGCGCCTGGAGAACATGGAGAACTTGCTGCGAAACAGAAACTTCTGGATCCTGCGGCTGCCCCCGAGCACCAAGGGCGAGGCCCCCAAGGTAGCCTCTAGATGCCCTGGAGTGGGGAACCCAAGGGTGTGTGCGTGAAAGCGTGTGGGTGAGCGCGGTGACCCTTGTGCTTCCAGGTGCCCCTGACCTTTGATGATGTTTCTGTGTATTTCTCCGAGTGGGAGTGGGGCAAGCTGGAGGACTGGCAGAAGGAGCTCTACAAGCACGTGATGCAGGGCAACTACAAGATGCTGGTGTCCCTGGGTAAGGCCGTCTGGGAGGGTCTGGGCCTCGGTGAATAGTTGGGCCCTGCATTCTCTGCTTTGCACAGCTGGGTCCCATCTCTTTCCATTTCTCTTCCCTGCTCTGCATGCAGATTATGCCATCTCCAAACCTGACATCCTCACCAGGATAGAAAGGGGAGAGGAGCCCTGTCCTGAAGACTGGGACCAGGAAAAGAGTGAGGAGAAGTCTGCTTGCCCAAAGGAGTCAGGCACTGGTGAGTGTGGGCACAGGATGAGAGGCCCCATCTTCTTGGGTGTCCTGCACCATCTGGGAGCTAGGAGGGGAGCTGGCATCCCTAATCCAGAGCAGTCCTCCCTGCCCATGGCCGCCCAGGCAGGCACAGGGAGAGGGCTTCTCCTCCAAGCCCGATGGTTTCCGCCTCTGCCCAAAGGGTGTGGGTAGGCTCTGAGGCTTGGGTGGCTGACGTAGAGCCAGCAGTCAGCGGGTACTTCATGACTAACCGATTATCAGTAACGGTGGCAGCACCGCAGTACTACTGTCACCACTAGACACCTTCCGGAGCATCCATGCCCACCTGCCCCAGCTCAGCCTGTAGCAGGAAGCCACCGCCATGTAGGTAAACTTCCAAAAGATGGGTTCTCGGGGGCCCAGGACTGGGGCCTGTTCTTCCCATGGTGATGTGGGACTGTGGCTCTCATGGTAAGTGCCTGTCAGAATTTAAAGAGTAAGATAAATTTAAATTTAAATAAAACATTTGAAAGTAAGTAGAATCCAGGTGCTGGTGGCTCACTCTGTAATCCTAGTTACTGAAGAGGCTGAGGTCTGAGGATCATGTTTCAAAGCCAGCTGGAGCAGAAAAGGCTATGAGCCTTTATTTCCAATGAATCGTCAAAATGTCAGAAGTGGAGCTGTGGCTCAAGTGGTAGAGTGCAAACCTTGGGCAAAACAAAGCTTAGGGGTAGACCCCAGGCCCTGAGTTCAAGTCCCAGGACCAGCATTAATAATAAGTGTAAGTAGTAGGACAGTGAACCTCCCAGTGATTATCATCTAGACTTAACAGCCACCCAGATTTCACTACATTTGTGTATCATCTCCATTTCTTTTCTTTCTTTTTTTAACCAGTCCTAGAGCTTGAACTCAGGGCCTGCGCTCTGTCCCTGAGTCTCTCTGTGCTCAAGGATAGTGCTCTACCACTTGAGCCACAGTGCCACTTTCAGCATTTTCTGTGTCTGTGGTATTGAGGAAGCAAACCCAGGGCCTCATGCGTGCTAGGCGACACTAAGTCACATTCCCAGCCCCCTCATCTCCTTTTCTAAGTGTAATCATACAGCACTGCTATATCCAGTTCTATTTCCCCATAGATATTTGCTAAGCTAATTCTAATAGCTTAAAGCCCACATGTTACATTTGGTTTATATAAGCCAAAGTACAAAAAAGTCCCCCTCCTGTCCCCTCCCCACTGGCATCGGAAGAGTCCAGTGAGGCCTCCCGAGACTGAAGCCTGTCTCTGGGGAGGATCCTCCTGCTGGCTCCAACTGGGAATGCCACAGTTTGCAGTGTGACTTCGGCTCTATTTTGGCTCTGGGGCGCTGCAGCTCTCCTATGCTGTCAGTGTCCCCCATATCCAGCCGTACCAGGCCTCAGCTCTAGTTTTTGCTCTTTGTCCCTTGAACGGTAAGAGTGTCATATTTTGATGCAGTTCTCCTTTTTTCCCTCTCGGGGTTCCTTGTGCTGCGTTGGAGAGTTTAGCTCTCTTCGCACGTGCAGGGGAGTCAGCAGGGACACTGGCAGGTCCAGATCCAGCCTGGACGTTCATTCTCACCTCTCTTAACTGACCAGCTCAGGTCACCAGTCCCTTGGCAGAGAACTACCACCTGTGTTGAGTCTCCGACACATCCTGATTCTGTAGACTCTGCAGTTCAGAAAAGGGCAGGGTGGGCGGTTCAAACTCATGTGTGTTGGTAGGACCATGTTCTCCAGTGATTCAGGATTTCCTGTGGGAACATTTCTGCTCGTTGTCTGATTTCAGACTGTTCTCAGTGCTTGGAGACCAGGGCTGTGGACCTTCAGCCCATTTCCTGTCACATGATAGATTCCTTCAGCTCTTTGCCATTAAGCTTTTGCTGATGTTTCTTTCTCTTTCCCAGTTTCTTTCTTCCTTAAAGAAACACAGGCATTCTTTTTTTTTTTTTTTGCCAGTCCTGAGGCTTGAGCTCAGGGCCTGAGCACTGTCCCTGGCTTCTTTTTGCTCAAGGCTAGCACTCTGCCACTTGAACCACAGCGCCACTACTGGCTTTTTTCTGTATATGTGGTGCTGAGGAATCGAACCCAGGGCTTCATGCATGCAAGGCAAGCACTCTACCACTAAGCCACATTCCCAGCCCCAACATAGACATTCTTAGGAGTTGCTTGTGGAGGGAAGTCACATGTGCTCATTTGGGGGCTGCAGCATTTAAAGTTTGTACGTGGCAACACCTGGGTTTTTGCCCAGTGCCGCAGTCACCCTGATAGCTGGTGGCACATACATCGCTGTTTCTCCTTAAATGTTCTAGACTCTGCTGCCCTGCCCTGCCCTGCCCTGCCCTGCCCCATAGGGTTCTCTCAAGGATCCACCGGGCTGTGCAGAGCGCTGTTCCCTGACATGGAGGTTTCCGTGGGGATCCTGGCTGCTGCCTAGACAATCATCTCGTCATCACACCCTGTCCTTGGTCTGACATGGCAGGACTCCAGGGACTCTGCATGTAGCCGCTCCCCGTTGTCCATCCATAAGAGGGACGCTTCCCAGGGCAGCCTCGATGTTGTAAGTTGTTGAACTCAATCGATTTGCATCCCCCAGGCCTCCCTCCACAGCCAGAGTGTGTCCCTCACCCCCTCAGCCCCACCCAGGAGGAGCCGAGAGAGCAGACCCCTGAGCAGCAGCAAGATGAGGAAGTACGAGGGCCCCTACCAGGGCCTGGCACGGGTGAGTGAGGACAGCCAGCTGGGACGGTGATGTGAATGGAGGGAGGGGGGCTGGGGGTGCATTTGGGCTGAGCTTGACAGCATCCTAGGCTCCTGGGAAAGGGGCACCTGAAATGGGCCTCAGGGAAGGTACAAGAAAAGGTGTGAACGGGGCTCTAGGGGTCTGGGCACACCTGCCTGGCTGGGCAAGAGCAGGGCACCGGCTGGGCCTACTGGGATTTTATCCAGTGGTCGCGTCCACGTGGCACGGTGCTGGGGCTGCTGGTGGGGTGAGGGGCAGTTTCTCAGGGTTCTTTTGAGAGACCTGCTGGGACCCCTAGCTTTAGTCAGCCCTCTGGCGTTCCCTCTCCCCAGTCTGGCTGTTGTTCTCAGGCTGTTTCTGCCTGTCTTCCTCTGAAACTGAAACACAGAGGGCGCTTAACTTGGCATTTGGCTATGGCCCCAGAGCCTTGTTTCAGTCTCAGTGTTCATTGGGCTAGTCCCACTTTTCCTGCCCATGTTCTTCCTTCTTGCTCCCAGTCTGACTTCCAGTTCCTGTTGCCTTCTCCCCAGTGGTTTTACCTTGTTCCCCTGGAACAGGACTCCTGTGGGTGTGGGGCGCCCCTCCCTTCCCTGTGCTTCTCCTTCCTGGTCCCCTGGGAAGGTTTGGGCTCTGCTCCTGGAGTTGGCGGGGTGGGGCCTTCCCCAGGAGTCCCAGCCCATGCAGACCTGGAAGCTCTGCAGGAGAGGGCCACTCTCCCATGCAGAGGCACAGCGGGGAGCCTGGAAACCTGCGGGGAGATTGGGGGTGTGACCTTGCCCTCCACATGGAAGCTTGGGGCTTCCTCTTCCAGGCAGGCCCTTAGGCACATCCAGTGGGGAAGGGCCTCATGGGGTGCTGTCTCTCACAGAATTCTCACTGAGCTCCAGCATTCTGTCTTCAATTAAACAAGAGGCAGAATCTTCTGAGGAGTCGCCGCCAACCTCCCCTCCTGCCGGGTGTGGGGATGTCCTGCCGGGTGTGGGGCAAGGTGAGTGAAGCCATGGGCAGAGTGGGGGTGGCCTGGGGAGTGGCTTCCTCCTGGGGGAGAGGGGTAGGTGCTCCTCTGGTCCTGGCCTCCACAGTGCTCTGGCCTGGGCTGGAAAGGCGCTGGTCGGTAGAAAGGCCATTCTTGTGGCTGGGGCTCACTGCCTCTGTCTTGCACCCGGCGGGTGTGTAAGTGTACAGTGGCGTTCAGGCGTTTGGAGTGTGGGTGGGCACAGAGGCCTCTTAACTGGAGTGTGAGGGCATCAGGCCGCTGCTCCTTGTCCTTGAGTCGGGACTCTTGGCATCCTGCCAGCACCTCTGCCATGCTGGACTGCTTCAGGGGCTCTGCTTCTCATGTCTCCCCTCCACCTCCCTTCCATCTGTCTCCCTAGACTGACCTCTGACCCCGCAGGCCTCTGGCTCTGCAGCTTACTCTCTCCTCCCATGGAGTTCTTGGCTCAGCCTCTAGGAATAAAGCTAAGGTGGCAAAAAAGGCCGGGTGGCCAGAGGGAGGACGGGCTTCCTGGTGTCGCGCCTGCATGGGCCTGTGCCCTGCTCTGTGAGCGCCCAGAGGTGGAGGGCACAGGCTGAGCCTGCCTTGGGTGCCCGGAAGCCGGTGCCCATGTGGAGCCGACCACGATTCCTCCGCCAGGTGGCGCCGTGACCGTCAAGACGGAAGCCCAGTCTGAGGATGAGATGGTGCCGGAGCAGCTCTTCCTGGGGTCTGCCAGCCGGCCTACGTGTGGAATCCCCAAAGGGCCCAGAAACAGAACTAGAGGCCCCCGGCGGCGGCACCATGCCCAGGGAGTGTCCAGGGTGCAGGTGGGCGAGCCCCAGGCAGTGGGGGCCACGGGAGAGTCACCCCGGATCCTCCCCCGACGGCGCGAGCGGGCTTTCCCCTGCCCCGACTGTGGGCAGAGCTTCCGCCTGAAGATCAACCTGAGCATCCACCAGCGGACCCACGTGGAGGAGGAGCCCAGGGAGGCTTGGGGCGACGCCTCCTCCACCTGGGGGCAGGATGCCTCCACCCTGGAGCCAGGGGAGGTGGTGGTGCCTGGCCCTGTCATCCGCTGGCTGCCGGAGGAGCCCTCCAGACACCGCGCCCTGGCCGGCCGGGCCTTCCTGGGGCCCAGGCCCACGGCTGCCAAGGTGTACCACTGCAGTGAGTGTCTGCGCTTCTTCCAGCAGCGCAAGAGCCTGCTTCGGCATCAGCGCCTGCACACCAACAACAGCGAGGGCTGGCCCGCCTGCCCCTACTGCGGCAAGGCCTTCCGCCGGCCCTCGGACCTCTTCCGCCACCAGCGCATCCACACCGGCGAGCGGCCCTACCAGTGCCCCCAGTGTGGCCGGGCCTTCAACCGCAACCACCACCTGACAGTACACATGCAGACCCACGCCCGGGGCCAGGAAGGCCTGCACTTCCCTGTGCCCTCCCGCCAGGGGAGCCCGTCCCTGCACATGCCCAGCTATGGGGAGGAGGGCTGACCTGGCAGACCTGTGTTTTGTATCTCTGGGCCTGGCTGGTTCCAGAGAATCTTTCTTCTTCGTTGAAATGGGAAGCAACAACTCTTGGTGACCATGTTTGTATGACAAGGTGCCTCCCTTTTCTAGTTCCTGTTTGACCCTCTTCACTCCCTTCCCTACATTCCTGGCTTGTGAAGGTTCTTGAAGGCTTAGGGGACACCAGTCTTCAGTGGAGTCTGCCTGGCTACCACAGTCTGGGGACCATGCACACCCTAGGCACTTCCACCGGCTCTTTGGAGGTCTGCCCATAGTCCATGTGAGAAACCACAGAGTGGCAGGCCATTTGAGGAAAGGCACTGGAAGTCTGTCTTCTCCTCACTTTGAGACTTACTAACATGGAGCTTTTCTCACACTTTAAGTGTTTGTATTTGCACTGGGGACCAGGCAAGGGCTTGGCGGGGCTGTGGCCTGGGCAGCCTCGCTGGAAGCCAGTCTCCTGGTGTTTCCCAGCTCTGGACAGCTACCCTGTCCTCATTTCTCTGCCTCTGGGCTGCCGTCCATTCTGTACCTCAGCTATCCATTCCCTTGCGAGTGGCTGGTCTTTCCTTCTGGTCTCAGGCTCCTTGGGATTGGGTGACTCTTTGAAAGAATCCCCAAAATGCCTTGAGGGCTAGGCAGGGAAAGCCTAGGTAGACCCTAAGATTCAAACCTTGGTCTGAGAGGAGCTGGTTAGCTCACTGGGGCTCTGGGCCTCTAGGCCTGTGTAGTCATAGTGACTTATTCAGGCTGTGGGTCAAGTTGGGCTCAAGGTCTGGGTCATCCCACCTCACAGTTGTCCATGTCAAATTAAGAGGCATTGGCAGAGAAGAAGCTTGATTCCTGTCCCTCCTTCCAGGTTCAGGGCCTCCTTTTTGATTCCCATTGATCTCTTTGCCTTTTACCCCAGACAGCATCCCTCAGGAAGGACCTTTATCTTCTCGAGTGGAGGTTCTGCCTTGGCTCAGTGAGGTAAGACTTTCACTGTGCTGGTGCCCCAGGGGCTCCTTCACCAAAGAACAGGCTCAAATTGTGTAAATTCAGGCTAGTGTCCACCTCATGGAGAATTCTTAGGGATGGCTGATTTCTTGTGCCTCATAGCACCTTGGGTGCTGTCTATCAACCAGCCTGGAATGTATGGGTGCTTCTGAAGCTGGGGTGATGGGTCCCCAGCTTTTCTTATAGCTTGTTGTTTTGTTTGGCATTATGAGAAAAGGGCAGCATTCAGGCCTGCTCCAGGTTGTCTGGGTCCCTGTTGTCACTTCCTGTTGCCCTTTCGGCATTGGCCACTCTCCCAAAGTCCTGAATAGGCTGGGTCTGGTGGTAACATTGTCATCATCATCACTTGGATACAGGAGTGTATGCAGGTCCCGGATTGTTCAGCCGTGGTCATCTGTACTGGGGGGTCCTGCTCATCTGCTTCCTCGAATCTTGTTTGGGGCTCCACAAGTCAGCTGTCAGCAAGTGCGGGAACCTCTCAGTGCTTAACCCTCAGCTAAAAGAGCTCGTCTCAGGTGTTTTGGGAGGGCTTCCAGGCTATGAATTCTGCCCATTTCCTAGACCTGCTTCTCTAATGGTAAGGCCCTCTGTAAATACAGGTACTCTGGGCTAGATCTATTGCGTTTCCTAGGGCTTTCTGTAGGACTCTGGAGTCCAGGATGCTATATGCTGTCTGGGGCTTAGAACCTGGGTTAGGTTCCAGACTCCTGGCTCTGGGCCTGGCTTCCTCGTTTGTAAAACAGAAATGACTGGGTCATTAAGGACTGAAGTTGGCAGGTCTCTGGCCCTAATCGGTGTTCAATAAACATGGCAGAAATGCATGCAAATGGCGTGGTTACTAAGCGGGAGTGGCTGGTACCAGGCTCAGCTGGTTCAGAGTTACTACTAGGCGAGTGTCAGCCGCGGCCCCTGCAGTCAAAGCGCGCCAGCGAGGTTAGATGCTCACCTGCCGGACGGCCCGAAGCCTCAGTTCACGCCTTGGGGGCGGGACCTCCTGGGGTAGCCAATAGGAAGCTGCCTCCGGGCCGCAGGGTTCCGTCGTGCGCATGGAGAGGGCGGGGCTTCTGGGCTGGCCAATCGGAGAGGGGGCTGGGCCCTGCTAGCTGCGGGGAGGTTAGCGGAGCAGGGCGGTCATCCCCGAGGCTCTGCGGCCGGTTCGTGGTCCTCCGAGCGGCGGGCGCAGAGAGCAGACGCCGCCTGCGGAGAGGGGGCCGGGCCGCCGGAGTGCGGGCGGCGGCGGCTCGTGGGACCGGGCCAGACTGCGCAGAGCCATGGCCGAGGCGGCGGCGGCGGTTCCGGTAAGCGCGGCCCGACCCGGGGCCACGGGGCCGAATTCCGAAACCCGGGAGGGTGTCGCACGCCGCTCTGCCGGCCCTGCCCGGGAGGAAGGAGGGCGAGCACGCCTAGGCACCTCTCCGGGCCGGCCGGGTTCCCGTCCCCGGGCCCCTCCCATCCGCCCAGCGCCGCGGGCCGAGTCGGGCGAGACCTCCGGTGTTTCCCCTCCCCTCCCTCCAGTCCCCACCCGACGGCAGTCAGGATGCATCCCAAGCCCCCTCCCGCCCCGAGAGGGTCTGCATTTGAGGATTGGGTTCCGGGCACCGGTGTGGCTGAACGGTTGAGGGCATCTCCCGCTCGCAGTAGCTTTGCCATGGGTTGTGTGTGTGTGTGTGTGTGTGTGTGTGTGTGTGTGTGTGTGTGTGTGTGTTTGCTTTTTTCTTTTGCCAGTCCTGGGGCTTGAACTCGGGGCTTGAACTCAGGGCCTGGGCACTGGGCATGGTCCCTGCCTTCCTTTGCGCAAGCACTCTTTCACGTGAGCCACAGCTCCACTTCCAGCTTTTCCTATAGATGTGGTGCTGTGGAACCCGGGGTTTCGTTCATGCCAGGCAAGCACTCTACCACTAGGACACATTCCCGGCCTGCCTTGATTTTATTAATTTTAATTTGTGTGTTGGTACTGAGACTTGGACTCAGGGCCTGGACGCTGTCCCTTTGCTTTTTTGTTTTGTTTTGTTTTGTTTTGCTCAAGGCTAGCACTCTGCCACTTGAGCCACAGCTTCACTTCTGGCTTTTGGCCATTAATTGGAGATGAGAGACTCACAGATCTATTTACCTGGGCTAGCCTTGAATCTCCATCCTCAGATCTGAGCCTCCTGAGTAGCTAGTATAATAAGCAAAATCCAGTGCTTAGCTTTTGCAATTGTTTTAGAGACATTCCTGAATGCCAGATTTATGCCAAGGACATGAAGATGTTTGTCTGTAATCTGTGAAGACTGTTTTTGTTTCTTTTCAGCAACTCTTTGTTGTGTGGGTCAGAGGCCAGACTCCTGAATGGAGCTATTGAACTCCAACGGGAGGAAGGGACAGGTGTCAGCTGACCAGTACATAGTATGTGATAGGAACTTTGCGGATTCCTTTTTTTTGGAGAAGTCTTTTTTTTTTTTTGGCCAGTGGTGGTGGGGTGGGGGCTAAGGGAGAAGGAGAGGGGGAGGGCGCGGGTGGGGGGCTGATCCTGGGGCTTGAACTCAACACTTGGGCAATGGCTCTGAGCCTCTTTGTGCTCAAGGCTAGCACTCTACCACTTGAGCAACAGCACCACTTCCAGCTTTTTCTAAGTAGTTTATTGGAGATATGAGTCTCATGGACTTTCCTGCCTGAGCTGGCTTTGAACTGCAATCTTCAAATCTCTACATCCTGAGTAGCTAGGATTACAGGCATGACTACCAGTGCCTGGCTTGGGAGAAGTCTTACAGAAACTTAGTTGCATAAAATTAGATTAATCACAATCTTAGGTCAGACTTTCTGGCCATTGGTCCATAGACTTTATCTCCCCCCCCCCATGAAAAGCAGAAAAAAAATGTAAGATTATTGGAGAGAGAGAGAGAGAACATGCTTTTTCAAAATTCCCTTAGGGTATTTTGTTCAGACCACCACTTTAGGAAGTAGGAATGCCATGATGTATAGGAGAAGTGTGGATTAATGTCACAGTGCACCAGGGTTCAGTGATAGGAAAGGCACTGAGTCAGTGTCTGATAGAAATTGAAATGGGAGGGGCTGGGAATATGGCTATTGGTAGAGTGCTTGCCTTGTATGCATGAAGCCCTAGGTTCGATTCCTCAGCACCACATATATAGAAAAAGCCAGAAATGGCCCTGTGGCTCAAGTTGGCAGAGTGCTAGCCTTGAGCAAAAAGAAGCCAGGGACAGTGTTCAGGCCCTGAGTACCAAGCCCCAGGACTGGCAAAAAAGAAAGAGAAAAGAAATTGAAATGGGAGTTCTTATGTTATATCTCAGCTCTCCCTGCTGAGGCTTTAGACACTCCCCCCCCGCTTGTCCTGGGGCTTGAACTCAGGACCTGGGCGCTGTTCAAAGCTAGCACTCTACCACTTGAGCCACAGCACTACTTCCAGCTTTTTTTTTTTTTTTTGGTAGTTTATTGGAGATCGACACATGGGCTTTCCTGCACAGGCAGGCTAGGAACCGTAATCCTCAGATCTCAGCCTCCTGAGTAGTTTGGATTATAGGCATGAGCCACTGGTGCCCTGGCCATCAAGCATCCTGCTGGATTCTTCATTTTCATCACTTCTAGTAATATACCACATACACATTGTCCATCTCCTGTTGGCAAGGTCTTCTTTGCAGAATCTCCCAGCTCTGCCTACTCTGGGGTGCTGGCTATCTATCTCTGGCCTCTGGTTCTTGGCATTTAGGGCCTGACTTCCCCTTGGGCTGTTTGCTAAGACCCCTGGGTAACAGGTGTGAGAGGAATTCACACACCCTCCTTAGAGATCAACCAAGTCCAGAACCACAGGGCTTCCCCCATCTCTGGCCTTGTACTGGAATTAGGGGAGGTTGTGCTCTAAGGAAGCCCAGGTATGGACTGGATCCCTGGCAGACTTTCTGGGTTCAGGTTTCTCATTCACTTCCTGGCTGCTGCTGCTGCTGCTGGGCTGTATTCCTAGAGGAAGAAAAGATAATTAGTGAAATATCTGACTAACCTAAACAAGTAGAAGAGCTGGTATTCAAGTCCATTATACTCCACCAGTTTATGATGAAAGTGATTGCTTTTTCATTTTCTGTATCAGGGTTACAGATTTTTTTTTTCCCCACCCAAAGGATTGAGCGAGTCTAGTATTTTTGGTTTTTTTTTTTTTTTTTTTGGCCAGTCCTGGGCCTTGGACTCAGGGCCTGAGCACTGTCCCTGGCTTCTTCCCGCTCAAGGCTAGCACTCTGCCACTTGAGCCACAGCGCCACTTCTGGCCATTTTCTGTATATGTGGTGCTGGGGAATTGAACCTAGGGCCTCGTGTATCCGAGGCAGGCACTCTTGCCACTAGGCCATATCCCCAGCCCCTATTTTTTGTTTTTGTTTGTTTTAGTTTTTGTCAGTCCTGGGTCTTGAGCTCAAGGGCTTGGGCACTGTCCCTGGCTTCTTTTTGCTCATGGCTAGCACTCTGCCACTTGAGCCACAGCGCCACTTCTGGCCTTTTCTGTGTATGTGGTGCTGAGGAATCGAACCCAGGGCTTCATGCATGCTAGGTGAGCACTCTGCCAGCAAGCCACATTCCCAGCCCCAAGTATAGTGTTTGATGTCTTTGTCCAGCAGGTAGAATCTATCTGGGGCCTGATCAATGAATGTGACACCTGAAAGAAATCTCCCCCATTCCAGGGAAACCCTGATTTCCTTTGTCTGGGAATGGGTCTGGGCCCTCTCCTGGGATGACTCTTATTCTTGCGTCTGATTGCAGGAATGGCATGCGGGGACCGACCTCCAACGGGAGGCCCAGATTCAGTCTGCAGAGATCTCCCTTTTGGCCATCTTGGCTACTGTTCAGGCAGTGGAGAAGAAGATGGAGTCTCAGGCTGTCCAGCTTCAAAGCCTGGAAGTACGAACAGGGGCAGCTGAGAAGAAGCTGGCCGACTGCGAGAAGACCTCCGTGGAGTTCGGGAACCAGCTGGAGGGCAAGTGGGCCGTGCTGGGGACCCTGCTGCAGGAGTACGGGCTGCTGCAGCGGCGCCTGGAGAACATGGAGAACCTGCTGCATAACAGAAACTTCTGGGTCCAGCAGCTGTCCCCGGGCACCAAGGGCGAGGCCCCCAGGGTATTGAACTGACTCCAGACCCTGTCAGGAAGGGTGGTAGGAGGCCCTTGGGCTGTTGAGGCCTAACCTCTTGGTGCCTAATGATAGTCCCCAGTGGACGTGAAGGGGCTTTAGAAATGTCCGGAGGACATTGTGTCTGGAAAAGTGTCTGCTTTGACAGGTGGGGTATGGTTGTCGGGAGGGAAACAATTGTACAGCGACAGTTGCATATCTTGTTCCAGAATGATCTCTGAGAATGAGGACTGGCTCAAGCGTAGTCCACATGCAGAATAGATGATAGGAATAGAATAGCAGGAGAGGGGTGGGGACTCCAAGAGCCATGACCCTGTGTCCCCAGCTGCTGGCTCTTGCCTGTCATCTGAAGCACGTGTGGTAGATAGGAGCTGTCATGTTCCCACAGGTGGGGCCAGAAGGGCCCCCTGGTTTGGAGGCAGCTGGTTCTGGCTGTTCTCTGAAGTTGTCGGGATTCGCTGAGGGTGCTGGGGACCTGTTTTTCCAGGCTCCCGTGAGTACTGAAGACATGACGGGGTGCTTCTCTGAGCAGGAAGGCAGTCTAGAAGAGTGGCAGAAGGAACTCTGCAGGCACGCGAAGGGACGCCAGGAGATGCTGGGACCCCTGGGTAAGAGGCCAGCCCCAGGAGCCTGCAGGCCTTGATTTCATCCTTTGGTTCACTTTGTTGGGACTTGGGTCAGAAAGCTGCATTGAGATTGGTCCTCTGCCTTCACCCAGACAGGTAGAAAGTGTCTAATAACCACTTTTAGGTCTTACATAGTAAATGCAGAAAGGTTATATAGCTAATCCAAGGCCCTATGGAGATTCAACACAGATTAGGATCTGCTCTTTGCCATCTAGTCCTTCATGTTTACTTCTCAGGCACAGGGCCTCCTCCCCTATTTTCTATTTTTACCTCAGGACTCCTAATCTCTCCACTGTGTACCCTGGGGATTCTCAAACAACTCCTGCTGAATGTGGGCATGCATTTAATGTTTAGGGCCACGTGTAAACACTAGGTCTTTCAGGCCAGTGTGTGCAGGTGTGTGTGTGACTTGATGAGAGCTGGGAACTTGTAGCTACACCCACACCCTGCCATCCTGCATGTGCACCTGCAGTTCTTCGCTGCTGCACTTTCGTAGGGTATGGCCTTGCTGCTGCAGATCAAGGGGGCTCGCTCCCGTGTCAAAACCACGAGGGGGGCTGGGAATATGGCCTAGTGGCAAGAGTGCTCACCTCGTATACATGAAGCCCTGGGTTTGATTCCTCAGCACCACATATACAGAAAACGGCCAGAAGTGGCGCTGTGGCTCTCAAGTGGCAGAGTGCTAGCCTTGAGCAAAAAGAAGCCAGGGACAGTGCTCAGGCCCTGAGTTCAAGCCCAGGACTGGCAAAAAAAAAAAAAAAAAAACACTGGGAAGCAGCAGAACGAACGTCCTTCATTCTAGTTCAGTAAACACGTATTTAGCTGCTTTATGAATATCGATCCATGTAACTTTATTATAGCCTTTTTTTTTGTGCCAGTTCAGGGCTTGAACTCAAAGCCTGGGTGCTGTCCCTGAGCCTCTTTTGCTCAAGGCTAGCACTCTACCATTTGTGCCACAGCACCACTTCTGGCCTTTTCTGTGTATGTGGTGCTGAGGAATCGAACCCAGGGCTTCATGCATGCTTGGTAAGCACTCTACCACTAAGCTACATTCCCAGGCCCTGTTATAGCCTTTTTTGGTTTCTTCATGCTATAGATGAAGAAACTCAGGTGCAGAGGAACTAGACAAGTTGTCAGCCATGCAGCCAGAAGTCTTCATCTACTCTTCATATACATTCTTCATGTACCTCCCAGTCACCTGCTGGTTGGGAGGTCTGGAATCCTGGTCTTTGTTCTGGGGGTGGGGGTTCCACTGACTCTTGAACACCAGGTGGTCTAGTACTACAAAAGGGGTGGTGGAGGGCTCTTGGCACCTGGTCACAGCCCCTTGCCATGCCACATGGGGTCTGCTCTGCCCTTGTGGGACTGTGGTTCTGCTGGGAGTGCTTTGTGACTGGTTGCAGCCAGGCTGATTCCCTAAGGGCTTTCTCCTCTCCCCTTAGAAACGGGTCAGCTGGGACCCCCTGCAGCAGCAGTGTTACCCTGGATCAAGCAAGAGCAAGAGGCATGTGGGAGGGACTTGCAGGCCATGGCAGCTACACCCCTGAGCTCAGGTAAGCCTCAGTGGGCAGGGCTGCAGTCCTGGTTTTAGGAACACCAGCCACACACGCCCAGGGGTCTCTGAGACGCTCCGCAGGGCTTTCTCCTGTGAGTTTCCGGGAGGGATGAAGGGAGAGGCAGAAAGCAGGTGAACAGTTGTCTTTGTTCTCTGTGGCCTTGTACGATGGCTGGGGCGGGGGGGGGGGGGGGGAGGGAGGTGGGAGGCCCTTCCCATACAGTTGCATGAAATGATTGTCTTCTTATTCTTGATATTGTTTTCCGGCTTCATTTTATGAACTTTAGCCGGCATGGTGCTAGGCACTACAGGCCTCCTCATTGCATAGGGTAGCAGGTCCCCTACCCCCATAAGGAGCTTACAGTTAGGAGAGAACAAGGCAGGTAGTGTCATGCTAGTGTTATATAGTAAATTATCTGGGAAGCCACATCTTGAAGGATCGAGTCTTGGAGTGTTTATTAGAGCCTTAGCAGCCTGCAGGCAGCCAGTGGTTACAAAGGCCTGCATCCCGCACATACACTTAACACTGAGAGCAAACAGACCAGAGAGGGAAGAAAGAACAAAAACCATACCAACAAACCAATTCAGCTCCAATGGAGAGCCATGTTGGGACGCCATGGTGACTGGAGACCAGCCAGGAGACGGGACATGCAGATGGAGACATGTGTCATGGCATAATGGCGCCTACGCTGGCCTGACCCTAAATAGAGTCACATCAGGGGGCTGGGTCACAGGAAGCTCCCAGTCCCAGGCACTTGACAGTACAGTCACCTATAGGCCAAGTGCCCATCCTTGTCTAGGGACTCAGGAACACCCATCACCTGGGGATGGGACTTGCCTTCCTGTAGGAATCCATGCGTACCCATCTAGACAAGATGTCGGGTAGTACATACAACTCACCAAGTGGCCATTGATGGCGCTGGCCAGATCTGACCTCCATAGTACACTAGAAGAAGAAAGTCCTAGGTTTGGCCAGAGAAGCTGATGGAAGTACGGCCAGGGTCCTAGGAAAAAGTGAGGTACTTTCAGTGCAGATGGAGGAAGGCTTGTAGGTCAGCTGTGTGGGCCAGGGACAGGTACCGGGGGTGGGGAGGGCTTCATCTTGCTGCTCTTGGGAGGTCCTGAGGGGGCTTTTGGAGCTTGGCTGAGTGGCAGAGAGGAGGTCAGAGGTCGCTGGAGGGGAGCACCTGGCCAGGGGTCAGGATGTTTGCATGGCATTCCATAGACCAGCACAGGACAAGAACTTGGCAGCGGCCGGTGGGAAACCAAGTAGGCCCGGGTGAGAGCCGGCCCTGAGTGAAGAGCTCCCGCGAGGCCCAGGCTGCAGATCCCCGGGGAGCAGAGGGCCTGGTGGCCTGGCCCCGGGGCCTGTGACCGGTGACTCGCGGTGTTCCCTCCAAGCAGAGACCTGGCTGGCCAGCAAAGACAAGAGGAGCCCGGAGGGAGGGTCCGAGGGGCTGGAGCCTGCCTGGGCGGCCGAAGGGGGGCTTGACCAGGAGGACTTGGAAGCAAGCACCTTCTCCAACGAGAAAGAGATGGCCTCCCTCCCTCCTGGCACCCAGATCCAGGCCGTGCCAGCCGCGGGGGGCGCAGAGCGGTGCCCGCCCCGCTCCGAGAGCGAGAGTGGCGGGGAGCCCTCCGGCCGCACCCCGCTCCCCGAGGGCGTCGCCGCCAGCCCGCTGCGCCCGCGCCCGGCGCCGCGGACCCACACCTGCACCCAGTGCGGCAAGAGCTTCGTCCACCAGTCCACGCTCACCACGCACTACCGCACGCACACCGGGGAGAAGCCCTACGAGTGCGCCGAGTGCGGGAAGCGCTTCGGCCGGCTGTCCACGCTGCTGGAGCACCGGCGCACGCACACCGGCGAGCGGCCCTTCCCGTGCGCGCAGTGCGGCCGGCGCTTCGGCCGCCTGTCCACGCTGGTGGAGCACCGGCGCACGCACACCGGGGAGAAGCCCTTCCCGTGCGCGCAGTGCGACAAGCGCTTCACGCGCCTGGCCAACCTGACGGTGCACCAGAGCGTGCACGCGGGCGAGCGCGCCTTCCAGTGCGCGCAGTGCGGCGCCCGCTTCCCGCACAAGCCGGGCTTCCTGCGGCACCTGCGCGCCCACTCGCGGGAGAAGCGCTTCGCCTGCGGCCAGTGCGGCAAGAGCTTCGCCGGCCGCTCCTGGCTCGCGCGCCACCAGGGCAGCCGCACCTGCGGGGCCGGCGAGGGCAGCGCGCCCAGCAGCCCTCAGCCCGAGTCCTCAAGGCCCCCGGGCGGCCCTCCCGCCGCGCCCCGGGCCCAGGCCGCCAGGACGCAGGGCCCCCGAGCCGCCCCAGGGTCCCCAGCGCTGGGGCGGCCCCTGCACAGCTTCCCTTCTCGGGTGAAGATGGAGAACGCGGGGTAGCGCCCGGAGAGCGCCTGCCGGAGTGAGGGCCCAGGCCGCCTCTCCCCGAGGACTACTTCAGGCAGGATGGACGGAGCGCCCGGTGCCCCCGGGGTCCTCCAGGCTTCCTAGGGGAGGGCTGTTCTCAGGGGGACAAAAGGCCCAGGGCCTTCTTGTTGCAGGGGGGCCCTGGGCCCTGCCTGGCCACATTGAAGGGAGGGGAAGGAAGTGATTTTGCCTCTGTCCACCCAGAAACACTTCATCACGCGTCTGGAGTTGGTTTTCTGTTTGGGGCCTTTTGTTTGTTTTGGGGGTTGTTTTTGGCACTGGGGACTGAACCTAGGACATTGCTCTTGCTAGGCATGCAGTTTGGCTAAGCTACATCCCAGCTCTGTATGTAGCTCTGGTTTTTTTTTTTTTGTTGGTGGTGGCCGTGGGACTTGAACTCAGGGCCTAGGGACAGTCCCTGAGCTCTTTTGCTCAAGGCTAACGCTCTGCCACTTTGAGCCCAAGTGCCACTTCCAGCTTTCCGATTGTTCATTGGAGATGAGTCTCACGGACTTTCCTGCCCAGGTTGGCTTCAAACTGATCCTCAGATCGGAGCCCCCTGCATAGCTCGGGTTACAGGCGTGTGCCCCGAGTCCCCGGCTTGGGGTTGGTTTTATTAGAAGACTCGGTGCTTTGAGAGCAGGCTGGCTCACCTCCAGCCATGCCGGTGGCTTCCAGCATAGGTTCCGACATGGGCTCGGGTCGCGCCTCCTGTAATAGCCGAGTTCCTGTTCCCCTTGGTGAGTTGTGACAAGGTCCATGGGAGCTATCACGGATCCCCCTTTCCACTCATCAGGGGCTTGGAAAGTTGGGGCACTTGGCCCTAGAGAGCCTGGCCTGGTTGGTCCAGCATGAAGGGCAGCCACGTCCTGTCTGCGTCACACTTGCCTTGTAGCTGTGGGCGGGCGCAGGGTCCAGCCCGCAGCCTCAGCCTAGGCTGGCCTCGGGAGGTGGAGACAAAACCACAGCCTGCTTCTGTCGGGGCCGTGGCACCTGGGGGCGGTCACACATCGGCCAGGAGTATGGGCCGTGGCACAGAAACACCGGAAGTGGAGGGGAAGGAAATGGGGGTGTCGTGGGCCAGCAGTTCGAGTCCTCTGGGATCCTTGGTGGCCCCTGTCCCCATCTCACTAGTTTAAACTGTGGAATGTTGGTCCCTAACAACTGGGCTGGTCCGTTTGGAATCCTGCTGTTTTGATGAACTTGAGATCCTTTTTGGCTACACAATGGGTTCTAAGATCCGCTGGGGTTCAGAGCCCCGAGTGCTGGGAAGTCGCAGGTCTGGGGCCGGTGCCTGGCGCGGCTCCTGCCCTTCCCTCCACCCTGGGGGCGCAGGTGCAGAGGTGGGGGGCGGGGCCGCGCTCGGGCCAGGGGGGTGGCGGGCGCCTCACCGCACCCTCTGGGCTTCCAGATCTGCCACCGAGAGCTGGGCTTGTCGAAGTGTGCCATTTACCATTGTCACCTGAAACTTCTGTAGATAAGAAAACACGTGTGAACAGCTGTAAACTCCCTTCTCCTTGTGACCCCGTCGGAGACTGTGCTTGTTTCGATGCAGTAACTACATCCGACTCTGGGTTCTGAATTACACTCATTTTCAGCTGAAAAGTTAAAAAACAAAAACAGAAATGCACTGCATGGCTTGAAGCCCATGACAAGGTCCCAAGGCAGGCAGGTCTGGCCGGGCGTGGGTTCTGGAAGGCGGTGGCATCTGCCCTGCACTGTGACCAGCCTCGAGATCACCTTGTGTTTATGGACAGAATGAATAAAAACAACTTTCACAAGTGGTGCCTTGCCCAGTTGTTGTTTTATTTTTCTGTCAGTCATGGGGCTTGAACTCTGCCTGGACACTGTCCCTGAGCTCTTCAGCTCAACACTTGAACCACAGCACCACTTCCCGTTTTCTGGTAGTTAATTGGAGATCAGAGTCTCAGAGACTTTCCTACCCAGGCTGGCTTTGAACCGTGATCCTCAGATCTCAGCCTCCTGAGTAGCTAGGATTACAGGCGTGAGCTACCGGCTCCAAGCTTCTTCCTAGTTTCACCAGTGCTTCTTTACCACTTCCCATTTTAAATATTAGTTTTTTGTTTATTAACTATTTCACCAAGTCTAAGATCCACTGATTGTAAGATGCCTTTGTTACCTACTTTGATTGTAGCTGTTTCATTAGGACTCTGCTTTCAGTGGAGGGTGTGAAACACTTCCCAACTACAGTCATGTCCCCATTAGGGGAAGTACAAAGTGGTAATGTCCTTTTAATAAGTGACAATTGCCTAGGTGACCTACATGTTAGCCACTTGCTACTTGTTCTTGGCAGTGTCGGGTCAAATGGTTCATTTGTAGGAAAAAGTGTGTGTGTGTGTGTTGAACTTGGCCTGTGTGTGTACTGAACTCAGGGCCTGGGTGTGTGTGTGTGTATATGTGTATTGAACTTGGGGCCTGTATGTGTGCTTGTGTGTATGTGTGTTTATATGTGTGTAGGTGTGTGTTGAACTAGGGGCCTATGCATGTGTGTATGTATGTGTATTGAACTCAGAGCCTGTGTATGTTGAACTTGGGGCCTTTGTGTGTATGTATGTATGTGTGTGTATTGAACTCGGGGCCTGTGTGTATGTGTTGAACTTGGGGCCTGTGTGTGTATGTGTATGTGCATTGGGCTTGGGGCCTGTGTGTGTGTGTATGTGTGTGTGTATTGGACTCGGGGCCTGTGTATGTGTATGTGTGTTGGACTGGGGGCCTATGTGTGTGTGTATTGAACTCAGGGCCTGGTGTGTATGTGTGTGTTGAACTCGGGGCCTGTGTGTGTGTGCGTGTGTGTGTGTGTATTGGACTCGGGGCCTCTGTGTGTGTGTGTGTGTTGGACTCGGGGCCTCTGTGTGTGCGCGCGTGTATGTGTGTGTGTGTGTATTGAACTCGGGGCCTGGGTGCTGCCCTTAGCTTGTCCTCTCAAGGCTGACACCTGCAGGTCACCGGCAGTCCTCACCCAGGGGTGCTCACTCCTCACCTGCACAGGAGCACCGCTGCTGCCGGGAGCGGCCCCGGCCTCCGGGAACAAAGGCGAAGGTTCTCTGGGCGCTTGGAAGATGCATCCTAACCTTCTGTGTTTTCAAGTTCAGAGTCTAGAGCGGCGCCAGCGAATGTGGTATTTGAGATGGAGGCGGTCGGGCTGAGCGAGGGCCCTGGGGTGGCGCGCAGTGATGGTGGGTGACAGGCAAAACCAAAGCCACCCCACCCCCTCCTCCCTCCATGGTTCATACAGTGTTTTGTTTTGTTTTTTTCTGTGCCCTAGGGGGCCTTGAACTCAGGGTTTGAGTGCGGTCCCAGAGCCTTTTCACTCAAGGTTGGTGCTCGACCACTTGAGCCCCCTCCACGCCCAGCTTTTTGCTGGTTGATTGGAGCTGAGAGCCTCATGGCTTCCATTTCGATCCTCGGGTCTCCGCCTTACCGTCCTCTCCCCCCCTCCCCCAGGTGAGGCCTCACCACGCTGCCCAGGCTGGGCTGAGGTTCCTGGGTTCGGTGAGCCCCCACCTCCGCCTCCGGAGCCGGGGCCCACCCGCCACTGCACAGCCGAGAGGTTTCTTTCTTGGAAATGGATTCCCAGAGGTAGCGCGGCTGAGTCATTATGGTCCCGACAGATTGCCAGATGGCTTCCCAGAGGGGGCGTGCAGGGCCGAGCGCAGGGCCGAGCACAGGACCGAGCACAGTCCCCCAGCCTTGCCGTCTTATAGGGTCAGCGCTAGATAACTCCCCAAACCAACCAACACGGCAAGCCGAAGCAGCCACTCACCAGCTGCCAAGGGGCCCAAAGAGGAGTCCCACGTTTTAGTAACAGGCTCTCCCTTCCCTCCCTCCTTCCCTCCCTCCCTCCCTCCCTCCCTCCCTCCCTCCCTCCCTCCCTCCCTCCCTCTCTCCCTCCCTATGTAATGTCTGCCACTCGCAGGCAAGGTCAGTACAACCTGGTTCTAAAGGTAAATGGACCTTAGTAAGAAGCATCTGGAAACGGGGGGGGGGGGGGATCTGCGTTTGGGAGACGGGGCATTTGGCGGCAAAGGTGACAGTAAGGAAGCACTGGGGAAGTCTGGGAGCTGGAGAAAGTGGTGCTGAGTGAGGTGAACCCGCGCTGTCCACCAGAGGGAGCCATGTGACCCGCCGGGGACAGAGGAAGCCTTGGTCCAGCGGGCGCTGGGCTGGGTGGAGGATGCGATGGGGAAAAAAGAGACTTAGAGCGTGAAGTGATAGTGTGCAGTCCAGCCCGGCCGAGCAGGCGCCTTCTTCATAGCCCCCCCCCCCCCCCGGGCTGCTCCTCCCACCCGCGGCGCCTCTGGCAGACTTATCTCCTGTTCCCACCCAGAAAATCGTTTCTGGCGGGGCGCCAGGGGCTCGCACCGGCAGCCCTAGCTAATCAGGAGGCCGAAATCTGAAGATCGCACCTCGAGGTGGACACACCCAAGAAACGCTCATTGCTGATTAACCAGTTTAAAAGGCCGGCGTGGAGGAGTCGGCTCAAGGTTAGCGTGCCGTCCTCCCGGGGGGACTAGAGAGGAGGGGCTCTACGCGAGGAAAACTCAGTCGCCATCAGCTCAGCCCAAGGAGGAAAGGATGTCCTCCGGAGGGGGCACCGGGGTTTGAACCAGAGACCTCTTGATCTGCAGTCAAATACCCTACCCCTGAGCTATACCGCTGAGAGAAATGTGCAATTAGTCTGTCTCCGTCCACTCCCTATGCAGAGCTGCTCATTCTGACCCCGCAGGGAGCCGCTCGTCCTGTTTAACTAGATGTCATAACCAGCCTCATTTTCCAGCTGCTTCCAGCTGCCGGCTTGGCGGGTCAGCATCTGAGACAGCAGAATCTGTGCCTGCGGACAGGCGGAAAATGAGACCCGGAAGAGCCTGCTCTGCGCTGCTCTGATTTTTCCTCACCTCCTCCTCGTCCTCCCTGTTTTGAGGCAGGGTCCTCCTAATGCAGTGCAGGTTCGCCCGCACTGTGAACTCTCACGACAGCCCACGACACACCGCGCACAATAACCCCGCCTCTGCCCCCTGAGGTCAGGGATCGCAGCAAAGACTAGACCTCTTAGGGCCGGTTTGCAGTTGAGGTCACGTGACTTCTCACCTCTCCTTCAAATCCCACATCTACTTAAGACACTGGAACTTTCCCATTTCATTTGTATTCTGTTTCTTGCAGAGCAGGTTCTCAGTGCTGATTACCAGGGTGGCCCATCTTGGGCTACATCTTAACAACTTGCCTAAGTCCAGTGAGCATGAGCACAAGCTCACGAAGTACATTTCGTATTTACGTGCGTGCAGCAAGGGGCGGCAGGAGTGTAGAATTGAGGTGAGCGGGTTTGCCCCCACCTCAGTACTGATCCTCAGGACTCTCGCCTACGCAGGTTCTACTCGCTCCACAGCAGATCCTTGTACCCCAGGGGTGACAGGAGCTGCTAAGATGAAGAACCGAAGCATATGCCAGGCACTGGCGGCTCACGCCCATAATCCTCAGTACTCGGGAGGCTGAGATCTGAGGATTGAGGTTCTAAGCCAGCTCAGGCAGGAAAGTCTGTGAAACATTTCCAATTAACCACCGGAAAAGCAGAAGTGAGCTGTGGCTGAAAGCGGTAGAGTGCTAGCTTTGAGCAGAAAAGCTCAGGGACAGCAACCAGGTCTTGAGTTCAGGCCCCACAACCTATGAGAGAGACACAGAGAGAGAGACAGAGACAGAGACAGACACAGAGACAGAGAGACACAGACACAGACACACACACACACACACACACACACACATACACAGTGTGTCCTCAGACATGACCCGGCCAGTGGGAGTGTGATCCAGGAGCTGAGGCAGAAGTGCTGTGCTCTGTGACCTCATCTCAGAAAATGGCACACCAGTCTATTGATTAGAAGTGTGTTACTAAGTCCAGCGCACATTCAAAGGCATTTGAGCTTCACATCTTTAAAGGAGAAATATCAAAGATGTGTAGATATATTTTTAAATCACCATGGTCAGATCAAAGTCGAAGGAATAGAAGTTGAACCGGGCTGGACTTACTGAACTGGACTCACAGAGCTGAGATTTCCAGAACTCTCTCTGTGAGCCGCAGGAGCGGGGCCGACCCTCTGACTTCAAAGGTCAATGCATTGGCACTGGGACCATGTAATGGAACCCAGGGCTTCATGCACACGAGGCAAGCACTCTACCGCTAAACCACATTCCCAGCCCCCAAACATTATTCTTGTTATATCTCTGAGTGCATTTTTTGATCAAATTAACAGTTAAACGGATTTCTCTAATATGGGTCTCCCGAATGGGATTGCCTTATCTAATCAGCTGAAGGTCTAAATAAGACAAAGATGGTTCTCTATTGCAAGTAAGAAACATTTCTGCTGTCTGATTAGTGTGGGACATTGGCTTCCTCCTTGCCCCCTTTTTGGGCCGGAGTTGAAATATTGGTTCTCACATTTGCTGGACCTTGGACTTAGAATTGAAATTAATTGTCAGCCTTCCTGGGTTGTTGTCTTGCCAAATTACCTCACCAACCATGGAACTTGCCAGCTTCCAAAATCTAACAAACCATGTCCTCAAAATAGATCTTCAGGGGCTGGGAGTGTGGCTTAGTGGTAGAGTGCTTACCAAGCATGCATGAAGCCCTGGGTTCGATTCCCCAGCACCACATATATAGAAAATGGCCAGAAGTGGCGCTGTGGCTCGAGTGGCAGAGTGCTAGCCTTGAGCAAAAAGAATCTAGGGACAGTGCTCAGGCCCTGAGTTCAAGCCCCAGGACTGACAAAAAAAATGGGGCCCTGTTAATGTGGTATGTGGGCACTAACCCAGCAGGACTGTTCGTTTTTGTTTGTGCAGAGCTAAAAGCTGACCTTGCGGCCCTGCATGGGCCGGCGCGCCCCCCTCCAGCCCCGGCGGGGCGCGGGGTCCCCGCGGATTCCGCCCCAGCCACCCCCAGCCTCCGACCTGTAGCTTCCAGAAGTGTCAGGATGTGAGTGTGGCCGGAGCCCCGCGCCTGCGCTTTCCCCTGAAGGGACCCCACAGGGGCGCACACCCGGGCGGGGCGCACACACCGGCTCACAACTCACACGCCTCGGCCCCGGTGCTCCGGGCTGGGCAGGGCATCCACGCGGCCCCCACCCCACCCCATCCCAGCTCCGGGGGTCAGAGCGCAGCCAGGAAGGGGCGCAGCCAGCATGGAGGCCTCGCACCTGCAGCGCCAGGCCCTCCCTCGGCCCTCGCCACTGCGCCCCACCTGGCTCTGCCCCCCATCAGCCTCTCAAGCCCCCCCATCAGCCTCTCCAAGCCCCCCCATCAGCCTCTCCAAGCCTCCCCATCAGCCTCTCCAAGCCCCCCCATCAGCCTCTCCAAGCCACCACCCCCCATCAGCCTCTCAAGCCCCCCCATCAGCCTCTCCAAGCCCCCCCCATCAGCCTCTCCAAGCCCCCCCATCAGCCTCTCCAAGCCCCCCCATCAGCCTCTCCAAGCCACCACCCCCCATCAGCCTCTCCAAGCCACCACCCCCATCAGCCTCTCCAAGCCCCCCCATCAGCCTCTCCAAGCCCCCACCCCCCATCAGCCTCTCCAAGCCCCCCCCCATCAGCCTCTCCAAGCCCCCACCCCCCATCAGCGTCTCCAAGCCCCCACCCCCCCATCAGCCTCTCAAGCCACCCGTCCTTCCAGTTACCCGGGAAACCACATTCGCTGCCCCAGTCAATGCAACCGGATGCTCTTGAGATGGCTTTCTCAGGCTGTGGAAAATTATGATGAATTATTCTTGTTCCCAAATATTGTCCCCTCTCCCGAGACCAAGATCAATCCCTACACACAACATTAGGAACTCGAGTGGCTGCTCGCCTCACCCCCCAGGAAACCAGGGCGTGTGGCTCGGTTCTGATCTGTGATGTTAACTTTGTCCAAAGAGAGGGAGGGTCCTCAAAAAGCTCAGCATAGACAAACCCTATGACCCTGCCAGGCCACTCCTAGGCCTCTATCCTGAACCACAGGTCCCAGGATACCACAAAGACACCTGCACTTCCATGCTTATGGCTGCACAATTCACAATAGCCAAAATGTGGAAACAACCCAGACGCCCCTCCACAGATGAATGGATCCAAAAAAATGTGGCACCTATACACAATGGAATACTACATAGCGATTAGAAATGGTGAAAGATTGGTATTCGCAAGGAAATGGTCAGAACTTGAACAAATAATGTTGAGCGAGACAAGCCTAGAACACAGAAAACAGAGGGGCATGATCTCCTTGATACATGACTGTTGCGGCGGGGGGGTGGGGGTGGGGGGACAGTAGAGACCAAGTCTGCGAAACAACAAACTTCTTTTCAAATGGTATTTCCACATGTTCGGGTCAGCGACTTTACATTATGTATCTAAAACCAAACAACTACAAAACATAAAAAGGTCTACAATAAACCTATCAGTGGATCACAATAGCTCAACAGCTATGTACGCAGGATCATATAAGACGAGGATAAGCAACAACAACTCCAAGAGAAGGACACAGGAGGATTCTACTGTTGCTGTTACGTTTAATGTACTAGGTGAATTTCCTTTGGCCCTACCTGGTTACTGTATATGATTTTGGTACACTGGATACTGTATATATGCTTACCTGAACTAGGGAACAGAAAGAAAAATGAGGGTGTAACAAACATGACAAGAAATGTATTCACTGCCTTATTATGTAACCATACCCCCTTTGCACATCACCTTGTCAATAAAATTGAATTAAAAAAAAAAAAACCCAACCAAAACCCAAAGGGAGGGAGGGGAACCTGACATATAACTTTGTCCTTGTTGGAAATGTGTTTTTGTTTTCTGTATGTTCAAGTATCGGGGCTTGAACTCATGTCCTGGGCCCCGTCCCTTAGCTTTTTCACGCGAGGCTGGTACACTCATCACTTGAGCCGCGTTCACCCCCACTTCCAAGTTTTTGCTGGTTAATTGGAGATGAGAGCCTCCCAGAGTTTACCTCCCAGGCTGGTTTGGACCAGCAATGGTCAGATCTCGGCCTCCCGAGTCACTGGGGTTACAGGTGCAGCCCCCAGCACCTGGCTCTCATAAACCCGACACGGGTCACTCCGCCCCTCAGGGATTCCCAGGGAGCTGCAAAAGACACAGAAGACACGCGCAGACATGGAGGCAGCCATGCCAAGTTTTCCTTTGGCAACCTCTGGGCTAGACGGCCCTATGCACTCCCAGGACAGCAGCCCGCCTGGCTGAAGAGCAGCCTAGCCGAGTGCATTGCCATCTTGGCTTTTGTTCCCTAGCCCTCTGTCCCCAGTGGCAGCGCTGACGCCCCCTGCTGGATCGAGTCAGCACAACCACAGCGGCAGCGCTGGCGCCCCTTGCTGGATCGAGTCAGCACAACCACAGCGGCAGCGCTGGCGCCCCCTGCTGGATCGAGTCAGCACAACCGTAGTGGCAGCGCTAGCGCCCCCTGCTGGACCAAGTCAGCAACGGCAGTGGTAACGCTGGCGCCCCCTGCCAGATGGAATCAGGAACCGCAGTGGCAGCGCTGGCGCCCCCTGCTGGATCGCGTCAGCAACCGCAAAGGCAGCGCTGGCGCCCCCTGCTGGATTAAGTCAGCAACTGCAGTGGCAGCGCTGGCGCCCCCTGCTGGATTAAGTCAGCAACCGCAGTGGCAGCGCTGGCGCCCCCTGCTGGATCAAGTCAGCAACTGCAGTAGCAGCGCTGACTCCTCCTGCTAGATCAAGTCAGCACAACCACAGTGACAGCGCTGGCGCCCCTTGCTGGATCGAGTCAGAAACCGCAGTGGCAGCGCTGGCGCCTCCTGCTGGATCAAGTCAACACAACTGCAGTGGCAGCGCTGGCGCCTCCTGCTGGATCAAGTCAGAAACAGCGGTGGCAGCGCTGCTGCCCTCTGCTGGATCAAGTCAGAAACAGCGGTGGCAGCTATGGCACCCCCTGCTGGATTGAGCCAGCAACAGCAGTGGCAGGGCTGGTGTCCCTTGCTGGATGGAGTCAGCAACCATAATGGAAGCGCGGGCGCCGCCTGCTGGATCGAGTTAGCAACTGCAATGGCAGCGCTGGTGCCCCGTGCTAGATCCAGTCAGTAACTGCAGTGGTAATGCTGGCGTCCCCTGCTGGATCGAGTCAACAACTGCAGTGACAGCGCTGGCGCCTCCTGCTAGATCAAGTCAGCACAATCACAGTGGCAGCGCTAGCGCCCCCTGCTGGATCTAGTCAGCAACTGCAATGGCAGCGCTGGCGCCTCCCGCTGGATCGAATCAGAAACCGCTGTGGCAGCGCTGGCGCCCCCTGCTGGATTGAGTTAGCAACTGCAATGGCAGCGCTGGCGCCTACTGCTGGATCGAGTCAGCAAAACTGTAGTGGCAGCGCTGGTGCCCCCTGCTGGACCAAGTCAGCAACTGCAGTGACAGCGCTGGCGCCTCCTGCTAGATCAAGTCAGCACAATCACAGTGGCAGCGCTAGCGCCCCCTGCTGGATCTAGTCAGCAACTGCAATGGCAGCATTGGCGCCTCCCGCTGGATCGAATCAGAACCGCAGTGGCAGCACTGGTGCCCCCTGCTGGATCAAGTCAGCACAACCACAGTGGTAGCTCTAGTGCCCCCTGCGGGATCGAGTCAGCAACTGCAATGGCATCGCTGGTGCCCCCTGCTGGATTGAGTCAGCAACTGCAATGGCATCGCCGGTGCCCCCTGCTGGATCGAGTCAGCAACTGCAATGGCAGCGCTGGCGCCCCCTGCTGGATTGAGTCAGCAACTGCAATGGCATCACCGGTGCCCCCTGCTGGATTGAGTCAGCAACTGCAATAGCAGCTCTAGCGCCCTCTTCTGGATCGAGTCAGCAACCGCAGTGGCAGTGCCGGTGCCCCCTGCTGGATTGAGTCAGCAACTGCAGTGGCAGCGCTGGCGCCCCCTGCTGGATCGAGTCAGCAACTGCAATGGCAGCGCTGAAGCCCCCTGCTGGATGGAGCCAGCAACTGCAATGGCAGCTCTAGCGCCCTCTTTTGGATCGAGTCAGCAACCGCAGTGGCAGCGCCGGTGCCCCCTGTTGGATTGAGTCAGCAACTGCAGTGGCTAAGTGGAAAAAGGAAAGAAATTTCCTCACTAAGTCTATCCACGTGCGCACCAAACTCTCAAAATGGAACCCGCAGTTATAACTGAAGAGCACAGGTCCTCTCTTATGTGAGGGCATATATCTATCTGTGAGGAAGAGGCTTAAACAGAGTTGTTTTTACTTTCTTTGTGCCCATATGAGGGCTTGAACTCAGTACCTCCTACTCTCAGCTTTTGCACTCAGGGCTGGCACTTTACCACTTGAGCCACTTCTGGCTTGGAGATGAGAGTCTCGGATTTGTCTGCTCAGGCTGGCTTTGAACCCTGGTCCTTACATCTCAGCCTTCATAGTAGCTAGGATTGCAGGCATGGGCCACCAGCACCAGGCAAGCTTATTCTTATGGGAAACTGCATATGCACAAAGGAATACTCTGCAGCTGGATCTAACTGCCTTGGTTACAAGGCCTAATTCAGATTTATTTTTAAATTGCTTCCTTTAAACAGGAATGACAAATTTGTGGAGCTCACGTGTGACTACAGGAAAAATTCCTCCCCAAATTTACCAAGCTCCCCAAACCTACGTGGTCGATTTCTTTTGTAGACTGCCCTAGGTAAACCATACACAAGAGTTAGCATGCATGTTCTTTCCCGACTTCTCCGTAGATGGCTGTAACGCCATACCTGCTGTACTTGCTTTTTTCCCACCTATTTTACATCAATGGCCACACTTGCCAGCAATCCTGCTTGTTAAAGCGTCCTCCACATAACTACAGAGGACACCTGAACTCGAACCAGGGGACTCCTGATCTGGAGTCTGCTCTACCCCAAACTATACTCACTACCCACCCAAAATACCTGGAACAATCACAATGACCAGGGCAGCTAGAACACTTCTACACCACCAGGGAAACTGTGCACACATGTACATATATGTATATTAAATACATATACGTAATACATACATAGACTGCCATAGGAATGGCCTGTGCTGCGAGAAGCTGGTGGCTCGCTCTTGCAGCCACTGGAGAGGCTGAGGTTTGAGGATGGGGGTGCACAATCTGTCTGCAGGAAGGTGTGACTCTAGCTTCAATTAACCAGCACCAAGTCCAGACTGGAGGCATGGCTCAAGGGGCGGATCAGTCACGAGCCAGACCCCGAACCCGAGCCCCACCAGCAGCAGCACCGGCACGGGGCTTCAATGCTTACAGTTTCACAGGGTGTGAAGGCAAAAATAAATTTTAGAAAATACAAATGCCATCATGAATCCTTTGACATTCAAATCAGTAGGCATTCGGACGCATCTGCTGCTGGGTGTATCGGGCGGCCTGGGTCGTCTGGGGCCGCTGGTCTGTGGCCACCCACGGACGGAGCCAACCTGTCCTCCTCCTGCCCCCCCCCCCCCCGGGCCGTGCGCTTCTCCCGGGGTGCAGCAGGCCCCTGTCCTGGTCACATCCCCGGGCGGCGCTGTCTGGAGCCCCGGGCACCCGGGCACCGCCTCAGAAGCAGCTCCTGACGATGGGGCGCCGGGCACGGCAGCCAGGGGAGCCAGCGTTACAGGCACGGAGACTGGAGCGAGGCGACCCGGCAGGCTCCTCTGGCCTCCCTGGGCCTCCTGGGGGGGCTGGGGACAAGCCTGGGGGGGCCAGGGCGGGCCCCCAGGAGCAGAGGCCGCCCGCCCTCGGGGTGCTTTCTCCTCCCAGGCTTTCCGGAAGCAAAGGGCAACTCGGGGGATACTCGGTTGTACGTCGGGAAACACCAAACCCCATCAGGCAGAATGGAGGCCCTGCCTGCGGGCCTGAAACCCAGGCCGTGGGGTCAAAGCCAAGCCCTCAGGGGTTCATCGTATCAAAAGTGCAACGCTGTGCACGATTGGGACACACTTCCAGCGTGTGTGTGTGTGTGCGTGCGTGCGTGTGCGTCCACCTGCAGCCCACGGGTGGGCCCGGGCGCGCCTGCCTTGCTCTAGTTCTTCCTCTCTGGGCTTGCCTAGTCTTAAAGGCTGGAAACGAAAAGAAAACGGCAAGCAGGGGGCACCCGGATTTGAACCGGGGACCTCTTGATCTGCAGTCAAATGCTCTACCCCTGAGCTATACCCCCGGCATGCCTCGCCGTGGACTCTGGTCCCTTTATCCTTAAGCCCGTCCTTCCGGAGGGCCGACCCTTCACCCCCACGCGGCCCTCTCACCGCAGGCCCCGCCTCCCCCGCCGGAAGTCGGGCGTGCTGCGCGCGGGCCGCCATCTTGGGCCCACTGCCCCAGGCCCGCCAGGCCGAGGCCTTCCGGGAGGGCCCGGGCCGCCGCCGGGCCTCGGTTCTCCCGGCCCCCACGAGGGCGGGCGGCCTCGGAGCTCGCTCCCCACGGGCCCCGGTCGGCGGTAAAGCCACAAGATGTCCTCCTGGGTGCCCGAGCTGGGGCCCGGCGGGGCCGCGGAGGGCGGGCGGGCCTCACCCAGGCGAGGAGCCCGGGGTGTGGATCAGGAGCCCCCGCGGCCTTTGTGGCTCCCGTGCGTCGGCGGGATCAAGTCGTTACTATTATTGTTGTTGTTGTCGTGCGCGGCGGTGCTGGGGCTGCACCCAGGGCCTCGGCGGCTGGAGAAAGGAAGGACGAGAGCCGCGCCCCTGCGGGAGAGCAGGCCGGAGCCGGGGGGCCCCGGGGCGCCGGGGTCGGAGGGCGGCGGCTCGACGCCAGCCCAGGCGGGAAAGGCCCCGAGACTCCTCCCCGACGGGCCACCGGAAAGCCGGGGCGGCGCCGCGGCCCAGGCGGGAGAGCGCCCGCCGGGAGCAAGAAAGCGAGGGGAGGGGGGGACGGCGGGGCCCGAGCCCGGCGGAGGCGCGGGGAGGGGTGCGCCGCGCCCTCGGGGGTGGGGGAAGGAGTCCGGGCCCCCACGCAGGGTTTGCGCGGGGTGTGCGGGAAGATGGGGACCCAGGCCTGGGCGCGGGGTGGGCGCGGAGATGGGGACCCGGGCCTGGGCGCGGGGTGTGCGGGAAGATGGAGACCCGGGCCTTGGTGCGGGGTGTGCGGGAAGATGGGGAGCCCGGGGTGGGCGCGGGGTGGGCACGGAGATGGGGACCCCGGCCTGGGCGCGGGGTGTGCGGGAAGATGGGGACCCGGGCCTGGGTGCGGAGATGGGGAGCCCGGCCTGGGCGCGGGGTGTGCGGGAAGATGGGGACCCGGGCCTGGGTGCGGAGATGGGGAGCCCGGCCTGGGCGCGGGGTGGGCGCGGAGATGGGGACCCGGGCCTGGGCGCGGGGTGGGCGCGGAGATGGGGACCCGGGCCTGGGCGCGGGGTGGGCGCGGAGATGGGGACCCGGGCCTGGGCGCGGGGTGTGCGGGAAGATGGGGACCCCGGCCTGGGCGCGGGGTGTGCGGGAAGATGGGGACCCGGGCCTGGGCGCGGAGATGGGGAGCCCGGCCTGGGCGCAGGATCGGGGCGGGGGGCGCTGCCGGAGGCCGGGCCTGGAGCGCGGCGGGCTCCGCGCGGGCGCAGGGCGCCGTCGGCGGTGGGGCCGCGTCTCCGGGGATCGCCCTCCGCTGCGGCGCGGCCCGGCGCGGGCTCGGGGCGCGCGGAAAGGCCCCGCGCCACCACCGAGAGGCCCCCCCCCCCCCGCGCCGTCCTAGAGCGGCCGGCGGCGGCCAGGTGTCGGCGCGGGGCCTCCGGGCCGGCCGCCAGGGGGCAGCAGCGGCCGGGGAGCCGCGGAGCGCGCGCCGCCGGGCACCGCGGGGCACGGGCTGCGCGCGACGCCTGCGCGGAGGAACCTTTGAAATTCGCGTCAACGCGTGCGTGCGAGCGCGCGTGGTGCGCATGCGCGCGCCCGTCCCGGGGGCTGGCTCTGAACCCCGATCCTCAGGTCTCCGCCTCCCGCGTGCCTGGGAGTGCGGGGTGAGGCCAGGCGCGCCCGCAGCGTTCGCCTTTGCAGGGCCGGCGCAGCGGGAATGCACGTTGGGAAGTGGGGCGTAAAGGCAGCGTGGTGGAGCCCGGGCGCCACGCTCGTGGCACCGGCAGCCCTGGCGATGCGGCGTCTCACAGGTGCTGTAAAAGGCCCAGGATTTGGGGGGGGGGGGCGTTCGGAGGGAGGCCTGGGGTGTGGGGCAGGTCCCGTTTTATCGTGTTGTTGGAGAGCAGGTGCCTTTGCTTGATCACAGCCCCCTTCCCCAAGCTGCTTCTCGGACTCTGGAGCCACAGAACAACAGCCACGCCACGAGCGAGCCTCGTACCCGGGGACCCCGCCGGAGGTCCCCCTGGTGCGGTCCGTCGGAGCTTTCTCACACCACGACATTCATCATCCTGACAAACGTACGGACATACAGCTGTGTTCTTAAGGTTCCTAGGAAGACAGGGACTCCGGTGCCAAGGGGGTTAGGCAGCAGGGTGCTCGGGCGCCAGGCAGCACCAGTCCTGGTCAGGCCCACCCGGCTGGGGGAGCCAAGGCCCCGGGGTGGCGCTGGAGGCCAGAGATGTCTGATCTCAGCTGTGTCCAGACATGCAGTCGATGGGGTCATCAGAGATCCAAATCAGAGAGAAATAGTAGTGTTTGGCCTTTTAAAAAACATTTTATTAAGGATCCAGGTTGAAATTGGAGGCAGTATTTAACAGCAGGTAACAGCAAAGCACTTTGGTTTCACACACTTGGGTTTACGTTCTGGCCATGTGACCTGGGCTAACTGCTTAAACCTCTCGGAACTTCTGCTAAAGCGGACAGATACCAGTTTTGTCACAAAATAAAGTGGAAACATTAACTTTGCTCAATGCCCGGAGCATGGCAAGGCTTGAAGGATCATAACGCTTACTATCATTATCTTTAATAAAACTCAAAGCCAGGTGCTGGTGGCTCACAACTGTATTCCTATCTGCTCAGGAGCCTGAGATCTGAGGATCAGGATTCTAAGCCTTGAGATTCTTATCTCCAGTTAATCATCCGAAAGCTGGAAGCAGAGAGAGAGAGGAATGGCTCAAGCGACGGAGTGAAAAAGCTCAGGGACATTGCTCAGGCCCTGAGTTCAAGCCCCAGTACTGGCACAAAAATAAATAAATAAATAAAATAAAATTATGAGGTCGGATTTCCAACCAGAAGTTTACATGAAAGATTACTGTCAATAATACTAGGTTCAAGTTTTTTCTGCCTGCCTGCCTTCCTTCCTTCCTTCCTTCCTTCCTTCCTTCCTTCCTTCCTTCCTTCCTTCCTTCTTCCTGTTCTTCCATTCTTCCTGTTTAAGAATTCTTTTGGCTTGGAGCTATCTTTTGGAAATAAAAGAGCTGGGGTCTAGCTCTTATCTAAAAATACTCATTGGAAGGAATACAACTAGAAATGATTGATACAAAACTAAAATCAGTTAAAATCTTTAAGGAATTTGAATCCAGAAGTTCCCACGGAGGCGGGAATGCAACACGAACCTTCTATAGCGGAATTGCTTCCCAGAAAGCTGCTGAGGCCCTGGTCTGACTCAGTGTCGCCCTGGCAACAGGAGGCCTGGAGGCCTCAGTCCCTGAGCCCTTAATCTAAGGCTGCCGCCGTACAGGGCCTTCGTTAAGGTCTCCCTCAGCCACCTGGCTGCTTCAAGCTGCTCTGACCGCAGAGGTATGTATAGGAAAGATGAAGACAAGGCTCCTTCTGTCTCACTGGGAGCTTCAGCTTTTCCAGACCCCCAAAGCCTCTTCAGAGGAGACCCAAAGTCATCATTCGATTCTAGGAACCGTCAAGGAAGCAGGAATGGCTTCGAATCCTTTCGTAGTTCTCCACAGAGCACAGCACAGTGCTTGGCACACAAGTACTAAATACGAGAGGGAAGTGTTATGCCTGTGAACTTCCTGGAGGGGGCCGAGCCTGCAACCTGCTCTCTTTGCTGCCTTTTGTGCTCTCGCACAGGTTGGTGAGCTAGGATGTCCCAGGCAGACAACTCAATGCTGACAGGCCAAGATGATAGGGCTTGCCCGGCACTGTACCACTTGAACCACACCTCTAGTCTGTCATTTTGTTGGCTAATTGGAGATGGATTGTATCTGGCTTTGAATCAGGATCCTCAGATCTCAGCCTCCGGAGCAGCTAGGATGACAGGAATGAGCCACTGGAGCCGGGCACACACACACCATTAAGAAAAACAACATGTAGAGCATGTTCCGCTGAATATAGTCCCTGTCTCCTACAGTTTAAGTTTTCAAAAATCTGGGGTAAAATGGAATCATTTAGAAGAGGAAATGGCTGTTCTCTTCCCAGTCCCCACAGGTCCCATGGAGAGAAGTTTGAGCCAGGCACATGGGCTCTGGAGGTGAAGACTTGAGTTCAAACACTGGCTCTGCCATCATTGGCCGTGATTTGAGCGTGCTTCACCTACTCGAAGGGTGTAATGGCACATTCCGTATGTCAGAGTTATGGAGAAACACATGTACGTAAGGCCTTCAAAAATAACAAGTGTCCAACAAATGGACAGTTTTCTTTCTGGGGCCAATGGTAATTAGCAAGTCAGGCGTTTGAAAGTGTGCTTCTTTAAGAGCACTCAAGGAAATCGCTTTGAAACAAACCCCAGAGAAGTAGGCTACTAACCATACAGACTGATGTGGGCTGAGCGCCAGGCTTAAACCCAATCACTCTGACATCAGGATCACAATGTAGTTGCTTGGTTGGATCTGAACTTTCTCGCACTACAGTGATTTTCTGCTTCAGCCTAAAGAAATTTCCCTCTTAGAGATTCTTTTTAAGTTTTTGCTTGTACCAGGGTTTGAACTCAGGACTTTATGCTTAGCCGGTCCTCTACCATTTGGGCCATAGCTCCAGTCTGAATTTTTGCTGGTTATTTTTTTTTTTGCCAGTCATGGAGCTTGAACTCAGGGCCTGAGCACTGTCCCTGGCTTCTTTTTGCTCAAGGCTAGCGCTCTACCACTTGAACCACAGCACCATGTCTGGCTTTTTTCATATATGTGGTGCCAAGGAATTGAACCCAGGGCTCCATGTATACAAGGTGAGCACTCTACCACTAGGCCACATTCCCAGCTCTTGCTGGTTATTTTGGAGATGGCATCTAACTGACTCTTCTGCCCAGGCTGGCCTCAAACCACGATCCTGATTCTCAGCCTTCTAAGAAGCTTGGATTATAGGCATAGCCACCAGGTGTACCAGGGAGATTCATTCTTTAAGGATATAATAGTATCTATTTTACTAAGTTTCATTAGCCATAAGGTAAGAACAAAATTAGTAAACTTTTGAGATCTTAGTACATGCCAATGACTTTTTTTTTCTTCTAACATTGGGGCTTGAACTCAGAACCTAGGAGATGTCCCTCAGCTTTTCTGCTCGAGGCTAGGACTTTAGTACTTGAGCCACAGCTCACTTCTGGGTCATTGGTGGTTAATTTAAGTTCCATGGGCTTTCCTGCTCAGGCTGGCATGATCCTCAAATCTCAGCCTCCAGTGGAGCTAGTACTTGGCCACTGGTACTTAGCCTCCAGTATTTATATATAATCCGTGTTACCTAAGTCTCAGGATAGTTGAACCTTTACCAATGTCACTTAAAAGATGAGAAAACTAGGGGCTGGGAATATTGGCCTAGTGGTAGAGTGCTCGCCTCGTATACACGAAGCCCTAGGTTCAACTCCTCAGCACCACATATACAGAAAACTGCGGCTCAAGTGGCAGAGTGCGAACCTGGAGCAAAAGGAAGCAGGGACAGTGCTTAGTCCTTGAGTTCAAGGCCCAAGACTGGCAAAAAAAAAAAAAAAAAAAAGAGAAAGCTCAGCGGGGTGCTGGTGGTTCATGGCTAGCTGCTCAGGAGACTGAGATCTGAACATCATGGTTCAAAGCTAGCCTGGGCAGAAAAGTCCCCATGAGATTCCAATTAACTACTCAAAAATTGAACGTGGTGCTGTGGCTCCAGTGGTAGAGTGCTAGCCTTGAGCACAAAGAGGCTCAGGGACAACACCCAGTTCAAGTCCCAGAACCAATGAGAGAGAGAACTATTAACTCAAGGCCAAGTACTGAAATCATTTTGGCCACGTGCTAGTGATCACCTTCTATTTGTTATTGGCCTCTGACAGCTGACAGCGAGAAGCATGATGGGAGCAGAGAGTTGGGATACGTGGAGAAATAATTCTTAGCACAGGGCCCTGGCCCGGAGAAGAGGCGGCATGGACCAAGGAAGGGGACGCAGACGCCTAGGGAACCCCTAGCAGCTCAGCTCCACGGGAGCAGAACCAGTTTTTCCGCTCTATGTGATTTATTTCTCTTGAAACCCAGATTTCCTAAGGAAAGAAAAGCCCTTAGGCACAACTCCACCGGACCCCGGGGCCCCAGTCATATCCTATAACAAGTCACTCTCCAGTCCCTGGCTTGGGTTCCACCACCAAGCGCACGACCTCCGCCGAAGTCTGCGCCCTGGGGTTCCACACGAGTAAAGACTTTGAACAGCCTGCTACCCAAGAGGAAGGAATGCCTTTACTACTGTCTCCCTGGGCCTCGACATACCCACCCCGGTGCCTGAGAGCCCTTTCCCCTGGCTTCCCTCGGCCTCCACCCGCCGCTCCCGCCGGTCATCTGGGCAAGGCCTCTCCCAGCCGCCTGACCAGGCTGGTTTCCGTCCCCAGATGTGCGGTGGGGTCCCGGCTCCGGCTCCGTCCTGCTCCCCGGCCCGCAATGGCTCCTCGTCCCAGCTCGGGTTCAAGCCCCACCGTCGATTCCAAGCCAGCCTCCGCGCCACTTTTCACGCGCACGTTGGGTGGGTTTCACCAGCCACGGCTCCGGGCGGCTCCGGGAGCCCGCCTGCCCGGCCTGCGCGGCCGCAGCGCGCCGACCCTCGGCGGGGCCCCGGGCGCCCCGGGCGCCGACCACACGGACGCCCTCCCGGCTGGCGGGCCCGCTCCACGCCCGGGCCCGCGCGCGCCCCCCAGCGGGGAGGGCGCCGGGGCCCCCGCGTCACTGCCCCCCTCCACACGGAAGCGGGCGGCCGGTGGGGACGGCGGGAAGCGCGCGGAGGCCCCGGAGGCTTCCCTGCCCCGAGGCCTTCGGTCCACCCGGCCCCGAGCCCCCGGTCCGGCCTGCCCTGCCCTGCCCTGGACTCCCCGGCCCTGGGAAGGCCGCCGCCCGCCCGCCCGCTCGCCTGTGCGTCCGCCCGGCCGGGCCGCGCGGCCCTGCGCCTCCCTCGGCGGCCCCAGCCCGGACGGACGCACGGACGGACGGAGGGGAGCTGGGACGGCTCGGAGCCGGCGAGCTGACTCGGCACGGCTCCCTCCCCTCACAACCAAGCAAAAATGGCAAACAGGAAACGCTCGTCTTTTTAAAAAGTACTCTATTATTATCAAATAGAACCACAGTATCCAAAAGGGAGTTAATTATAAAGTCCTACCCCCAACTAAGCGGCCCTGCTCGCCTTCCCGTGGCCGGTAGCCAAATCACTCCCCCCGTGCGTGCCGATTGGTTTCATCCATTTTATTGTCGAGGAAATTAACAGCAGGCCCCCTGTCCCCCACCCGGGCCCCCGGGGACCCGAGCGGCGGGGGTGGGTGGGGGTGGGGGGTGCGTCCCCAGGCCGCGTGCGTCCCGGGGAGCGGGGGGGGGGGGCGGAGGGGAGCCGGGGTCCGGGGTCGGGTCGGGGCGCGGGCCGGGCGCTCACTCGCCCGTGTGGGTCCGCAGGTGGTACTTGAGCGACTGCTTGTAGCGGAAGCACTTGGCGCAGTGCGTGCACGGGTAGGGCCGCTCGCCCGTGTGCGCGCGCTGGTGCTCCAGCAGGTGGTGCTTCTGCGTGAAGCGCTTGCCGCACTCGGCGCAGTGGTAGGGGCGCTCGCCGGTGTGGATGCGCCGGTGCTCCAGCAGGTGGTGCTTGCGGATGAAGCTCTTGCCGCACTCGGGGCAGGCGTGCGGCCGCTCCCGCGAGTGCACGCGGCAGTGGTTGGTGAGCTTGGACTTCTCGCTGAAGCTCTTCTCGCACTCGGGGCACTTGAAGGGCCGCTCGCCCGTGTGGGTCCGCTGGTGGCGCAGCAGGTGCGACGGGCGGCTGAAGCTCTTGCCGCACAGGCTGCAGATGAAGGAGACCTCGTGCTTGCCCGCGTGCACGCGCTGGTGGATCACCAGGCTGATGTGCAGCCGGAAGCTCTTCTTGCACTCGGGGCAGGTGTAGGGCCGCTCGCCCGTGTGCGTGATCTGGTGCTTGGTCAGGCTGGACTTGTGGCTGAAGCTGCTGTCGCACTCGGGGCACTTGTAGGGCTTGGGGCCGCCGCCGCTGCCGGAGCTGGGCGACTTGGGGCGCGGCTTGAGCGCGTGCTTGGCGGCGAAGGCGGGCCCGCGCTCGGGCGAGGGGTAGCCGGCGGCGGCGGCGGCGGCGGCGCCGCGCGCGCGGTGGACGCGCTGGTGCAGCGTGAGCTGCTGCTTGTGCCGGAAGCTGACCTCGCACTCGGCGCACGCGTACGGGCCCTCCTTGATGTGGTTGCGCTGGTGGATGATGAGGTTGATCTTCAGCCGGAAGCTCTTGCCGCACTCCATGCAGGTGAAGGGCCGCTCGCCGCGCCGGTTCCGCTGCTGCTGGCTCGACGACCCGCGGCCCTCGCCCAGGTGGTGCCGCTCGCCGTGCGCGTGCGCGTGCGCGTGCCCGTGCGCGTGCGCGTGCAGGGGCGGCGCCAGCCTCTTCACCGCCGGGTTGCCCAGCTGCAGGGGCGGGGGGCTGTCCTCGCCGTCGGGGGACATCTCCTCGGGCAGCGGGGTCTGATACAGGCCGGCCTCGTAGCGCCCGGACAGCGGCCCCAGGGACTGTAAGTGCTGCGGCAGCTCGTCCTCCTCCTCCTCGTCCTCCTCCTCCTCCTGCTCCTCCGTCTTGATCACGATCCCCTCTGCGCCGGGGCGGGGAGAGAGAAGGAGGTTAGCCGTGCCCGCGAGCCCGGGGTGACCCGGGGTGACCCGGGGTGGCCCGGGGAGCGCCGCCGCCCCACGGCCTCCCGCGGCCGCCACGCAGCCGCCTCCCCGGGGCCCGGGTGACCTGCAAGGCCCCCCGGAGCCGCCAGGCTTGAAGCGGGGATCGAGTGGGTTCCCTGGGCCTCTCCTTCCTTCACACTGGGGGGGGGGGGGGATGACCACCGCGGCCCCGGAGAGCAGCGGCCCGGAGGTGCCTCCCACTTCCCGGGTGAGCACGTTCAATTGGGGAACTCTATTTTAACTCGCTGATGTGGTGCCACTTGAGAAAGTCACTCACTTCTCTCAAATCAGAATGTGAAGATGAGGCAGACGGTGTTTGCAGACTTCTTACAAACAAGGACTTCTCAGAGCCCTTTCACACCATTCTCGTTTCACCAGGCAGTGACTTAGAAGATGAAATCGAGGGAGGATTATTCTCATTCCAGATGGCAAGTGATGTTTAGAAGAAAAAACAGAAGCCGTGGCCTACCCAAAGCTAGCAGTTTCAGCACTCTCTCATCTCCCCCCTCACTGACAGGAAACTGAGGCAGACACAGCCTGTGAGCTGGCCGAGGCCTTGTTCAGACTTTAGAGACCCCTTGGCCACAGCAGGCTCCACTGCTTCTCTAAAGCCAGGCAACTGCGGCACTAACAATGGTACACAGTCCAGGCGCTGGTGGCTCACGCCTGTCATCCTAACTGCTCAGGAGGCTGAGATCTGAGGGTCACGGTTCAAAGCCAGCCTGGGCAGGAAAGTCCGTGGGACTCTCATCTCCAATTAACCACCAGAAAACTGGAAATGGGGGCTGGGAATATGGCCTAGGGGTAGAGTGCTCGCCTAGCATGCATGAAGCCCTGAGTTCGATTCCTCAGCACCACATATATAGAAAAAGCCAGTAGCGCTGTGGCACAAGTGGCAGAGTGCTAGCCTTGAGCAAAAAGAAGCCAGGGACAGTGCTCAGGCCCTGAGTTCAAGCCCCAGGACTGGCAAAAAAAAAATACCTTCAAGAAAACTGAAAATGGTAATGTGGCTCAAGTGGTAGAGTACTAGCCTTGAGCTGAGGAGCTTAGGGACAGCACCCAGGCTGAGAGTTCAAGCCCTACAACCAACAACCTGTAATCCTAGCTACTCAGGAAGCTGAGATCCGAGGATCACGATTTGGTGCCAGCTGGGGCAGGAAAATCTGTGAGACTCTTCAACTAACCACCCCCAAACCAGAAGTGGTGCTGTGGCTTAAAGAGGTAGAGCACTAGTCTTGAGCAAAAGCCTTCAGGGAGAGCAGCCACACTGAGTTCAAGCCCCACAGCCAACAACAAAAAAAGGGGTGGTGGGGCTGGGGATATAGCAAGAGTGCCTGCCTCGGATACACGCGGCCCTAGGTTCGATTCCCCAGCACCACATATACAGAAAACGGCCAGAAGCGCCACTGTGGCTCAAGTGGCAGAGTGCTAGCCTTGAGCAGGAAGAAGCCAGGGACAGTGCTCAGGCCCTGAGTCCAAGGCCCAGGACTGGCAAAAAAAAAAAAAAAAAAAAGGGGGGTGGGGGTGACAAAGGGCTGGGTGTCAGCGGCTCACGCCTGAAACCCTAGTTACTCAGGAGGCTAAGGATTGCAGTTCAAATCCAGCCAGGGCAGGAAAGACCATGAAACTCTTATTTCCACTAAAAATATCAAAGAAGAAAGGGTGGGAGTGGAGCTGTGGCTTAAGTGGAAGAGCACTACCCTTGAGCAGAAGCAGCCCGGGACAGCGCCCAGGCTCTGAGGTCAAGCCCCTGGATCTGTGTGCTGAGCCCCGGCCTCCTCAGCAGGGCGGGCTGCAGCCCAGCGTGGGGCACGGTCCCCAGAGGCTCAGGACGGAGAGGAAAGGTCCTCACAGTGGCTGGGAACTGGTCACGGGGGGAATCTATCCGCAGAACAGACCCGTGCGTGAAAGGCACGAGCCCCGGGAGGCTAGGCTCTACCTACACGTCCATGTTGCTTTTTTCTTTTTTTTTTTTTTTTTTTTGGCCAGTCCTGGGCCTTGGACTCAGGGCCTGAGCACTGTCCCTGGCTTCTTCCCGCTCAAGGCTAGCACTCTGCCACTTGAGCCATAGCGCCGCTTCTGGCCGTTTTCTGTATATGTGGTGCTGGGGAATCGAACCTAGGGCCTCGTGTATCCGAGGCAGGCACTCTTGCCACTAGGCTATATCCCCAGCCCCTGCTTTTTTCTTAATGACATAATAAAAGTGACACACTTGGCTCTAGCATTCAAGACTCGGAATCCCACAAACTGTCTAGGAGTTTTCTAAGGTTCCACTAGAATTAATAGAAATGCTCAGATGGCAATCTGGAATTTATATTGCGACGCCCCCAATTTAGCATACACTCAGAATGCCTTATGCCTTCTCATTATTCTTTTAGGAAAGACAATGCAGTATATGAAAAAGATTTCTGAAGCATCATGCAGTTATTCAAAAATCAAGAATTACACCACTTGACCAAGGATGCCCATGATATTTTATTAAGTACAAAAAGGCAGATTATAAGATGGGTATGGTGGTACAAACCTGTAATCCTAGCATTTGGTTGGTTAAGGAGGATGACTGAGTTCAAGACTAGCCTAAGCAACTGTGTTTCTCAATACATACACATATACAAAAACAACAAACACACACACACACACTAACTCAAGAAACAACCCTCTATAATTTGCCTTATCTACAGATAAAATGACGAAAAGAATTAACAATAACTTGAAAAGCCTAGTTTACCAGATATGGACGCATTTCCAAACATGGACAGTAACACAGCAGCTGATGGCTAATGACTCACACATATACGAAACACCTAAACAAAGCAGAACTCCTCTGAGTACTATCAAGTTAAGTGCCCCTGGGCACTTAAATTCCTATCTTATACATTTACTTTTATTTTTTTCAGAATATAGAATAAGCTGAGTGCCACACTTATAAGCTAAGACCTGCAGGACAGAAGTTCAAAGACAGCCCAGGTAAAAATTTTCAAGATTCTATCTCCAAGGCTGGGGATATGGCCTAGTGGCAAGAGTGCTTGCCTCGTATACATGAAGCCCTGGGTTCAATTCCCCAGCACCACATATATAGAAAAAGCCAGAAGTGGTGCTGTGGCTCAAGTGGCAGAGTGCTAGCCTTGAGCAAAAAGAAGCCAGGAACAGTGCTCAGGCCCTGGGTCCAAGGCCCAGGACTGGCAAAAAAAAAAAAAAAAAAAAAAGATTCTATCTCCAATTAACCAGCAAAATGCTGGACAGGAGTTGTGGCTCAAGTAGCAGAGAGAGCTAGCCATGAGCAAGTAAGCCAACTGAGAGCATGAGCCCTCAGTTCAAGCCCTGGCACTGACACACACACACACACACACACACACACACACACACCACATTAACATTAATTTCACTTGCTAGTATAACAGTAAAACTGGAATGAAAATTTTAAGTTCAACAGTGCATTTAAAAAGCCCATCACAGCTGGGCACTGGTGGCTCACGCCTGTCATCCTTGCTACTCAGGAGGCTGAGATCTCAGGATCACAGTTCAGAGCCAGCCCAGGCAGGAAAGTCCCTGAGACTCATCTCCAATTAACCACCAGAAAACAGGAAGTGGCGCTGTGGCTCAAAGTGCTACAGCACTAGCTTTGAGCTGAAGAGCTCAGGGACAGCACCTGGGCCCAGAGTTCAAGCCCCATGACTGACAAAAAAGCCCATCATGGGAACGTGGCTCAGTAGTAGGGGGCTTGTCTAACACGTATGAAGCCCTGGGTTCAATTCCTCAGTACCACACACAAAGCTTTAAGTAGCACTGTAGCCAAAGTAGTAAAGTGCTAGCTTTGAGCAAAAGGAGCTCAGGGACAGTGCCCAGGGCCTGAGTTCAAGCCCTGGCAAACAAACAAACAAAAAAGCCCATCATGGGTGGGTAGGGATGGGAGGAAGAAACTTAGGGAAAGTGAGGGAAGGGGTAACTGTGTTCCAAAAAGAAATATACTCATTACCTGATTTATGAAATGGTAACCCCTCTGTACAACACCTTAATAACAACAACAAAATTCTATTTAAAAAAAAGTTCATCATGCGTACCGCGTGCTGGTAGCTCATGCCTGCAAATCCTAACTATTCAGGAGGCTGAGCTCTGGATTGTGGTTCAAAGACAGCCCTGACAAGAAAGTCTGTAAGACTTTTTATTTTTATTTTTTGTTGGTTGTGGGGCTTGAACTCTGGGCCTGGATGCTGTCCTGAGCTCTTCGGTTCCAGGCTAGCACTCTACCACTTGAACCACAGTGTCATTTCCAATTTTCTGGTGGTTAATTGGAGATACAGTTCTCAGGGACTTTCCTGCCCAGGCTGGCTTTGAACCGTGAGCCTCAGATCTCAGCCTCTTGAGTAGCTAGGATGACAGGCCACTGGCACTGGCTGTAAGACTCTTATCTCCAATTAACCACCAAAAAACCATAAGTGGAGCTGTGGCTTAAGTAGTAGAGCCTAGTATTAGCCTTGATCAAAAAAGCTCGGTGATAGCACCCAAGCCCTGAGTTCGAGTCTCAGGAATGACACACATGCATCAAGCCCTTCATGCAGCACCAGAAAAGCTGTCAGGAAAGATGTTCTGGGACTAAGCACAGAGCCACAGCATGCTGTCTGTGCACTTGTAAGGACCAACAGGGAACAAAGTGACACTTGAGCCAGCAATTAATGAAGAGGATGACTGCAGCCACTAGTGAAAGACAGTACAAAATCATCCTAAAACAGCGCTCTTGCTGGGCACTGGTGGCTCCCACCTGTAATCCTAGTGACTCAGGCGAGATCTGTGGATCGTAGTTTGAAGCCAGCCGGGGCAGGAAAGTCTGTGAGATTTTAATCCCCAAATAACCACCAGAAAACTGGAAGTGGCACTATGGCTCAAAGTGGTCATGGGCTAGACTTGAGTCAAAAGGCTCAGGGATAGTGCCCAGGCCCTGAGTTCAAGCCCCACAACGGAACAAACTAACAAAATCATGTTCTTCAGGGCTGATCTCCTCCAGCAGTAGGGAATCCCGATGTGACAGGCAACAGGACGTGTTTGGAGAACGGCACCCGGCTTTGCCACCAGGGCGTGGTCCTGGACAGTGCATAGGGGACCCTGCCTGTCTGTAGGATGCAGAGGCTGGACAGACAGACAGACTCCAGACCCCTTGGAGCCCTGTCTGCACCAGGCCTGTGGTGGTGATGGAGTCTACTACATGCTGAGGCAGAAGCCCTGCAGGCGGCCCAGGGCTGGGGTTCCTCCCTTCCTGTGCACCCACCGCCCAGCTGCCTCCCACGAGGGCCTCCCCTGGGCTCTGTCAGGAGGCGGGGCCCCCGTGAGCCCCCCACCCACCCGGAACTCACCCGTGCAGTTTCTCTGCTCCGCCAGCATCTGCTTGAGCTCACTGAACTCACTGGAACCCTCTGTGGATTCTTCTAGGGCATTCTCCTGCTCCTGCATGTCCAGGTCCGGCTGCTCTCCACAGGGGTCGCCCAGCTCCGAGTCCTGAAAGCCATGTTCCTCTACTTGTCCCATGAGGGGCTCTGGAGTCTCCAAACTCTCCGAGCCTTCATCGTTAGTCTGCACTTCTATCTTGATCACGATGCCGTCGTGTGCTGAGGAGGAGAATACAGAACGCGGTCACGCCACCTGCCCAGGTTCGCATAGCCCAAGAATTCACATCCCAACACTTCCTTTCTTAGAGACCCTGAAGAAATTTAATAGTTGATGGTGAGCACACAGAATTTTCTGGATACTTTGTACCCTGAACCCCCAATATATAGTATAATCAAGTTAAGAAGATGCTAAGTTTATTGTCCACAAGCCCCACAACTTTTCTTTTCTGGTGCTGGACCTGGGACTTGAACTTAGGACCTGGGCTTTGTCTCTGAGCTTTCTTTGCCCGAGGCTAGCGCTCTGCCACTTGAGCCATGGCCCCTCCCCCAGCTTCTTTGGTGCGTAACTGAAAATTAGAGTCTTACAAACTTTCTTGTCCAGCTGGCTTTGAACCCTCATCCTCAGATCTCAGCCTCCTGACTAGCTAGGATTTCAGGAGTGAGCCACCGGCACCCTGCTCACAATTTCTCTAGAAACCCTTGCTCCCTTTCCCAGGTCAGGCAGCCAAAGCCCACAAGGTCAGCTGCAGGCTCACACACCAGCCAGGCCCAGACACAAGGCAGCCACCTTCGTACTTTGGCCCCCTCCCCGAGGAGCCAGACAGACAAGAGGGAGACCTCTGGCTCATGCCCCAAGCACATCGACATGAATGAGTGAGCATTTGGGATTTGTTTTGTGCTGAAAAGCATCCGATTGTACACATTACCTTAAGGTTTGTGCAACTTTTAACTTGCTCACAGATGTGCAGGCACTTTCCCATGGAACTTTACACATAGAGCCACCATTTCACACCAGTGCTGGCTCTGTAACACATTTTTTCCCCCTTGAGACCAGGATTCAAACTGGGTACCTGATGCTTTCACTTGTTGGCTGGCACTCTACCATCTGAGCCATGCCTCTTGTTTTATCAATTTGTAAAAATTTGGTCCTTCCCTTCCCTTCCCCTTCCCTCCCTCCCTCCCTTCCTTCCCTTTCTCCCTTTCTTATTTTGCCAGTCCTGGGGCTTGAACTCAGGGCCTGAGTACTGTCCTTGGCTTCTTTTTGCTCAAAGCTAGCACTTACTCTACCACTTGAGCCACAGCGCCACTTCTGGCCTTTTCTGTTTATGTGGTGCCGAGGAATCAAGCCCAGGGCTTCACGCATGCAGCAAGACAAGCGCTCTACCACTAAGCCATAATCCTAGCCCCCAAATTTGATTCTTATATTACAGAATTATCTGACTGGCAAACAAGCTTATCAAGCTCAAGGCCTATGAGTTCAAGCCCCAGCACTGTTCTCATATTGCCAAAAATACATCCTTTCTTTTTGTGGGTCATGGATTTTCCGTCTCAGCATAAGGTCTCCTTTGGCCAGAGTTGGTTCATATAGTTTTTTAGAATCTATCCAAAGGTTTTTACTCTCTTATTATTTAGACTTTTGTATGCCTTCCTGAAATTTATTTTTATTTTGTATATGGTATGAGGTGGGAGTTCAACTCATTTTCTTATACACAACAGGCCTGTGTCCGGATAAACCCCTTTGTATATTGAAAACCATTGTTTTTTTTTAAATTAAGGAAATAATAAATGCATAATGCATAAACACATTATTCACTGAATGCTTATTTACAGATATTTACAAAGCGCCAGCTAGGTGCCACTCGGTGTTTTCATTTATCAGTGAACAAAACATGGGTGAGGCAACGGACAGGATAATAAATCACACTGTATGTCAGAAGGTACTCTTGCTGGGGTGGGAGGAAGGGGAACCAGGAAAGGAGAGAGGGAAGCAGACTGAGCCCTGCTGTGTGGAGATGCGTGCTCCTCCTCCCTGTCCACTATTTCTCAATCTAATGTGATCCCGTCTCTGGGAAATCACACCAGCTCCCTGAGCTGAGGGCCGCGCTCTGCGCTGGGGCAGGTTCCTCCCGACGCCTGGCCGCTCTTCCTCAGAGTTAGGGGGCCGCTCACCCACTCTCCAGAGATGCCTGTATTTGATTCACTACTTAACAACAAAGAAATGGTGGGACGCCAGTGGCTCACACTTGTAATCCTAGCTACCGAGGAGGCTGAGACCTGAGGACCAAGGTTCGAAGTCAGCCCAGGCAGTAAAGTCTGTACGATCTCCAATTAACCAGCCAAAAGCCAGAAGTAGAGTACAATCCCTGAGTAGAGAAAGCGAAGGGACAGTGCCCATGCCCTGACTGGCAGAGAGAAGCAGCCATCCGCATTTATATGGCTAGCTCAAAGCGAACACCTGTGCCCCACTACACTGTGGTAGGTTTTGAGTGTGGCCCCCACAGGCTTGTGAGCAGTGAGCTCGGGGAACAGCGTTCCACTGCTGGGCTTTAAGAAGCACTGCCCCCAAGAAGTAGGAGTGCTGATCCTGAAAGGTGGATTCCAGAAAGCCGGTTAATAAAAAGCAGTGACCTCGGTTCCCCCGCCCCCCCCCCCCAGCTTCTTGCCTTGCTCTGTGACCTTTCCCACTCTGCCGGCAGTGCCAACTGCCACACTACGATGCAGCTCGAGGCCCTCAGAGGAGCCAAGCAGGTGCTAGCGCCATACTCTTGGATCTCCAAAGCTGTGACCTAACGGAACTTATTTTCTGTATAAAATACCACACTTCCAGATATTTTGCTAAAGCAAGCTATAACAGACAGATACCCATCCCATCCCTTTCTCATCAGTCCCTCTTCCTCCTGTAACCTAAATCTCCTGCTTGTTCCTTTGGTCTGGCCATGCCTCCCTCTGGAACGCTCCAGGCTTTCTCCACAAACATGGCTTCCCTGAGGTCACAAACTCCTGAAACATCAATTTACCTACTTGCCCACTCCCTAAGATAGTTTGCGAGACTATGCACCCCTTTGCACCTTTTTCAGTAAACATATAAAATAGACCAGTTACTACAAAAGATATAATTTCTGGAACATTACAAATATTGATATTTTGAAATAAATTCTTCCCTTATCCCTTAATGTCACCAATGGCATCTTAAGCTATTTTAAACCCACCATTACTCACTTCAAAAACACACGAACAAGTCCTCCTTTGAAAGCTGGAATTTCTCTATCATTCCTGTTCACCTTGAACTTCTGTTTCCATTCCCACTTTGCCCACGGAATTTATCCTAATAGAACATATTTTTATGCTTAGACGCTCTTGACTAATCACCTCATCTGCCACAAAAATGTGCATGTAAATCGAGAGTTCAATTTTGCTTTCATTTCTAATAACCACAAGGCTCTACATGTTGATTTTTTTTCCAGCTGAAGTTATCCTTAGTGATTATGACTACAGAATGATAATTACCCAAGGTGAAACACTAAAAAGCTTTGGAAATGTTCTCTCTTATAAGGGTGAATAGGAATTCTTTTCCCAATTAGTTCACTTATGTGAGGATGAATACATACCTGTACACAATGAGTTCGGAATCAATTCTACTCTATTTTTCATTTGTACGAATGCAAGCCTTGGGGAGGCTCACCACTCACGCGGACACGTGGACAGCAGGAGCTGGAAGGAGCTCTGTTACAGAACTGTCATTTGAACCTACTCTGAACTATACGCCACAAAAATTACAACGTTAGCATATTATCAGAAATCTTCTTAAGAGCCTATTCACTGATAATTAGGTTCTCTTTCAGTGTTGTTGGAAGCAAAATGTTGCAAACACCTTAACAGATATTGTCATCTAGGCCTCAGAGTGATGCCCTGACTGGGATTATCTATCTGTGTGGTGGCCCGGAGGCCTTAAACCTCACAAAGGTTCCTAGGAGGGGCTGGTAGGTCACGAGGTGCCTTCTGCAAACGGGGAGAACCTGCATTTCAGGGACCACACATGTTGGGTGCTCTTGGGTGATGCGAATAGAAGAGCCTGGAAATGGAAGTCACAAAGCTATTAACCTCCTGTTCCTCTCAGAGTCTCCTGTGCCCCAGGCCCCGAGGGGCTTAGCTTCAAGTCCAGTGCTGGCCACCGCCTGCCCTACTTCAAGGGCACTCACCTGCCCTGCTCCTCTAAATGCCTTGCCAAGCTCTCACCTGAAGGGCTCTTCTCCAGGGCACGTGCTCCACTGCAAACAGGTAGCACTTAGACCTTTCCATACCCTCCACACAGGGCAGGCCACCAAAAGGCCTCCCAAACAATGTTTTCTCTCCCTTCTCTCCTCTTCTGTCCCGTGGTGTGTTTTATTTTTTTTTATTGTTGTTTGTTTTTTATTCTGCAGTGCTCTAGGGCCTTGGGAATGCTAGGCAAGCACTCTTCCACTAGGCGACATCCCAGCACACCAAACAACTTCTGAAAGGGTATTGACACGGGGTGCTGGTGGCTCACACCTGAAATCCTAGCTACTTAGTAGGCCGAGATCTAGAACTGTGGTTTGAAGCCAGCCTAGGCAGGAAAATCTGTGAGGGTCTTTATCTCCAATACAAAAGAAAAACAGAAGTGGAGCTGTGGCTCAAGTAGTATAGTACCAGCCTTGGGTGAAAACGCTCAGGGGACAGCACCCAGGCTGAGTTCAATCTCCAGGATATCACACACACACACACACACACACACACACACACACACACACACCAACTACATTGCATTTATAAGCATTTACAAAAAAAAATAGTTCAAGACCTGTATTGTGGGAATATACCTGAATAAGTATTCTTACATTTACAGCCAGCAAAGGGTGGGGGGAGATTTTTATATTTGTTGTTAAATTATTTATTTTTTTGCCAGTCCTGGGTCTTGGACTCAGGGCCAGAGCACTGTCCCTGGCTTCTTTTTGCTTAAGGCTAACATCTACCACTTGAGCCACAGTGCCACTTCTGGCTTTCTCTATATATGTGGTACTGAGGAATTGAACCCAAGGCTTCATGTATACAAGGCAAGCATTGTACCACTAGGCCATATTCCCAGGCCTAAATTATTATTATTTTTTGCCAGTGCTGGGGCTTGGGACTCAGGGCCTGAGCACTGTCCCTGGCTTCTTTTTGCTCAAGGCTAGCACTCTACCACTTGAGCCACAGTGCCCCTTCTGGCTTTTTCTATATATGTGGTGCTGAGGAATCAAACCCATGGCTTCATGTATACGAGGCAAGCACTCTACCACTAAGCCATATTCCCAGCCCCTAAATTTTTTATTTTTAAGACAGGGTTTGCTATATGTCCTAGGCTGGCCTTAAACTCAGAATCCTCCTGCTTCAGTTTACCAAGTGCTGGGATTACAGATGTATACTGTTATGCCCTGTAAGAGTCTTAAATAAATGCAATATGGCAAACTTAAAGGGGCAAAAAATCTACCTTTATACATCTCACCCCAAACATAAATAATGAAGTCACACTAGCACTGTGCTAGGAAGGAGCAGATTTACACTGAGCCAAGGAACAAGCTATTCCCAGGCTTCTGAGACCTTAGATACTCTATTTGGAGGATGTGGTTATTCACACCAATCATTCAATGTACCCAGTCCACACCAGCTATAATTTTTGGCTGAAAATTATTTTGAAAAGATTTTGTAGTTTATTTTGGCCATAAGAAATTCACTCAATTTGCGCCTGATTTTAGAGCTCTGTAATCAAACTTGTTCATATGAATTATTGTGAAATGGGAAGAATCACTCAAATTAATTTCCAATGTACTAAGTGATCTGTGGGCTGAAGCTAAGAGTTAATGGAGTTGACATAAAAGCTATATTTGGAGACTGTAGATAAAACAAAAATTATTTATATTTAGCAGTTTTCTTTTTGTTCTCTCGGGTAAAAAGGTACCTCAGGTTTCAAATATTTTCATGGTTTTCAAGTAGCTCAAAGGTTCAAGGTCTGTGATGACAATATTTACTGAATAAAATGGCCTGATTAAGTATTTTGCCCTTAATACAAAACCTAGATTCCATAAAGAAAATGACTGACAAAACTGAATACACAGAAACTTAAAACTGATGAATTTGAGCAAATAAGAGCTTAAAATTTCTAATATATATATATATACACACAGATTTTATACAAAACAACTCCCAAATGAGGAAATAAATACATAGATATGAACTAGTATCCTTGATGTTTAAAAATCTTTTGCAGATCCCATAATAAAAAGAAAAAATTAAAAAAAAAACAAATAAAAGATAATTCACAGAATCAGACATATTAGTAATCAATAAAAATAACACAATGTGTTCACCTTTCTGGTCAAAGAAAGGCATCAAGGCCTGGCACCAGTGGTTCCTGCCTAAAATCCTAGCTACTTGGAAGGCAGAGAGGGAATGGATCAAGGTCTGAGGCCAGTCCAAGCAAAAAATTCCCACGCTGTCATCTCAACCAGTGGCCGGGCAGGGCGTTTGTCACGCCAACTACACAGGTGGCTGAGATCCGGAGAACTGTGGTTCCGGCCAGCCCAGGCAGAAGAAAGAAAGAAAGAAAAGTTCACAAGACCTCATCTCACTAGAGAAAGCTGAGTGTGGTGTGCTTGCTTGTCATCCCAGCTCCAGAGGGAAGCATCAACGGGAGGACTGTGGCCCAGGCCAGCCTAGGCAGAAAGTGAGACTCCATCTCAAAAAATGACAAAGGGTGTGCCAGACACATGGCTCAAGCAGTAAATCGCAAAGACAAAGAGCCCTGAGCATTGCCAAAGGGGAGGAGGGTCAGCAGACGATTGCTTAAACTCATTACCTTAGCAAATAATATAAAACTAAAAGTATCTCCTGTTGGCACAGGTGTGGGAGCAAGAATTCTACTTAGAGGGACTGTGAACTGGCACAAATGTTTCAAAGGCATTTGCCAACATCTATTTAATGTTTAAGTGACCCAGAAAATCCATTTCTAAAAAAGTTTCAGACAAGCAGTCTATTTATAAGGATCTTTATGAATTCACAGAACTTTGTGAACACTGAAAGGCACAGTAGGAGAGTATTTAAATAAGATAAAGTCAATAGTTAGAATACTGCAGTCTACTACCAAGAACAACATAAATGTATACATTCAGACATGTAAAGATGTCAAATATCTTATTGACAAAGGTTGCTTTTCACTTCTATATTGAGTTTCTTTGACATTAAGAATATTATGTATGTATTACTTAGCTCCTTAAGAGTGTGTGTGCACATACACATTTATGTTCTTCCAAGTGAGTGCATTTAATATTGGAAGGAATAAACTGTTGAGAAAGAATTGTGGAAGATTTTCTGCATTTTTTTCTTTTCAAAATTAAAAACCACTATTGCCACACTACCCATTTGTATGAGCTAAAGCAAAGATATCATGAATGGCTGGTTGACACCGGTTTCCCAACTTCCTCTCGCCACATTTTCTGGGAGGTCTTTAAAACTTAGTATATGACAACAACAACAACAACAACAACAAAACAACCCCAAAAACAAAAATGAACACAAAAAGACCAAACTTTAATGGGCCGTGCCCAGTGGCTTACACCTGTCATCCTAGATACTGAGGAGGCTGAGATCTGAGGATCGAGTTCAAAGCCAACTCAGGCATGAAAGTCCATGAGACTCTTATCTCCAATTAAACACCAGCAAACCGGATGTAGCACTATGACTCAAGTGGTAGAATGCTAGCCTTGAGCAAAAGAAGCTCAGAGACAGTGAGTGCCCAGGCCCTGAGTTCAAGCCCCAGAGTTGGAAAAAAAAAAAACAAAAACACAAAAAACAAGTTACACATGCACATAGGCCAGAATGCTGAGTATTCTTTCAAGCCCATTGGTGTGTATGCTGGTGCTGGGGCTTGAACCAACTTGGGCCTGCACTCTTATTAGACTATCATGCTCAAATAGAGCTGGTGCTCTATCACTTGAGCCATACTGTCAATCTAGCATTCTGCTGGTTAACTGAAGAGTCTCCTCTGCCATCTTCAGATCTCAGCCTCCAAATAGCTAAGATTACAGGTGTGAGCCACCTGTGCTAGACTCACACTTGTTTTCACAAGTTCCTCTTCAGCTCGGCCCCCAGAGGCAATGATTTCATCTCTTTCAGGGACTCTCTTGTCATCTACCTTCCTGATTCCTTGAATTCTCAGTTTTCACCTTGTTTAAGCTTTATCTACTGACTTCATGGATGGAAGTCAGGACCATCTCCCCCAAATCCCTTGTTTGCTAGTATAGTTTTGTGATGTTAATGGGATTGACAGTGGTATTAACATCAGTAGATGGTATAAGTGCTACTTATAATGGGGCCATACTTTTCTGTGTCTGTAAGCTTTTTTGTTTTCTTTAGACCTCGTCTTTTCTTTTCCCCATTTACTTTATTGTTTTTTTTAATTAAATTTTATTGACAAGGTGATGTACAGAGGGGGTATAGTTACATAATAAGGTAGTGAGTACATTTCTTGTCTTATTTATTACACTCTCCCTCATTTTTCTTTCCCTTCCCTAGTTCAGATAAGCATATATACAATAGCCAGTGTACCAAAATCATATACAGTGACCACAGGGGGTACACCAAAGGAAATTCACCTATTACATTAAACATAACAACAATAAAATCCTCCTGTTTCCATCTCTTAGAGTTCATTTTGCCTAGCCTCATCTTATATAATCATATGTACATAGCTGTTGAGTTATTGTGATCCTCTGATAGAGACCTCATGTTCTTTGGGGGGGGGGTCAGTTGTGGGGCTTGAACTCAGGATCTGGGTGCTGTCCCTGAGCTCTTTTGCTCAAGGCTAGCACTCTATCACTTTGAGCCAGGCACCAGTGGCTCATGTTCTATAATCCTACCCACTCAGGAGGTTGAGATCTGAGAATCAGAGCCAGCCCAGGCAGAAAAGTCTGCATGAGACTCTTATCTCCAATCAACCACTCAAAAAACTGGAAGAGGAGCCATGGCTAGAACTCATCATTTTTAATTTTGCTTAGCTTACTACTGTTCAATACGGTGAATTCAGTTTCACACTCATCCATTGCTCTGTTGTTTAATTCCCATCTCAAAGCATTCACATATATCTATCAGTTTCATCTATCTGAATTGCCATTCTGCCCCTAGAGTTCTTTCTCTTTCATCTTTTTCTTGGTTTACTTTCTCATCTGGACAAACTACCTTCTCAGCTTGGGAGGGGAGCATGGAGACTAAATATGCCTCAATTTCACTCTCATATTTAATTAAAAGTTTAACTAGATATCCAATTCTAGGTTGGAAATATTTTCCTTAGAATTCTGGACGCCCCGGGCTACAGCCTTCTAGCTCCGGATGCTGCTGAGAGGTTTGGTTCTTGGTGTGAACCTGTTTTTCTTGTCTGGATGCTCCCAGGATTTCTTTTATCCTCAGGTGTTCTGAAATTTCCTGCTGAAGTATTTAACCAGTAGGTCAGATTTTATCCATTGTTCTGGGCAGCTGGTAGGTTCTTCCAATCTAGAAAATTATGTCTTTAGTTGCTGGGAGTTTTTCTTAAATTATTTTTTGGTGCCATACTGGGGCTTGACTCAGGGTCTGAGCACTGTTCCTGAGCTTTTGTACTCAAGGCTAGGGCTTTACCATTTGAGCCACAGCTCCAGTTCCATCTGGAAGGTGGTTAACTGGAGATGAGTCTCACAGACTTTCCTGCCTGGGCTGGCTTTGAAATGTGATCCTCAGATCTCAGCCTCCTGAGTAGGATTACAGGCGTGAGTCAGTAGCACCCAGTTTTCTTTCCCTATTTTCTTCTTTTGTCCTTTAGCTTTATTTTCTAAGATGCATGCTCAGCTTTATAGCCTAAACATTACTACTGAGTTCTCAACTTGTATTAATACGTTTTAACGAATGACTTTATCATCCATCCATCCATTTGTATTGCCAATACCAGGGCTCAGACTCAGGGACTTACACTCTCACTTAGCTTTCCATTCACACTGGTGCGCTACCACTTGAGCTATGGCTCTAGTTCTATCGTTTTTAACTTGTAAACATTTCACTTTGGCCCGGCACCCATGGCTCATGTCTTTAATCCTAGCTTCTCAGGAGGCTCAGATCTGAGGATCTTGTTTGAGGCCATCCCAGGCAGGAAAGTCCATGAGACTCTTATCTTCAATAAACTACTCAGAAAAAGCCAGAAGTGGCACTGTGGTTCAAGCAGTAGAGGAGTAGCCTTGAACACAAAAGGTTAGCGACTGTGCCCAGGCCCCGAGTTCAAGCCCCAAGACTAGCACAAATAAAAAGCATTATAATTTTGTGTCATAGGTGGATTAATTTATCTAAGGATTTATGTATAAATGAACACATATTTTTCTCCTGTCCACATGGTCTGTTCCTCTAAATGTCATTTTTCTTTCTTACTGGTTTTTATCTATTTGCCTCTCTATAGGCCTTCCCCATATGTCTTGGGGCGTCCTGGTCATCTGTGTAGAATTAGAAGTGGACACTCTGAGAGTTGGAACACATGCAAATATGGATAGCACTGGCCTTCCACATTTTGGGGGTGGAGGGTGTCTCCATGTAGTATGTTTTGTCTAGGTCATTTTTATTTTTTATTTTTGCCAGTCCTGGGGCTTGGACTCAGGGCCTGAGCACTGTCCCTGGCTTCTTCTTTTTGCTCAAGGCTAGCACTCTACCACTTGAGCCACAGCGCCACCTCTGGCCTTTTCTATTTATGTGGTGCTAAGGAATAGAACTCAGGGCTTCATGCATACAAGGTGAGCACTTTACCACTAGGCCATATTCTCAGCCCTGTCTAGGTCATTTTAATGGGAAACTTCTCGGACTGGGAAAAAACAAACTATTCTAATACCTGCCCTAAGAGTTTTATTCTGGATGTCAGCATTATTTGTGCAGGCAGATCAGAGAAACAGGCCAGAGCATTGTACACCGACATATCCTTGTGTCCATTATGCCCCCCAAACCCCAGAACCCATGTCCCATCCAGAGACCCTTTTTCTCTCCTTCTAGGAGAATAAGCTTCAGCCATCTCCCAGGACTGGGGAGAGGCAGATGCCAGGTGAGAGGATAGGGTAGGAGGCTATTTAACTTATTTCCTTTCCTTTTCCTTTCTTATTTCTTCTCTCTTTCTCTCTCTCTCTTTCTTTCTCTCTCTCTCTCTCCCCTTTTTTTCTCTCTCTTTCTTTCTTTGTTGGTATCAGGGCCTCCCAATTACTTAGCTTGCTTGGTAGGCTGACATGCCACCCCTTGGTCCTACCCCTAGCCTGCCTCTTTGACGGTTATTCTGGAGATGGAGTCTTCTGGATTGCCTAGGCTGGTTTGGAACCATCCTTCGGATCTCAGCCTCCTGAGTAACTAGATTACAGGCATAGCCACCAGCGCCCCACCCACCAGCTGTCACTCAGAAGAAGCTTGGCCAATGAGACTTCAGTCACACCTTTACCCCCATTTCCAGACTCCTGGAGTGGGAGCGGGGTGTTGTGGCAGGGTGCACACCGGGTTTCTTCTGCGATTTTTCCCAACACTAAATCAGTTATCACTCAGCCAGTCACCTGCTTTCAGACGTCCAAAAAAACCTTTGTGGCCTCCTTGTTTCACATGTTTTAAAAGTCCCTTTATTCTCAGTTGGGACTTGGGAAGAGGAGGAAGTCAATGTGTTCAACCTCAAGTCTTTTATCATGCTTCCCCACCCCCCGCCCCCACCCGGGTCTGAATACTGTCCCTAAGCTTTTGTGCACAAGGTTAGCTTCTACTATTAGGACTACTGCTCCATTTCCAGCTTTTCTGAGGTTAACTGAAGGTAACACTGAGTCTCATGGCCAGGGCTGGCTTTGAACCAAGATCCTTAGATCTATCTCCTGAGTAGTTATAGGATTACAAGCGTGAGCTACCAGGTCTTGAAAAAAAATATTTACACTGAATAAGCAAATCTGCTCTTATCAGAAAATTTTACTAATCAGAGAGATATTTTAGTATGTTTCCATTTTCATCTATAGTGTTTACATTATTAACTTCATTTTATATTTATACTTCTCACTACTACTTCATTAACCTCTCCTTCCAACAAAATCATCCCTACCCACATTTTAAACAGAATTCAGCACTGGAGTTTTGAACTCAAGAGACTTTGCTTGGTAGGCAAGTGTTCTCCCAGTTGAGCCATACTCCGGTGCAATTTGCTTTTCTGCTTTTTCTAAATTTTCCTACTTTTTCCAAATCCTACCCTGATGGTTTTCAATCCTGGTCGCACTTAAGAACTACTCTGGGAACTTTTTTTCTGTCATGGAGCTTAAACCATGAGCTCTTTTACTCAAGGATAGTGTTCTACCACTTTGCTCCATAGAGCCACTTCAGTTTTCTGGTGATTAATTGGAGATGAGAGTCCTATAGACTTTCCTGCCTGAGCTGGCTTTGAACCAAGATCCTCAGATCTCAGCCTCCTGGAGTAGCTAGGATTATAGGCATGAGCCAATAGTGCCTGGCTTTCTGGAAACCTTTCTGTGTGCTAGTTCTGGGGTTTGAACTCCGGGCCTGGGCTCTGTCCCTGAACTTTTGTGCTCAAAGCTAGCACTCTACCACTTGAGCCACAGCTCCACGTCTGGCTTTTTTGGTGGTTAATTGGAGATAAGAGTCTCACAGATTTTCCTGCCTGGGCAGGAACTCAGATCTCAGCCGCCTGAGTAGCTAGGATTAAGGCATAAACCACCAGCACCCACCTTCTGGCAACATAAAAAACAAAAAGGCAGGCAAATACTGATGATATTCAAAGTTCGTGTTTGAAATGGAACCATGAAACTTGAGGACATGGTGGGGATGCAATAGATGGGAGGTGAGGGGGGACCTGATGGAAGGGGTGACTCTATACTGTATACATAAATGGACATGTTCAATTATTTAAAGGTAATAAAAGAGAGGAAAAAGGAAAAAAAAAAAAAAGCAGAACACGGGGGCTCCTTCCTGACCAACATATTCCAGATCTCAAATCTTCCCTAACAGACAGGGCTCTGCAGTGAGGGCTCGAGTTCTTGTCTCTTCTTCCTCTATAGACAGGTTAATCCTGTGTACATCACCGTTGCCAAGACGTCCACGCACCCCAGTGCCTCTCGCTCAGACCCGGTGCGCAGCTGCAAACTGTGCTCAGTGGCTTCTTCAACTCTCCGTGGTGTCTTGCTGGGATCTCAAAGCACAGTGTTCAGAATCAAATTCTGGTGGTTTCTCCAAACCGAAGCCTCATGTCCTCATCCCACAGAGGCTGGGACTCACCGCCGGCACCTTTCTCCCCACTTTGTTCACATCCATCAGTCTCTAAGTCGTGGTTCACTGCCAAAATGTATCAAGCTCAGCCACTGGTCACACTGGGCCATGCCAAAGTCTTCTACCTGTTATTCGGGCTTCCAGAAGTCCTTCCACCCCTCGGAGAGGCCTTTTCTGGCCTCCCGAGCCCAGCAGGGTTTCCTGTGAGGCAGCCTGAATGCTTCTCATCACTGCTCTGTTCCAAGTGGACAGCTGTGCTTTTATACAGTGAGGGTTTGGATGGTCTCTACGAAAGTGTAAATCTAAGGGTCAGGACATCTCTAGGTCCTGGTACGAAAAACATCTGATGAACTAAATGACAAGAGTACAAGGGAGCTATATCATTTAAAATCTTTCATAAATATGCTAGCTCATGCTATGTTTTGGATTCCCCGCCCCCCCATGCTCTGGATTGTGCAGGGATGCTATTAAGTCACGTGTACGTTTAAAATATTTAAGTCATACGTTACAGATATAAAGCATCAGAATGTTTTCTAAAGAGACTGAAACAGGGCTGGGGCTGGTGGTTCACACCTGTAATCCTCGCTACTGAGGAGGTTGAGATTTGAGGATCACGATTTGTAGTCATGCCAGGAAGAAAAGTCTGTGAGATTCTTATCTCCAATTAACCACCCAAAACGCCAGAAGTGACACTGTAGCTCAAATGGTAAAGTACTAGCCTTGAGCACAAAGGTCCAGGACAAAACCTAGGCTCTGAGTTCAAGCCCTCAAACTGGCATTAAAAAAAAAAAGAGAATGAAATGATGTATACGTGGGTGGCAACATCTGGTTACTAATTTGTTGGGGGCAATATAGTCTACCTTCCTGGGCCTCCCTGACCACTGAGCAGGCTGAGATCCGGAGCCCCTATTACAAGTATTTTGAGAGCAGCACTAATATCTGAATCCTCCTTGGATCTCTCTGCTCTTAGGAACCCAAGCCATTCCATAATAGTTTTCTGCCCGGATTTGCCAGTTCATAGAACTATCATTCTGGCATGTGTTGAATTCTGAATGTTCTCAATTCTCAGGGCTTCTCCCCTTGGTATCACATCTTGGGACTGGCCCGGAGTTAAGCTTGTCAGCTTTGTTCCACCTTGCTACTGTGGATGGGGAGAGGGTGGATGCTTGCGGGCTTTAGCCAGTGATGGCTGTCGGTGGTGCCGCAGCCCTGCCCTCTGCGTCAATACAGGCCATGGCTAGTGAACCAGGTAGCATGGGTCAGCTGTGCACGGTGTGCCCTCCACAAGCTCAGGCCATGGACGTGCCCGATGCAGCGTGGGCAGGGCTCATGCGTTGGGTCTGTTCTATGGAGGAGCTGTCTGTGATAAAGATGAGAAAACTGAAAAGGAGGGGGCCTCAGGGCTCCCCCTCCTGACCCTTCTAAGAGAGCACCTGCACCTCAGAATCAGCGGAGATGTCAGTTGTGTTTCATGATTTTGATCGCTTCTCCCAGATCCTCACTTTCTGCCTCCCAATCTGTCTTTCCTTTTTTTTTTTTTTTTTAAACATTATTTAAAAAAATACTTTTGCCAGTTCTGGGGCTTGAACTCAGGGCCTGCGTGAGAGCCAATCCCATTCTGGGCTTAGCATTAGATCTTGGTACTATTCTGAGGCTGTTTTGAAACCGAGATTCTAAAATGATCAACAGTGCTAGGAATCCTGTCTGCCTGCCTTGTCCAGACAATGTCCTGCTGGAGGGCTACACAGCAAGAGGTTTCCAGTCCCTCCTCCTTCTGGCAGGCTGCAGGAGCCCCAGCACGGCTTTCTCTGGGAAGCTCTAGGAGGTATAAGCACTAGTACTCTTACCCATGAATGCTTTCTTTGTATTTATTTCCTGCAAGTGGTGAGGTGACACTGGATCATGAAGCAATGAGCCTCATGGCATTCCTATTTATCACCAACTGGGGTACTGGCGAGCAGGCACCGGCACCCAGGGGTGACCGTAGGAGATCCAGGCGGGTCCCCGCACAGCTGGCTCTCGGGCCCCTACAGGACCGGCCTGGACGGCGACGCCCCGTGCTGAGAGTTCTCCCGAGCACTGGAGGACCCGGGCTGAGGTGCGCTAGGCCACCCATTCACCACTCACCAGCACTGGGGTCTGTGGGTGTCTCTCCCTCCTCAGAGTCCTCCTGCTCCTGCATGGCTGGCCTCTCCCCGCGCTCCATCTGGGACATGAGGTCTGGTTTGGAGATTGCATAGTCTGGGGGAAGGAAAGAAAAAAACATACTATAAAATGAGGTAGTTCTACTGCTGCTGGTGAGCCCCGTTTGTGACGCAGCGTGGCGGCTGCCGATGCTGAAATATAAAAGGCCAAGAAGGCAGCCCACCTCTCCTTAGTGTCCACTCTGTGTGTGTGTGTGTGTGCACACGCACGCACGTACACTACTCACAGGTGCCAATGCTGGCCTGGGGTTCTTAAGACAAAGGCACACGACATTCATAATTTTATAACGAATTGGTTCTGATAAAACCCCAAATCCATAAGACACTGATAGGTTTCCTTACATTGAAAAAAAAAGTCAACAGGATGGAGGTGTAGCCCTGTGGTATAGCATGTGGCTTAGCATGCGTGAGGTCCTGAGTTCAATCCCCAAGACCCCCAACAAGTTTAAATTTCTCTGGGGGCTGGGAAGGGAGCCTAGTGATATAGTGCTTGCCTAGCATGCATGAAGCCCTGGGTTCGATTCCTCAATACCACATAAACAGAAAAAGCCACCAATGGCACTGTGGCTCAAGTGGTAGAGTGCTAGCCTTGAGCAAAAAAGAAACTCAGAGACAGTGCCCAGGCTCTGAGTTTGAGCCCCAGGAATGGAAAAAAAAAATCTTTGAGAATAAAGTTAAAAAATAAAGAAACTTAGGCTGGGAATATGGCCTAGTGGTAGAGTCCCTGCCTTGCATACATGAAGCCCTGGGTTCTTGTCCTCAGTACCAAATATATAGAAAAAGCCAGAGGTGGTGCTGTGACTCAAGTGGTAACTAGCCTTGAGCAAAAAAGAAGCCAGGGACAGTGCTTAGGCACTGAGTCCCAAGTCCCAGGACTGGCAAAAAGAAAAAAGAAAAAGAAAAGGAAAGAAAAGTAGCCAGGTACTGGTGGCTCATGTGTATAATCCTAGCTACTCAGGAGGTTGAGATCTGAGGATCACGGTTTAAAACCAGACCTCTTTTTTTTTCTTCTTTTCTTTTCCTTTTTTTTTTTTTTGCCAGTCCTGGGGCTTGAACTCAGGGCCTCAGCACTGTTCCTGGCTTCTTTTTGCTCAAGGCTAGCACTCTACCACTTGAGCCACAGTGCCGCTTCTGGCTTTTTCTATACATGTAATGCCGAGGAATCGAACCCAGGACCTTGCCTCATGTATACAAGGCAAGCACTCTACCACTAGGCCATATTCCCAGCCCCAAATCCAGACCTCTTCTTTCCAATTAACCACCAGAAAATTGGAAGTAGCACTGTGGCTCAAGGTGGTAGAGCACTAACTTCGACCTGAAGAGCTCAGGGACAGCGCCCAGGCCCTGAGTGTAAGGCCCATGATTTACAAAAAATATACATGTTTGTATTTAAAACAGAAGAACATCATATGGTCATGTATAGAGAGATGGCATTTTCATAGGCCACCGAACAGATAAATATACACGGGCTCAGCCTTCTAAGGGTTCCTTGGCAATAGCCTTAAAATTGTCAATGTGAGCTGGATGTCTGTAGCTTACACCTATAATCCTAGCTACTCAGGAGGCTGCGACCTGAGGATCATGGTTCAAAGCCAGTACAGGCAGGAAAGCTCCTGAGACACTTATCTCCAGTTAACCACTAAAAACCCATAAGTGGTGCTATAGCTTGGGTGGTAGAGTGGTGGTAGCCTTGAGCAGAAAAGCTCAGGGACAGTGCCTAGGCTCTGAGCTCAAGCTCCCAAGATTGGCTAGCACACACACACAACCATTACAAATGTGCAGTCTTACTGCACAAACTGGTTCTCCAAATCTCAGGTAATGGCACAAAGACACAAGTGCTGTTAATCACAATACTTTGCAAGCGTGAGAAAACTGGAACCAACTACGGTTTACCAACAGCAGCAAGATGAAGAGCCCGATGTCTGTCATAATACTACAGTCTAAGGAGGCCCACGTGTGATGGGACAGGCTGTCCACGGCCTCCCATTAGGTGGAGTAAGTGCATACTATTAACTCCTCCCCCCAGCACACACACAGGCACACAGGCACACACACACACAGTGTGTGTGTATGTGTGTGTGCAGCAGGCCACACATCCTGAGTAGGTTTTCACATGTACAGAAAAAGATGACAAAAAAAACACTATCTAAAAGGTTCATGGTGGTATTCTCTGGTGGGTGGGGGGTAGGGAGGGGCTGTTGCTCTTTTCAGTCTAAATCACTAGTTTTTCACCATTAGGTATGTATTAAAACAAAACTTAAGAAAGGAATAAAGCTATCTTATAGAAAGATATATACAAAAAAGGAGCAATTCTAACACGAATCCAAATTTCTATCCACATTTGTTTAATGTTTAAACAAACTGAGGCTGAGCAGGCAGGATACATTGTTACACACATGTGGAAATGGTACAAGGATGCCCCTCTTGTACAACTAATGTATACTAATTATTATATATATATAAATGGCAAAAGAGTTCTCTGGGGCTGGGAATGTGCCTTAGTGGTAGAGTACTTGCCTAGCATGCACGAAGCCCTGGGTTCGATTCCTCAGCACCACATAATCAGAAAAAGCCAGAAGTGGCTCTGTGGCTCAAGTGGTAGAGTGCTATCCCTGAGCAAAAAAGAAGCTCAGGGACAATGCCCAGGCCCAGAGTTTAAGCCCCAGGACTGGCAAAAAAGAAAAAAAGTGCTCCATATCAGAGAAAAGGATACATAAAGAAGTACATTTTCCAGAGTCTGGTCCCTAAATATTCTTAATGAAAAACACAAGAATCTTCAGAATGTAGGGTAGGACAGACCTGTGAGCTAAGACCTAGGGTGAGCCTATGAACTTTGATCACAGCTTCTTCATTTGCACAGTGAGGATGTGACCTGCGAAATGTAAGGCTTGGCAAGTGACAGTGTTCAGTCACCAGAACAAGAAAAGAGCAGGGCCTTGCCTACTGTCTTTCATGGCAGAGTTGTGAGGCCTGAGAGGTGAGATTCTTAGAAAGCTCCTTGCACAATGAGCCGTATCTGTTTCCTTCCTAAATAATAATTGGCTAAACAAATGCATTTTTTTGGTGGTTGTTGTTGGTTGTGGGGTTTGAACTCTGGACCTGGGCACTGTCCCTGAGCTCTTTAGCTCAAGGCTAGTGCTGTACCATTTTAAGCCACAGAGCCACTTCCAGTTTTCTGGTGTAAATTGGAGATAAGAGTCTCACAGGCTTTCCTCCCTGGGCTGGCTTTGAACCACGATCCTCAGATCTCAGCCTCCTGAGTAGCTAAGATGACAGGCGTCAGCCACCAGTGCCTGGCTACATAAAAAAGGTTCCATGAATAAAATACTCTGTGATGATGATAGGGCCTCTGATGACTGTGTCTATGTTCTCCGCTGCTCCAGGGGCTTCTCCATAGAGACAGGTCTCTGCACACAAGGTGTTCTGACCTGTCCCTTAATGATGTAAATGGGTAAACCAAGGAATTTTTTTTATACATTTTTTATTTTATTTTTATTTATTTTGCCAGTTCTAGGGCCTGAGCACTGTCCCTGGCTTCTTTTTGCTCAAGGCTAGCACTCTGCCACTTGAGCCACAGTGCCACTTCTGGCCATTTTCTGTATATGTGGTGCTAGGGAATTGAACCCAAGGCTTCATGTATGGGAGGCAAGCACTGTTGCCACTAGGCCATATTCCCAGCCCAAGGAATTTGTTTTAATTTGTTGTGCTCTCTCTAAAATTTCAGACTTGAAATCTGACTGGCAACTCTGGTCCCAGACTGTCTTGTCTTCCTCTGTTGGCTCTGCTGGGGCTCAGCGTACCTAAATGTATGAGTGGTTTCACGTGAGAGTCAGTCAACCCCTTGTCCTTACCCATGGAAACCAGAGACTCATAGTTGCCCCGCATCACATTCTTGTAGAGCTCCTTCTGCCACTCAGACAGGTTTCCCCATTCCTGCTCGGAGAAATGGACGGCGACATCATCAAACGTGACAGGGACCTGAAAGCACACAAAGGGATCAACTTGGTCCAACAGGATGGCGGTCAAATCCCAAGACTTGTGAGATTTCACTCCCCAGCTCTGGCCCAACACCTCTTCCTCAGGACTGGAGATGGCTTCACCAAGATCTTTCTAGAAATCAGGCCACTGTCCTGGCTAGAGTAGGAAACTCATCTTGCCCGGCCCCTCCCCATTCACAGAACAAGCCTGGCTGCTCTGAAGCATGCTTTGTGGATCAGCAGCAACACCAACATCAGGAACTTGCTGGCCATGCAGACTTTCAGGCCCCGCTCTGGACCTACAACTTAGCTTGCCTAGTGAGATCCCCAGGGGCTTCATGTGCAATAATAACGTTCACCAAGTGCTGGCCCAGGAGACAGTCCCTTTACTCCCTTCTGTCAGGCTGTGAAACGAGGCAGCAACAGAGAGGAATAGGAAGAAAACTGATCTACAAATACTCCTTCAGAACCTTCTGGAAAATAAGAGTAAGAACTACTGTCTAACTTTTTGTGTGTGTGTGTGTGCTGGTATTGAGACTTAAACTCAGGGCCTTGCACTCTCGCTTGGCATTTTTACTCAAGATGGTGCTCTACCATTTGAACCACACTTCCACTTCTAGCTTTCTGCTGGTTAACTGGAGATAAAGAGTCTCACAGACGTTTTTGTCCAGAATATATTTGAGGGGCTGGGAATATGGCCTAGTGGCAAGAGTGCTTGCCTCGTATACATGAGGCCCTGGGTTCAATTCCCCAGCACCACATATACAGAAAATGGCCAGAAGTGTCGCTGTGGCTCAAGTGGCAGAGTGCTAGCCTTGAGCAAAAAAGAAGCCAGGGACAGTGTTCAGGCCCTGAGTCCAAGCCCAGGACTGGCCAAAAAAAAAAAAAACCAGAATATATTTGAACACTGATTCTCAGATCTCAGCCTAAGTAGCAAGGATTACAGACATGACCTATGAGTGCCTGGCTTTTTGAGGACACCTCTTAAGAACCTATGCACACCCTCCCATTACACTTTAAATCATCTCTAGATGATTTTTAATAGCTAACTCAAGGCAAATGAAACATAAGTGGTTGCTACACTGTATGGCTTAGGGAATAATGACAAGAAAACAGTCTGTCCATGTTTAGTGCAGAGGCAATTTCCTTTTCTCGAAGTCTTGATTCACAGCTGCTAGAATCAGGCAAGCAGGCTCTGAGGGTAAGGGGGGCTGGCTGCAAAGGCTCTGCACAGTGCTCTGGCTGGCCTTCGCCGGCCTCCACCCTCAGACATCGTGAACCTGTGTACTGACCCCTCTTCTAAGTGGACAGCCTGACCCCTGGGCCATTTCTGTTCCAGCAGTCCTTTAATCAACAGGAGAAAGAATTTGCTTTGGGTCCGCTCCGTGGTTGGTGAAGCAATGATGGCGGGTGACCAGGGATCATGACTGTGTTCCCCTTCTCAACCATCACTTTCCCTCTCTTTTAATGTAACTCAATTGCTAAACCACGCTCTGATTCTGATCGTCTCCTTGGGAGGCCCTGGCTGGGATAGGTGTACCTTGGGGACTTCTCCGTTGCTGCCGGGGGGCAGCCGTAGAATCCAGAAATTTCGGTTTTTCAGCAGGTTCTCCATGTTCTCCAGGCGCCGCTGCAGCAGCCCGTACTCCTGCAGCAGGGTCCCCAGCACAACCCACTTGCTCTCCAGATGGTTTGCAAACTCCACGGCGGTCTTCTCGCAGTCAGCGATCTTTTTTTCATTTGTCCCTGTCCTGCCTTCCAGGGTCAGTAGCCGCATGGCCTGGGCCTCCAGTTTCCTTTCCACCGCTTGGACGGCAGCCCACACGGCCAAGCGGGTGATCTCCGCCGTGGGCAGTGGCTGTTCTTTCTGGGCTGCAGGAGAGGTCTGGAAGGGAGTGTCCTTCTGGGAAACGGGGCTTTGGAGCAGGGGGTCCATGTTGCTCTCAGGACCTGTGGGGGAAAGAGTCAGTGGGTCTTTCTCAGGAACTTCAGGCGAGTGGAGCGTGGCCTCCTGGCGGTGGGGGGAGTGAGTCAGAAGGGGGAGCTCCTGCTCAGCCACCGAGGGGAGATACTGCGTGTCTTCCTGGGAAGCCAGGGGACCCTGGGGATGGGTGTCTTGCTCAGAGGCAGCTGGATACAGGAGTGAAGGTCCCTTCTGGCGGGTATGCGGTATCTGGCCAGTACTCTCCTGTTTGGGAGCACTGGAAGTCTGGAGCAGGGAGCCTTTCCGGGGTGCGGCTGGAGCCAAAGAAGGAATTTCTTTGGCGGGAAGAATCCGGGATGGGAACAGAGTTTCACGGGGGAGTCCAGCAGGGGCCTGACACAGGGCTGCTTCTTGTGGAACCGTGGAGAATGACAGAGGTGATGTGCGCTGGTCCTCCATGTCCAGTTGCTGGACCTGTGTTCAAAGAAAGACAGAAAAAGAGAGGATTGGAGGTCACAGTCTCCAGCTGACGAGTAAATCCCAATGGTAAGCACTCATGTTAAAAACGTTTCCAGGGGCTGGGGATATAGCCTAGTGGCAAGAGTGCCTGCCTCGGATACACGAGGCCCTAGGTTCGATTCCCCAGCACCACATATACAGAAAACGGCCAGAAGCGGCGCTGTGGCTCAAGTGGCAGAGTGCTAGCCTTGAGCGGGAAGAAGCCAGGGACAGTGCTCAGGCCCTGAGTCCATGGCCCAGGACTGGCCAAAAAAAAAAAAAAAAAAAAAAAAAACGTTTCCAGTTTTTATAGCAATAAGATAGGCTACACGAACATGAATCTCTTCCTAAGAGCCCAGCACCAACTCAGACAACCATTATTAGGAATAAAAAGATGGCTACGACACTTTCTACTTTCTACACCGCCATCCTGTTTGTCATAGCACACACCTCCCAGCTGTCATCTCGCGATGGTGACTGGGGGTGGACCCTGGGTGTGGATTCCATTACTTGGCTGTCAGCTGCACTGACACCTATGGCTGCCGGTGTTGACCTGGCCTGATGATGTGACCTCTCTGTTTTTAGGGTCCTCATCCATAAATGCCTACAGAGGCTTCTGGGCGTGTGGGGACTAGCTTCAGCTCCACATAGAGGCAGATAAAGAAACCGGTGAAGCCGGTGATTTCAGCCTTCAACAGGAGCCTAGGGCTTCAGAGCAGATGGTCCACTGTGATGGGGACATTCTGTAGGCCGATCCCTCCCCGTGCTTCCTGATGTGGGGAATGAGGAAAAGAAAAGCCTGGGAGGATGGGAGGTAGTACAGAAGCCATCCAGTGTTGAGACATGGGGCAAGAAGTGGTAGAGACAAGAGCCAGAATAAAGATGTTTTCTTAGCCAGGCAGCAGTGACTCATACCTATAATCCCAGCTACTCAGGAGGCTGAGTTGTGAGGATCGCAGTTTGAAGCCAGTCCTAGCCGGAAAATCCATGAGACTGTTATCTCCAATTGACCACCAGAAAACTGGAGCTGTGGCTCAAAGCGGCAGAGCAATAGCCTTGAATGAAGAGCTCAGGGACAGCGCCTAGGCCGAGTTCAAGCCCCATGACCAACAACAGCAACAACAAAAAATGTTTTCTTGGGGACTCCTTACTCTCCATTTCCTCACCCTACCACATGCAAGTGGAGAGAACTATGGAAACCTCAGGAAGATGAAGCAGCACCTTCTGAGAGTGATCAGTTCTGTCTGTACCCAGCCAGTCTATTCATACCTGTACCAGAACTGAAAGGAATTAACCCAGGACAACTTTTGTCCCTCTCTTCACATTCTTCCTTCAATTCTGCTTCAGTCTGCTTGCTATACCAGTGATCTTTAAAATAATGAACACGTCCATGGTCTTCCCTTGAAAGCACATCCCTAATGTCCAATCTACCATATAGTATGTGCACAGTGAATGTCTGAGGAATGACTCCATTCTGAATTGATGAGTTACAAATAAAAATGATTGAGATAAGTAATAAAGTTCCTTTAGTCACTTTCTAAAGACTTACCAAAACCTATTCCATATCCTCTATGTTTCTTTGTTCATTTGTTCATGTATAAGTGGTTTACTGAGACAGCATTATCCTTTTAATTCACGGGTGAAAACTCAAGACCTTGTTCAGCCAAAGAACGTTGAAAAAGTATGACCTAATAGCTCCATGATATGAGAACTAATTAGTCAGGAATTGTTAACAATTATTCAGGACTTATTATGTGCCATGAACATAATGTTAAGTGATCACATTTAAAATGATCTCATTTAAGCCCTAGGAAATCGGTACTACTAGAATTGTAACCCATACTTAGATCATGAAGACCCTGAGGACAGCAAAGGCCAGGTAACCGGTGTTAGGTCACACATGTGGTCTAGCTTGTCTCTATCTTAACCGTCCAGAGAGGCGGCTGGTAGGTCTGTGCTCAGAATTAGAGGTTTCAAAGTTAAACCGACTGTTGGAGGTTTCCTGTGGGTGATCAAGGTGGGTTGGAAAGGCCCTGCCTCTAAACCCATTCCATTGGACCCCTTGGAAAACCTGAGAAGCATTCTGGGTAACTCTTTAAGAACAAAAGACACAAAGCAGGGCACCAGTGACTCACACCTATAATCCTACCAACTCTGGAGGCTGAGATCTGAGGCTGATATCTGCTGTTCAAAGCTAGCCCGGGGGGCTGAACAAGTCTGTGAGACTCTTATTTCCAATGAACCAGCAAAAAACACACAAAAACAACTGGAGATGGAGCTACCAGGAGAGCCCTAGCCTTGAGCAAAAGAGCTCAGGAACAGAGCCCAGGCCCTGAGTTCAAGTACAAGGACTGGGACACTAACAGACACAACAACATCCCATAAAGGCCTATATGCTAAATTCCACAAACAAGGAAGGAGTTCAAAGAGCTCTTGAATAGGAAGGCTGGACAACAGCTCTCTCTCCACCCTTCAGTGCTCCTAGTGAAGGCAGAAGTAGACAGTGCCCTTAGGAGGCCCCAGGTAAAGGGAGTAGCATAAGGAGAGGGATTATAAGGTAGTATGTGCCCACCACTAGTAGGAACAGAGGAAAAAAGTAACAAAATCGATCCCTGAAGGCCAGGTTCACCTGACAGAGCGATGCTGGGGTTTCACTGCAACAATGGATGATGGCCCCAGGGTAGTCAATAAACCCAGCATCCCCAGCGGGCAAGGTATCTTTACTCACTAGTCTAACCGGAGCCCAAGGGCTCTCTAGGATGAGACGGTTACTCTTCATGGAGGGCTTTGGAGGACTGAAAAGGGAGGTGGAGGCATGGCAGCCAGCCCCCTCCACCACCCGCTATCATTTCAGCAGTCCTAGTAAACCTGTGGCTTGAGCCTACCTGAAGTAAATCTATCTGCTAGGAATGGCTGAGCTCAGATTCTCAACCTGCTAGGGGGTGGGGTGTGGGGGTGGGTGTTGAATTCTTCAGAACTACATTTCCTGAGGTTGGACCTCCCCCCTCCCTTCCCCTCCCCCTGTATCCTAAATGGATGGGGGTCTCCACGATCCATATCCTACAAAACAAAACAAAACAACAAAAACAAACCCCACGCATAACCACGCATACCTGGCTTCTTACCACGCTGGGCCATTTTCCTGCACCCCCCCCCCTCCCCAAGATGGGTCACCCAGAATCCTACGCCACCGAAGGGCCCTCGAGACAGGAGCCCACGGAGGGCGGTGGAACGATCTTCGTCTCATTTCCCGGGCGTTTTTATCATGGCCATTACGTTAAGAACCGGAGGCTTTAGGAAAGCCTAACACCCCCTTTCTAGAACGGAATAGGAAACTGAGGCTCCCTCGGCAGTCAACCTCACCGGCACAGCCCGAGCGCTTCCCGGGGCGGCTGCGGGGCCGGGCGCTCCGAGGCTCCGGGGGAGGGCCGGCCCCTGGCCTCGCAGCGCCCGCTCCCCGCTCCCCGGACCCCGGACCCCGTCCGTCCGGACCCCCGAAGTTTGGCTCCAGGCCCCACAGATGAAGAAGCCGGCGGCGGCCGCCCAGACCCGGCCCCGGCTCCCCACCACGGCCGGCCGGGCGCCGCCTGGTCTCCCTCTCTCTCCTCCCCCGACGGGCCGCGGCTCCGCCGGCCCCGGCCACCCTCCCGGCGGGGGGGGGGGGGGGAAGGCCACCGCCAGGGCCGCCCCGTCCCCGTCCAGGCCCGCCGCCCGCCGGGCCAGGCCCGCCCCGGGCCTCGGGCACCGTGGTACGGAGGACTCGCTACGTGACCTTGGGGCGGGCAGGGCAGGTCGCCGCCGGGTGTCCGTGCCTCAGTATCCCCGCGCCGCCGAGCGGGAGAGCCGCGTCAGCGCCGCGCCCAGGCCGCGAGCGGCCCCGCAGGGCCGAGCGCTGCGGAAAAGGCGCCGGCGGCCACCCCGACGGGACGCAGCGCCGGCCCCGCCGCGCGCCGAGCGCGCCGCCCGCGCCCCCCGCCGCGGACCGCGTGTGTCCCGGGCCCCGCGGCCGCGCAGCCTCGCACGGACGGACGGCGGCCGATCGCCCCCCCCCACTCACCCCCGGCCCCGGCCGCGGCCCCCGCCCGCCCGCCCGCCCTCCCTCCCTCCCCCGCCCCCCCCCGGGGCGCGCGCCCTCCCCTCCGGGCCGCCCCCTCCCCCGCCAACGTCGCCGCCGCCGCGCCGAGTCCCTTACCGAGACCCCGGGCCGGGCCGCCGCCGCGCCGGGGACACGCAGGCCGTCCCCGGGGCCCCGAGGCCGCGCGTCCGTGCGCGCGCGGGCCGCCCTCACCGGAGCGGGGGCCGCTTCGGCCATGGCCCGGCGCTGTCCGGCGAGTCCCCGCCGCCGCCGCCGCCGCCGCCGCCTTCGCCCGCTCCGCCGCGCGCGGCCCCACGCAGGCCCCGCCGATGGGTCCTCCGGGCGGGCGGCGCGGCCCGGCCCGGCCCGGCCCTCCCCGCCCCGGGGCTGCGCGGCCGTCGGGCCCCGGCCTGCGCGGGGCGCGCGGGGCGAGCGGGCGCGGGGCCGCCGAGTCCGGGCGGCGGCGGCGGCGGCGGCGGCGGCGTCGGAGCGGCGCGCGCGGCGGAGCGGGCGGCCCGGCGGGCTGCGTCCCCCGGCCGCGAGCCGGGCCCCGGCCCTCAGCAGCGGCCCCCGGCCCACGCGCCGCCCCTGTGCGGCCGGCGCGGCGACCCCGGCTCCGGCTGCGAGCTGCGCGGCCGTCCCGGCGCCTCTTCAGCAGGGGAGCTGCACCGCCGCTGCCATGTTGATACAAACTGCATCCTGGGAGGCATGTCCCTCTCAGGCCGTTTAAAGAGAAACACTCCGAGGCTCGTCGGAGGCTGCCGGAACCCAGACAGCTCCATCTACAGCCGGTAGGAGCGAACAGTGAGAGCCAGCGCCGCCAGGCAGCGACGGACACGCCCTGAGGCCGCGCCGGCCCCGTCGTGGCGGGCGCCGGGGCCTCCCCGCCCCTCGGCCCCCCGGACGCCCCCCGCCGCCCGCGCCGCTCACCTGGGCTCCCCGCGGGCCCCGCAGCCCCGGGCGGCCCCGCGGGCGGGCTGAGGGGTGGGGGTGGGGGGAGGCGCGCGGCCCCGGCGACGTGCTCCGCGCTCCGCTCCGACAGCCCTCCTCCGCCAGGCCCGGCGCCCTCGCCCCCGGGGCCGGGGTCCGCGCTCTCCACCCCCGCGCTCACAAAGGGGCCGGGGAGAGCCGGGCGGCCCGGGAGAGCCCGCGTTCATGTGACCGAGCGAGCGGGCGGGCGGGCGGGCGGGCGGGCGCCGGCAGCCGGTTCCCCGGGGCGGCGGCGGCGGCGGCGGCGGCGGGGGCGGGGGCGGGGGCCGCTCGGGGCGATGCCTTCCGAGGGGCTGCCCACCCGGGAGCGGGCGACGGGGTCCCCGGGGCTGCACGGGGCCGCACGGGTCCGCCGGGGAGGGAGGGCCCTCGCGGATGCCGAGCGGCGGGTTCGAGGCCCCCTAGCTCCACCGGCGACGGGCCCGGAGGGCAGGGTCGGGCTCCCTTCCACCGGAGGGAGGGAGGGAGGACCCCCCCCACCGCCTCCCCCTCCTCCTCCTCCTCTCCCGGACGGGCTCGCTCGCACACGTGCTGACCGCCCGCCCGCCCGCCCGCCTTCCCGGGTCCGAGGATGCCGCGATGGGGAATTAAAAAGAGAGGGGAAGGGAAGGGAAAGTGTGGGCAGGCGCCCCCGGGGGCGGCCGGAGAGGGGCGAGGCGCCCGTCGTACACACACACCTCCCTTCCGGGGAAGGCTGGCTGTGTGGCCTAGGGGTAGGCATGCCTGAAGCCCTGGGTTCGATTCCCCGGCACCACCTACACCGGAAAGGCTGGAAGCGGCGGTGCCGTGGCTCCAGAGGCAGAGTGCTGGCCTTGAACAACAACAACAAAAAAAACAGGGAATAGTGTTCAGGCCCTGAGTTCAAGTCCCAGGACTGGCAAAGGGGGGGGGGCGGGGAGAAAAAAATGGAAGGTTAAGGGGGAAGATGGGGCCCAGGGCCTTCTCATCCTGTCCTCTCCCCTGACCACATCTCTGTGCATTTCTTACCATGTCCAACACACTGTCATTTTCGTGGATCGTTGTGTGTTTGAGATAGAGATCAGTGTAAACAAGTGTGTTTGGTACATTCCCCGTTCGCTGCTATCTAGTATTTCATTGGATACTCTGTAGTATAGAATGCTGTCTGTTCTCCGAGGAGGGTTGAAGACACACGTGCTTGCCAGTGAATCTGCACCCGTAGTTCACCACGCAGTTGGAGGAGGTCTCCAGAGCACCAGATGAGGAATTTGGGGGGTGGCAAAGGGCACTGTCCATGTTCCCGGGCTTTCTGCTGTAGAGATGGTACCCACTCACTCTCCCCACAACCTTGCAAAGCTTCCGGCTTTCAAGTCTTCACCAACATGAGAAGGTACCAGAACATTTAAATTTGCCATCAAGATGAGTGGGGAATAGTAACTGATTATTTACATTTCTATTTGTGTTTCCTTGGTTAGGGAACTTAAGCATCTATTTGTATTTACAGAGTTAACAGTAGATTTCTCCTGTGAATTTCCTCTTTGCCAGTGTTTCAGTTGTAAGGTCTTTTTTTTTATTGCTATATAGGTATAAGTAATATATACATAATATGTATATAATATGTTACATGTATTATATATTATATTATATATTCTCAGAGAGGAGCCAGATAGCCCAGGCCTGTAATCTCAGCTGCATAGGAAGCAGAGTAAAAGGACTGCAATGGAAATGCCTGCCCCAGGCAAAAACTGGAGAGCAACAGACAAATGAAGCAAAGGGGCGGAATGTGGCTCACATGGTAGATCAGCTGCCTATCAAGCATAAGGCTCTGAGTTTAATTACCAAGACTTTAAAAATATCTCCCCCCTCCTCTATATACGTCGATATATATATAGAGAGAGAAATAGATAGATACATAGTATAGATATGTAGATATAGATATGCACACACATATTTTACATATTAGCCCTGTCACCAAAATTTTGTTGTAATTACTGATATGATTGCATTTATTTATTTTATTTTATTTTATTTTTTTATTTTTTGGCCAGTCCTGGGGCTTGGACTCAGGGTCTGAGCACTGTCCCTGGCTTCTTTTTGCTCAAGGCTAGCACTCTGCCGCTTGAGCCACAGCGCCACTTCTGGCCATTTTCTGTATATGTGGTGCTGGGGAATTGAACCCAGGGCCTCATGTATACGAGGCAAGAGCTCTTGCCACTAGGCCATATCCCCAGCCCACCATTTATTTTTAAATGTATATTTACTTTTAATTGTATATAGGGGGGTGCAGTGTAGTATTTCAACATTTCTTTTTTTTTTTTTTTGCCAGTCCTGGGGCTTGAACTTAGGGCTTGGACACTGTCCATGAGCTTCTTTTTGCTCAAAGTTAGCACTCTACCACTTGAGTCACAGCACCATTTCTGAATTTTTCTGTTTATGTGGTACTAAGGAATTGAACCCAGGGCTTCATGCATGCAAGGCAAGCACTCTGCCACTAAGCTACATTCATAGCCAGTATTCTATGTTTTAAGGTACTTGTTTTTCTCCATTCATTTATTACACTTCATTTTATATGGTTGCCCCAAGTTTCATAATATATATGTGTATGTGTGTATATATATGTATATATGTATATGTATGTATTTATTTTTTCTTGAGACAGAATCTCACTATGTAGCCCAGGTTGGCCTCAAACTCTGGATCCTTACTGCCTCCCAACTGCTGGAATTACAGGTATGTGACACCATACCTAGCTATATCTTTAATTTTTAACAGGCCATTTCACATCAACTGTACCACTTCATGTCTGGTGCAATAGATTCAACAGGTTATTTCAACATCTTATTTTATATTTATACGTTAGTTCCTAAGTATTCATAGGAAACTGATTTCAGAACTCCTGAGGAGATACTCTTCTCTCTCTCTCTCTCACTCGCTCGCTCTCACTCTCTCTCTTCCCCTCTCTCTCCCCCCCTCTTTCTCTCTTTCTCTCTGTCTCTCTCTCCCTCTCCCTCCCCCCTTTCTCTCTCTTGTATGTGTGTATGTGTGCCAGTAATGGAACTTGAACTCAGGCCTGGGAGATGTCCCTTAGCTTTTCACTCAATGCTGGCACTCTGCCACTTGAGCTACAGTTCCACTTCCAGCTTTTTGTGGTGAATTTGTGATAAAGGTCTTATGGACTTTCCTACCATGGCTGGCTTTGAACCATGATCCTCAGATCTCAGCCTCCTGAGTAGCTAGGATTACAGACATGAGGCACTGGTGCCCAGCCATGTCTCTTATATAAAATAGCATAATTTTTTTTTTTTTTTGGCCAGTCCTGGGGCTTGGACTAAGGGCCTGAGCACTGTCCCTGGCTTCTTTTTGCTCAAGGCTAGCACTCTGCCACTTGAGCCACAGCGCCACTTCTGGCCATTTTCTGTATATGTGGTGCTGGGGAATTGAACCCAGGGCCTCATGTATACGAGGCAAGCACTCTTGCCACTAGGCCATATCCCCGGCCCCGCATAATTTTTTTAATATAACCTCCTCCCATATATTTTACAATCCTTCCATATATTGTAAATCACTACTATATTACTTATAATCCCTAAAACTGCATATTATGTAATTATTACATGGTTTGGTGTAAGGAATAATGAAGAATGTCTATATAAGCTCGGTATATTCATAATCATTTCCCCATATATTCGATCTGAGGTTGGTAGTATGTGCAACTGCAGGATTCTAGGAAACAGAGGCCAACTTTAGTTTCCTCCTTATTCCTGGCTTCAGTTATTGCTGGTGAACTGTGAACCAAAAACAGTAAATGGAAAATTTCTGAAGTAAACAATTCACAAGTTAAATTTTGTACCTGAGTAGGAAATATTTCACTGTGTCCTACTTAGGACACGAAGCATCCTTTTGTCCTATGTACCCATATTAACTATTTACCTTTGGCTGAGTTTTTTTCTGGGGGGGCGGGGGGAAGCAGTCGTGGGCCTTGAACTCAGGGCTTGGATGCTATCCCTGAGCTCTTCAGCTCAAGGCTAGCACTCTACCTACCACTTTGAGCCACAGCGTCACTTCTGGTGGTTTTCTGGTGGTTCATTGGAGATAAGCGTCTCATGGACTTTCCTGCCCTGGCTGGCTTCGAACTGCGATTGATTGAGGTGGTGTAATTAAGATTAGTGTTAAAATAAAGGTTATTTATGTTCAAGTAACCCTTATTTTGTAATATATTGTCATAATTTTTCTGTTTTGTTATCAAGCTCTTGTTGAGCCTAACTTACAGTTTAGCTGTATCATAGTAATGTTTTCATAGAAAAAAAAACAACCCTATAATATATACAGCTACCTCTGTTCATACCTCTATTCATGGGATTCCTCAGACGCAACAAACTGTGGATCCAGATATATATATATTTTTTAATGTCAGTACTGGGACTTGAACTTCTGACCTAGGTGCTGTCCCTTAGCTTTTTCATTCAAGGCTAGCACCTTACCACTTGAGCCACCGCTCCACTTCTGTCTTTTTTGGTGGTTAATTGGCTATAAAAGCTCCAAGCGTAAATAGCTTCACATAGAGACCCTCAGCTCTCAGCTTCCTCTGTAACGGGGGCTCCAGGGGTGAGCCGCTGACGTTCCGCTTCCACGAGACCCTCATCTTCAATTAACTGACAAAAGGCCGGGACTGAAGAGTAGCTCAAGTGGTAGAGCGCCAGCTGTGAATGCAAAAGCCAAATGAGAGCGCGGCACCCTGAGGTCAAGCCCTAGTATGGGCACATGTACGTGTTCGTGCACGCGCACACACCCATTAACACACATACACACACTGATGCAGCTTGAAGAGCGAGAATTATAGCTTAGTGGTAGAGGGCTGACCTGCCTAGCCTGTGTGGAAAGTCCTAGGTTTGATTTTGAGCCCTGTGGCTGGAGGGGAGGGGCGAAGAGGGAGGAAAGTAATCTGAATAAAATACTTTATTTGGAATTTGGGGGGGGGGATTTGCTTTATAGTCAGTTTTTGTAAATGTTTGAAAAGAACATAAAATCTCTGTTTGGATAAAGGTAGTTAAATATGCCTTTCAAATTTTCTGGTTTTTTTGTTTACTAGTTCACTGACAACTGTGTGGAACTATCCCATTTTTCAATATTTTGCTGTTAATTCTGTCCACTTTTGCTTTGTGTGTGTGTGTGTGTGTGTGTGTGTGTGTGTGTGTGTGTGTGTGTGTGCTGGTCCTGGGGCTTGAACTCGGGGCCTGGGTGCTGTCCCTGAGCATTTTTGCTCAAGGCTAGTGCTCTGTCACTTGAGCCACAGGTCTACTTCCAGCCTTTGGTGGTTAATTGGAGAGAAGAGTCTCACGGACTCCTTCCCAGCCTACCCCAGAAAGTGGGACAGAATCCTCTGGGAGTAAGAAGGGGACCAGGAAGACCCCTAGAAACAGTGTACAGCCAGGCACTGGTGTTCACACCTGCAATCCCAGCTACTCAGGAGGCTGAGACCTGAGGATTGTGGTTGGAAGCCAGCCCAGACAGAAAAAGCCTGTGAGACTCTTATACTCCATTAACCAGAGGCAAAGCCAGAAGTGGGGTACTCACCTTGAGCAGAAAAAGCTCAGGGACAGCGCTGATGCCCTGAGTTCAAGTAAGCCCCACTGCTAGCACAAAAATAAAAATAAAAACTAGAACTAAAAACACTGGCTGGGCACTGATGGCTCATGCCTGGTAGCCTAGGCTGCTCAGGAAGCTGAGATCTGAGGACTGTAGTTCAAAGCCAGCCTGGCCAGCAAAGTCTATAAGAGTTGTCTTTTGGGCTGGGGATATAGCCTAGTGGCAAGAGTGCCTGCCTCGGATACACGAGGCCCTAGGTTCGATTCCCCAGCACCACATATACAGAAAACGGCCAGAAGCGGCGCTGTGGCTCAAGTGGCAGAGTGCTAGCCTTGAGCAAAAAAGAAGCCAGGGACAGTGCTCAGGCCCTGAGTCCAAGGCCCAGGACTGGCCAAAAAAAAAAAAAAAAGAGTTGTCTTTTTTTTTTTTTTGGCCAGTCCTGGGACTTGAACTCAGGGCCTGGGCACTGTCGCTGAGCTTCCTTTGCTCGAGGCTAGCACTCTGCCACTTGAGTCACAGCATCACTTTCAGCTTTTTTTTCTATTTATGTGGTACTGAGGAATCAAACCCAGGGCTTGATGCAGGCTAAGCAAGAACTCTATCACTAAGCCACACTCTAGCCCTGTGCGACTCTTATCACCAATTAACTACTCAAAAAAAAGCTGGAAGTGGGCTGGGAATATGGCCAAGTGGTAAAGTGCTCACCTTGTATACACGAAACCCTGGTTCGATTCCCCAGCACCACATATGTAGAAAAAAAAAAACGGAAGTGGCGCTGTGGCTCAAGAAGTACAGTGGTAGCCTTGAGCAAAAAGAAGCCAGGGACAGTGCTCAGGCCCTGAGTCCACGCCCCAGGACTGGCAACAAAAACAAAACAAACAAAAAAAGCTGGAAGTGGAGCTGTGGCTCAAGTGGTAGAGCAGGAGCCTTGAGTAAAAAAGCTCAGGGACTGTCCCCAGACCCTGAGTTCAAGCTCCAGGATTAGCATGACACACACACACACTGAACAAAATGGGTGCCCATAGGCACCCGTGGGAGTAACGCTTACACCTCTGCTTCCTTTGTAAACTCTGTACGTCTGAATGGAGGCCTTGCCAAGGCCTCCGCCAGGGACCAGTCATCGAGCGTGGAGGAGCAGCCCCCTGCCTGCTGCCCACCCGGATGGCTAGATGGAGGCCGACCTGGGCGGGTCACATAGTGCAGGTCGGCTCCCTCGGATGCTCAGACACAGTTGGGACTGAGAAGGGCATGAGCTTTTGCTGATAATGAAATGTGACAACATATATTGGGATTTCAACAAGATATCATCTGGTACCAAATAGCCAGGGCGAAGGGAAGCGATGACGTGCTGCAATAGTCCAGTCAATGGAGAAAGGAAGATCTGTGTAAGCCCCGGTGAACGAGGCCTTTCCTTAAAAATTAAAAGCACCGAGAGGGACGCACTTTTGTTTTATCATCTGAAAATTTGTTTTTCAACCGGAGAGCCCGTTTGGTTTATAGTGTTAGTGAATATAGATACATTTGGGCTTTTTAATCCATAGTTTTATTTTGTGGTCTTCTCTGCCTTCCTTCACTCCCGTTCTCTTCTATTAGATGAAGCACATTTCTTCACATCATTTTCCTCTGCCAGGATTCTTTTAGTGGTGTGAATGAACGTTTTAACAATGTATGGTTGGCTAGGTGCTGATATCTCACATCTGTGATCTTAGCATTCAAGGGGCTGAGATCAGAGGATTTCAGTTTGAAGCCAGTCCAAGCAAAAAAGAAAATTCATTGAGACGCTTATCTCCAATTAACCAGCCAAAAGCCAGAAGTGGAGCTGTGGCTCAGTGTGGTAGAACACTAGCCTTGAGCAGAAAAGCTCAGTGCCCAGACCCTGAGTTCAAGCCCTACAACCAACAAATACCAGGTATTTATATATCCTTATCTTCCTAATTGTTTTGTAGATGAGAACATCTGATTGAATACGTGGAAGGTAGTTCTAGTCTCTGCTGTTAACATATTTCCACCCATCAATTTCTTTCTCTGCTCTATTCTAGGCACCTTCTTCAGCTATATTTGATTTAGCTAGTCAGCCCTCCATATCTGCGGGTTTGGATAGAAAATATTCCATCTGTATTGAACATGTACATACAGAATTTTTGGAGTTCACTGCAATAAATATTATTTTACGTGACCAGAATAGACTTTTTTTTTTCTTCTCGTCACTATTCCCAAAAGAATAGAGTATAACAATCCAGGTGCCAGCGGCCCATCCTTGCAATGCTAGCTACTTGTGAGGATGAGATGGGGGGACTGTGGCTGGAGGCCAGCCCAGACAGGAAAGTTTGTGAGGTCCCTTCTCACCCCGCAGCACCGGGCGCCGCGATGTGTCTGTCTGCTCAGAGGTTGGCAGGGGCACGGCTCCAGGTCAGGCCAGGCAGACACGTTCGGGAGACTCCATCTCCACGGCGGGAAGCGGGACCTGTGGCACACACCTGTGATCCCAGGTGGATTGTCATTCGGGTGCGTTCTCCCGTGGGAATTGAGACCCTCTCCTAAAAACGGTAAAGAACAAACAGGGTTGGAGGTTTGGCTCAAGAGTTAAGAGCAACAGCTTTCTAAATCTGAAACTGAGTTCAAGTTCTGGTACCACACACATAAAAATGCAATATAACAATTATTTACATAGTGCTTATGTTTAGATATTACACGTAATCTAGAGATTTAAAGTATATAGGAAATGCGCACAGGTTCTATGGAGATACTCTACCATCATCATCATTTAAAGACGTTGGCATTTGCTGGGGAAGCTGAGCTGTAGAAAGAACATGACTGCTGGACTCATGTAATCCTAGCTGCTCCGGAGGCTGAGATGTGGTCGACAACAGTTCAAAACCAGGCTGAGCAGAAAAGTCTGTGAGACCCCCCCATCTCTAATTAATTGCTCAGCAACATGCTAGATGACTGGACTTACATTTCTAGAAATTACATTTGTTTTTCTCAAACAATACTTTCCTCTTTAGATTCACTTGGTTTTTCTTAAAGTCTAATGATTGCTTTTGACTAAAGTTTTTCCATTCTGATTCTTCCACTGTTTTCCCCCTTAGTTTAATACAATATAAATAAACGTACAGTACTCACATTCTCTGTGGGAATATCTATATGAGTTTGAGTTCTTGGATTCTTTTTTTTTTTTTTTTGCCAGATCTGGGGCTTGGACTCAGGGCCTGAGCACTGTCGCTGAGCTTCTTTTTGCTCAAGGCTAGCACTCTACCACGTGAGCCACAGCACCACTTCTGGCTTTTTCTGTGTATGTGGTGCTGAGGAATCGAACCCAGGGCTTCATGCATGCTAGGCAAGCACTCTACCGCCAAGCCACATTCCCAGCCCGAGTTCTTGGATTCTTAATCCTGCCATTTGTGTTCTCTTTAATGGTGGGTTGTTTTCCTTGTGATTTTGTGACATGTGATTGTGAATTTATATTGAACAGGGCTTGTGGCCTGGTTCTTCCTGTTGTTAAATTTGCTTCAGACAGAAACCTCAAGTGCTATTACTGGATTTGGCCCAGTTTTGATGTCAATTTGTCAGATGGTCAGATAATGTACGTTTGAACTCCAGACTTGCATGAGGTATTGACTGAGGTTTTGAGTTCTTAAGGAGGATACTGGCCCGGCCGTGGCCATCACCCAGTGCCCCGCGTGATACATACACCTTTTGTCATGTGTGGCAGCTGTGTGGTTGTACCATTTGCCTCTCACTTCAAAAACTTGCCATCAGTCAAGTGCTGGTGGCTCACACCTGCAATCCTAGCTACTCAGAACTAAGGGGATTGAAGTTAAAAAGCCAGACCAGAAAAAAAAGGTCTGTGAGACGTACCTTCAGTTAATCAGCAAAAAGGTGGAAGTGGAACTATAGCTCAAGGGGTAAGAGCACCAGCTTTGCATGAAAAAGTTAAGGGACTGGGGCTGGGAATGTGGCTTAGCGGTAGAGTGCTTGCCTCGCATGCACGAAGCCCTGGGTTCGATTACTCAGCATCACATACACAGAACAGGCTGGAAGTGGCGCTGTGGCTTCAAGAGGTAGAGTGCTAGCCTTGAGGGGGGAAAAAAATGAAGCCAGGGACAGTACTCAGGCCCCAAGTCCAAGCCCCAGGAGTGGCAAAACAAAACAAAACAAAAAAGTCAAGGGACCGAGTTCAAGCCCCTGTACCAGCTCAAAAAACAAAATAACTTGTGCTGGGCACCATTGGCTCACACCAGTAATCCTGGCTACTCAGGAGGCTGAGATCTGAAGATTGCAGTTCAAAGCCTGCCCAAGCAGGAAAGTCTATGAGACTCTTCTCTCCACTGAACCAGCGGAAATAAACTCAGAAGTAGCTGTGTGGCTCAAAGTGGCAGAGCGCCAGCCTTGAGTGAAAAAAGCTCAGGCACAGCACCCAGGCCCTGGGCTCTAGGCCATTCAGTTGTAGGGCTACAGCCGACCCCAGCTCCAGCTGTGAACCCAGGGAAACGCTGTGGTTTGCAGTCTTGGACTGGGTAGTGGGGGCATGGATTTGCCTAACGCAAGTCTCCGACGGGCAGTATTTACTTCGGGCATCTTTGTCAGGCTAGCCAACACCTGGCCAGGTTTGCTTCTGTTGTTCCTCCTTTCCAGTCTTACTTCTTCACCTCTCTGCTTTCACAGGTAATTGGACCTGCCTGTGCCCTCAGTAATAGCCTGAAAAATCTTGCCTTCTCCTTCTTTGCCTTCTCCTTCTCTTTCCAGCAATGACTCTTCCAACCAAACTTCTTGAATTTGTGTGTGTTTGTGTGTGCACGCACATGTGCACACCATTACTAGTGCTTGAACTCAGAGCCCTGCACTATTGTTTAGCTGCTTTGTTTTGTTTTTCTCACGCCTGGCGCTCTACCAACTTGAGCCACACGTCTGGTCTGGCATTTTGCTGTTTAATTGGGAATGGGGTCTTATAGACTCTCCTTCCCGGGCTGGCTTCGGACTGTGATCTTTCAGGCCTCAGCCTCCTGAGCAGCTGGTATGGCGGACAGGAGCCTCCTGCACCAGGCCGTGCCTTGCACTTTGCTGTCCTTTTATTTGCTTCCTGGGGGACCCAACGTCACACGGCGTTTTCACCCCGGGGTGTATGCTTCTGAACTGTGGGTGTGCGGACGAAGCCTCCTGGAGCGCCAGTTCTTCCGTCCTCACTCCCTAGCCAGGTCCTCCCTCCGTCCAGGCAGCAGCGACTCCTGTGCTCATAACTGGGGGTGCACTTTTGTCGTTGCTTTGGGGAGGGAGGCTTTTCCTTTATTTCTCTTTATCTTAGCTTTGCGTATAAAGGTATGTCTATTAAACCCTATCCAGAATTTCCTAATGTGTCTATCAGCAGTGTATTTGGATCATAAGATTCACAATATTTTCAGTTACTACTTTTTGACCCCAAATCCTTAAAGCAAATCATTTACACGTGTATATTCATTTAATGTTGAAAGATTTCGTGTACGTTTTTCAATAATCATGTATTCAATTATACTATACTCTAGATTAAAAGAAACCTGACGACCATTACACCAAAATCCAGAGCTCATTTTTTTTTTCTTAGCTGGCTGTCAAGGAATACAAACCTCCTCCCGGTGTGTACACGTAGTGTCTTGCTGTTAAACAGACAGCCTGCGTGGGCACGCAGAGGGAAGGAGGGAGGGATAGGAGGACAGATGGAGGGCTGGGCAGGGGTCTGTGGCAGGACAGGGGAGGGGCCGCCTCCCCCCACAGAGCTCAAGGAAGGCTGGGGTGGAACTGCGAGCCAACACCGGAGGGGCAGGCGGCCCGGGCCAGGCGTCGTGGGCCTGGGGAGGGCACACCTCAGCTGCAGCGGGAATGACGCGTGAGGACGGCGGAACTGCATGGTGTGTGGTGCTTCCATTATTCTAGGGGATGAGAGGCAAGTGGGGCAGAGAAAGGACAGGCAGGCGCCCTCCCGGAGAGGGGTGCACGGTGCTGAAGTTGAGGGGAGTCTATAGAGGCTTCTAAACAGGGAGCAACAGTGCCTAGGTCTCCCAGTTAGAAAAGGAGGCGAGAAGGGCCAAGTCAGGGAGAAAGATGTGACTAGAGGAGCGGAGGTCACCGTGACCCCTGAGGAGGACAGCTCCGCCAGCAGAGGGCAGGCAGGCCCTTGACCCACACCTCGGCTACAGCTCCGGAAGACCCGACTGCACAGTCAGTGTAAGTCTCTGAGTGAATGGCCACGCGTGGGTCCCCAGAAGTGTGTGGGGCTGGCCACAGCTTCCTTCTCTGGCTAGGTTTGGCCCCCACCTCCTCCAGAGCTGACCTCAGCCTCCCGGCCCCCCCTCGCTTCCCCCATGTTCTGTCTCCTACTCTGTTAGGCCGCCCGGGGCCAGATGTTCCGATTCCTGCAGTGGGAGGATATGAGGGGAAGGGGAGAGGCTAGGGGGAGGGCACTGCCAGGTCCACTGGCTTCTAAGTCTGGGAGCACCCTACAGGGATATGGCTGGAAGTGCAGGAGAAGCAAGCTGGCAAGAGGGACTGGCCTGATTCTCCATCGGGGCCGGGTTAAGTGCTGCATCCATTTTCTGCACCCCACGCTAATAACTCCCATGGAAAAAAATAAGATGAATTGTACATTTTTATTTTTTAAAAAGCCACAAAAACGATGACCAGAACCAAGACTAACCAAAACACTATGTGCAAACACACTGCCAATGCCTCCCACCCGTAATCCTAGCTCCTCAGGAGGCTGAGATCTGAGGGTGGTGGTTTGAAGCCAGCCTTGGCAAGAAAATCAAGACTCTTACTTCCAGTTCACCACCACAAAGCTGGAGCTAGAAGCTCACAAGGCCAGCGGTGAGCAAAAAGCTGAATGAAAGCAAAAGCCGGAGGCCAAGCTCCAGGGCCAGCATTGCCTCTACCTGCCCTCCCCCCCCCCCCCCAATCTATGACCTAACTGAATTAGAACAAAAAAGATAAAACGTTGCCAATGGCTAACTCTGTTGGGGAGGACAGGGTGCTGGCCTGGCCTAAGCCCACAGGACTTTAGGATTGGCATAAGCAGAGGTGCAGCCTCCTGCCCAGCCAAGAAATGTGACAGATGGACAAAACAGCCAACGTCCAATTTCTGACATCTTGCACCTCCTCTCATACTTCCTAGCTTCGTGCCTATCATCTCAAATTAAACTAAATGACATAAACCACGATGCAAAGGGATTTGATGTCTTGGTTTTTCCTCCAAATGTCAATTTTCTTCCTTGGACTCACTGTCCTGGGATCTTTTGTTCAAGGATGGGGTCACCTCTCTGGGACCAAGGTGAGGGTGGTGTTGGTGGGGGGGGGGTGGAAGGGGAAGGGCAAGATGGCTGGAAACTGACTCCCTGGGGCCCCTGGATAATGTGCTAGAATAGAAGCACCAGTGACCATGGCGCAGGTCTAAGAACGCAATCCACCAAACTTGCCTTGGTGCTGGTTAGGTTTTATTTTAACAGGATGTTTTCTGCTCATTTGTTTTTCAAAATATCAGTTATATCAATATTAGAAGTGTAAACAGGTACAAAATATACAGTACATAGAAACCATTTTCTTAACTAGTCTATTCCTAACAAAAGTACGCAGGAGGGAGCTGAGTGACTGGACGCCGTGGTCTCGCCCGCTGCAGGTAGACGAGTTACCTGTTTGGGCAAGAGGACCAGTGGCTGCTGCTCCGACAAATGGGAATGGATGTGCGCGTGGCGTGGGCGGGATCCGCCTTGGAGGACCCGAGGTGGCAGCCAGCCAGACTCCCAGGCTGCCGCAGGGGGCAGGGGGCGGGGCAGTGCACACCCCCAAACGCTCACTGGAGAAGGCATCGGTTGGGCACCTAGGGAGCTGCTGAGCCGGGAGTCCCTGGGGCCCGAGGGTCTGGCGGGCCAGTGGGGGTACACCGTTAAGAGGACGAAGCCTCAAGTCTTTTCCTCACCTAACCAGGTTCCGAGGGGTGCAGCTCGCTCTCCTGAAAGCCGTGGCCACGGTCAAATGAGATGTGACACGGAAGCATTGTGAAAATGAAAACCACACAAGGGTCAGCAAACGGAAGCACTGGGGGCACAGGAAGCAGCCTGGGTGACCAGATAGATGGGGGTTCAACGCCTGGCCTTGGATTCTTCACCCTCCACGCCTAGCACTACAGCTCCACCCGACTCTCCCTGGCCACGCCCAGGAGCCACGCAACAGAGAATGGCTGTGTTTCCCAGGACAGATGCCACAGACGGCCTGCAAGAGAGGTCAGGCCCGTGTTTGGGGGGGGGGGGGGGGCTTTCCGGAGGTGACACTGGAAAGCGCATGGCTGCTTCTAGGGGTCTTTCCTGTGGGGGTGGGCCCGTCCCCTTACTGCCCAAAGCCCCTGGTGCATGCTGGTGGCCGGAGCGGGCGTGGAGGGTGAGGACCTCGAGGCTGGGCATCAGGGTGGGGGGTCCCCAGAGCCTTTGACCCGTGCCCCATGCCCCATCGACCAACCTTCCAATGCCGGGGGCACCGGTGACACATACTTCTGAAAACCAAAAGGACACTGGGAAACTCCAGAGGGCCTGCTACCGTGTTCCAGCTTTTTCTTCAAATCTCAACCGGGAAAAACAAAACGCGTTTGCAGTGAAGCTGCTTCAGCTTCTGCCGTGGTGATCAGTTCCGCAACCAGCTTCCCACTGTGTTCGACGGCGTCTCCTGGTCCGGTGATCAGTTCAGCACGGTGGAGGTCTGGTTCTCGGCGCTGTCCTGCCTTCTGCACACGGGGCTCTGTACATCTGTCGCGCGCCGGGGGTCCGTGGGGGGGGTCGGTGGGGGGGTCTCACATGTCCCCGGCGTCGGCGGGCCCCAGGACACCCAGGCCGCAGGTCCAGTCGGCCACGAGGTCCGTGGGGGCCAGGGGTCCTTTGGCGGCGGGGCTCTTGAAGGGGTCGGGCGGGGCGGCGGGCAGCGGCGGGGGCAGCGGCGGCGGGCCGTGCGCGGGCGCCTTGGCGATGGCCGGGTGGTTGCGCTGGTGCTTGCGGAGGTGGTCCTTGCGGATGAAGCTCTTGCCGCACACGGTGCAGGTGAAGGGCCGCACGCCCGTGTGCGTGCGGTAGTGGTCGATGAGCTTGGAGCGCTCGGTGAAGCGCTTCTCGCACTCGGTGCAGGGGAAGGGCCGCTCGCCCGTGTGCAGCATGCGGTGCCGGATGAGGTGCGCGGGGCGCGTGAAGCAGCGGCCGCACTCGCCGCACCGCAGGGCGCTGCTGTCCCGCCCGCCGCCGCCCCCCGCCGCCCCCGCCGCCCGCGGCGCTGGGGGCCGGCGCCGAGCCCGCGCCCGCGCCCGCCCCGTCGGGCAGGCCGCAGCCCCGCTGGTGCGCGCTCAGGCTCACCTGCAGCTGGAAGCTCTTGCCGCAGGTGGCGCAGGCGAAGGGCCGGCCCCCCGGGGGCGCGGCCGGGTGCTTCTTCTGCCCCGGCTTGTGGCCGAAGCCTTTGGTCCGGCCCGGGTACTTGCAGGGCTCGTTGAAGGGTCTCGGGACCTGGCCGGGGTCCAGGATGGCCTCTCCGTTGTCGGAGGGGAAGGGCAGCCCCTCGGGCCCGGTCCTGGGGTTCAGGGCCACGGGGGGCTTGCACCGGAAGTTCCAGCCCCACCGGACCCCGCCGAAGAGCCAGTCCCCGGCGGCGGCGGGCGCCTCCTCCTGGGCCACGGCCGGGCTGAGCTCGCCCAGGTCCCGCTCGGGCCGCGAGGGCTCGCGCAGCCCGAGCACGGGCTCCTGGCCCGGGAAGGCGCTGCCCTGGCTCTCCCAGGCGCCCTCCTGGATGGGGCTGGGGAAGAACCGCGCGGCCTGGCCCGGCGCGAACAGCGCCCCGTGGGCCTCCAGGTCTGTGGGGTGCACGGGGGTGGCGATCACCTCCTCCTCCTGCACTTCGGTCTTGATCACGATTTTTACGTCTGCTGAGGGACAGAGACACAAGGACGGGTTATTCTGGCCGCCGCCCCGCGTGCGAAGGGGTGGCGGGGAGGCTGCCGAGGCCGCGAGGACGCCGGCTTCCTGGGGCCCTCCCTCACCAGGGGCACGGCAACACCCAGCTCCGTGGCCGCCCTCGGTGACGGCCCTGCGGCATGGCCGCCCGCGGGGTAACGCGGCCCCCCACCTCGGGGTGAGCAGACACGTGGTCTTCATACGACCCCAACTGAGTTGGGGTAAATGTACATGGATGGCATATCCCAAGGTTGTAGATCAGGGGTCATGACTGTGAACACAGTCAGGGAGGAGAGCACTACAAGACGGCAGAAATGACTACTTAAGATATCAAAGTAGCTGGCTTCAGTGTAAGAGGAAATGCGCGCACACATCCAGTGCCTAAGAGGTGGTTTCAGTTTGGCATTTTTTTTTGCAAACATGCCAGAGGAGACTGCTGGGCTGCCCGTGTCGGGGGAGGCGTCCATCTGTCCTTCACGTGATCAGCTCATCAGAACCCACTGGCTAGGCCCATTTGAAAAGGGAGGCTCTGAAAGCAACTGGTCTCTTCTGAATGACTTGAAGACCAACTCTAAAACTGACTGGGCTCTCTCTCTCTCTCTGTCTCCTTTCTCTTTCTGCTGATCTTGGGGCTTGAACTGAGGGCCTGGGCAATGTCCCTGAGCTCTCCTGCTCCCCCCGCCCCGCCCCTCCATGGCTAGTGCACTACCACTTGAGCCACAGCTCCACTCCTGACTTTTTAGGTAGTGGTGATGAGAATCTCAGACTTTCCTACCCAGGCTGGCTTCAAACTCAGGTCTCAGACTCCTGAGGATTACAGGATTACAGGTGTGAGCCACTGGTGCCCATTTCTTTTGGCTTTTTCTTTGAAGCACTTGGGCATCATTAGGAAAGGTTGTGGGAGGCACAGAAATGGAGGGACAAAGGGTAAACAAATGCAGCAATGGTACTTGCTGGATACTGTATTGAAAATGAACTATACCATCTGTGGGTAGGGATAGGATGGAAAAACTAGGAGTGAGGGAAGGAAGGGGTGAACAACTGTCCAAAAAGCAGTGTACTCTTTGCCTGACGTATGTTACTGTAGCCTCTCTGTACGTCACCTTTACCATAACAGTTTTTGAAAAAAGTTGTCATGCTAGGGACCAGTGGCTCATACGTTTCATTCTAGCTCTTCTGGAGGCCAGCCTGGGCAGAAAAGTTCAGCAGGTCCCTGGTCCCTCCTCATCTGAAAGCTGGGTGTGAGGCTGCCTGCCTGTTACCCCAGCCACAGTGGAAAGTGCAGAGCAGGTGGACCCCAGCCCTGGCACATGCCCCGGCATCGAGAGATGACTACATCTAGAGATGACTAGATGTGCCCCAGAGGCAGTCTGCCTAGCAAGTGCTCACCGCAGGTCAAACCCCAGTACCACCAAACAAACAAACACCGCCCCCCAACATACAAGAAGTCATAAAGCCACAGATACCCAAACCCTTCTTGGCTGAAATGTCAGGAAGGTCACCAATACCCAGGAAGCTCCCAGGCCAGGCACCGGCCCTCCTCCCGCCTGCCATCTGATACCTTCCGTGGAGGCTGCTGTGCTGAGCTTCAGTGTCCCGTCCGAGCACGCTGAAGAAGGGTGGTGGGGAGGGAGATCTGCCTGCCAGGAAGTGGGCGGGATAGTGGTTGCAAAGTTGGAATGGACACCTAGAAGGAAGGAAGGTGAGGGGGAAGGAAGGAAGAGTAAAAGAAAATTACAGGATGACTAGCCTCTCTGAAGCTAGTGTTCTTCAGTCTCTTCTTTCAAGCAGGGAGGAGATCAAGCATCACTGACTGGGTCACAGAGAACTGAGCGGCAGCTAGCTATACCCAGGTTTAAGGCTGGGAGAAGGAAGAGAAGGGGCATGGCTGAAGAAGGAGCTACTGATGGGTTTTGGGTAAGGGGACATACAAGAAATAGTCAAAGATCTTCCTTAAGTCCTTACATTACAATGGGGAAACTTCTGAGCTACCCAGGCCAGTGTTCTGAGAGCTCACAGCTCCATACGGGCTCCTACCAGACTTCTAGTCCCCGCCCTTAGTCCCTACCACGCATGCCAGTGTCTGCCTCCCCATCCGTCCCCACCACTCACCAGAGGCATCTGTGGAGATGTCTCCTGCCCCGGAGTCCAGCTGGCTGAGGCCCCAGGGCTCCTCCCCGATATCTGGCTGCCCGGCCGCCCAGGCTTCCACGCCCAGTGCCTGCTGCTCCTGCAGCTGGAGCTCGCTCTCCTGCTTGATCTGCATCAGGAGGTCAGGGGCAGGCACGGAGGGCCCCGAGCCTAGGAAAGGGAGAACGTGTGAGCCCCCCAGCCCTGAGCTAGGGACACACCCAGCCAAGGAAATGGACACAGTGGTCTTTACAAAAGTCCAAGAGCTATAGAGCCAGGAGGGAAGGGGAGAAGAGAGCCAGAAAGCCCTGGTCACCTGGCACCAGGTACCTGGGGAGGCTGGTAAGGGTGAGGCGGGAGGGGACGGAGTACATCAACACCTTCTCGGGACTACAGCTGGTCCACGGGGAAGTCTGAGCTGCCTCAGAGAGCCTTGCTTCCACCTTAAATCCAGAAATGCCAGATAAAATGGAAGCCCCAACCTTCACCCTCCTCCTGCCACCTTACACGCAGGCATTTAAGTTCAAAAGGAAGATATCAGATGCAAGAACAGAGAGAAAGCATATTCAATGAAGAGGCCGAGTGGAAGGCAAGTGACGCAGAGAGGTGGATGCAGGTCTTGGGAGCCCCAACTCTCTGCTCTGTGCGAGGTGGGAGCCCCCAGGAAACGGCCCACCTGCCCAGATGGAACCCCTGTCCACACGGAACCCACACCACTCGTGCTGTGCGGACTCCCTAAGTGAGAACGTCATCGGAAACTGGCTGACAGGGTAGCCCAAGAGTTCCCAGCCCAGAGCAGCACGGCCAGCCCCCACCTCCTCCAGGAGCACCTCATAATGCGGGCCACTAGGGGTCCTTTATAGGCTAAAACGGAACTAAATCCAGAGGGAAACTAGAATTTTCAAGCCAGAACAGGAGCCAGCCACCAGAAGCATGGCAGACTTCTTTACTCCCAAGAATTACAGAAAATAGGTTAAATGATACACAACGGTGTCTAAAATATTCAAGAGGAATATAAGACAAGGAAAGGAAATTATCTGAAAAAGAACGAGATACCCTAAAAATAGCAGAGGCAGTCGTGGTTTAACAGACTGAACACAGCTGAAGACAAAAGCAGAGACCTGGAGGACGGATCAGGGAAAATGATACATACGTCCAGATTACAGCACTGGAGTAGGAAATACGAAAAGGTCCTGAGAGATGGAGGACAGAATGTGAAGTTCCTACGGATGCTGGTGGCAATTCTAGAAGTAGACTGTAGAGAAAGATAACCGGTAACACAGGAAAAAACATGGTTGAAAAAATGTCCAAAACGGAAAGCACTGTGAGTCCATACTTTGAAGGAACACCCCAATTCCAAAGCAGGAAATAAAACCAAACAGAGAACATTTATGTGAAATGTAAAAATAGCAAAGATAAAGAGAAGAATCCTAACAAGTACCAAAGAGAAAAGAGTAACATTCAGACTGAAAGCAGATGTTCTTCAGCAATGAGAACATCAGAGGGTAATGGAGTGGCTTTAAAATGAGGAGCCGATGGCTAGGGCATATCTCAAGTGGTTTAGTGCTGGCCGGTATCAGTGGATGCCCTGAATTCAAACTCGGCACCACCAAAACAAAACAAAAACACCTGTGCAAGAACATCTGCTAACTCATTTTATGAGACAACCATCTGTCAACTAATATCGTTTTGATTGAACAGACTAGAGTATGACATATGAAAAATTACATAAAATCACCTCATTTATGAACAGGTAGCCAAAGGTTCTAAAAACTTATAAATCAAATCCAGAAACATACTTTTTGTTGTTGATGTTGGTTGTGGGGCTTGAACTCCCTGAGCCTCTTTGTGCTCGAGGCTAGCACTCTCCCACTTGAGCCACAGTGCCACTTCTGGTTAACTGGAGATAAGAGTCTCACAGGGACTTTTTTGTCTGAGATGACTTTGAGCTACAATCCTCAGATCTCAGCCTCTTGAGTAGCTAGGATTACAGGCGTGAGCCACTGGTGCCCGGCTCCAGCAGTATGTTTTCATAAAAGAAAAAGGGGCCAGGCACCAGCGGCTCACATTTGTAATCTTAGCTGCTTGGGAAGCTGAAACCTGGAGGACTGTGGCTCAAAGCCAGTCTGGGCAGAAAAGTTCATGAGACTCCACCTCCAATCAACCAGCAAAATGCTAGACCAGAGGTATGGTTTCAGTGGTAGAGTGCCAACTGTCAGCAAGAAAGAAAGCCAAGTGAGAGACTCTGAGTTCTAGCCCTGGAACTGTCACACACACACAAAAAAAAAATTAAAGGGAAAAAATGCATTATCAACAAGTAAAGTTTATCTTGAAAACTCAAAGGTAAGAGAAATCAAGAAAAGGCAAGGGATGTGTCTTAGTGGTAGAGTGCTTGCCTAGCATACATGAAGTCCTGGGTTTGATTCCTCAGCACCACATAAATAGGAAAAAGTCGGAAGTGGCGCTGTGGCTCAAATGATAGAGTGCTAGCTTTGAGCAAAAAGAAGCCAGGGACAGTGCTCAGGTTCTGAGTTCAAGGCCCAGGACTGGAAAAAAAAAGAAAGAAAGAAAAACTCAGAAAATATAGTAATATAATACAAATCACAAGGTTAACAGATTAATGGCAAAGACAATGCAAAATCTTAACAGATATAAAAGCAACCTTCACTTCTCTATTTCTAGCATATGAGTGGCAGGCTGGCTAGATATGCAGAACAGAGAAGCTCCTCGTAGGGACACCTAAAATTGCTGGGTAAAGTATGAAAATAAAAAGTAATTTAAGCTGGGCAATGAAGTCTCATGCCTAGCTATTCAGGAGGCTGAGATCTAAGGATTGCAGATCGAAGCCAGACCGGGCAAGAAAGTCCATGAGACTCTTATCCTCAATTAACCACCAGAAAACCGTAAGTGGAACTATGGTTGAAAGTGGTAGAGGGTTAGCCTTGAATGAAAAAAGCTCAGGGACTGAGCCCAGGCCCCGAGTTCAAGCCTCATGACAAAAATAAATACATATAAGAAGATGAAAGCATTAAAAAGTTAAAAAATAAAGTAAGGAAAATACAGAGGCCAGAGGCTATAGGAAAGTCGTCTGTTTGATTTCCTGCCGCCTGAATATGAGCAGAGGAGCACACCTGGGGAGAAGCATGTGGGAAGTCTGACGTCAGGCCGGTGGGAGGAGACACAGTCGTGGGCTGGAGACACTCCCCTCCTGCTTATAAGCCTGCAGGGCAGCATTCCCCCCCCCCCCCCCACACACACACTTAGAACCAACTAACAAGAAAACCTGTCCGCAGCAGACTGCTTGTCTTAGGCGTGGCACTAGGCTGAGGGGAGAAGAATCCTCGAGGTATCTGACAGGAACCATCCAGTAGTCGAGGGTACCTGGTGCCAAGTCTCACAGCCAAGAGCGAAGGCAGGGTGAACGGCCCCAAATCTGCACCCCAAATCTGCACCAGCACCAGGTGGCCAGCAGAGGCACACACATTCTCAGGGGACTGCATTCCAGCTTCAGGCTGGAATTCCCGCCGCAGAGGGCCTGCCTGCCTACCTAGCATGCACAAGACCCTGGTTTCTGATCCCAGAACTGCAAAAAGAACTCCAAAACATATTTTTCAAAAATGGAATGACGAGTCACCATATCAATGAGAAAATCAGCTACGTCCAACAAAGTCAGTAGAAATCACAAACTGCAAAGTAGAACCTAACAAATTCTAGATATTGGAATAACAACCCTGAATAAAAGATCAAGGAGAAAGGGGTGAAGGTGATTTTCCAAGTGAGAACACTGCTCATTTCCCTAACTTGGGGGAAACATCAGTGACTTAAGCAGGAGAAAGAAAACAAAATCCATAACTAGACACATGGTAGTAAAATTGCAGACAATATTGTCACTGAAGACAGTATTAAACCAAGAGTACTAGGAGAAACGAAAAAGGAATGCATATAGACATACCAGAGATTAAAAAGATAAAGAGGGGACTGGGAATATGGCTTAGTAGTAGAGTGCTTGCCTCATATACATGAAGTCCTGGGTTTGATTCCTTAGCACCACATATAAAGCCAGAAGTGGCACTGTGGCTCAAAGGGTAGAGTGCTAGCCTTGACCAAAAGAAAAAAAAAAAAAACCAGGGACAATATTCAGGCCCTGAGTTCAAGCCCCAGGACTGGCAAAATAAATAAATAAATAAAGATAAAGGGGGCACTACAGTGAGGTACTAGTGGCTCACTCGTGTAATCCTACCTCCTCCACAAGGCTGAGGTAGGAGGACTGAGGTTTGAAGCAGATTGGGCAGGAAAGTCTTGTCCTCAATTAACCAAAAAGCCAGAAGTAGAGCTGTGGCTCAAGTGGTAGAGTACTAGCCTTGACAAAAAGTCTCAGGGACAGCACCCAGGCCCTTAGTTTAAGCCCCAGGACCAGCATAAGTGAAGAAACACACACTCTAAATGTCATTTTAAATACTCTAAAATTTCTGAGGGAATGAACAAATTCCTAGAAAAACTACAACTTGCCAAAACTGACCATAGAAGCAATAAAAAGCCCAAACAGTCTTAAAACTAAAATAACTTAAAGCAGCAGTTGAAGCCTCTCAGTAAAAAGCTAGGAGGATGGGCTGGGAATGTGGCCTAGTGGCAAGAGTGCTTACCTCGCATACATGAAGCCCTGGGTTCGATTCCCTAGCACCACATATATAGAAAACGGCCAGAAGTGGCGCTGTGGCTCAAGTGGCAGAGTGCTAGCCTTGAGCAAAAAGAAGCCAGGGACAGTGCTCAGGCCCTGAGTTCAAGCCCCAGGACTGGCCAAAAAAAAAAAAAAAAAGCTAGGAGGCTTCTCTGGTGTGTTCTACAACATTCCAACATTACATTAACTCTTGGAGCAAATAAAAAGGGAGTACACTGTAGCTAATGTCTATTTAATACCCAAATCAAAAGAAAATAGTCTGAGAAAGGAAAATTGTAAGTCTTGTCTTGCTTATGAACGGATTCAAGTCTGCATAATCATCCTAATCATCAGCATAATAAATCTGGCAGGGTATACAATGCATCACAACTAGGTGAGGTCTATTCCAGGACTGCAAGGCTGGCTCAACTTCAGAGACTAACATATAAACCAGTTAAAAGGAGGAAAAGGTTGCCATTTTAACAGATAACAACAAAACTAAACAGTTGCTCCTGTTTGAATACCCAGCCAGCCAGATGTGGGGTCCTTGAGACTCGTTCTCCAATTGGCCAGCGAAAAAGCTGAGCAAGAACACAGGGCCCAGAGCTCAAACCTCAACTTAGGCAACGTGGAGTGAATGCACATGTGGGTGCACCCCCAGACACACACACCCAGACACACAGAACTTAGGATAGTGCAGGACCTTTTTGGGAGAAAACTATGGAGCTCAGAGACATCAGAGACAGACGAAGCGAGGGACTGAGGACTAAGGACGATGGTGGATGACGTGATACAGCGCGGTGAGTCTTCCTAAAGCGCCTGGTAGGCTGAATGTAGCCCCACCCCAAAAGCCCCACTGGAGTGTTCGTGGCACTGGAAGAGACAGTTGGAAAGTTGCTGAAATAGCAAAATGAAAGAGAAAAGTAAAGGTTGTGAAGAGGAATGAGGGTCTCTCTCCCTAAGCTCAGGAATAGATTTTGAACATGAAAGGAGAAACCTGAAAACTTGTAGTAGGAACTAGGAGATGACCGGTGAGGTAAGGAGACGTTCCCCAGTTGTTGAGAACACAAAATCTGAGTATACTGAAATGAAAAGCACCTGTGCTTTCAAATACCACCCCCGCCCCCCGGTCGGGGAGGGGGCTCAGGGGCAGAGAGAATGCTTGCACAGCATACTCCTGGCTTTGGGTTCAATCCTCAGCACCACAAAGAAAAACCACACTGGAACCCCATTCCAGAGACACAGGGACACTTCCTGGTAAAAAAGTCAAGTGCTCATCTTTTTTTTATTTTTTCCCCAGAAGATCATTGTCATTGCAAGCAAACAAGCAAGCAAACAAACGAATGAAAAACCACAAGAAACAAGACAAATACCCACCAGTGGTAGAATACATACCTGGTGCCAAGAGCCACACAACTCTAAAGTGGTGACAATCATGAAAATAAGTGAACTACAGCTACATTACAGTAAACAGATGATCTAATGCACAGGTTGGCAAATGAGAATAGCAAGCTAAAGAGGATTTGTGGTACGGCATCATTATAGAAAGTCTAAAAGCAGGAACAACTAAACAATGGTGTTTGGAACTATATACAGAATCAAATGTTTTTTAAAAGGTAAGGAATGGATTCGATTGGTTTCTGAATGTGCTGCTTCTCTGGAGGTGAAAGAGAGGACTATGACAGGGATGCTGGAAGGCTTTGGCTGTGATCCAGTTCCTACACTGGGTGTTCACGGGAATTCAGGTGACTATCACTCTAGGTGTGACAGAAAATTCCTTCTATATTTTGTTCACAATGACCTGTAATTTAGACACTTGTAAAAAAAGAGCTGAGCTGAGTGCTGGTTCCCCATTCTCTTATCCTAGCTACTCAGGTGACTGAGATCTGAGGATTGAAGTCTGGTGCCAGGTCAGGTAAGAAAGTCTGTGAGATTCTTCGTTAACCAGCAAAAAGCTGGAAATGGAGCTGTGGCTCAAGTAGGTAGAGCATCAGCCTTGAGTGAAGAAGCTGACATAGCACTCAGGCCCTGAATTCAAGTCCCATGGCTGCCAGAAAAAAAATAGGAAAGTATCTTTTTGACCTTGAATGAGGAAGGCAAGATATCTATGACAGAAAATACACTGATCATAAAGGAGAAGGCTGGTATGTTTGGTTGTACCAACAATAAAAAAAAAACTATAAAAAGGGGACATAGTTAAAAGACCTGCCAGACTAGATATTTATAATACAAATAACAAAGGATTAGTATCTAGAACCTGAACACAGAAGATTAGAATTAACAAAGCGAAAAGCAACTCAGTAGAAAAGCAGAAAAAGATAATTTACAAGAGAAGAAATCACAAACTGTAAACAAGGGGGTTAACTTCATGAATACAAATCAAACCAAGATACCATTTCTCCTACATCCAAATGTCAAAAAGGTAAATTCTGAAGAGTGAACAAAGATGTTAGAAAACAGCTACCACTTGGAAGTCAGTCAGGTGGGTAGTCAGGAGTAGAAAATGTCCCAGGATCGCAGACCTGGACCAATGATTAAGAAAACGGCTGTACATCGTTCTGGAGCTGTGGGGCTGGGAATATGGCCTAGTGGTAGAGTGCTTGCCTCGTATACATGAAGCCCTGGGTTCGATTCCTCAGCACTACATGTATAGAAAAAAGCCAGAAGTGGCGCTGTGGCTCAAGTGGCAGAGTGCTAGCCTTGAGCAAAAAGAAGCCAGGGACAGTGCTCAGGCCCTGAGTTCAAGGCCCAGGACTGGCAAAAAAAAAAAAAAAAAGAAGGCCCTGTAAAGATCTAAGGCACAGGCATGTGACTCCTTTGCCCACCCATCATCCTGGGCGGCCTCGAAGCAGCAGGAAAACTATGAATGACTTGAGGAGTGCCAGAGGGGAGAGGCTGGCTTCCAGGCTAGTAACCCCACCCTTCCGGATGAGACCCCAGTCCCTGAGAGCTTTCAGGCAGTCTCGTTCTTATCCAAGGTCCATTTTACCCCTTGAGGTGCAACTCCACTGTGTGCGCGTGCCAATACTAGGCTTGAACTCAAGGCCTCGTGCTCTTGCCTGGCTTTTTCATTTAGACTGTTGCTCTACCACTTGAGTCAAGCCTCCACTTCCAGCTTTGTTCTGTTTAATTGGAAGTAAAGAGTCTCATGGATTTGAACCTCGATCCTCAGATCGCAATCTCCTGAGTAGCTAGGATTACAGGTGTGAGCTACCAGTGCTAGGCTAAAATGAAGCTTGAGTTACCTATTAGCGTGGGTAAATCTGAAATACAGAATAGTGAATTGTGATTTTTTTTTTTTTATTGCTACACATGTCCATGGTAGATGTAAACGTGGATGTTAGGAAGATTGGGTCATCTTCAGGACAAGTCATTGTCCTGGTGAGGAATGGCTCTGTAAGACCTGCAGGATCTAAGGAGTATCAGACTATAATTTTATTTTCATTTTTTGCCAGTCCTGGGCCTTGGACTCAGGGCCCGAGCACTTTCTGCTCAAGGCTAGCACTCTGCCACTACAGCCACAGCACCACTTCTGGCTGTTTTCTGTATATGTGGTGCTGGGGAATCGAACCCAGGGCTTCATGTATACAAGGCAAGCACTCTTGCCACTGGGCCATCTCCCCAGCCCCTCAGACTATATTTTATAGGCACACCACACGCATCTTAAATAAGTAAATTCAGCACATTAAAAAATACTTATTCAATTCAATTTGTGCTAGGTAATATTCTAGGTGCCTAGAATAATAACAGGAACAAAACAGGACATTTTATCCTGTTGGAATTTACACTCTAATGGGAGAGGGGGACCAGGCATACAATGGGCCTATACATGTGAAATAGCTATAACAGGTGATGCTATGCGATCTGGAACAAATCAAAGCGGGAAAGAGACCAGAATCCTGGGTGTGAGGGTTTCAAGGTGAACAGAATGGCTGGGAAAGTCCCTTCCCAGCAAAGCCCACAAGGTCCTAGGAAGGCAGTGCTCTGTAGCACTGAGGACAGGCAGGCTGTGCAAGGGTGCTGGAGCAAAGAGAAGGGAACAAGAGAGAAGGAGAAAAGTCAGGATGTGAGCTGTAAAGCAATCAGTCTACGGTGTCCAGAGCAGAGGTGGGGCTGAGGGCATGAGCAGAGGTGGTGATAATCCACTCCACTACAACCTCAATAGACCGAAGCTGGAAGGGTAGGGAAATCTGGGTGGAGGGCCACAATGACAGAGAAATGGGAGATAGAGGGCACACCACTGTAGGAATTGTTCAAAGGCCACAGGGAACAGCAAAGGAGGGAAGGAGAGAGGGGGAGAAGAGACTTCCTAGAAAAGGAAGGTGTCCTGTATACGCAATGACAGGACTCTAGGAAGTAGCACTATGGTTTGGGGATGTCTCTAGTTTTCTAGTGTTGGAAACAATGTTTGGTAATGGTATTAAGAGATGGGGTTTCCAAGGTAATCGGGATTAGGTAAGATCATGAGAGCTGGTCCCCAAGATGACACCAGTGGGATTCAGGAGACCTGTCTCTTGAGCTGTCTCTCATGAGATGTCCTCTAGCGCCTCGGGGCTCTGCAGAGTCCTCACTAGCAAGAAAGTTCTCACCAGATGTGTCCCCTTGACTTCCCAGAATTCAGAACAGAAAGAAATTTCCTTACAGATTATCTTGTCTACAGTATTGTTTTAGCAAAAAAAAGAAGAGGAAGAAAGAACAAAGAAAGAAAAAAGTGAGTCAGCCCTGGTGGCCAGTTCCCCAAACATGCTTTCAGTATCCTCATGACTGAGGCAAGGTCAGATGGTGGAACAAATTTTCAGGAGAGATGTTTTTAGGGGTAGGACGGGTCGGAGATGACAAGCACCTGGCTCTCTGCTGAGGTCATCCATCAAGGAAGGCAGAGAAATGAAGCAGTCTCTGAGACCCCAAAGTCTCATGGGGCCAGGACAGAACTGTTTGTGGCCCTTAGGGAGGTGGCATGGGGCGGGGCATAGGGCCTTGGACCACTGGGTGGACAAATGAGTAGACACAGGGGTGAACACGAAGAGGGGCTAATGATGGCCAAAGGGAAATGAGGATGAGTGGAGAGAACACTGGAAGGATGGGTGACAGGAGGCCAGAGTGTCGTGCTAGGAACGGAGATGGGAAGGGAGGCAGTGACTTTCATCAAGTCATGCAAAGGCCAAGGACCACCCACGTGGACACGGCCTCAGCCAAGAATAAGGGCAGGAGTAACAAGGAGGGGTGAGCAGTACCCAGAGGTCCAAGGAATCCTGAGCTCCCAAGGCAGGGTTTCTAGAGAGGAGGAAGGGAGGCTGCCAGAGGTGCTGCCTGGAATATGATGAGGGCAAGAACACAGCAGGCAAGCAGTACTTGAGGAAGCACCAGAGTTACTGGGCTTAGAGGTCTCGCTGGGCACTGTGGATCCCATAGAGACCTGTGCAAGAGTTACGAGGGGTGAGAAGAGAGGAGATGAGGCCCGACGGGGGTACGGATCAAGCCAAGCGGAGCTGAGGGGCAAGCAAGGTTGCAAGGGATTCCTGCCAACAAGGTCACGTGGACAGCGTGTGTCCGGCAGTCTTATCAGTAAATACTTATCTTTGGGCCCTCCATTTGCCCTCATTGATAATGGCATAGGAGCCAGGGAAGGCTGCACATATGCTACAAACACAACAAAGGCAGTCACCCTGCCCTCCCACCCAGGTTCAGAAGTGGAGACTGCATCTCCCGGGCCTCTTCCCGGCAGACACTACTGTCTACAGTGGCTTTTCTACCCTTCAGCCATCACTGTGTGTGTCCTTGACACCTAGAGGACTCTCAAAGTTCACCTACACTGCTGAGACCGTCCGTGACAAGTTGGCAGTATGGTTAGTCTTGTGCATGCTCTTGATAAAATGTGAATCAATTGAGATGAAGCAACAAACATATGAATTAACCACAGGAGGACTTTTGAGCAAGAGCCAGAGAAAGACAAACCAAGGCAGGTAGGCAGGCAATGAGATAGAGAGAGGAAGCAGAGGTCAAACAGAGACAGAAAGATCTGGCTAAATTATTCAGCAGATTTCTTTAGGAATCTGGCTTTTCTCATATGTCCCTCTGTTCCTTTCTTACCTTGCAAAAGATGCTAACTAGCTCCAGGGGAACCTGACATGCTGTTAGCCAGTATCCACATTCACCTTAAATAAATGTAGGGCTCAAATCACATACAGCTTCCCAACAGGTTTATGTTTGGCACCTAAGGATATCCGTGATGGTTCCCTGCAAAGCTCTGAATGAATCTGTCTCCAACATACTACTCTGTCCCCTGATGTGTTTTCTTTTCTCATCTCCTAATTCTGTGCCCCTGGCTCAAATCTGGCATGGCTGCCAGATGGAAAGTACTAGTTGGGAAAGTATAAGCAAAGTATGTTAGGAGTTATAACTCAACTAGGAAAGTCTTCGATTTCAAGCATCAAGGTCAAGTTTCTCCAGGAAACTTGGAAATAAGAGGAACATCACTCCGGCCCTCTGCTGCGACTCCCAACCCCATCACCTGGTATCAATCCCTTCCCATCTCCCAACGCTTCACCTGGACTTGGGTCCACAGGAACTTCTGGAACTTTGGGGCCAGCACGACGCCAGCTGAAGGGCTCCTTGCCTTGTTCAATCTGGGAGAGGACCTCGGGCTTGGAGATGGCATAGTCTGGGGAAAGACAGGAAGTTAACCTCTGCTATGTTCATGTCAGAAATAGGGACAGGTAGCTGGAAAACTAACAGCAGTCTAGAAGTGAAATGGCGTGTGTGTGTGTGTGTGTGTGTGTGTGTGTGTGTGTGTGTGTGCTGGTACTGGGGCTTGAACTCAGGGCTAGGATGCTGTCCCTTGGATTATTTTTGCCGAGGCTAGTACTCTACCACTTGAACCACAGCTCCACTTCAGTTTTTTGATTAATGCGAAAGAAAGAATTTCATGGATTAGCCTGTCTAGGCTGGCTTCAAACTGCAATCCTCAGATTCCAGCCTCCTTAGTAGCTAGGATTACAAGTATGAGCCGTTGGTGCCCAGCTAGAAATGAAATATCTTAATTGGGACAGAGCGGTGGTTCTCAAGAGTAGGCGATTTTTGCTGTAGTTCGGAGATGATCTTGTGTAGAGTTTAGGGGGTGAGAAGGCTTTGGGGGACAGAGGATAGGGCTGCTGCTAAACTTCTGGCTACACACAAGAATGCCTAAGATATAGTTGTCTAGTCCAAAGTATCAGTGATGCTGGCTATAGAGCTTCTGAATAAAGCTGGGAAACATCTGCAACCATTCCCATCCCCACCAAACATATCTGATTGCCCTTTGCTCTGGGGTCACACAGAGGCCATCATGAGAGGAACTAAGGCCAAGAAGAAACAGAATCCAGGCCCTTCCCGGGCAGTTCCAGGCTTTGGGACATGGAGGTAATGTGTGCTGCAAGAGATTGCAATGTTCTCTGCAAACCCTGTGGTTTGTTATGACTGGAAAGAATTCTTTTTCCAGTGTGGGGTGGCAACTCCACTCAAGTGTCTCAGCAAGAAGAGATGTCCATCTCGGCCTGTCAGGGAAGGGGCCACTACCATCTTCAGTCTGCCACTCCAGTAGGCAGAAGGGACAGTCTGACTTGCCACCCTGTACCATCTTCAGGAGGGGTTCTCCTTGCTCAGAGTTATCTGGGGATTTACATTTCACTGGGAAGAAAACAACCAGCATGGAGAGAGGTCTCGAGTCTTGTAAAACCCCACTTAACAGGGGAGTACACATCAGGCCTTACCCAGGGACACCAGCGTCTCGTAGTTGCCCCGCATCACGTGCTTGTAGAGCTCCTTCTGCCAGTCCTCCAGCTTGCCCCACTCCTGTTCAAAAAAAATACACGGGGCTGGGAACGTGGCTTAGCGGTAGAGTGCTCGCCTAGCATGCATGAAGCCCTGGGTTCGATTCCTCAGCACCACATACACAGAAAAAAGCCAGAAGCGGCGCTGTGGCTCAAGTGGTAGAGTGCTAGCCTTGAGCAAAAAGAAGCCAGGGACAGTGTCCAGGCCCTGAGTTCAAGGCCCAGGACTGGCAAAAAAAAAAAAAAAAAAAAAAGGAAAAACATACATACATACACACACACACACACACACACACACACACACACACACACGCCCACAACATCAAAGGTCTGGGGCACCTGGAAGCACAAGGGTCACCGAGCTCACCCACACACTTACACGCACCCGCCCTTGGGTTCCCCACTCCAGGGCATCTAGAGGCTACCTTGGGGGCCTCGCCCTTGCTGCCCGGGGGCAGCCGCAGGATCCAGAAGTTTCTGTTTCGCAGCAGGTTCTCCACGTTCTCCAGGCGCCGCTGCAGCAGCCCGTACTCCTGCAGCAGGGTCCCCAGCACGGCCCACTTGCCCTCCAGCTGGTTCCCGAACTCCACGGCCGTCTTCTCGCAGTCGGCCAGCTTCTTCTCTGCCATCCCGGTTCGACCTTCTAGGGAGAGCAATCGAGCAGCCTGTGATTCAATCTTCCTTTCCATGGCCTGGATCGTAGCTGCCATCGTCCACGGGGAAATCTTTCCGAAAGAAGAGACATCGGCATCATTCACTGCGTCTGCTTGTTCTGTGGACCTGTATCCTCTAGGCCTGGGGGTGCCAGGCCGTGAGCGGGGAGCACGTGTCTGTGAGACGTGAGATAGCCTGTATCACGCACCAGGTCTCGGCGTGGACAGCTCCGTGTGTCTGAGTCTGGCCTCTATCTGGCAGGCACCTTGCCTCTAGGATCTCCAGCACACTGCTGACTCCTATCTTGGGGCCAACTCATCCAGTCCAGTCATTTCCTGCCTGCCCCTATCCTGTGAGCACCCCATCACTACGGCATCTTTTCACAGCACAGGGCTTGACACGTGGCAGGCACTCAGTGGGATTGTGCAAAATAAACCGTGCCTTCGCCTTGCTGGGGTGTTTCAGTGGGGAAATGGTAAACTGCGGATTTACCAGTGCCCAGCCTGCACGCTTGTCATGATCACACAGGAACCATCTATGGGTGATGACCCAGCAAAAACCCAGCTGCTCCACCGAGAGGCACAAACAAGAGTGCTGCTCAACTGCTTTTTTAGAAAAGCATCTCCTGTCCCTCGACAAATAGAAAAGCCTAAAGGCCAAGTCTTATTCCAGGGCAAATCTGACTTTGTCCTTACCTAACTGATTCTCCCATACAAGCTAAACTTGCCACTGCTGAAAATCTTAGTCAATTAAAGAGTTTTTTGACACTGCCCAACCCCCTTCAAATTTTGACTTTTCCTCCTCCAGTGTCCACTGCTACCCAAGTAAAAATGATGATCTAGACAGGGACCCGTGATACAACCTATAAGCTTGACCAGAAAAGACATGTATGTACACAAGGTCATACTTTCATACATGTAGCAATAACCAAAAGCCTTGGTGCTCCCCTGCCACTGGAAATGGCGAGAGGCTTGAGCAGCCACCAGCAGGGGATGATGAAGACCCTACCCCATTTTGGGTGTGAGGCTGTACCACTGGACGAACCCTCCTGGCAGAGAAGAACTCCTACTGTAGCATGCCTGAAGGTGGATTGTCCTTATAACATTCTAGAAATGCATTCCTGGGCAGAAGGCTGGCAATACTTGCAAAACAATGACTTCGAGGAACCAGCATGTGGATTCATTAGAGTCACGGAGAGGCAGAACATGGAGTCATTTCAGAAAATGAGGACAAGCCAGGCACCACTGGCTCACACCTGTCACCCTAGCTACTCAGGAGGCTGAGATCTGAGGGTCACTGTTCAAAGCCAGCCAGGCAGGAAAGTCAGTGAGACTCTTATCTCCAGTTAACCACCAGAAAACCAGAAGTGCTGCTGTGGCTCAGGTGGCAGAGCGCTAACCTTGAGCTTAAGAGCTCATGGACAGCACCCAGGCCCAGAGTTCAAGCCCCACAAACGACACCTCCTCCCCCCCCAAAAAATGAGGACAAAAGAAGAGGAGCAGAAAAATCTGCCTGGATGGTACACAAGAGGTTCTCGGGCTGTCTGGACTCTTGCTGGGTCTCTGAGGATGAGCACAGAGCTGCTGGAAGGAAAGACTGGTGTGGAAGACAGCCTTGCTCTCTTTGGGTATTCTAGTCTGCAGGGGCCTGGAGAGGCAAACAGGGCTCAGGGTTTGAGAATCCTCCAGTCCCCTCACTCCTCCTTGGGATCAACACTGACTGGAATCATCCCAGGCTCCAATCTATCCCAGACTCCTCGTAGCATTTTGCCCCCTTTTCCCTGCCCCCTGAAATCCTACCTACACTTCAAATGGATGGCTACATCTCTCATTTTCCGGGGGACTGCAAGCCCCACCTAAGGCCTTCATGGTGTCTAGGGGCAGGTATGGGCTGTGTTGCAGCCCTGAATCTTAAGGCAGAGTGGCGGGCGGCTGCCTTACCTTTGGGCCAGGAAGCTGAAACTCTAGGGTTCTGTTGGTATAAAGGATGCCAGATCCTCCCGCAGTTCACCCATTGGACGAAGGCTGGGCCTCCCAACCCCTTCCACCTCTGCAGCCTCATACCAAAGCCATCCCAAGACCAACCCGCGCAGGCTCAAGGGCTTCTAGTATGTTCTCACACTATCTGGTCCACAAGCCTTTGCCCCGAGCCCTCTTCTCTGTCCTTCCTGGAAAGATTCACGGGATCTAGCTCTGCCTGATGAACCCCTAGGCTTGAAAAAAGCCTAGCTCAAATCCCAGGAGCACAAAATACCAGGGCTGGGCCGGCCGGGCGGGTGGGATCTGCATGCAGCACAGCCCCTCAGTCCGGTCCCCACCGTGAGCTTCCCCTGGATGTGGCGGTCCGCTTTCTTTCGGTTCTGCGGATTGCTACCGGTATACCTGGCGGCTTCCCATCCCGTCCTCGAACCGGGAGCGACTTGTGCCTTCCCACACTGCCTAGCCGTGTGTGATCGTGGGCAAGTTAACTTCTCCGGGTCTCCGGCTTTCCTTTAGTACGCACGGCAGATAGCAACAGGACCGACCCCGAGGGTTTTCGGGGAGGACAAAATAGCGCCTGGCCGGGCCGAGGACGGCGCCCGGCTCCCGCGCCGCCGCAGGCCGGCCGGCCGGGCGCGTAGTGGGGCGCTCGGAGCCCGCGGACTCGCCGCCGCGCACCTCCCAGGTGCCACCAGGCCGCTGGGGGGAGCTGGGGGAGGCCCGGGCCCATCGCCAGGCCCTGGAGGGGGGCCGCGGCCGCGGCGGGGGCGGGAACCCCGCGGGGCCGGGGGACTTGGCGCGGGGCGAGCTCCGGCGCCGCGCCGGGACGGCCGTTCCCCCCTGCTCGGCTCCTCCCCGCCCCGGGTGCGGGGTCTGGTCGGCGGGCGCCGTAGGCCCCGGCGGACCCCGCGTCCCGCTCGCCAGCGCTCCAGGCTCAGCGGCCCGGCCCGGCCCCCGGAACTCCTCCCCAGGGCCTGCGGCGCCGTGTGCCCGGCCCGGCCCGCCCGGGGCCCCAGGCCGCGCGTCCGAGCGCGCGGGCCGCCCTTACCGGAGCCGCGGCCGCCTCGGCCATGGCCCTGCGCTGTCCGTCTCGGCGCGGAGGAAGTCGCCGCCGCCGCCGCGCGGCCCCGCGCAGGCCCCGCCGCCGGGTCCTCTCCGCGGGCGTCACAGCCCGACCCGGTGTTGCCCCGGCCGCGCTGCTCGGTGGCCGGCCTGCCGCCGCCGCTCCGCCCGCAGACGCACCGCTGCCGTCAGCGCCCGGCCGGTCCACACTGCATCCTGGGAGCCGGCGCCGCGGCCCGGCCGACGAAGGCCCGTGAGGCTTCCTGGAGGCAGCGCGGCCGCACAGCCCCACCTGCAGCCCGAGCGGCGAACGGCAGCGCGACGCCCGCCCTCCCGCCCGCCCGCGGCCCCGCCCCGCCCGGCCCCGCCCACCCCGCGGGAAGCCCCGCCCGGCCAGCGTGAAGCCACGCCCACCCGTCGGAGGCTCCGCCCCGAGACCCGCCCTGCTCGGGAGCGTCCCACCCGAGGCCCCGCCCCTCCCCGGGCGCCCCGCCCCCCGAAGCCCCGCCCCGCCCCCGAGCCCGCCCTCTCCGGCCCGCGGGAACCGACCTCCCCGGACCAGCGGGCTCCCCGGACCGGCGGGCTCCCCGGACCGGCGGGCTCCCCGGACCGGCGGGCTCCCCCGCCCGCCGTTCGGGGACGGAGCCGCAGCTGCGCGCTGAGTCATTGCCCAGGCCCCGCCCCGCGTCCGCGGGACTCGGTTACCGAATCTCCTGTCCTTGCTCCGCGGAGCCGCCGCGGCAGCCTGCCCGGGCCCGGCCGGCGCGCTGGAGACCCGGGAGCGGCCCGCCCGCCGCGGCCCGGCCCGGCCCGGCCCGCTCCGCGCGGTCACTCGCGGCGTTAGGTCCCGGCCACGTCTGTGCTCGCTTTGGCACGGAACAAATACTTCAACAATAGGACAAAAAAATGGGCAAATCCGTGTCTGCTAGTTATAGTAATGTTTTTATTTTGCCAGTCCTGGGGCTTGAACTCGGGGCCTGGGCACTGTCCCCGGGCTTCTCCTGCTCGGGGCTAGCACTGGCCCTGTCTGTGTAGGTGGGGCTGAGGGTTCGAACCCAGAGCTTCATGCTGGGCCAGCACTCTTCCACCAGGCCACCTCCCCAGCCCTGTAGTGAATATTTGCATGGAATGAATGAGCCCCAGTGCCATCACTTTTATTTTGGTAAAGAGCTTAGTATGCCAGATAGTCGTGGCACAGTGAGACAAGTCAGCTCAGAGCAAGCCCATTTGTGTCTTAGAAATGTGTGTAAATAATAAAGTGTGGGTAAACATAAAAATGGTATCCTCATGTTTAATATGTGTGTATGTAATCGTCTGACTTTTGTAAGCAAACACATTAAATGTAGTCTGGTTTACTAATGTGAGGCCACAGACCATTTTTTTTTATGCGCTTAGTAATGTTTGTAAATTCGTGTTTTTATTTTGTAATAACAAGAAGAATATCCTTAGGTAGGGAGAGAAAATGTAAAAACAGAACACAACACAACCGAGCAGGTTGGAAGGTGTGGGGCCTCCGTGTGGTGAGTCGGGTGCATGGTTCAGAATTCCCGGTGCTCATGGCCGGTCATCAGGGGCCCTGGGCACTCTTTCTCTCCGCCTCAGCAGTCCACAGGGCCATCCCCGATGTGTAAAAATAGAATTATCCCTGGCTCTGCCTCTGAGGAAGCTGTTACTCCTATTCTTTAGGGAGGCCTGCTCCCTATGTTTGACTTTTCCCTTAAAATATTTGATGTGGCTGAATTTAAGAACCTTACACAATACACAAACAAAAATCAACACCACCACAAACAACTAAGTACAGAACTGGTTACTCTTTCATGGTTGATCTTTTTCCATACTTTTATTTATTTTTCAGTTAGAATCTCTTTGGGAGGGGGAATACTGGGGCCTGAACTCAGGGCCTGGGCACTGTCCCTTTTCTTCTTCTGCTCAAGACTGGCACTCTACCATTTGAGCCACAGCTCCACTCTGGCTTCTTGCAGGTTAATTGGAGATAAGAGTCTCATGGACTTTTCTGCTCAGGCCAGTTTTGAACCATGGTCCTCATATTTCAGCAGCCCTGTATTATTAAGGATCTCACTCCCCAGGTAAAATTAAACAGGCAACAGCAAAGGAGATCAAATGGGAAGGGCAAAGAGGATCAAAAGGACTGGCAGCCTCTGCACAGTGGCCCAACCCTTTGGTGGAAAGGCCACACAGTGAGAGGGCCCTGATATCAAGGCACTTACTGACCCCACCGAGTACCTTACAGCTTCTAGGCAGTCCATCCTTACCCAATCGCCTACCTCTCACCCTCGGGTATAATTCTACTTCCCCAATAAATCACTCTTCAGTGTCCTCCCACTCTTTCTGCTGCTTTTGCTGCACCACCCGAATCTTCTGTATCCAAGAACTGAGGAACATCGGGAACATTCCGACCGTGGGTAACAGTTCTTGGTTAAGTCAGTTGGTGTCTCAGGGGTTTCCTTGTCTCCTGTAAGGTGGAGAGTTTGGGGTACATCTGGAAATGTCTCTGAATCTGGCCTCCTCGGGGGAGATTTAGAACTTTGTAGGCAGGTAGGGAGGGACAGAGACCTGGTAGAGGCGGCACCCCTCTTCTTCCAGGAACCCTAGGGAAAGCAGAAATGCTCATGGAACCTGCACCCCCCCCCCTCCGCTTCCAGAAACCGTTGCTGGAGCCTGTATCCCTTCCTCTGGGAAAGTGAGAAAACAGTTCTGAGAAAGCAAAGACCTTCACGACTCCGGAGCAGACCCCGCAGGGGACAAACGCCCCCCTTCCCTAGGGGTGAGGTGGGTAAGGACCCAACCAGATACCACAGCAGCCAAGACTCACCAAAGGACTAGGCAGAGGGACCCCATGCGCCTACAGTAGGCTGGTGGTTTCCAGGCCCCACTTCTCAGTTACACCGAGGACATCTGTACGCTCCTTTTCCTCCCCTGGGAATCAGGCAGATTGGATCTCAGGTGGCACAGGGCGGCCCTCCCGGTCAGGAGTTCAGAGTGGCGGCTTATTACAACCTGCCTATGGCTAAGAGGCGTTTCCTCAATTTCCCCTGACACATTACTCTTATTTTCAAATTAGCTTGGCCTCTACTCCCATTCTTCCTACCACTTGGTTCTTGGATCAGCAGAGCAGAAGAAGGACAGACGCTAGATGGTAACTGCCTTTCACCACTAACTTGCTTTGATAGGGCACTCAATTGGAAATCAATGCCTCCACGCTCTCTGTGACCTAGTGGCTGGCGATTCTTTGCTACTATGTCATGACGCTCTGTGCTGGCCGTTCCCTTTCACACTTAGTGGAGTGGCTGCTTCAGGACTGTCCTGGAGAAGGGGGCCTAGTCCTGCTTAAGGAGGCAGGATGTTAGCTCCACGCAGCCTTAGTGTTTTAATGATGGGCTTTTCTGTGTCCCTAGATGGCCTGAGCAGTGGGGGCAGGGTGCTGCCGTGATTTGGGAGAACACCTAGGAATCCCCCAGAGGAATCCTTCCCTTAGTAGGGATTCTCTTTGGGTTGGCTCTTACCATCCACTAGGAGATGACCCTTTTGAACAAAGTCGACCCCGCAGAGGGTCAGCAGCCAGACTACATTGTCAGGCTAACCCTCAATATTCAATAAAAAATTACCACCAACGTTAGGGGGAACTGCTATAGATTACTTTCTTTCAAAAGAAGCCGTGGGAATGATAAACCTTCCAGTTTCATGAGCTTCTTCCAGTATGTGTCCCCACTGCCTACTCTGGCCTTTTTGGGGGGACAGGTTTTTCACTTGGACAAGGATCATAACTTGCTCATCTTTGCATTTCCCAAAGTTAGCCAACCACGTGCTGCATAACTGATAAGAAAATATGCACTCTATAAACATAATGGTTTTCTTATAGCATAATCAAACTTGAACTGTATCTTGCAGAATTTTAACAGGTGGAGAGCATTTCAGACCAGAGGATGATAGCAGAAGTGGAGCTGAGCGAGAGCTCACAAAAATTCAGGGCAGGACTAGTACAACAACGCTCATCGCAGCACAATTTGTCATTGCTAAAACATGGGACCAACCCAGATCCCCTCAGTAGACGAGTGGATCAGGAAAATGTGATACACAATGGAATTTTATGCCTCTATCAGAAAGAATGACATTGCCCCATTTATAAGGAAATGGAAGGACTTGGAAAAAATTATACTAAGTGAAGTGAGCCAGACCCAAAGAAACATGGATTGTATGGTTTCCCTCACAGGGAATAATTAGTGCATGTTTAGGCTAGTCATAGCAGATGATCACAATAGTCAAATAGCTATGCCCTTATGAACACATAAGATGATGCTAAGTGAAATGAACTCCATGTTATGGAAACAAGTGTTAAGTCATTGTAATTATTTCAACATGCCATGTGAAACCGTAGCTTTTTTTTGTTTGTTTCTCTTGTATTCCCTTCTCTTGTATTCCTGGTTGTACCCCCGCTATCACTGTATCTCATCTGAGTACTCTGTATGCTGTATATACGTGTATTAGAACTAGGGAAGGGAAGGGGAATATCAAAATCAAGAGACAAAGGATAAAAAGACAAACGACTCCAAAAGCAACACTTGCAAAACCATTTGTTGTAAACCAACTGTACAGTTTGTGGGGTGGAGGGAGAGGGGAAGAGGAGGGGGAGGCAGGGGACAAATGGGGGAGGAGGTAACAAGTTGAACAAGAAATGTACTCACTGCCTTATGTATGAAACTGTAACCCCTCTGTACATCACTTTGACAATAAAGGGAAAAAAAATTCGGGGCAGGAAGGTACAGGCCATTTTAGGAGGAGGATTCAGTTTGGCTAGGATTTGGAATAACAATGGCAAATAAGCTCTGTTAACTTCCTGTCACATCACAAAATAGAGAATTAACCTATACAGAGAAAGAAAGAGGGTTTGCTCTGGCTCCTGAGCCGACGAGAGGTTCCCGTCCATGATCGGTGGACTCGCTGCTCTTCGGTCTCTGATGGGGGTAGGGGATGGCAGCGGCAGGCAGGCAACGCACAGAAGAAGAAAACCCACTTACCATGTGGCTAGGATGGAAAGGAGAGCGTCCTGAGGCCCTTTGAGGGCACACTGCCGATGACGCAAAGCCTCACATCGATTCCCACCTCTTCAAGGTTCTGCTATCTCTCCATGACGCCGCTCTGGGGGAACGAGCCTTTATTTAACACTTTTTTAACCTTTTGAGGACCCCCCCCCCAATGCCCCCCACATCCAAGCTACAGCGTAGGCTGAGCTAGAGAACACCATGAGTGCGAAGGCACCTAAACTGTGTTCAGACTGACGTCTCCGGAGATGGTAACTGCGGTTGGGCAGAGAGGAACCCGACTGGGGGCTGATAGGAGACTCAGCTGAGGTGGGAGATGAAATGCAGGAGAGGTAGAGGAGGGGAGAGTGGAGTCAGCAGGCAGACCAGAGGTGAGGGCTGAGTAACCACAGCAGCAGTGAGAAGGCGCAGGAGGGACCGGCACTGGGAGCACAGCTGGGACGCACCTGTCCAAACCACTGGAGACTTCCCTGTACTGAAGGATTCCAGGGCAGCCCGGGGTGTTGGGTCTGGACGGAAGAAGAGAGCACCTGCAGCGCAATGAGCACTTGTTGGCATGCGGGGCGGGACGCCCCAGGACAATTTCGAGGTCGTAATCACCTAGCCCAGATTTCTGACTTGCTCCTCCATTCGTGTTTCTGGTGAAGCTCTACTGAATCCAAATTTCCAGTACAATGGAAAACCTGTTTGTTTGTTTTTTTTTAAGGGCTGTCAGGTGCCCGGTGGCTCACGCCTGTCATCCTAGCTACCCAGGAGGCTGAGTCCAGGAAGGACAATTCACGAGACCGTTATCTCCAATTAACTACCAAAAGGTCAGAAGTGGAGCTGGGCTTTAAGTGGCAGAGAGCCAACCTTGAGCAAAAAAGCTAAAGGACAGCACCCAGGCCCCGAGTGCAAGTCCCAGTATCAGCACATGCACCCCCTCCAATGCATCCTTCCCTCCTCCCCGCGCCGCCCCCCCCCCCCCCCGCAAAGGTTATGCCGAACCAGTATTTCTGTAGGGGCTGCAGTAAGGGTAAGGGTGGGGCTCTCGTGCACAGACGAGTGTGGAAAAGCACCACTGTCATGAGTCCACCTCCCGCCTCTGCTTACAGAAAGAACGATGGCACGAATGACTGGATGGAGGTCTAGGGCCTCCCACGACCCGTCCTTCCATCCGCAACAGTGGCGCCGTCTGTCCCCACAAGCGTCACAGTAAGCAGGATACTTTCTCCTTTCGTGCCTTCCCTCCTATAGCCTCCGTGTCTCCCAGACCTGCTCAGGGCCGGCTTCCTCCACCAAGTCTTTCCTTCCCAACCAAGCCTGCGAGCGAACTGCCTCCAGGCACGCTCCCATAACTTTTACTCTGGGTTAACTTCATTTGGCACTGAGAGACAAATGACATACGGGCTAATTAACGGGCAGTGTCCGAACTCACCTTACTGATGATAAGTTTCTCTACAGCAGAGATTTTACCCTAGGTCTCTTGTCTCTCTTATAGTTCCTATAACCAGGTTAGGTTCAGGAAGTAGAAAGGAAGGACTTGGTGCAGGTTTTGACTGGTTGGGGCACGTGGTGTGATAAACCGGGATCCTATGTACTCATGACTTTCCTTTGGTCTAACTTCACTAATTCACCCCCCCCCCCGCCCCCCGCAGCCCTTCTCCCTTTCTGCTTAGCGTTCCTAGATAGGGTAGGAGGCCTCACAGGAAGGCCCCGATATTTGAGAAGATGGTTGCTGCTCTGTTTGGCCTGCGCCCCGACAAGAAGAGATGTTGAACAGAAGCCCCAGCCAGCCTATGATGAACAAACTTCTTCATAATAAGTCCCAGGATTCGGGGGCTTCTGGTTACCATAGCTTAAACATAGTCTGTCCTGACTCATAGAAAAGCTTGGTGAAAGGTGTCCAGGTGTTGGAACCAGTTCCCTCCTGAGCTATCGGGTCGATGTCGCTTAACTGCCTTTCTCACCCTGCCCCTACTCCAGGGAGAAGACAAGACCCCCATCCCCCACCCCTGAGGGCCTCACAGAGAGTTTCCCCTGTGGCTCTTAGAGAAGAAAGATGTGGGTGGACCTGTGGCTGGCTCTGGACTCTCTCCCACAGAGCAAGTGCAGATGCTTGGCTGGAGTCCCCCGGGGGGAAAGATGCCAAGGGTGATGGCTATGAGGAGCTCCGGCCTCTCCAGCTCTTCTGCTGAGAGCTGGGCTTGCCTGCCATGAGGACGGGCCGGCTGTGGACCAGAGTCTGGGAACATTCTACACCAGCTCACTCAAGGAGGGAGACGTGAGCATGGGTCCTACAGTGGCCCTCAGCAAGCCGGATGCTGGGATGTGTTGTTTAACAATTCACGCAAACCTTGTAGTCAGTCACCTTCATAAAACTTCCACGCTAGCAGAAGTTTTAAAGGACCATCTTGATTGACTGGCCACTGGAAAAGGCCGGTGGTTTAGTGGTTTAGCTGGTTGCTCCGTGCCTCTTTCTAGAAGGGTCAGGCCTCAGTCTAAGAAGCCTAACTCCGAGGTGCTTCAGAGAAGTTGGAGGTGTGGTGTACAGCCAGGGATGAGGATGGGCACGTGATACGTGGGTGGAAGACATTTCAGTGCCCTGACATCCATCCTGACATGCCTTTGGGTTTTCTAGAACTTTCTTTAGGCACAGTTACTCTGATAAGCCGATGTCGAAATCTGCCTTACCTAAAGAGAGTTGCTAGCTGGCCACAGCGACCATGTGGGTGATCTGTCCTCTTAGAGGTCAGAGTGCTGAGCTGTAGGAATGAAGGACTGAACACCAGGGCAGACCAGGCTTCCCTAGCAGAGTGAAAGACCGTGGGCTTGAACTCACCTCGGCCGGAGTTCTCCTCCCATCGGCTGAGGGTGGAGAGTGCCGTGAAAGAAGACTCTCTTGAGGCAAACTCTCAAAATAGAAAAAAAAAATCCAGAACGTATGTTTAAAAATTTAATAACTGGTACAATAGAATTTCTGGAGTACAGATTAAACTATTTGCACTAAAAAATAATTTAATAACGGTCCCGGTACTTTATATACGTGTTTGAAAGTAGAACAAAATGACCCCTGTTGCTATTGTTTTATGAATTGGGGGGGGGGAAAAGAAGTTATGAATGTGACCAGGCTGTATCATAAGCAAATATAGTTATGTCAAAATGAAACCTCCTTGGGAAATGAATAGATGCTAGTTAAAAAAGGGGGGAAAATGTAAGTTAAAAGAAGGAAAGAGGAGAGAAAGGGGACAGGAAGGAGTGACAGAGGGGTAAATGTGATCGGCACACATTGTATTCGTGTACGGAAATAGCACAACGAAGCCCCTCACTTTGCGCAGTTCATATACGCTAATAAGAGTGATTTAAACAGAAAAAAGCTTAATAACAGAAGTTATTGAAATTCAATTCTAAGTTCTCAATAGCTTTTGAAAATAGTGTTCTAGTTACAAAAATTAGGCTTCCCACCATGTAACTCAGGAACATTAACTGTGCAGAACACAGGCTACCCTAGCAGTGACATTAGTAATTATAATAGAAACAAGCTTATTATTCAGATTCTGACTCAGATTTACAAGGTATTTTGAAGCTTTATAAGGCTGACCCTTGAGTCATCAATATTTGATGACCTCATAATGAATACAATATTCCCTTACAGCTTTCAGAGTGGAGGAAAGATGTCACATCAAAGGCTAGTCAGACAAAATTAGGGATATTTCCTAGGAACACTGAGTCATCTCTAGCTTGGCTAGGGACAAAACCTACTCAGTAGGAGTTAGTCAAATCTATATTGAGTACTTACTGAGTCCTTAGTCTGGTATTGGGCGTGAAGGGTACATAGTCAAGGTGACCGTATTTCCTAGATAAAAACTCAGGGTTTTGGGGTATTGAAAAAGATTTTTATGCCACTTACTGGTGCTTAGACATGATCTGGAAGATGTAATATGAACTCCAAATAAAGAAAAAATATTGGAATAGTTTATACATCCATCTGGACAAAGGTTATCTGCAATTATGAATGACTAGGAAAGCAGGTATGCATGGTCATTTGTCCAACACCAACTACTGAAGGTTCAGTACAATAATGAAAGCTGCGGTTTCTACCTCAGGGAGCTTACCATCCAGTGGGAGATGGCCATGCAAATCGGTAACAAGAGGATGAATGTGAAATCAAAGTTCAGTGGGGTGAATAGGGAAAACCAAGGCTTGCCTGGGAGTCAGCAAAGGCTTCTCAAACCGGTGGGAGTTATTTGGACCGTTAAGGTGGCCAAGGAATATTCCAGACAGGAGATAAAATGTAAAACACATGGGAGATGAGGATGTGCACAGATGAGGACAAGAAAATTCAGTGTGATTAGAGCGGTGATTGATTGTAGGACAGAGTGAGGGGTGAGATACAAGGCGGTCGGATCTCCAGTAATTCTGTTCTAAGTTTGAAACTTAGATGCTATTTTCTAAGCTAAGGGTGGTTAAACCATGTTAGTGACAAACACATTTCTTCAGATGAAAACTTGGGAAGAGCAGTATAAAAATCAGGCCAGTGAGGTCTCGTCGGTAGGGGAAGGGACTCACAAGCTCCTCCATGACTTAACCTCGTTCCCTCTTCACTAGAAAGCTAAGAAGACTCTCCACAGTACATTAAAATTAACTTACTTTATTGTTGTTATAGAGGTGATGAACAGAGGGATGACAATGACAGGATGTCAGGTAATGAGTACACTTCCTTTTGAACAGTGTTTTCTGTTCCCTCATTCTCTCCCAGTCCCTCCCTCCCGTCTCCACCCACAAGTGGTACAGTTCACTTTCATCAGTGTCCAGTGAGCTCCACTGCCGCACTTTTTCGTCCTTTTCCCCTCGAGTTTTGTGTCCTCCCACCCACCCTCCCAAAGAGATACACGTGAATACATCATACATAAGGTAAAGTAGACAGGATCATAATAAACTAAAAAAAACACCCTTTGTTTCTATATCTTGAAGTTTGTTTCAGTAAGTATATTATTTTACACAAACATGAAAAGAGGCACTTAGTCATGTGTTCTTTGTGTTTCTCTCCTAACAGTCCCCCCTTTGGGTCTCATTGTGTATATCTATATTCCACAGTACATTTAAAAAAAACAAACCTTAATTTAAGAATTGGGATGGAGCTGGATACCAGTGACTCACACCTATAATCTTAGCTACTCAGGAGTTGAGATTTGAGGACCATGGTTCAAATCCAGCATGGGAAGAAAAGTTTGTGAGACTTTAATCTCAACCAAAACACCATAAAATGGAGGTGCGGTTCAAATGGTAGAATGTCAGCCTTGAGCAAAAAAAGCTCAGGGACAATACCCAAGCCCTGAGTATAAGCCTTAGTATTTGGAACAAAATTGAGATAGATCCTAAAAAAATTAACAGATAAGAAATGAAATAGACATTTGGAAAAATTACTCTTAAGCTTATATAAAAGTTGCTTTAAGAAAGAGTAGCAGATGTCAAGGTTGAAAACACAAGGTCCAGGTGCAATATAGTGGAAGAAAGACAAACTTGAATAAGCATGCTAGCAGCATGCTGGGATCATCTTCAAGGACAGGGACATCTAATTTGGATTCATAACATTCCCAGATTGATTTATGGTATTCTCCTCCTACCCTCATTTTCTACCACTCTGGAAGAAGATAACATGTTGCAGAGTCTCAAAATATCATCCATCCTAAAAGATAAATTGGAGTGAACTACAGATGATGCATTCACATCTACAGGAAAGCCAAAGCATCACGTTATCAGGCATTGACTTTAAGCTAACTGTGTGTTGTAAGTTGAAATACAATTAATGAATGACAGGATGGATAATTTCCAGAGAACTGAATGCAAGAAAGAAAATAGTTATTTCTCTAATGTAAAGAACCCTGCAGATAGGTTTAGCAGCAGAGTAGACATGGCCAAAGCAAGCATTAGTAAACTGGAAGAAGAGTCAGAGGAAAATATCCAAGTGTGTGTGTGTGTGTGTGTGTGTGTGTGTGTGTGTGTGTGTGTGTGTGTGTGTGAGAGAGAGAGAGAGAGAGAGAGAGAGAGAGAGAGTTAATGGAAACTATAGAATACCTAAAAGAGAATATGAGCATGCTGATATGGACCAAAATACATGCAATTGGAATCCCAGAGAGACAGGAGAAAGAGAAAGAGGCAGAAATAATATTTTAAAAATCATGACTGACCAGGCAACAGTGACACACATTATAATCAGGAGGCTGAGATCTGAGAATTGTGGTTTGAAGCTAGCCCAGGCAGACAAACCTGCAAAACTCTTATCTACAGCTAACCATTTAAAGGTGAGAACTGGACGGAGGCTCAGGTGGTGGCATATCAGCCAAGAGTTGTCTCTTCTGGTTTCTGGTAGCTGCCAGCATTTGTTGGCTGTGGGTATCATCATTCCAATCTTAGCCTCTGTGAGCATATTGCCTTCTCTGTGTTAGATCTCATTTCTTGTCTGGTATAAGGATAACATAACATTTATGGCCCTAGATAATTCAGAATAATTCAGAATCTAGATAATTCAGAATAGTTTCCTTAGATCAGGAAAAGGCAAGCGATGTCCAGCGTTACTACTTGTCTTCAACTATGTTCTCAAAGTCTTGGCTAGTAGAAAGGAAACAAAAAAGAATAAAAAACACTAGTGATAGCAATAGAGGAAATAAGACTATCATATTTACAGGATATGATAATATACCACTATATACGGAATATCCAATGTTAGAACTGATAAGTGAATTTAACAAGTCATTAAATACAAAATAAAAACCACAGAAATCAAATATATATATATATATATATATATATATATATATATATATATATATAAATTTTTTTTTTTTTTGCCAGTCCTGAGGCTTGAACTCACGGCCTGAGCACTGTCCCCGGTTTCTTTTTGCTCAAGGTTAGCACTCTACCACTTGAGCCACAGTGCCACTTCTGGCCATTTTCTGTGTATGGTGCTGAGGAATTGAACCCAAGGCTTCATGTATACAAGGCGAGCACTCTACCACTAGGCCATATTCCCAGCCCCTCAATTATATTTCTATATTATAAAAGTTAGGAAAGGTGTGTGTGTGTGTGTGTGTGTGTGTGAGTGTATACACATGCACATGCATCATGCTGGTACTGGGCTTAAACTCAGGGCCTTGTGTTCTCCTTCAGCTTTTTCTACTTAAGGCTGGTGTTCTACCACTTGAATCACAACTCTACTTCTGGCTTTTTAGTGGTTGGCTGGAGATAACAGATGAAATTTCCTGCCTAGGCTTGCTTCAAACCTCAAACCTCTGGAAGTGGCTCTCTGGCTCAAGTGGTAGAGCACTAGCCTTGAGCTGAGGAGCTCAGAGACAGCGCCCAGGCCCAGAATTCAAGCCCCAGGACCAACCAAAAACCCCCACAATCCTCAGATCTCAGCCTCATGAGTAGCTAGGATTGCAGGCATGAATCACGAGTGCCTGGCTAGAAAGAAGTTTTATGAAACAGAAAACAATTCTATTTTTAAAATATAATTTTATTGTTATTATTAAGGTGTTATACAGAGTGGTTAACATTTTATAAGTCAGGTGATGTGTACATTTCTCGTTCAGACAATGTCTCCCCTTTCTTCTCTTTTTCCGTTTCCTCTTCCCGTCTTTGCCCACAAGTTACATAGTTCATTTTCCACATAGTGTATACTGAAAAGCATGATTGCATTTATACACCTTCTCTCTCCCCTTCTGTACCCCCTTGGCCCGCTTACAAAAAAAAAAAAAGCAAAAACTAACACCACCAACAACCACAAAACCATGGAAAACAATTCTGTTTACAACATGGGAAACTGAATGTGGACAGATAAAAACGAAACTATCTACAATCTCTACATGAAAAACTAGAACATTATAAAAAGACCTAAAAAATAAAGAAATATATTAAGACAGTGGTTTACAGGACTAGATATAGTAACACTATTAAATTTTCCTTCAACTTTACCTATAGATTCTAAAACAAAAAATTATATAATATTTTAGTAGATATTGACATGCTGATTTAAATTTTTTTATGAACACTTAAAAGTCAAGAATAGAAACAAACTCATGAAGGACAATCAAGCTGGAGGAATTTATAACATATACTTATATGGTAATTAAGGCAGTAATAATTGATGTGATATTGGTGCTTAAGAAAATATATAGGTCAATGGAACAGAATAAAATGTCCAGAACAGAGCCAAACCTGTGTGAACAGTGGATTCTGATGAACTTGGGACTACAGAGAAAGAAGAAGGGTCTTTGTAGTCAATGATGCTGGCTGGAGCAGACACTTCACACATGATACCCAAGTGGCTAATCAATTGTGGCACAAAACCACTTTGAAAAATCATATGCTATTAACTCCTCAGACAGAACAAATGCATAAGAATGATCCAAAAAATCTACTCTGTCTCTCTCTGTGTATAGAAAAAAATGTGATCTACATGTGCATTTGTCACATATTTGAATATTCATAGCTACTTATTTCTAACAGCCCTAATCTGGCAAAACCCAGAATATTCCTTCAGAGCAGGCCAGATAAGTAAACAAAAATTTGTAAAGTAGAATACTACAGAGCAATGAAAATGAACTAACCATTCTTAGGTACAATAATAGTATGGCCAGATATCATGGACACAATGATGGGACAAAGATATGTAAGTTTCAAAAGTAGGCCAGTATCTTTTAAGAGGTTAAAAGAGTCGTACTTTTGGAGCAAAGAGATCTGTGTAGGAGAAAGTACAAAATGGCTCCTGGGGGGATAGTAATGCTTCTTTTTGTGTTTTTAAGTTAACTTAAAAAACAACAACAATTACTTTCTGGCATTCAGGATTGCAAGTTAGAGGGCAGTGTGGGCTACATAGTAAAACCTATCTCAGTCCTCTCTCTCCAATAAAGAGATCCAAGGAACCAAACAATAAAACACAGGAAAATTCTTAGAGTCTCTCTGGTTTACCAGTTGCTACCATTCTGCTTCATTTGCTACACACACACACACACACACACACACACACACACACACCATATAAGTGTATGTTTTCTAAATCATTAGAATGTTAGTTGAAGACATTTGATACAAGTAAGTATTTGAGCATATATTTTCTGTTTTTGTTTTTTGCAAGTCCTGGGCCTTGACTCAGGGGCCTGTGCATTGTCCCTGGCTTCTTTTTGCTTAAGGTTATCACTCTACCACTTGAGCCACAGTGCCACTTCCAGATTTTTCTGTGTATATGGTACTGAGGAATCAAAACCAGGGCTTCATGAATGCTAGGCAAGCACTCTACAGCTAAGCCACATTCTCAGCCCCTGAGCATGTATTTTCTAAGAACAATGGCTTTCTCCTATATATCCACAAGAGAATCAGGAAGTTAATAAATGATATAAGTACCCATTATACAATATTTGCAGCCTTTCTCAATTGTCCTGTCTCCTACAACTAGAACTCCAGATCCAGAAAATACTAATATATTGTTTTTTAAAATTATACCAAGAGAACTATCTGCATAGCGTTCAATATCTTACTGCAGTATCTCTCCTATTTCCTTAGATAACGTTTTGTATCACTTAGAGCTTTTCCCGATGAGGTCCTCTTATCAGTGAAATGTGCTATTAGGTATATGATTTACATTTGATTTTTTTAAGGTTTAGCTCCTTATATTTAAGGCTGTAGTTGCTGGTTATGTAAAATACCAAAACGATTTAAAAGTTGAGGCTATATAAAAATGTAAATGCACCTGTTCCATCAGTCTCTTCCACATTATTTCTATATGTTCCTGTATATTATTCTGTCTCTTGATTTGGATATGCGGTGCTATAAGTGATTTTTTTTTTTTTGGTGTCAGTCCTGTGGCTTGAACTCAGGGCCCAGGCACTGTCCTTGAGCTCCTTCTGATCAACGCTAGTGCTCTACCACTTGAGCCATAGCTCCACTTCTAGCTCTTTGATGGTTAGTTGGAGATAAGAGTCTCACGGTCTTTGCTGCCCCAGCTAGCTTCAAACTACCATGCTCAGATTTCATCCTCTTGGGAAGCTAGGATTACAAGCATGGGCCACTGGTACTCTGCTACATGAATGATTTTTTTAAATTATTTGTAAGGCTCAATATTTATGACTGGGCACTTTCATATGTTTCCTATTTGAATGAAAAAGAATTGAAAGAGTCTTCCCAGAGAGCCGTGCCAGTGTTTAATCAGGAACATAGAATCATTATAAGTATTGAATGAAGGCGTTATTGTAGGCATATGACCTTGTACAATGGTGGATGAATGAGAAAAACTGGTAGTCCAGAAGGGGGAGTTGGAGGACCAAAGAAGTGTCAATAACCAGCCTCTCTAATGCACCACAGGGCAGACCAGTCAGATTGCCACACCATGAATTCCATTTTTGGTTTACGTGGAAGTTTACTTACATAATCATGGTTAATTAAATCACTGGCCACGATCCACTCAACTTTCAGCTTCTCTCTCTTCCCTCGGAAGCAGGGGGCTGGGACTGGAAGCACTCACCCTCCAAATGTGAATTTGGCTCTTGTAGAAACCGGCATCCTGCCTGAGATAAGTTAAAGATGTACTCTGTAAACCATAAAACAATACTAATGTAACAACAGAGTTGTGGCTGCTGCGACAACAAAGCACACTTACAATTTATTTAGCGTCAAAAGAAGAAATCATAAAGGAAATTTTGGACCAAATGGTAATGAAAGTATGGAAAATTTTAAAGCAGACAAAGTTAAAACACTGAGAGGAATTATTTTATTGTCTCCCATGCTTATGATAGAAAAGTGGAGAAATTTAAAGTCAAAGATCTAAATTTCTATGTTAAGCAGCTACAAAAAGGGTAATTTGGCCCAAGATAATAAGAAGAATTAAATCAATTAATGAAATAAGAAATAAACAGTAGACCTTATGTATGGAACTGTAACCCCTCTGTACATCACTTTGACAATAAATAAGTAATTATTCAGAAAAAAAGAAACAAACAGTAGATAAAATGATTGACCCAAAAGTTGATTGTTGTGAAGACCCACAAAGTTTAGAAACTACTTGAAAGATTGATGTATAAGAAGAAAAAAAGAAAAGAAAACAGAAAAGTTCAAAGTACTGGGAAAAATTCCCACTAGTTCCAAAGACGTGCAGAAGCAAATTTAGGAGACATTACAATTACCTCAATGTCCATAGATTCAACAGCTTATACCAAAATGTACCCATTTCTTGAAAGGTGCAACTTTCTAAAGCTGATAAAAGAAGAAATAGTTACGTATGAAAATGTGACCCCTCTGTACATCACTTTGACAAGAAAGAAAGAAAGAAAGAAAGAAAGAAAGAAAGAAAGAAAGAAAGAAAGAAAAAGAAAGAAAGAAAGAAGAAATAGGAAATCCATAGAGCCACGTGTTTTTAAAGTTGAACTTAAAAATACATGACAGGCTGGGAATGTGGCTTTGTAGCAGAAATATTAAATAAAAAAAAATTTAAAAGATACAGTGGAGGCAGTTTTCCAGAAATTAAAACATTGAGAATAGATCAAAGGAAGGATAACCAAAGAGGCAAAAATAATGGAATCAGAGGTTGAAACAAAGCTATGCAAAAGCAAACTGGAGTGAACGGGATGAGGGTGGGGTAGTATCTAAGGAAATCACTCATAATGAAAGATAGATTTCCATGAGAAGGGAACCTGCAAGGTCTGTAAGTGTGGCTTCAGTGAAGACACCTGCCTCCCAAGCTCCAGGCCCCCAGGGAAAACTCCAGGGCCACCCAAACAAACAAACAAACAAGAATGAAAGGTGATCCTCACCAAGTAATCAGAGTGCAATTCCAAAATACCAGCACCAAATGGAAGGTCCTTGGAACTTCAAGAGTGACAGAAAAAGGTGACAGACACAAGACAGAGTCACAGCAGCGCTTGAGTTTTCAAGCATCTTTATCGATAAGAAGGACTATAATTTACACCCAAATCTACATGCCTGTTCAGCTTACCTACTGCCACATTGGAGGATTCTGAATATAGAGAATATGGGGAGCAGGAAGAGAGGAAGCCAAAGAGACAAGTCATCATATGGTGAAGTGTTTGATGCAGAGGCTCAGATAAAGGGGATTAAATTAGCACAGACAAAAGGGATTTGCTAGGTAGTTATTGGGGTCATGGGGGTATAGCTCAGGGGTAGAGCATTTGACTGCAGATCAAGAGGTCCCTGGTTCAAATCCAGGTGCCCCCTTTTTGTGTTTCTTTCATTTGCAGGAACTATTGTTGATATTCTAGTCTATTTTTCTTTCACTCATTAAAATTATGATTCGTAGAGCAGGAAAGTGTCAGGTGAGCCGGTGTGTGTTGGGTGGACATTTCTTTCTGTGAACTGCTTTCTTCTATGCCAGAGCACAGTTGCCTCTGCTGGGCTAGATTTACCTCCCCCAGTGCGGGTATGCTAAGCTTACTCCCTTATCAGTGCTCCCCTTTTCACCCTCTCCCCTGGGCACCTGACCAGCAGGCGGCCAAGGTGGTATGAAGGGACACAGGCAAGCGTAAAGTGCACGTGGCTGAACGAGATCCCCTTTTCCTCCCTCCTTACCCACCAAGGAAGCCAGGCGCAGACGGATCTCGGAGACGCTTCGGAGAGCAATCCGGTTTAATCGGGAGGTACTCACAGTAATATAGTTGTGATGACGAGGATTGAGCATGAGCTGGCGATAGGCTGGCGAGCTTGTCCATCGAAGAGCAGCTCCCAAGGACCTCCCTCATGGACTAACGTCACTTCCCATAATACCGCCCTGTGGGCAAAGCCCGCGCAAAAAGGAGCACACATGCTTGCTGGTGCAAGGTGGGGGATGGTCTCAAAGCTACCCCTTCTGGTTCCGGACCCAGAAGGAGATAGGTGTGGCTCACTTCCACACTGCCCCAGGGCTGGGGGAAGGGCAGCGTCTCAGGAGCGCTCTCCTCGCCCTTCCCCCCTTAAGGCAAAGATGAATCCCCAACATGCCTCAGCTTCAAAGGTCTGAGCCTCGCTCAGCCCTTCTACCAGGAAGAAAAGGGATTCTGTAGGACTGTTGCTGTGGATGCCCATGTGTGAGCTGTGTGGCCCTGTGAGTGAAACCATTCTGTCTTCACTGGAAGAGATGTGAAGGCTAGAAGCCCAGGCAGGAGAGAGTGGGGCCACTTGTGACTGAACCAGTATGGCAATGGGAAATGGATCCACTCAAGGCCATGTCTGAATATAGAATGAATAGAGACGTGAGGAAAGATGGTAATGCAGTCAAACCTGGGCACTTCTATAAAATTGTTCTGGAGGTATAATTTAAGTTTACAGAGTTAAGTGTTACTACACATGTGACAGAGATTAACTAGGTGACTACTTGTGCCACTGGTAATAAATGTGTTGGTAGTCTGGGTTGTGGTCATAGTTGAAGAAGTGCTAATGAAAGGTTATATGTAACTGGGGGTATAGCTCAGGGGTAGAGCATTTGACTGCAGATCAAGAGGTCCCTGGTTCAAATCCAGGTGCCCCCTTATTTACACTTATTTTGAAACATATGTTAACCACATTCATCTTCAGAGGCCTTCAATGGAGTTCGGAGTTTACCCATGGTTGGGGCTTCTAGAAACAACCTTACGGACTCTTTCTCAGGACTGTATGAGGTAGAGTTATATTGATGTTCCTTTCGTCTGTACTATCACTACAACCAGTGAAGGGCCCTCAGGCCAACTTGCCTGAGAGTCCCCTGCCCCTTCAATAAAGTTCACACAGTAGGTCTCAGAGATGCCCATATACGAGACCTCCCTGTTTCTTTATTTCTCCCTTCTTGTTTTCTACTCCTGCACAGCCCACTTTTAACATTGCTCCTGGTTGAAGACAAATTTGTTCTTGGCATGGTCCACTCAGTAGTGGAACACACAGGTGAACTGGCTGTTGACCTAGTAGGGAGCTGCATTTAGGAATTGCCAGGTTCCTGCCTGGGAGGAAGGAGCTGAAGCTCTTCTGAGAAGACAAGCTCAACATGGAGGTGAAGACTGGAAGGAGGCCGAAGATGTCAGGAGAAGTATAGTCCAGTACAGTATAGATCTACTAAATGCAGTTTGTGGAAGAGATGTCAACACAGCACTATGCACTGAATTAGGATGGCGATTTGTTTTTCCCTTGCTTCTGTTTGGCAGCAAAAGGAAAACCTCGCTAGTGCCTGTGGGTGTTTGATTTTGATTCAACTGGTGGAACTTCCAGGATGCCTCCTCCCAGAAAAAAAAAATTGAAATGTACTATTTTTAAAATTTATTTTATTTTATTTTTATTTTAAGTAATGTACTATTGAGAGCTGGAAAACTGTGACTCTGAAAACCTGGATGGCAGAAAATATTATTTAACTTGCTGAGCCAGTTAAGAGTATTTTAGGAGGAAAATGTTGAAAGCAGGAGCTGTTTCTTTTTCTTTTTTTTTTTTTTTTTTGCCAGTCCTGGGCCTTCGACTCAGGGCCTGATCACTGTCCCTGGCTTCTTCTTTTTTTTTTTTCTCAAGGCTAGCACTCAGCCCTTGAGTCACAGCACCACTTCTGGCCTTTTTCTATATCTGTGGTGCTGGGGAATCGAACCCATTGCTTCATGTATAAAAAGCAAGCACTCTTACCACTAGGCCATATTCTCAGCCCAAGGAGCCGTTTCTTACAGACTGTCTTTAGTAAGATGCTACAAGAATATTTTGAGCTACAATGAGGTCCTGGGATTACATCCAAGTATTACTGCTCATGTGTATTACTTCGAGATTTCAAATTTTCTTCTCTATCTAGCATTCTACTTACTAATCACCATCATCACTATCCTTCCTTTGGTTTGAGTCATTTTTGATCTGGTGATACATTTATCTGACATCAGTCAGGGTCCTGTTGTAAATGACATGTGCCCATTTTAGAAACACTGACTGAATTGTGCTATAAAGTCTATACAATGGAAGCTTCTCCATTAGAGCACAAACAGAAATTTGCCAGGCTGACAGGGCATCACAATTACTGTCTAATCTGATTTTAAAAAGAAAGAAATACAGGGCACCCCTAGAAATTCTGGTTTAGCACCACTTAAGATGAGTTTGGGAACATTGGTCTCCTGCTAATATTCACCCTAAAATCCAATAATTCTCAGTTGCTTTGCAACTGTATTATTTCTTTGCAATTGTATTATTTTACTTTACCATTGTATTGTTGCTTTGCAGTTGCGTTATTGAGAACTTGTAATAACGTGTAATTTTAAACAATATTCAGTGTTAAACACCAGTGGTATACAGGCTGTTTCTCTCAGTCTATGACTGAGAAAACTGCTAGAAAATCTCCAGGGGTCATGAGCATATACCGTATGGGGGCTGTGAGAGGATGAACACCATGAGCTCTAAGCATTGTAGGAGGGTGAACAGGTTGTGGTACATGACTGCTAGAGTGGCATCAGGCCAGAAGAAAGGATGCAATTCCCTGCATTGAAGCTTAAATAATGCTTACTAGGCATTATTAATTGTTCGTGATAATCACAGGTGGGTGATTTAAATTTAGACGCTCTCTACCTACTCTCATTTTTGCTCACTGACTTTTTCCTCTTCTAAGTAGTTTAATTTAAATTCTGTTTTATCAACTATTCCTACATGCTGTTTTGTGTTTTTTTTGGCACCAGTCCTGGGGTTTGAACTCAGGGCCTGAGCACTGTCCCTGGTTTCTTTCTACTCAAGACTAGCACTCTACTGCTTGAGTCACAGCACCACTTCTGGACTTTTCTATACATGTAGTGCTGAGGAATCGAACCAGGGCTTCATGTATATGAGGCAAGTGCTATATAACTAGGCCACATTCCCAGGCCCTACATGCTTTTATCGTCCATTTGTTTGGATATATTGTTTCTATCCTTTCACCTTAAGCTTACATTTGTCTTTGACAGTCCGATGTGTTTCTGGTGGGCAGCAAGTAGTTGGGTCATGCTCAATTCAATTTGTGATTCTTTGTCCTTGATTTGAGAATTGAGACCATTAACATTTAGAGTTAATATTTTTGGTAATTCTTTCCTGTTCTTCCTTTGTTAAGCCACTCCTCTTCTGGTATTTTTGCTTTTATAGCTTTTCTTTTTTCCCCCAGAGGTGAGGACCAAATTCAAAGCCTTGCATTTGCCATGCAAATGCTCTTCCACTGAAAGAAATCCCCAATCCCTGATATTTATTCCTTACTGTATTCTCTTTCTTATGTTTGTCTTTCTTTTCTATGTGTAGAATTCCCTTAAGTATACCCTGTAGTGCTGATTCTTGGCCATAAATTCTTTTAGCTTTCATTTACTGTAGCAAGTTTTAAATTTTGCCTTAAGAATGAAGAACAACTTTGCTCAAACCACTAATCTAAGTTGAAAAACTATTATCTTCCGTGGATTTGATTACATAATTCTATTCCCTGCTTATATGTAGAGTGTATTTTGAGAAATCTGATGTTATTCTCATGGCCTTATGTTTGTATGTGTTTAGTTGCTTCTCTTTGCAGCTTCCAATATTCTTTGCTGGGTATATTGAGTGCTTGAACTATCATATGTCCAAGATTGTTTCATCTCTGAATCTTTTTGTTTGGGGTTCTTTAAGCGTCACTGTGGTAATGCTTTCTTCCTCAAGTTAAGAAAGCTTTCTATGATTTTATTGAATAGATTATGTTAGCCTTTAGTTTGTTTTCCTGCACCTTCATCTCTACTCCTGATTCATAAGTTTGGTCTTTTAAATGGAAATCCAAAGGACTTGGATATCCCATTCCCTTAGTTTCTTAGTTGCTTTTCAATGCCTTTGACTGATTGAGGTTTTCTGCTATCTCTGTCAGCAAAGATTGTAATTTGATTCCTTTTCAGTGTTTTTTTTATCTTTATTAAATTCCTATTTCATATCCTGCATTGTTTTATTTCATTGAGGTATTTAAATTCCCTTTGAACACCATTAGTTACTAACTTCTCTCTAAATGTGAGAACAAACTTATGCCAACTGGCAGAGAAAATGCAGAAGAATTGCCTTCTTCCTATTTTCAGAAAATGCCTTCACCAACTTTATAAAGATCCATCACTTGATATCAGAGCATCCATAGGAATGTGGACTGTTGAGGTATGTCTTCTTGCTTGGTCCTCATTGTTCCAGTGAGGCTGATCTGATGAATGGCTGATTGCCATTTTAAACCACACTCCATTTACTAGCATGGGATCAGAACCTCTCTGCTTTGGATTATTCTTTTCAAATCTCTCCATAGTATCTGATACGATGATCACTGTCTGAAATCTCAAACTTTTAGGTGAACTGGAAAAATGTTCAGTAAGAAGACCTTAATGAAGTCATGCCTGTGCATGACCAGAAACTACAGAAAAAAGAATAGGAAGAAGCCAGGGGTGAAGAGGGCTTCAGTCTTGGCCAAGAGGGAGAAACAGATGATGACAACATTAGCAAGTGCCCCTGTAGGATGAACACAGATAGCATGTGGCAATGAAGGTTTAGAATGTTTATTAGACACACACAAGAAGGTGGGGGTATAGCTCAGGGGTAGAGCATTTGACTGCAGATCAAGAGGTCCCTGGTTCAAATCCAGGTGCCCCCTTACAACAATTTTGGTAGCCTAGAACCCCTCTGTCAGGGCAGAAACACTGTCCATGTCCTGGGGATAAACCTTATATATAAAAAGGCCTCCAAGTCAAACAAGATGTCAGGACTGAAGTTTGGCATGGAGAAACTTTGTGATCTCTCTTCCTACTCACTTGTCTGATGCCAAGGGTATTAGGAAAAGACACAGAAATTTCAAAGCCAAATAGAAGTCTGTGTGAGAGAAGTCAGTCAGCTTCTATTATGTAAAGCAGTGGAAATGAGGAAAAATCACAGTCTTCGAGTGCAGTAACAAGTGTGACAGTGTCAATCACCCGTGAGGGTGTAATTCAGGAGTCTTACAACTGGCTGTATAAACAGTCGTTGGATTGCAGCTGCCACCTGAGACTCTTACATATTTTTGTTGTTGTTGTTAGTCATGGGGCTTGGACTCAGGGCCTGGGTGTTTTCCTTGAGCTTTTACGTTCAAGCTTTTAGTGCTCTACCATTTTGAGCCACAGCCCCACTTCTGGTTTTCTGATGGTTAATTGGAGATTTGAGTTTCATGGGCTTTCCTGCCCTGGTTGGCTTTGAACAGAGATCTTCAGACCCATCCTCCTGAGCAGATAGGTTTATAGTCATGAGCCACCAACACCTGGCTTATGGACCATCTTTAACATTCACTGTCCTATGTCACACAGCAAAGAACATGGATGTATCTGATTGCCACACCTCTCCTTTCTCAGTGTAGTCCTCATTCCATGATATCTTCATGGTACTTTCTAGCATCTGTTCAGGGCCTAGGAAACTTACTACTTTTCCAAATCACCACCTTTAGATCTAATGTACCCATCCACAGGCGGGAGAGATGTCTGCAGATGCAGATACTGAGTGTTTCTCAAAAGAAGTGAGGCTGTCAGTAACAATGAATTTGCCGAGTATATATAAGCTCTGCAATCTCTGGGCTGGATCACAGCACGGGGGTGCGGGGGGTGGGAAGTTACCCAAATTGGTGAATTGTGTTCTTTTTGTTCTTATATCCAAGACATTTTACCTAAGTAACACAAACTTTCTCTATACCCATTAGTAGCAAAACGTCATGCCCACACAATGAGTCAGCCAGAATGAAAATGCTACAGGACACACTAAATGGCTTCCATTTTTGGACTAAAAAATGGCAGGACAGTGGTTCTAACCAGGCTTTGTGACAGGGCATACAAATGACGTCCAAAATGCAGAACTCCCTCGGTGTGCCTGTGACATCATGAGACTATTGGCTCCCTATGAACTGCTCCACTAAGCATCTTTGTGGGACCATGGGTTTTCTCCACCCAACATGGTCTGCAGATGAACAGCAATTTAATCAAATTTTCCGCTCTGTGTAAGGGGGGAAAACATAGTTGGTATGAACTAAATCTAGCTTACGTATATTAGTCATTAGTTTTTATACAACATACATTAAATAAAGCATAAGAGAAAATACTTTGAAAAGGCCTGTTCTGTTGGGCTTTAAATTGCCGGGCTTAGCTCTATCCCTCTCGAACACGTGGCGAGGGGTCCTTGGCTTATCTAACTCTTCCATGTGGGATCCATACTCACTCTCTCATGCCCCCCCCCCGGCCGGTAGGGTTCTGACGCGGGAGTGGGGTCCCGGGTGCCTCGGTTCGCGTGTGGGTGCGAGAACCCCTTGCCCGCCAGCCAAAGGAAGACACGGGCGCGTGGGTTCTTGGAGAAAACCTCTAGGGCTTCTTTTTATTCAAATGAGGAGCCCCCCAGATATAACCCCAAGGGCGGGCACAAGAGAGGGATTGCGATGTCAGGGGACCTCCTTTGGGAGCAGAGGCCCAGCCCCCCAAGGATGGGCCCCTGGGGTACCCCTCCATTTTACACGTGCTGGCCCCAGGAGCAGTGCTTCTCTTCCTGTTAAAGGCAGGAGGGCAGGGGCAGGCCAAGGTCAGCTGTGGCCCCTTAAAGGCACAGCTGACCCCAACACTGTTCTAAGTTGTCTTCAATGTCTTCTCATTAAATTTTTGTTAAGTCAAAAAAAAAAAAAAAAAAAGGTGAGGCCAGGCACAGGTGGCTCACGTCTGTAATCCTAGCGACTCAGGAGGCTGAGATCTGAGGATTCCAGTTCAAAGGCAGCCAGGGGAGGAAAGTCCATGAGACTCTTATCTCCAGTTAACTATCAGAAAACCAGAAGTGGTGCTGTGGATCAAAATAGTAGCGCCTTGAGCTGAAGACAGCACCCAGGCCCAGAATTCAAGCCCCATGACAAAAAAGAAAAACAGTGAGGCTGGGTCTTTTCCGAATGAGGTTTTATAATGTACAACACAAGGAAATACAACATGGAAATCCCAAAAAATTTTGCATAATATATGTCAGTGGTTATCCCAGCTACACTACTCTCACAGACTTTAGAGAATGATGGGTAATGTGCAGACATGTGTGCAGGGGCCTATTGAGGAAGACAATGGGGACTACCGAAGGACCTGTTCAGGTGAGGTTCTGGAGGAACCAGTGATGGACTGCCAACTCTCCATAGAAAAGCAGAAACTGCCAATATATGGAAGGAATGCTTAGTGTGATTGGGAAGGTACAAAGTACTTATGAGACATCAAAGTCAGAGAAGGGGGTATAGCTCAGGGGTAGAGCATTTGACTGCAGATCAAGAGGTCCCTGGTTCAAATCCAGGTGCCCCCTCCCATGACTTTTTTCTTTTTTTAACTCATAGGAGCTATCCTTTATATTCTACACTTTATTTCTTCCAGTCATGACAGTAGTTAGGATCCCTTGAGCTGAAAGATACAGTTCAACCCTGTACACCTGTCATATTAGCGTTCTTCCATTTTCTTCCTGAATTCTGATGGCTTTCAGAATTTTTTTTCATTTCTGGCTCCCCTCCCTGGGCATATAATCTAATAACTCCAACTCTATTGTCTGTGATGCACAATATTCCTGGCTTTTCCAGAACAGAAGACACACACACACACACACACACACACACACACACACAGAGCAGCCTTCCAATGAACAAACATTACCAGTTAACTATAAGTCATCACTCTGTGCCTCCCTATCATAGCTATTGGGTGCACATCGGGAGACAAATGACATCATGTAGGTTATCTGGGTTGCGTGGACACTCCCTTCTGTGAACTGCTTTCTACTGTGCCAGAGCCCACCACACACTGGCTCTAACCTCAAAGGCCAAAGCCTGGCTCAGCTGTCCTGCCGGCAGGAAGAAGAGAGGTTCTGTAGGGCTGTTGCTGCGGATGCCCAGGATTAGAACCATGTGGCAGTGTGAGTGACAACCACTCTGTCATCACTGGAGAAGACGTGCAGGCTAGGACCCTAGGGAGGGTAGAGTGGACCACTTGTGAGGAAACCAGATGGCAACAAGAAGTGGAGAGGGAGGTGTGTCTGATGGTCTCATTTATAGACAGGCTTTAGGAATATAGAGCTGAGGTGTTTTTATAGTCATGTTTGGCCACATCTATAAAGTTGCACCTGAGCTATAATTTAACTTTGTGTCACTGAGTGTTACCACATGGAAGAAAGGCATTAACTACGCAGTGCTTAGTACGTAGGGGGTATAGCTCAGGGGTAGAGCATTTGACTGCAGATCAAGAGGTCCCTGGTTCAAATCCAGGTGCCCCCTTATTTACACTTATTTTGGATCATATGTTAACCACATTCATCTTCAGAGGCCTTCAATGGAGTTCGGAGTTTACCCATGGTTGGGGCTTCTAGAAACAACCTTACGGACTCTTTCTCAGGACTGTATGAGGTAGAGTTATATTGATGTTCCTTTCGTCTGTACTATCACTACAACCAGTGAAGGGCCCTCAGGCCACCTTGCCTGAGAGTCCCCTGCCCCTTCAATAAAGTTCACACAGTAGGTCTCAGAGATGCCCATATACGAGACCTCCCTGTTTCTTTATTTCTCCCTTCTTGTTTTCTACTCCTGCACAGCCCACTTTTAACATTGCTCCTTGTTGAAGACAAATTTGTTCTTGGCATGGCCCACTCAGCAGTAGACCACACAGGTGAACTGGCTGTTGACCTAGTAGGGAGCTGCATTTAGGAATTGCCAGGTTCCTGCCTGGGAGGAAGGAGCTGAAGCTCTTCTGAGAAGACAAGCTCAATTTGGAGGTGAAGGCTGGAAGGAGGCCAAAGATGTCAGGAGAAGTATAGCCCAGTACAGTGTAGATCCACTAAATGCTGTGTGTGGAAGAGATGTCAACACAGCACCATGCACTGAATTAGGATGGCGATTTGTTTTTTCCTTGCTTCTGTTTGGCAGCAAAAGGAAAACCTCGCTACTGCCTGTGGGTGTTTGATTTTGATTCCAACTGATGGAACTTCCAGAATGACTCCTCCTAGAAAAAAATTGAAATCTACTATTTTTAAAATTTATTTTATTTTATTTTAATTTTAAGTAATGTACTATTGAGAGCTGGAAAACTGTGACTCTGAAATCCTGGAAGGCAGAAAACTTGCTGAGTCAGTTAAGGGTATTTTAGGGGGAAAATGTTGAAAGCAGGAGCTGTTTCTTACAGGCCGTCTTTAATAAGATGCTACAAGAATATTTTGAGCAACAATGAGGTCCTGGGATTACATCAAAGTATTACTGCTCAGATGTCAAATTTTCTTCTCTATCTAACATTCTACTTACTAATCACCATCATCACTCTCCTTCCTTGGGTTTGAGTCATTCTTTGATCTGGTGATACACTTATCTGACATCAGTCAGGGTACTGTTGTAAACGACCTGTGCCCATTTTAGAAACACTGACTGAATTGTGGTATAAAGTTTATACAACGAAAGCTTCTCCATTAGAGGACAAACAGAAATTTGCTCGGCTGAAAAGGCATCACACCTACTGTCTAATCTGATTTGAAAAAAAGAGAAATAGAGGGCACCCCTAGAAATTCTGGTTTAGCAACACATAAGGTAAGTGTGGGAATTTTGGTCTCCTGCTAATATTCACCCTAAAATCCAATAATTCTCACTTTCTTTGCAACTGTATCATTTATTTGCAATTGTATTATTTTACTTTGCAATTGTACTGTTGCTTTTCAGGTGCTTTATTTGAGAACTTGTAATACCTTGTAATACCTTGTAATATTCAGTGTTAAACACCAGTGGTATACAGGCTGTTTCTCTCAGTCTATGACTGAGAAAACTGATAGACAATCTCCAGGGGTCTTTAGCATATACCGTAGAGGGGCTGTGAGAGGGTGAACACGTTGCCCTCTTAGCATTGTAGGAGGGTGACCAGGCTTGTGCTACATGACTGGTAGAGTGGCATCAGGCCAGAAGAAAGGACGCAATTCCCTGCATTGAAGCTTAAATACTGCTTACTAGGCATTATTAATTGTTCGTGATAATGACAGGTGGGTGATGTAAATTTAGATGCTCTCTACCTACTCTTATTTTTGCTCACTGACTTTTTCCTCTTCTAAGTGGTTTAAATTTAAATTCTGTTTTATCAACTATTCCGACATGTTTTTGTTTTTTTGTTGTTGTTGAGCCAGTCCTGGGGGTTGAACTCAGGTCCTGAGTACTGTCCCTGGTTTCTTTCTACTCAAGACTAGCACTCTACCACTTGAGCCACAGCGCGACTTCTGGACTTTTCTATATATGTAGTGCTGAGGAATCGAACCAGGGCTTCATATATACGTGGCAAGCGCTCTATCACTAGGCCACATTTCCAGGCCCTGCATTCTTTTATAGTCCATTTATTTGGATATCTTGTTTCTATCCTTTCACCTTAAGCCTACATTTGTCTTTGACAGTCTGCTGTGTTTCTGGTGGGCAGCAAGTAGTTGGGTCATGCTCAATTCAATTTGTAATTCTATGTCCATGATTCGAGAATTGAGACCATTAAACAATTAACATTTAGAGTTAATGTTTTTGGTAATTCTTTCTTGTTCTTCCTTTGTTAAGCCACTCCACTTCTGGTATATATGCTTTTATAGCTTTTCTGTTTTTCCCCCAGAAGTGAGGACCAAACCCAAAGCCTTGCATTTGCCATGCAAATGCTCTTCCACTGAAAGAAATCCCCAATCCCTGATATTTATTCCTTACTGTATTTTCTTTCTTATCATTGTCTTTCTTTTTTGTGTGTAGAATTCTCTTAAGTATACCCTCGAGTGCTGATTTATTGGCCATGAATTCTTTTAGCTTTCATTTACTGTGGCAAGATTTAAATTTTGCCTTAAGAAAGAAGAACAACTTTGCTCAAAACCACTAATCTAAGTTGAAAAACTATTATCTTCTGTGGATTTGATTCCATTATTCTATTCCTTGCTCATATGTAGAGTTTATTTTGAGAAATCTGATGTTATTCTCATGGCCTTACCTTTTTATGTGTTTAGTTGCTTCTCTTTGAAGCTTCCAATATTCTTTGCTGGGTATATTGAGTGCTTGAACTATAATATGTCCAAGATTGTTTTGTCTCTGAATCTTTTTGTTTGGGGTTCTTTAAGCGTCACTGTGGTAATGCTTTCTTCCTAAAGTTGAGAAAGCTCTCTACGATTTTATTGAATACTTTATGTTAGCCTTTAGTTTGTTTTCCTACCCCTTCATCTCTACTCCTGATTCATATGTTTGGTCTGTTGATGGAAATCCAAAGGACTTGGATAGCCCATTCCCTTAGTTTCTTAGTTGCTTTTCAATGCCTTTGACTGATTGAGGTTTTCTGCTATCTCTGTCAGCGAAGATTTTAATTTGATTCCTTTTCAAAGTTTTTATCTGTATTAAATTTCTATTTCATATCCTGCATTGTTTTATTTCGTGGAGATATTTAAATTCCCTTTGAACACCATTAGTTACTAACTTCTCTCTAAATATGAGAACAAACTTATGCCAACTGGTAGAGAAAACGCAGAATTTGCCTTCTTCCTATTTTCAGAAAATGCTTTCACCAACTTTATAAAGGTCCCTCACTTGATATCAGAGCATCCATAGGCCTGTGGACTGTTGAGATATATCTTCTTGCTTGGTCCCTATTGTTCCAGAGAGGCTGATCTGATGAATTCCTGGGACTCCAGCTGACTGACATTTTAAACCACACTCCATTTACTAGCATGGGATCAGAACCTCTCTGCTTTGAATTATTCTTTTCAAATCCCTCCATAGTATCTGATAAGAAGAGCACTCTCTGAAATCTCAAACTTTTAGGTGAACTGGAAAAACATTCCGTAGGAAGACCTTAATGATGTAATGCCCGTGCTTGACCAGAAACTACAGAAGAAAGAATAGGAGGAAGCCAGGGGTGAAGAGTGCTTCAGTATTGGGCCAAGAGGGACAAACAGATGATGACAACATTAGCAAGTGCCCCTGTAGGATGAACACAGATAGCATGTGGCAATGAAGGTTTAGAATGTTTATTAGACACACACAAGAAGGTGGGGGTATAGCTCAGGGGTAGAGCATTTGACTGCAGATCAAGAGGTCCCTGGTTCAAATCCAGGTGCCCCCTTACAACAATTTTGGTAGCCTAGAACCCCTCTGTCAGGGCAGAAACACTGTCCACGTCCTGGGGGTAAACCTTATATGTAAAAAGGCCTCCAAGTCAAACAAGATGTCAGGACTGAAGTCTGGCATGGAGAAACTTTGTGATCTCTCTTCCTACTCACTTGTCTGATGCCAAGGGTATTAGGAAAAGACACAGAAATTTCAAAGCCAAATAGAAGTCTGTGTGAGAGAAGTCAGTCAGCTTCTATTATGTAAAGCAGTGGAAATGAGGAGAAATCACAGTCTTCAAGTGCAGTAACAAGTGTGACGGTGTCAATCACCCGTGAGGGTGTAATTCAGGAGTCTTACAACTGCCTGTATAAACAGTCGTTGGATTGCAGCTGCCACTTGGGACTCTTACTACTATATGGACCACATTTTTTTTGTTGTTATTCATGGGGCTTGGACTCAGGGCCTGGGTGTTGTCCTTGAGCTTTTATGTTCAAGCTTTTAGTGCTCTACCATTTTGAGCCACAGCCCCACTTCTGGTTTTCTGATGATTAATTGGAGATTTGAAATTCATGGATTTTTCTGCCCTGATGGGCTTTGAACAGAGATCTTCAGACCCATCCTCCTGAGTAGCGAGTATTATAGTCATGAGCCACCAACACCTGGCTTGTGGACCTTCTTAAACATTCATTCTCCTATGTCACACAGCAAGGACCATGGATGTATCTGATTGCCACACCTCTCCTTTCCCAGTGTAGTCCTCATTCTATGGTATCTTCATGGTCCTTTTAGCATCTTTTCAGGGCCTAGGAAACTTACTAGTTTTCCAAATCACCACCTTTAGATCTAATATACAGATCCACAGTCTGGAGAGATGTCTGCAGATGCAGATATTGAGTGTTCCTCCAAAGAAGTGAGGCTGGCAGTAACACAGCATTTGCAGTGTTTGTATAAGCTCTGGAAGCTCTGGGCTCGATCTCAGCACTGTGGGGCTGGGGGGCAGGGGCCGGATGTTATCCAAATTGCTCAATTGTGTTTTTTTGTTCTGATATCCAAGACATTTTCCCTAAGTAACAGCAACTTTCTCTATACCAATTAGTAGCAAAAAGTCATGCCCACACAATGAGTCAGCCAGAATGAAAATGCTACAGGACACATTATATGACTTCCATTTTTGGACTAAAAATTGGCAGGACAGTGGTTCTACCCAGGCTATTTGACAGGGCATAGAAATGAAGTTGAAAAATGCAGAACTCCCTCGGTGTGCCTGTGACATCATGAGACTATTGGCTCCCTATGAACTGCTCCACTAAGCATCTTTGTGGGCCTATGGGTTTTCTCCATCCAACATGGTCTGCAGATGAACAGCAGTTTAATAAAATTTTCCGCTCTGTAGAAGGGGGACAAACAGAGTTTAGGTATGGAGTAAATCTTGCTTAATTATAATATTCTTCTATTTTTATACAACATTCATTAAATAAAGCATAAGAGAACATACTTTGAAAAGTCTTGTTCTCAGTTGTTTTCAATGTCTTCTCACTAAATTTTTGTTAAACTAAAAAAGAAAAAAAAAAGTGAGGCCAGGCACAGGTGGCTCACGTCTGTAATCCTAGCAACTCAGGAGGCTGAGATTTGAGGATTCCAGTTGAAACGCAGCCAGGTCAGGAAAGTCCATGAGCCTCTTATCACCAGTAAACTACCAGAAAATCGGAAGTGGTGCTGTGGCTGAAAATGGTAGAGCCTTGAGCTGAAGACAACACCCAGGCCCAGAGTTCAAGCCCCATGGGAAAAAAGTGAGGCTGGATTTTGTCAGAATGAGGTTTTATAATGTACAACACAAAGAAATCTGACATGGAAATCCTAAAAAAATTTTGCATAATATATGTCAGTGGTTATCCCAGCTACACTACTCTCACAGACTTTAGAGAATGGTGGGTAATGTGCAGACATGCTTGCAGGGGCCTATTGAGGAGGACTATGGGGACTACCGAAAGACCTGTTCAGGTGAGGTTCTGGAGGAACCAGTGATGGTCTGCCAACTCTCCAGAGAAAAGCAGAAACTGCCCATATATGGAAGGAATGCTGAGTGTGATTGGGAAGGTACAAAGTACTTATGAGACACCAAAGATGGAGAAGGGGGTATAGCTCAGGGGTAGAGCATTTGACTGCAGATCAAGAGGTCCCTGGTTCAAATCCAGGTGCCCCCTTCTGTGACCTTTTTTTTTTTTAACTCATTGGAGCTACCCTTTATATTCAATATGTTATTTCTTCCACTCATGACAGTAGTTAGGATCCCTTGAGCTGGGAGATACAGTTCAACCCTGTACACCTGTCATATTAGCTTTCTTTCATTTTCTTCCTGAATTCTGGTGTCTTTCAGATTTTTTTTCATTTCTGGCTCCCCTCCCTGTGCATATATCTAATAACTCCAACTCTACTGTCTGTGATGCAGTATATTCTTGGCTTTCCCAGAATAGATGAGACACACACACACACACACACACACACACACACACACACACTGAGCAGCCTTCCAACGAACAAACATTACCAGTTAACTATAAGTCATCACTCTGTGCCTCCCTATCATAGCTATTGGGTACACATCGGGAGACAAATGACATCATGTAGGTTATCTGGGTTGCGTGGACACTCCCTTCTGTGAACTGCTTTCTACTGTGCCAGAGCCCACCGCACACTGGCTCTAACCTCAAAGGCCAAAGCCTGGCTCAGCTGTTCTGCCAGGAAGAAGAGGGGTCCTGTAGGGCTGTTGCTGCGGATGCCCAGGATTAGAACCATGAGGCAGTGTCAGTGACAACCACTCTGTCATCACTGGAGTAGACGTTCAGGCTAGGACCCTAGGGAGGGGAGAGTAGACCACTTGTGATGAAACCAGAATGGCAACAGGAAGTGGAGAGGTAGATGGGTCTGATGGTCTCATTTACAGACAGGCTTTAGTAATACAGAGCTGAGGTGTTTTTATAGTCCTGTTTGGCCACTTCTATAAAGTTGCACCTGAACTATAATTTAACTTTGTGTCACTCAGTGTTACCACATGGAAGAAAGGGATTAACTAGGCAGTGCTTAGTACATAGGGGTTATAGCTCAGGGTAGAGCATTTGACTGCAGATCAAGAGGTCCCTGGTTCAAATCCAGGTGCCCCCTTACTTACACTTATTTTGGAACATATGTTAACCGCATTCATCTTCAGCGGCCTTCAATGGAGTTCGAGATTACCCATGGTTGGGCTTCGAGAAACAACCTTACAGACTCTTTCTCAGGACTGTATGAGGTAGCACTAAATTGATGTTTCTTTTATCTGTACTATCACAACAACCAGTGAAGGGCCCTCTGGATACCTTGACCGTTAGTCCCCTGCCCCTTCAGTAAAGTACACACAGTGGGTCTCAGAGATGCCCCTATGAGAGACCTCCTTGTTTTTTTATTTCTCACTTTTTGTTTTCTACTCCTGCACAGCCCCCTTTTAACATTGCTCCTTGTTGAAGACAAATTTGTTCTTGGCATGGTCCACTCAGTAGTGGAACACAGGTCGACTGGCTGTTGACCTAGTAGGGAGCTGCATTTAGAAATTGCCAGGCTCCTTCCTCCCAGTGAGAAGCTGAATCTCTTCTGAGAAGACAAGCTCAACATGGAGGTGAAGGATGGAAGGAGGCCGAAGATGTCAGGAGAAGTATAGTCCAGTACAGTATAGATCTACTAAATGCAGTGTGTGGAAGAGATATCAACACAACACCATGCTCTGAATTAGGATGGTGATTTGTTTTTCCCTTGCTTCTGTTTGGCAGCAAAAGGAAAACCTCGCTAGTGCCTGTGGGTGTTTGATTTTGATTCCAACTGATGGAACTTCCAGGATGCCTCCTACTAGAAAAAAAAAATTGAACTGTACTATTTTTAAATTTTATTTTATTTTAATTTTAAGTAATGTAATATTGAGAGCTGGAAAACTGTGACTCTGAAATCCTGGAAGGCAGAAAACTTGCTGAGTCAGTTAAGGGTATTTTAGAGGGAAAGTTTTGAAGGCAGGAGCTGTTTCTTACAGGCTGTCTTTAATTAGATGCTACAAGAACATTTTGAGCTACAATGTCGTCATGGGTTTACATCCAAGTATTACTGCTCAGATTTCAAATTTTCGTCTATATCTAGCATTCTACTTACTAATCACCATCATGTCTATCCTCCCTTAGTTTTGAGTCATTCTTTGATCTGGTGATACACTTATCTGACATCAGTCTGGGTCTTGTTGTAAATGACCTGTGCCCATTTTAAGATCACTGACTGAACTGTGGTACAAAGTTTATACGACTGATACTTCACCATTAGAGCACAAACAGAAATTTGCCAGGCTGACAGGGCATCACAAATACTGTCTAATCTGATTTTAAAAAGAAAGAAATACAGGGCACCCCTAGAAATTCTGGTATAGCACCACTTAAGATGAGTTTGGGGACTTTGGTTTCCTGCTAATATTCACCCTAAAATCCAATAATTCTCACTTTGCAACTGTATTATTTCTTTGCAATTGTATTATTTTACTTTCCAATTGTATTGTTGCTTTTCAGTTGTGTTATGAGAGAACTTATAATACCTTGTAATTGTAAACAATATTCAGTGTTAAACACCAGTGGTATACAGGCTGTTTCTCTCAGTTTATGACCGAGATAACTGCTAGACAATCTCCAGGGGTCATGAGCATATACCATATTGGGGCGGTGAGAGGGTGAACACGATGAGCTCTTAGCATTGTAGGAGGTTGACCAGGTTGTGGTACATGACTGCTAAAGTGGCATCAGGCCAGAAGAAACGATGGAATTCCCTGCATTGAAGCTTAAATGCTGCTTACTAGGCATAATTAATTGTTCATGATAATCACAGGTGAGTGATGTAAATTCAGATGCTCTAAAACCTACTCTTGTTTTTGCTCACTTACTTTTTCCTCTTCTAAGTAGTTTAAATTTAAAGTCTATTTTATCAACCGTTCCTACATGTTTCTTTTTTTTTTTTTGCCTGTCTTGGGACTTGAACTCAGGTCCTGATCACTGTCCTTGGTTTCTTTTTACTCAAGACTAGCACTCTACCTCTTGAGCCACAGCACCACTTCTGGCCTTTTCTATATATGTAGTGTTGAGGAATCGAACCAGGGCTTCATGTATATGTGGCAAGTGCTCTATCACTAGGCCACATTTCCAGGCCCTGCATGATATAGTCCATTTGTTTGGATATCTTGTTTCTGTTTTTTCACCTTAAGCCTACATTTGTCTTTGACAGTCCGATGTGTTTCTGGTAGGCAGCAAGTAGTTGGGTTATGCTCAATTCAATTTGTGATTCTATGTCCATGATTTGGGAATTGAGACCATTAAACCATTAACATTTAGAGTTAATATTTTTTGGTACTTCTTTCCTGTTCTTCCTTTGTTAATCCACTTCTCTTCTGGTATTTATGCTTTTATAGCTTTTCTGTTTTCCCCCCAGAGGTGAGGACCAGACCTAATGCCTTGCATTTGCCAGGCAAATGCTCTTTCGCTGAACGAAATCCCCAATCCCTGATATTTATTCCTTACTGTATTTTCTTTCTTATGTTTGTCTTTCTATTCTGTGTGTAGAATTCCCTTAAGTATACCCTCGAGTGCTGATTTCTTGGCCATGAATTCTTTTAGCTTTCATTTACTGTGGTAAGTTTAAAATTTTGCCTTAAGAATGAAGAACAACTTTGCTCAAAACCACTAATCTAAGTTGAGAGACTATTATCTTCCGTGAATTTGATTACATAATTCTATTCCCTGCTAATATAAAGAGGGTATTTGCGAAGTCTGCTGTTATTATGTTTGTATGTGTTTAGTTGCTTCTCGTTGCAGCTTCCAGTATTCTTTGCTGGGAATATTGAGTGCTTGAACTATAATATGTCCAAGATTGTTTCGTCTGTGAATTCTTTTTTGGGGGTTCTTTAAGCGTCACTGTGGTAATGCTTTCTTTCTCAAGTTGAGAAAGCTTTCTATGATTACATTGAATAGATTATGTTAGCCTTTAGTTTGTTTTCCTGCCCCTTCATCTCTACTCCTGATCATATGTTTGGTCTTTTGATGGAAATCCAAAGGACTTGGATATCCCATTCCCTTAGTTTCTTAGTTGCTTTTCAATGCCTTTGACTGATTGAGGTTTTCTTCTTTCTCTGTCAGCAAAGATTTTAATTTGATTCCTTTTCAATGTTTACATCTATATTAAATTCCTATTTTATATCCTGCATTGTTTTATTTCATTGAGATATTTAAATTCCCTTTGAACACCATTAGTTACTAACTTCTCTCTAAATATGAGAACAAACTTATGCCAACTGGAAGAGAAAATGCAGAAGAATTGCCTTCTTCCTATTTTCAGAAAATGCTTGCACAAACTTTATAAAGATCCCTCACTTGATATCAGAGCATCCATAGGCCTGTGGACTGTTGAGGTATGTCTTCTTGCTTGGTCCTCATTGTTCCGTCGAGGCTGATCTGATGAGTTGCTGGGGCTCCAGCTGATTGCCATTTTAAACCACATTCCATTTACTAGCATGGCATCAGAACCTCTCTGCTTTGGATTATTCTTTTCAAATCCCTCCATAGTATCTGATAAGAAGAGCACTCTCTGAAATCTCAAACTGTTAGGTGAACTGGAATAACATTCACTAAGAAGACCTTAATGATGTAATGCCCGTGCTTGACCAGAAACTACAGAAGAAAGAATAGGAGGAAGCCAGGGGTGAAGAGTGCTTCAGTATTGGGCCAAGAGGGACAAACAGATGATGACAAAATTATCAAGTGCCCCTGCAGGATGAACACAGATAGCATGTGGCTATGAAGGTTTAGAATGTTTATTAGACACACACAAGAAGGTGGGGGTATAGCTCAGGGGTAGAGCATTTGACTGCAGATCAACAGGTACTTGGTTCAAATCCAGGTGCCCCCTTAAAAACAATTTTGGTAGTCTAGAACCCCTCTGTCATGGCAGAAACACCTTCCATGTCTTGGGGGTAAACCTTATATATAAAAAGGCCTCCAAGTCAAACAATATGTCAGGACTGAAGTCTGGCATACAGAAACTTTGTGATCTCTGTTCTTACTCACTTGTCTGATGCCAATGGTATTAGAAAAAGACACAGAAATTTCAACGTCAAATAGAAGTCTGTGTGAGAGAATTCAGTCAGCTCCTATTATGTAAAGCAGTGGAAATGAGGAGAAATAAAAGTCTTTGAGTGCAGTAGCAAGTGTGACAGTGTCAATCACGCATGAGGGTGTATTTCAGGAGTCTTACAACTGCCTTAAAACTGCCTGTATAAACAGTCGTTGGATTGCAGCTGCCACCTGAGACTCTTAATAGTATATGGACCACATTTTTTTTTGTTAGTCAAGGGGCTTGGATTCAGGGCTTGGGTGTTGTCCTTGAGCTTTTGCGTTCAAACTTTTAGTGATTTACCATTTTGAGCCACAGCCCCACTTCTGGTTTTCTGATGGTTAATTGGAGATTTGAGTTTCATGGACTTTCCTGCCCTGGTTGGCTTTGAACAGAGATCTTCAGACCCATCCTCCTGAGTAGCTATGATTATACTCATAAGCCACCAACACCTGGCTTCTGGACCATCTTTCACATTCACTGTCCTATGTCACACAGCAAGGACCATGGATGTATCTGATTGTCACCCATCCCCTTTCCCAGTGTAGTCCCCATTCCATGGTATCTTCATGGTACTTTCTAGCATCTGTTCAGGGCTGACAATAAGGCTGGAGAGATGTCTGCAGATGCAGATACTGAGTGTTTCTCAAAAGAAGTGAGGCTGACAGTAACACAGCATTTGCAGAGTATGTGTAAGCCCTGCAAGCTCTGGGCTCCATCCCAGCATTGGGGAGGGGGGTTCCCCAGATTGCTGAATTGTGTTCTTTCTGGTCTGATATCCAAGACATTTTCCCTAAGTAACACCAACTTTCTCTATACCCATTAGTAGCAAAAAGTCATGCCCACACAATGAGTCAGCCAGAATGAAAATGCTACGGGACACACTACATGGCTTCCATTTTTGGACTAAAAAATGGCAGGACAGTGGTTCTAACCAGGTTATTTGACAGGGCATAGAAATGAAGTTGAAAATGCAGAACTCCCTCGGTGTGCCTGTGACATCATGAGACTATTGGCTCCCTATGAACTGCTCCACTAAGCGTCTTTGTGGGCCCATGGGTTTTCTCCACCCAACATGTTCTGCAGATGTACAGCAATTTAATCAAATTTTCTGCTGTGTGTAAGGGGGAAAAACAGATTTTGGTATGGAGTAAATCTAGCTTACTTATATTAATCTTTTATTTTTGTACAATATACATTAAATAAAGCATAAGAGAACATACTTTGAAAAGGTCTGTTCTCAGTTCACTTCAATGTCTTCTCATTAAAATTTTCTAAACTCAAAAAAAAAATAGAAGAAAAAGAAATGTGAGGCCAGGCACAGGTGGCTCACGTCTGTAATCCTAGCAACTCAGGAGGCTGAGATCTGAGGATTCCAGTTCAAACGCAGCCAGGGCAGGAAAGTCCATGAGACTCTTATCCCCAGTAAACTACCAGAAAATCGGAAGTGGTGCTGTGGCTGAAATGGTAGAGCCTTGAGCTGAAGACAACACCCAGGCCCAGAGTTCAAGCCCCATGGGAAAAAAAGTGAGGCTGGGTCTCTCCAGAATGAGGTTTTATAGTGTACAACACAAGAAAATCTGACATGGAAACCCTGAAGAAATTTGCATAATATATGTCAGTGGTTATCCCAGCTACACTACTCTCATAGACTTTAAAGAACGGCGGGAAATGCGCAGACTTGCAAGCAGGGACCTACTGAGGAGGACTATGGGGACTACCGAAGGACCTGTTCAGATGAGGTTCTACAGGAACCAGTGATGGTCTGCCAATTCTCCAGAGAAAAGCAGAAACTGCCAATATATGGAAGGAATGCTGAGTGTGATTGGGAAGGTACAAAGTACTTAGGAGACACCAAAGATGGAGAAGGGGGTATAGCTCAGGGGTAGAGCATTTGACTGCAGATCAAGAGGTCCCTGGTTCAAATCCAGGTGCCCCCTTCCATGACCTATTTATTTTAACTCATAGGAGCTACCCTTTATATTCTATTCTTTATTTCTTTCACTCATGAAAGTAGTTAGGATCCCTTGAGCTGGGAGATACAGTTCAACCCTGTACACCTGTCATATTTGCTTTCTTCCATTTTCTTCCTTAAGTCTGGTGTCTTTACCATTTTTTTTGATTTCCGGTTCCCATCTCTGTGCATATACCTAATAACTCCAACTGTACTGTCTGTGATGCGCAATACTCCTGGCTTTCCAGAACAGATCACCCCCCCACACACACACACACAGAGCAGCCTTCCAACGAGCAAACATTACCAGTTAACTGTAAGTCATCACTCTGTGCCTCCCTATCATAGCTATTGGGTGCACCTCGGGAGACAAATGACATCATCAAGGTTATCTGGGTTGCCTGGACACTCCTTTCTGTGAACTGCTTTCTTCTGTGCTGGAGCCCACCACACAGTGGCTCTAACCTCAAAGGCCAAAGCCTGGCTCAGCTGTTCTGCCAGGAAGAAGAGGGGTTCTGTAGGGCTGTTGCGGTGGATGCCCAGGATTAGAACCATGTGGCAGTGTGAGTGACAACCACTCTGTCATCTCTGGAGGAGACATGCAGGCTAGGACCCTAGGGAGGGGAGAGTGGGCTACTTGTGAGGAAACCAGAATGGCAACAGGAAGTGGATTGGTAGGTGGGTCTGATGGTCTCATTTATAGATAGGCTTTAGTAATACAGAGCTGAGGTGTTTTTATAGTCCTGTTTGGCCACTTCTATAAAGTTGCACCTGAACTATAATTTAACTTTGTGTCACTGAGTGTTACCACATGGAAGAAAGGGATTAACCTGGCAGTGCTTAGTACATAGGGGGTATAGCTCAGGGGTAGAGCATTTGACTGCAGATCAAGAGGTCCCTGGTTCAAATCCAGGTGCCCCCTTATTTACACTTATTTTGAAACATATGTTAACCACATTCATCTTCAGAGGCCTTCAATGGAGTTCGGAGGTTACCAATGGTTCGTGCTTCCAGAAACAACCTTGAAGACTCCTTCTCAGGAATGTATGAGGTAGCATTATTTGATATTCCTTTCATCTGTACTGTCACTACAACCATGAAGGGCCCTCAGGACACCTTGACTGAGAGTCCCCTGCCCCTTCAATAAAGTGTGCATAGTAGGTCTCAGAGATGCCCATATGAGAGACCTCGCTGTTTCTTTATTTCTCCCTTCTTGTTTTCTACTCCTGCACAGCCCACTTTTAGCATTGCTCCTTGTTGAAGACAAATTTGTTCTTGGCATGGTCCACTCAGTAGTGGACCACACAGGTGAACTGGCTGTTGACCTAGTAGGGAGCTGCATTTAGGAATTGCCAGGTTCCTGCCTGGGAGGAAGGAGCTGAAGCTCTTCTGAGAAGACAAGCTCAATTTGGAGGTGAAGGATGGAAGGAGGCCGAAGATGTCAGGAGAAGTATAGTCCAGTACAGTATAGATCTACTAAATGCAGTGTGTGGAAGAGATATCAACACAACACCATGCACTGAATTAGGATGGCGATTTGTTTTTCCCTTGCTTCTGTTTGGCAGCAAAAGGAAAACCTCGCTACTGCCTGTGGGTGTTTGATTTTGATTCCAACTGATGGAACTTCCAGGATGCCTCCTCCTAGAAAAAAATTTAAATCTCCTACTTTTAAATTTTATTTTATTTTATTTTTATTTTAAGTAATGTACTATTGAGAGCTGGAAAACTGTGACTCTGAAATCCTGGAAGGCAGAAAACTTGCTGAGTCAGTTAAGGGTATTTTAGGGGGGAAATGTTGAAAGCAGGAGCTGTTTCTTACAGGCTTTCTTTAATTAGATGCTACAAGAACACTTTGACCTACAATGAGGTCCTGCGTTTACATTCAAGTATTACTTCTCAGATTTCAAATTTTCTTCTCTATCTAGCATTCTACTTACTAATCACAATCATCACTCTCCTTCCTTTGGTTTGAGTCATTCTTTCTTCTGGTGATACACTTATCTGACATCAGTCAGGGTACTGTTGTAAATGACCTGTGCCCATTTTAGGATCACTGACTGAATTGTGGTATAAAGTTTCTACAACGGAAGCTTCTCCATTAGAGGACAAACAGAAATTTGCCAGGCTGACAGGGCATCACAACTACTGTCTAATCTGATTTAAAAAAGAAAGAAATACAGGGCACCCCTAGAAATTCTGGCTTAGCACCACTTAAGATGAGTTTGGGAACGTTGGTCTCCTGCTAATATTCACCCTAAAATCCAATATTTCTCAGTTACTTTGCAACTGTATTATTTCTTTCAATTGTATTATTTTACTTTGCAATTATTTTGTTGCTTTTCAGGTGTGTTATTTGAGAACTCATAATACCTTGTAATTGTAAACAATATTCAGTGTTAAACACCAGTGGTATACAGGCTGTTTCTCTCAGTCTATGACTGAGAAAACCGCTAGAAAATCTCCAGGGGTCATGAGCATATACCGCAGAGGGGCTGTGAGAGGGTGAACACGATGAGCTCTTAGCATTGTAGGAAGGTGACCAGGTTGTGCTACATGACTGCTAGAGTGACATCAGGCCAGAAGAAAGGATGCAATTCCCTGCATTGAAGCTTAAATGCTGCTTACTAGGCATTATTAATTGTTCGTGATAAGCACAGGTGAGTGATGTAAATTTTGATGCTCTCTACCTATTATTTTTGCTCACTGACTTTCCTCTTCTAAGTAGTTTAAATTTAAAGTCTTTTATCAACTATTCCTACATGCTTTTTTGTTGTTGTTGTTGAGCCAGTCCTGGGGCTTGAACTCAGGGCCTGAGCACTGTCCCTGGTTTCTTTTTACTCAAGACTAGCACTCTACCTCTTGAGCCACAGCACCACTTCTGGCCTTTTCTATACATGTAGTGCTGAGGAATCAAACCAGGGCTTCATGTATACGAAGCAAGTGCTCTATCACTAGGCCACATTCCCAGGCCCTACATGCTTTTACCGTCCATATGTGTGGATATCTTTTTTCTCTCCTTTCACCTTAAGCCTACATTTGTCTTTGACAGTCCAATGTGTTTCTGTTGGGTAGCAAGTAGTTGGGTCATGCTCAATTCAATTTGTGATTCTATGTCCATGATTTGAGAATTGTGACCATTAAACCATTAACATTTAGAGTTAATATTTTTGGTACTTCTTTCCTGTTCTTCCTTTGTTACGCCACTCCTCTTCTGGTATTTATCCTTTTATAGCTTTTCTTTTTTCCTCCAGAGCTGAGGACCAAACTCAAAGCCTTGCATTTGCCATGCAAATGCTCTTCCACTGAACGAAATCTCCAATTCCTGATATTTATTCCTTACTGTATTTTTTTTTTGCCAGTCCTGGGCCTTTTATTCAGGGCCTGAGCACTGTCCCTGGCTTCTTTTTGCTCAAGGCTAACACTCAGCCACTTGAGCCACAGCACGACTTCTGGCCTTTTCTATACATGTAGTGCTGAGGAATCGAACCAGGGCTTCATGTATACGAGGCAAGCGCTCTACCACTAGGTCATATTCCCAGCCCTCCTTACTGTATTTTCTTTCTTATGTTTGTCTTTCTTTTCTGTGTGTAGAATTCCCTTAAGTATACCCTGTACTGCTGATTTCTTGGCCATGAATTCTTTTAGCTTTCATTTACTGTGGTAAGTGTTGGGGTCAGCTGCACTTTTAAGGGGCCACAGCTGACCTCAGCCTGTCCCTCCCCTTCCTGTCTTTAACAGGAAGAGAAGGAAGTCTGACATCACTTGAGGGACAGCTCCTTGGGACCAATCAGTGGCCCCTCTCTTGTGCCCGCCTTTAGGCTATATCTGGGAGGCTCCTCATTTGAATAAACAGAAGCCCTAGAGGCTTTCTCCAGGAGCCTATGCATCCGTGTCGTTCTTGGCGGCTTTGGGGCACCCTGCGACCACACGCCACCAAGGCTACCCGTGGCCATCGCTCCCTCATGAGTGATAATGGACCACCCAGGAAGGGGCGGATAAAGCTCCTTCCACCCCAAGCGAGGGGAATTCGACAGAGAGAGACGAGGCTACCTGTGGCCATCGCTCCCACGTGAGAGTGATAAAGGGCCACCCAGGAAGGGGCGGAAAAGCCCCCTTCCCCCCCCCCAAGTGAGGGGAAGTCGAAAGAAAGAGATCCCACAGGTAAGTTTTAAATTTTGCCTTAAGAATGAACAACAGCTTTCATCAAAACCACTAATCTAAGTTTTGAAACTACTATCTTCCGTGGATTTGATTACATAATTCTATTTCCTGCTCATATGTAGACAGTATTTTGAGTATTCTGCTGTTAATCTCATGGCCTTATGTTTTTATATGTTTAGGTGCTTCTCTTTGCAGCTTCCAGTATTCTTTGCTGGGTATATTGAGTGCTTGAACTATAATATGTCCAAGATGGTTTCGTCTCTGAATCTTTCTGTTTGGGGTTCTTTAAGCGTCACTGTGGTAATGCTTTCTTCCTAAAGTTGAGAAAGCTTTATTGAATAGATTATGTTAGCCTTTACTTTGTTTTCCTGCCTCTTCTTCTCTACTCCTGATTCATATGTATGGTCTTTTGATGGAAATCCAAAGGACTTGGATATCCCATTCCCTTAGTTTCTTAGTTGCTTTTCAATGCCTTTGACTGATTGAGGTTTTCTTCTTTCTCTGTCAGCAAAAATTTTAATTTGATTCCTTTTCTATGTTTTTATCTTTATTAAATTCCTATTTCATATCCTGCATTGTTTTATTTCATTGAGATATTTAAATTCCCTTTGAACACCATTAGTTACTAACTTCTCTCTAAATATGAGAACAAACTTATGCCAACTGGCAGAGAAATACAGAAGAATTGCCTTCTTCCTATTTTCAGAAAATGCTTGCACAAACTTTATAAAGATCCCTCACTTGATATCAGAGCATCCATAGGCCTGTGGACTGTTGAGGTATGTATTCTTGCTTGGTCCTCATTGTTCCAGCAAGGCTGATCTGATGAATGGCTGGGACTCCAGCTGATTGCCATTTTAAACCACACTCCATTTACTAGCATGGGATCAGAACCTCTCTGCTTTGGATTATTCTTTTCAAATCCCTCCATAGTATATGATAAGAAGATCACTCTCTGAAATCTCAAACTTTTAGGTGAACTGGAATAACATTCAGTATGAAGACTTCAATGATGTAATGCCTGTGCTTGAGCAGAAACTACAGAAGAAAGAATAGGAGGAAGCCAGGGTTGAAGAGTGCTTCAGTCTTGGGCCAAGAGGGAGAAACAGATGATGTCAAACTTAGCAAGTGCCCCTGTAGGATGAACACAGATAGCATGTGGTAATGAATGTTTAGAATGTTTATTAGACACACACAAGAAGGTGGGGGTATAGCTCAGGAGCATATCAAGAGGTCCCTGGTTCAAATCCAGGTGCCCCCTTAAAACAATTTTGGTAGCCTTGAACCGCCCTTTCAGGGAAGAAAAACTGTCCATGTCCTGGGGGTAAACCATATATATATATGCCTCCAAGTCAAACAAGATGTCAGGACTGAAGTCTGGTATCCAGAAACTTTGTGATTTCTCTCCCTACTCACTTGTCTGATGCCAAGGGTATTAGGAAAAGACACAGAAATTTCAAAGCCAAATAGAAGTCTTTGTGAGAGAAGTCAGTCAGCTCCTATTATGTAAAGCAGTGGAAATGAGGAGAAATCACAGTCTTCGAGTGCAGTAACAAGTGTGACAGTGTCAATCACCCGTGAGGGTGTAATTCAGGAGTCTTACAACTGCCTGTATAAACAGTCGTTGGATTGCAGCTGCCACTTGAGACTCTTACTACTAAATGGACCAAAGTTTTTGTTTTTTTAGTCATGATGCTTGGACTCAGGGCCTGGGTGTTGTCCTTGAGCTTTTGCGTTCAAGCTTTTAGTGCTCTACCATCTTGAATCACAACTGCACTTCTGGTTTTCTTATGTTTAATTGGAGATTTGAGTTTCATGGACTTTCCTGCCCTGGTTGGTTTTGAACAGATATCTTCAGACCCACCCTCCTGAGTAGCTAGGATTATCGTCACTAGCCACCAACACCTGGCTTGTGGACCATCTTTAACATTCACTCTCCTATGTCACACCTCAAGGACCATTTATGTATCTGATTGTCACACATCTCCTTTCTCAGTGTAGTCCTCATTCTATGGTATCTTCATGGTATTTTCTAGCATCTGTTCAGGGCTGAGGGACAGGCTGGAAAGATGTCTGCAGATGCAGATACTGAGTGTTTCTCAAAAGAAGTGAGGCTGGCAGTAACACAGCATTTACAGAGTTTGTGTAAGCCCTGCAAGCTCTGGGCTGGATCCCAGCACTGGGGGACCGGGGGGGGGGGGAAGTTACCCAAATTGCTGAATTGTGTTCTTTGTGTTCTTATATCCAAGACATTTTCCCTAAGTAACACCAACTTTCTCTATACCCATTAGTAGAAAAAAGTCTTGCCCACACAATCAGTCAGCCAGAATGAAAATGCTACAGGACACACTATATGACTTCCATTTTGGACTAAAAAAATGGCAGGACAGTGGTTCTAACCAAGGTATTTGACAGGGCATAGAAATGAAGTTGAAAATGCAGAACTCCCTCGGTGTGCCTGTGACATCATGAGACTATTGGCTCCCTATGAACTGCTCCACTAAGTGTCTTTGTGGGCCCATGGGTTTTCTCCATCCAACATGGTCTGCAGATGAACAGCAATTTAATCAAATTATCCGCTTTGTGGAAGGGGGACAAACAGAGTTTGGTATGGTGTAAATCTTGCTTAATTATATTAGTCTTTTATTTTTATACAACATACATTAAATAAAACATAAGGGAGCATACTTTGAAAAGGCCTGTTCTAAGTTGACTTCAATGTCTTCTCATTAAATTTTTTTAAACTCAAAAAAATAAAAAAAAAGATGAAAAAGAAAGGTGAGGCTAGGCACAGGTGGCTCACGTCTGTAATCCCAGCGACTCAGGAGGCTGAGGTCTGACGATTCCAGTTCAAAGGCAGCCAGGGCAGGAAAGTGTATAAGATTCTCATCTCCAGTTAACTACCAGAAAACCAGAAGTGGTGCTGTGGCTGAAAATGGTAGAGCCTGCACAGCACGCCATCCGCACCCGACCTACGCTGCTCACCGCGCAAGTCCGCCTCCAGCGCCCACCATGGCCATGCTTAAGCAATTAGAAGGAAGATGGCGACTGGTGGACAGCCAAGGCTTTGACGAGTACATGAAGGAAATAGGAGTGGGACTTGCTCCGCGCAAAATGGGTGCAATGGCCAAGCCAAACTGTGTTATCACTTGTGACGGCAACAAGGTTGACATAAAAACTGAGAGCATTCTGAAAACAACACAGTTTTCTTGTGTCCTGGGAGAGCAGTTTGAAGAAACTACAGCTGATGTCTGGAAAACTCAGACGGTCTGTAACTTCACTGATGGTGCATTGGTTCAGCATCAGGCGTGGGACTGGAAGGAAAGCACAATAACAAGGAAACTGAAAGATGGGAAGTTGGTGGTGGAATGTGTCATGAACAATGTCACCTGTACTCGGGTCTATGAGAAAGTAGAATAAAAATGCCATCATCATTTTGGGCAGGAATTAGCTGGAAGAATGAAAAAGCTCAGTTCAATGAGCAACTCTCCATACAACTACTTTTTTTTTTCCAGACATTTTAAGTGCAACAGTTTCAAAGTGATGGTTTAACTGGCCTCTTCCCTTTGGTTAGCAAATAAATGTGTTTGTGCTAATACAAAAAAAAAAAAAAGAAAAGAAAAGAAAATGGTAGAGCCTTGAGCTGAAGACAACACCCAGGCCCAGTGTTCAAGCCCCATGGGGAAAAAAAAGTGAGGCTGGGTCTCTTCAGAATGAGGTTTTATAATGTACAACACACAGAAATCTGACATGGAAACCCTGAAGAAATTTGCATAATATATGTCAGTGATTATCCCAGCTACACTACTGTCACCGACTTTAACAAATGTCGGGAAATGTTCAGACATGCAAGCAGGGGCCTATTGAGGAGGACTATGGGGACTACCGAAGGACCTGTTCAGGTGAGGTTCTGGAAGAACCAGTGATGGTCTGCCAACTCTGCAGAGAAAAGGAGAAACTGCCAATATATGGAAGGAATGCTGAGTGTGATTGGGAAGGTACAAAGTACTTATGAGACACCAAAGATGGAGAAGGGGGTATAGCTCAGGGGTAGAGCATTTGACTGCAGATCAAGAGGTCCCTGGTTCAAATCCAGGTGCCCCCTTCTGTGACCTTTTTTTTTTTTTTAACACATAGGAGCTACCCTTCATATTCTATTCTTTATTTCTTCCACTCATGACAGTAGTTATGATCCCTTGAGCTGGGAGATACAGTTCAACCCTGTACACCTGTCATATTTGCTTTCTTCCATTTTCTTCCTGAAGTCTGGTGTCTTTACCATTTTTTTTTTCATTTCTGGCTCACCTTTCTGTTGGGGATTCAGTTTTGGCCTTAATGGGGGAAGGGCAACGAGAGCTCCTGAGACACTGCCCTCCCCACTGCCCTGGGACAGTGTAAAAGCTCGCCACTCCCATCTTCCAGGTTCTGCCGGAAGAGAAGTAAAGCAGTCCCCACCCCTCGGCTCTGCCACGTGGGTCATGGCGGAGGCCCGGTCCTTGGGGGGCTGTGGTATCCGCCCATAGAGGAAGTCCTGTGACATCACCTGACGGACAGCCCCATTAGCCAATCGCTAATATTCAGTAGTCCCTCCTCTTCCTGGGTGCCATTGCTGCTATATAAACCCCTCCCTGATTTGAGACTGGTGGAACATCCAAACCTGCTCCCCGAAATCTTTGTCCTGCGTTGGCTCCTGACACGTGAGGGGGGCGTGGGGGAGGTTTCGGCATCCTTTCTCAACTCAGCTTAGTCTGATAAAGACACGTTCTGCTCCTTCTGCAGGCGGGAGGAGTAGAGCCGAGTGCCTTTCATAATTTGGGATTTGGCATCTCCCTGGATAAAGCGGGGGGATGGGGAATTTGAGCCCACAATGGCGCCCAGCGCGGGGCAGGCAAACGAACGCACGGCCGACGATTTCGGGGTTTAATAACCCCACAGGCTACACTGAGTAATTGTGTTTCAGGTGAAGGAGTGCCCCTCCAGATGGGGCAAACGCATAGTCAGTGGAGCGAACCAACTGTTAAGATATGATGGTTCATGCTCCAAAATACCGGATTGGACTTTTGGGATGTTCAGGCCGAGGGCCGATGGCGCTGGGCGGGGCAGGACCGCACGGCTTTGCCCCTCCCGTGGGAAATCCGTCGTGGTGCCTGCGTGGTAGAAAGCACAGAGGGCACAAAAGACAGGCAGACAATCCAGGTTCCGCAGCCGGCAGGGGAGCGCTGGGGATGTTGGTGTCCGTGGTGGCAGCAGCGACTGCATGCTGTGGTGCCCGGAGCGATGTCGCCGTCCTGCCCGGGAGCCCCTGTCCACCTGGCGTTTTCAGGTCCCGATCTGCGAACCAATTGCGGGGCGTGCGGGGAGAGCAATTTGGGCTCCGCGCGGCCTTGTGCTGGGGGCTTTGCTCGGCTTCACGAGCGGCAGCTTGCGTTGGGCTCCGGGGACATGGTGGCGGTGGCAGCAGGTGGTCTGTATTTTGTTAGCTTTGTGTTAAGTTTTCCCGCCGCTGCACCTGAGCGGGGCTAGCGCCTACTGCCGGTTTGTAAAGGAACCCCCCCACTGTGCAGCTGCGGCGTTTCTCTCTGTGTTAAGCTTTCCTGACATACAGCATACAGGTGAAATTAGAACAAGGAAAAGCCTCAAATTTCCAACTAAAACAGAATATTAAAAAGGGAAACAAAGAGTTTTAATGCAGCAATAAGTGATGCGACTGGAATTTTTAAGACTACCACTTCAAAGATACTAAAAATTGGAGGAGTTTTTCTGGATGGATGGAAAGTTTGCTTATCTGATGTGATTTTAAAAAAATTGTTATTTAAATTCAGAGTCTTTCGGACACAAATAAGGCCGGGATAAAAGCTTAAATTACATTCCTAATTGAAAATTTTAACAACCAGAGTGCTAACATTTGCCAGGTCAAAGGCACCAGAGCTTTTGGGAGACACAGAGTTGTCTTGAGATCCTAACTAGGAGAGGTTTCTTTTTGTTTTTTTTATCAACCACGTGGTTCTATTATGGGCAAAATAATACCATTTGCCACTGGAATTCCAGAAAACTTAAATGGCCAATCAGAAAAGCAATTTTAAGAGCGTTCAAAGTTCATATACATTGTCTGTATGTCTGTCTGTCTGTTGGTAAAACTTAAAAGCAGAACAAAAATAGGTTTTCAACCTATTTTCAAACCAGTCATGTTCGGGTGCAAGCAAATGTGTCTAAGAAAAACTCCAAAAGGTTCCAATATACAGCATGTGGTATAAGTACAATGATATAAAACCAGTGTGTTATTCTTTATGTCCAGTGTGTTAAAAGTCAAGTGTACATCTAGTCCTGACAATTCTTTGGTATAAATTAAAATTTTACCTTCCCATTTTTCTCTCCTGTGCTCTCATAAGCTCTTAAGGTCAAGGAATCGGAATCGTTTCATACAAATGTGACTATTAACCTAAATTTTCCTGACCTAAAATTAACATTTTGTTTCCTAGGATACAGGTCCAACGTGTGTATTAGCTTCATGGACTGTGGCAAAAAGCCACCACAGTCTGTTCCCAAACTGCCTGGTTGCACTACTAACGATCTTCTCCCAAGATTAGAGTTGGGTTCATAATAGTCCTATCCTAACAGTTACTCCAGGTTAAAAAACATCATAGTTATGTTGGTGGTCACAGAGTTAGCCATGTTCTCTAAAAGTTATAGCAAAACTTTGACAAATGATTTTTGGTCAGTTCTCAATAGGTTACAGATAGATTATTTCTGTTGTTCTCCTGTTGCGCCATTGGGAATAAAAAGGGCTTTTATATCTAAAACTCCTTGGATGCAATTCAAACCAGCCCGGGTAAAAGAAAAAATCGCTCTAAAACGCCACCTCCCAGATAACCAGCGAAGAGCCAGATTGAGAGCTTGGCTCAAGAGAACCAGCAAAATGCTGAAAGTTGCACCGTGGCTAAAGAGGTAGAGCACTAGCCTCTAGCAGAAGTACTCAGGGACAGTGGTCAGGCCCCGAGTTCAAAACCGGTAAATGCGGATGGGAGCATGCCACCCCAGCAACAAGCGCTGGAACTCCTGGGACTCACCCAGTCCAGGAAGACAGGAATGTGGAGTGGAATGAGAGGAGACTGGTGTCACATCCTAAACAGACTTGCCTTGTCTCGCCCTTTCAAAATTGATCAGAGCTGGGAAATCGAGAGAAATAATACCTGTCCATTTTCCTTTTTTCTGCCAGTTGTATATATGTATATATACTTATTTTTGCCTCTGACTGGCTATGCCAAACCGGTTTTCTATCACTAAACACTTCTTTCAGTCATTCCTCCTTACCTGTTCATTTCACAATTGGGTTTATGCTCCCAATGGAACTTTTCTGGCTTATGCCCAGGGTATGTTCTATGCTGTTCATGTTTCCTAGCCCTATAAACTTATCAGTCTTTTGCCTGACCTTTTCAAAAGAATAGCAGAATAACATCTCTTGCTGAGATCACCACCTGGGAACTTGCTGTTCATAGCCGTCACCATAACACAGATCTGAACCCTGGAGTCCCCAGCCCTAGAAACTTCTGGGTATGCCCAAGATGCAGGAGTTGGCCAGAGGACACCATGGCACCCTCTGGCCGTAGTGACCATTCTCGTGGTAATGATGGGAACCTTTGCAAACCACACTGGACAGTGCCAGGCTGACCAGGGGCCCTTGATTACATCACCCCCTTTCAGCAGGAAGTAGCTCCAGGAGAAAAGACCTTCACCAATACTCCCTGCCTGGTGCCCGCCTGTGTCATAATTTTAAAAAACAAAAGAGGGGGAGCAGCCCCCATGATTAATTAAGAATAATTATACTTATATTAAATATCTTAAGAAATATCTTAAAAAATTTTAAATCATCCCAAATCAGTGTGGGATGGAATATTGTATGTGCCTTTCCAGATTGGAAAACTAAACCCAGAACACTTGCTCTGGAGAAATGTCTTGTTGCCTTCTCTAGGAAAACAAGGACCATACTGGATTTCTTCTGCTCTTCCATGGGAAGATGGAAAGCCTGCCTGCACACGATGGCGATAGCTGTAGGAGGTAGCCAGTTTCCTTTCCCTGTCTGCCTTCTAAACGCTTCTTGAGCGTCTCTCGTGACGTGATTTTTTTGCCATGGCGATATTGCCCACGGCTTTGCACAGGGGCTAAAATAGGGAATTATACTGTTTCTCCCTTTTGCCTTTCACCCTGCTGTTAGGGAGTCCCTGTTGGAGGGAAATAGGAGCTGAAGGTTTTGACACTCGACCTCAGGGTTTCATTATAAAAATGTTTTAAAAAGTAAGCGCAAAGGTTTAGCACCTTCGCCTCAATGTGTATATATACGTATAAAAAAAGAATATTTTACTAACCACATGTGTTTAAGTTACCAGCAGTGGACTACCAGAGTCGCCAGAATTTAGACCTACTTCTACCTCACCGCCAAAAGAGGAATGATGTCTGCACTTATCCTGAGTGGCGCGGCAACAGGCTAAGCATTCCAACTTCTCTGGACTGAGCCAAATGGATGGCCCCTTCCCTTTGTGGAAGAGGCCATATATATATGTCCTATGTCAGCATTTGCCTTATGCCTACATATGCCATATGTTTACTGCATCCCCTGCTAATTTAAAAAACAAAAAAGGGCAGATGTTGGGGATTCAGTTTTGTCCTTTATGTGGGAAGGGCGACGAGGGCTCCCAAGACGCTGCCCTTCCCCCAGCCCTGGGACAGTGTAAAAGCTAGCCACTCCCATCTTCCAGGTTCTGCCGGAAGAGAAGTAAAGCGGCTGCCACCCCTTGGCTCGGCCATGTGAGTAATGGCGGAGGCCCAGTCCTTGGGGGGCTGTGGTCTCCGCCCATAGAGGAAGTTCCGTGACAGCACCTGAGGGACAGCCCAATTAGCCAATCGCTAATATTCAGTAGTCCCGCCTCTTCTTGGGCGCCATTGCTGCTATATAAACCCCTCCCTGATTAAAGGTCTTTGAGACTGGTGGAACATCCAAACCGGCTCCCTGAAATCTCTGCCCTGCATCTACTCCTGACATGTGAGGGGGACGGGGGGAGGTTTCGGCATCCTTTCTCAACTCAGCTTAGTCTGATAAAGACAAGTTTTGCACCTTCTGCAGGCAAGAGGAGTAGAGCCAAGTGTCTTTCAAAATTTGGGATTTGGCATCTCCCTGGGTAAAGCAGGGGGATGGGGAATTTGAGCCCACAACTCCCTGTGCATACATCTAATAACTCCAACACTATTGTCTGTGATGCACAATACTCCTGGCTTTTCCAGAATAGATCACACACACACACACACACACACACACACACACACACACACACACACAGAGCAGCCTTCCAATGAACCAACATCACCAGTTAACCCTAAGTGATCACTGGGGCCTCCCTATCATAGCTATTGGGTGCACCTCGAGAGACAAATGACATCATGTAGGTTATCTGGGTTGCGTGTACACTCACTTCTGTTGGGGTCCAGCTTTGGCCTTGAGGGGGAAGGGCAATGGAGAGCGCGCCCAAGACACTGCCCTTCCCCCAGCCCTGGGGGAATGCGGAAGCAGGCCACAATTCTCTGGGTCCGGAACCAGAAGAACTGGCTTTGCAACCAGCCCCCAAACCTTCTCGCCAGCCCATGTGCTCCCCGTTCGCGGGATTTTCACCCCTGGGGTGGTGCTATCCAAGTGACGTTAGCTCATGAGGGGGTCCTATGACAAGCTCGCCAGCCTATCGCCAGCTCTCTGGTCTATGACCCCTTTTCTCGTCGCCATCTACTGTATCAGCTGCTAGCCCCTCCCTTATTAGATCAGATTTGCTCTTGAAGCGTCTCCAAGATCCGCATACGCCTGGCTTTCTTCACGGGTCAGGAGGGAGGTAAAGCGATCTCGTATGGCTGAGTGCACCTGAGGTCTTTCCTGAGCCCCCCACTCCACTCTGGCCTTACCTGCAGGTCGGGTGACCAGGGGAGAGGGTGAGAAAGGGAGAGCGGTTAAAATAGAGCAGAGCCTGAATCCCCACGCCAGGGGAGGCGACCCGAGGCCAGCACCCTTCTGTGAACCACTTTCTTCTGTGCTGGAGCCCACCACACACTGGCTCTAACCTCAAAGGCCAAAGCCTGGCTCAGCTGTTCTGCCAGGAAGAAGAGGGGTTCTGTAGGGCTGTTGCTGCGGATGCCCAGGATTAGAACCATGTGGCAGTGTGAGTGAAAACCACTCTGTCATCACTGGAGTAGACGTGCAGGCTAGGAACCTAGGGAGGCGAGAGTGGGCCACTTGTGATGAAACCAGAATGGCAACAGGAAGTGGAGAGGGAGGTGGGTCTGACAGTCTCACTTATAGACAGGCTTTAGGAATATAGAGCTGAAGTGTTTTTATAGTCATGTTTGGCCACTTCTATAAAGTTGCACCTGAACTATAATTTAACTTTGTGTCACTGAGTGTTACCACATGGAAGAAAGGGATTAACTAGGCAGTGCTTAGTACATAGGGGGTATAGCTCAGGGGTAGAGCATTTGACTGCAGATCAAGAGGTCCCTGGTTCAAATCCAGGTGCCCCCTTATTTACACTTATTTTGAAACATATGTTAACCGCATTCATCTTCAGAGGCCTTCAATGGAGTTCGGAGTTTACCCATGGTTGGGGCTTCTAGAAACAACCTTATGGACTCTTTCTCAGGACTGTATGAGGTAGAGTTACATTGGTTTTCCTTTCATATGTACTGTCACTACAACCAGTGAAGGGCCTTCAGGCCACCTTGCCTGAGAGTTCCCTGCCCCTTCAATAAAGTGCACACTATAAGTCTCAGAGATTCCTATAAGAGAGACCTCGCTGTTTCTTTATTTCTCCCTTCTTGTTTTCTACTCCTGCACAGCCCACTTTTAGCATTGCTCCTTGTTGAAGACAAATTTGTTCTTGGCATGATCCACTCACTAGTGGACCACACAGTTGAACTGGCTGTTGACCTAGTAGGGAGCTGCATTTAGGAATTGCCAGGTTCCTGCCTGGGAGGAAGGAGCTGAAGCTCTTCTGAAAAGACAAGTTCAACTTGGAGGTGAAGACTGGAAGGAGGCTGAAGATGTCAGGAGAAGTATAGTCCGGTACAGTATAAATCCACTAAATGCAGTGTGTGGAAGAGATGTCAACACAACACCATGCACTAAATTAGGATGGCTATTTGTTTTTCCCTTGCTTCTGTTTGGCAGCAAAAGGAAAACCTCGCTAGTGCCTGTGGGTGTTTGATTTTGATTCCAACTGATGGAACTTCCAGAATGACTCCTCCTAGAAAAAAATTGAAATCTACTATTTTTAAAATTTATTTTATTTTATTTTTATTTTAAGTAATGTACTATTGATAGCTGGAAAACTTTAACTCTGAAAACCTGTAAGGCAGAAAACTTGCTGAGTCAGTTAAGGGTATTTTAGGGGGAAAATGTTGAAAGCAGGAGCTGTTTCTTACAGGTTGTCTTTAATAAGATGCTACAAGAATATTTTTAGCTTCAATGACGTCCTGGGATTACATCCATGTATTACTGCTCAGATTTCAAATTTTCGTCTCTAGTTAGCATTCTACTTACTAATCACCATCATCTCCATCCTTCCTTGGGTTTGAGTCATTCTTTGATCTGGTGATACACTTATCTGACATCAGTCAGGGTCCTGTTGTAAATGACCTGTGCCCATTTTAGGATCACTGACTGAATTGTGGTATAAAGTTTATACAACGGAAGCTTCTCCATTAGAGCACAAACAGAAATTTGCCAGGCTGACAGGGCACCACAACTACTGTCTAATCTGATTTTTAAAAGAAAGAAATACAGGGAACCCCTAAATATTCTTCTTTAGCACCACTTCTGCTGAGTTTGGGGACTTTGGTTTCCTACTAATATTAACCCAAAATCCAATAATTCTCAGTGACTTTGCAACTGTGTTATTTCTTTGCAATTGTATTATTTTACTTTGCAATTGTACTTTTGCTTTGCAGGTGCGTTACCTTGTAATTGTAAACAATATTCAGTGTTAAACACCAGTGGTATACAGGTTGTTTCTCTCAGTCTATGACTGAGAAAACTACTGGACAATCTCCAGGGTTCATTAGCATATACCATATGGGGGCTGTGAGAGGGTGAACACCATGAGCTCTTAGCATTATAGGAGGGTGACCAGGTTGTGGTACATGACTGCTAGAGTGGCATCAGGCTAGAAGAAAGGATGCAATTCCCTGCATTGAAGCTTAAATGTTGCCTACTAGGCATTATTAATTGTTCGTGATAATCACAGGTGGGTGATGTAAATTTAGATGCACTCTACCTACTCTTATTCTTGCTCACTGACTTTTTCCTCTTCTAGGTAGTTTAAATTTAAAGTCTGTTTTATCAACTATTCCTACATGCATTTTTTTGTTGTTGTTGAACTCAGGGCCTGAGCACTGTCCCTAGTTTCTTTCTACTCAAGACTAGCACTCTACCACTTGAGCCACAGCGCAACTTCTGGTCTTTTCTATATACATAGTGCTGAGGAATCGAACCAGGGCCTCATGTATACGAGGCAAGTGCTATATTACTAGGCCACATTCCCAGGCCCTACATGCTTTTATAGTCCATTTATTTGGATATCTTGTTTCTATCCTTTCACATTAAGCCTACATTTGTCTTTGACAGTCCGGTGTGTTTCTGGTGGGCAGCAAGCAGTTGAGTCATGCTCAATTCAATTTGTGTTTCTATGTCCATGATTTGAGAATTGAGACCATTAACATTTAGAGTTAGTATTTTTGGTACTTCTTTCCTGGTCTTCCTTTGTTAAGCCATTCTTCTTCTGGTATTTATGGTTTTATAGCTTTTCTTTTTTCCTCCAGAGCTAAGGACCAAACTGAAGGCTTTGGATTTGACAGGCAAATGCTCTTCCACTGAATGAAATCCCCAATCCCTGATATTTACCTTACTGTATTTTCTTTCGTTTGTCTTTCTATTCTGTGTGTAGAATTCCCTTAAGTATATCCTGTACTGCTGATTTCTTGGCCATGAATTCTTTTAGCTTTCATTTACTGTGGTAAGTTTTAAATTTTGCCTTAAGAATGAAGAACAGCTTTGACCAAATCCACTAATCTAAGTTGAGAAACTATTATCTTCCGTGGATTTGATTACATAATTCTATTCCCTGCTCATATGTAGACTGTATTTTGAGTATTCTGCTGTTAATCTCATGGCCTTATGTTTTTATATGTTTAGTTGCTTCTCTTTGAAGCTTCCAATATTCTTTGCTGGGTATATTGAGTGCTTGAACTATAATATGTCCAAGATTGTTTCGTCTCTGAATCTTTTTGTTTGGGGTTCTTTAAGCGTCACTGTTATAATACTCTCTTCCTCAAGTTGGGAAAGCTTTCTATGATTTTATTGAATACTTCATGTTAGCCTTTAGTTTGTTTTCCTACCCCTTCATCTCTACTCCTGATTCATATGTTTGGTCTTTTGATGGAAATCCAAAGGACTTGCATATCCCATTCCCTTAGTTTCTTAGTTGCTTTTCAATGCCTTTGACAGAAGTTTTCTGCTATCTCTGTCAGCAAAGATTTTTAATTTGATTCCTTTTCAATGTTTTTATCTTTATTAAATTCCTATTTCATATCCTGCAGTGTTTTATTTCATTGAGATATTTAAATTCCCTTTGAACACCATTAGTTACTAACTTCTCTCTAAATATGAGAACAAAACTTATGCCAACTGGAAGAGAAAATGCAGAAGAATTGCCTTCTTCCTATTTTCAGAAAATGCTTGCACAAACTTTATAAAGATCCCTCACTTAATATCAGAGCATCCATACTCCTGTGGACTGTTGAGGCATGTCTTCTTGCTTGGTCCTCATTGTTCCAACAAGGCTGATCTGATGAATTTCTGGGACTCCAGGTGAATGCCATTTTATTTTTATTTATTTATTTATTTTTATTTTATTTATTTATTAATTGAACACAAATTTTTTGACAAGGTGTTGTGCAAAAAGGGTACAGTTACATAGTAGGGCAGTGTGTACATTTCTTGTGATATCTTATGCCCTGTTTTTCTATCCCTTCTCTAGGTCAGGTAGACATATATACAATATATAATGTATCAAGAACATATACAGTAGCCACGTGGCCATGCCCAAGAAAGTTCGCCTAGGGCTTTAAATGTAATGTCTATATTAGACAATGTGTCAACAGCAGTCTTATATGAACGTGCATACATAGCTTTTGAGCTATAGTATTCCCCTGAGAGGTCAATTTTTGACCTTTATATGTTGAGTAATTGTTTGATTTTAGTTACATACTGTTGGGTCACTGCCCCAATCCTGTGGGGAATACTATTTGACAAGCAGTTTTTGGTTTCACAGACTTGCTCTCTACTGTCTCTCTGTCTCCCATTGTTAACAGTCATATATCAGGGATATCATGCCCCTTTGTTTTCTGTGTTCTAGGCTTGTCTCTCTCAACATTATTTGTTCGAGTTCTGACCTTTCCCTGCGAATAACAATATTTCACGACTCCTAATTCTATGTAGTATTCCATTGTGTTTAAGTACCTTTTTTTTTTGGATCCATTCGTCTGTGGAGGGGCATCTGGGTTGATTCAATATTTTGGCTATTGTGAATTGTGCCACAATAAACATGGAATTGCTGGGACTCCAGCCAATTGCCATTTTAAACCACACTCCATTAACTAGCATGGGATCAGAACCTCTCTACTTTGGATTATTCTTTTCAAATCCCTCCATAGTATCTGATAAGACGATCACTCTCTGATATCTCAAACTTTTAGGTGAACTAGAAAAACATTCACTAAGAAGACCTTAATGATGTAATGCCCGTGCTTGACCAGAAACTACAGAAAAAAGAATAGGAGTAAGCCAGGGGAGAAGAGTGCTTCAGTATTGGGCCAAGAGGGAGAAACAGATGATGGCAAACTTAGCAAGTGCCCCTGTAGGATGAACACAGATAGCATGTGGCAATGAATGTTTAGAATGTTTATTAGACACACACAAGAAGGTGGGGGTATAGCTCAGGGGTAGAACATTTGACTGCAGATCAAGAGGTCCCTGGTTCAAATCCAGGTGCCCCCTTAAAACAATTTTGGTAGCCCAGAACCACCCTGTCAGGGCAGAAAAACTGTCCATGTCCTGGGGGTAAACCTTATGTATAAAAAGGCCTCCAAGTCAAACAAGATGTCAAGGCTGAAGTCTGGCATGAAGAAACTTTGTGATCTCACTTTTCTGATGCCAAGAGTATTAGGAAAAGACACAGAAATTTCAAAGCCTAATGGAAGTCTATGTGAGAGAAGTCAGTCAGCTCCTATTATGTAAAGCAGTTGAAATGAGGAGAAATCAGTCTTTGAGTGCAGTAACAAGTGTGACAGTGTCAATCACACATGAGGGTGTAATTCAGGAGTCTTACAACTGCCTGTAAAAACAATCCTTGGATTGCAGCTGCCACCTGAGACTCTTACTACTATATGGACCACATTATTTTTTGTTAGTCATGGTGCTTGGACTCAGGGCCTGGGTGTTATCCTTGAGCTTTTGCGTTCAAGCTTTTAGTGCTCTACCATTTTCAGTCACAACTCCACTTCTGGTTTTCTGATGTTTAATTGGAGATTTGAATTTCATGGACTTTCCTGCCCTGGTTGGCTTTGAACAGAGATCTTCTGACCCATCCTACTGAGTAGCTAGGATTATCGTCATGAGGCACCAACACCTGGCTTATGGACCTTCTTTAACATTCACTGTCCTTTGTAACACCCCAAGTTCCATGGATGTATCTGATTGCCACACATCTCCTTTCCCAGTGTAGTCCTCATTCTATGGTATCTTCATGGTATTTTCTAGCATCTGTTCAGGTCTGAGGAACAGGCTGGAAAGACATCTGCAGATGCAGATACTGAGTGTTTCTCAAAAGAAGTGAGGCTGGCAATAACACAGAATTTGCAGAGTATGTTTAAGCTCTGCTAGCTCTGGGCTCGATCCCAGCACTGGGGGGCCGGGGATGTTGGGGTTCTGGACACCCCCTTTCTCCCCCCACGGGGAGAATGGTAACCACAAACTCTATGAAAGAGCACCCAGCCTGGCCCTCCGCCAGCGGAAGGCCAAAGGCGTGCTCACATGGGCAAACGCTAAGTTGAGGACGGGTTGCAGAAGCTTCCCCTCCCCCCAGTTCCCCCCACATGTTACCGAGGGCGGAGGCGAAAGGAAGGCATCAGGGACACGCTGCGGTGGTGGAATGCGTCTCAAAGACTTTAATATGGAAGGGCACTTATATAGAAGTAATGGCGGGAAGGAAAGGGGGCTGGCCAAAGGGTCAGTCATAGGCTAGGGGTCACGCTCATCAAGTGACATCACGAAACTTCCCTTTGTGGGCGGGACAACCCCATCATGGTGGCGAGGTCAGAAGGTGGGAGGGACTTCTATTGTCCCAAGGCTGGTGGAAGGGCAGTCTTTCCCAGGCCATAATAATCCCCAACATCTCCCCCTTTTTGTTTTTTTCAATAAGCAGGGGATGCTGTAAACACATGGCATGTGTGGGCATAAGGCAAATGCTGACATAAGATCTGTGGGGCCCCTTCCACAAAACTGGGGTGAGGGGTAGGTAAGGGTCCATCCATCTGGCTATGTCCAGAAGTCAGAATCCTCAGCTGGTTTCTGCCAAGTGCAGGAAGGTGCAGACAGCAGCCCTCTTTTGTTGGTGAGGTAGAAGCTGAAACTCTGGCATTCCCGGCAGTTCACAGTAGCTGATAACTCAAACATAAGTGATTAGTAGAACATTCTTTTATATAAACATTGAAGCCAAGGTGTTAAACCTTTGCATTTACCCTTTTAAACATTTCTATCATAAAACATTGGGGTTGAGTGTCAATACCCTCAGCTCCTATTTTCTTTCCAACGGGACTCCCCAAGTCTAGCAGCAGGGGGAGAGGAAAGGAAGAAGCATGGTGCAAAATTCCTTTGGTTTCTTTTTGTGACGCTGTAGGCAGTATTGCCACAGCAAAACATTGAGCCATGAGATGCTCAAGAAGGAATCTAGAAAGCAAACAAGGAAAGGAAGCTTGGTTGCTTCCTACCGTAGGCAGTCCTACTTTCCATGAGCCATGAGATGCTCAAGAAGGAATCTAGAAAGCAGACAAGGAAAGGAAGCTTGGTTGCCTCCTACCGTAGGCAGTCCTACTTTCCATGAGCCATGAGATGCTCAAGAAGGAATCTAGAAAGCAGACAAGGAAAGGAAGCTTGGTTGCCTCCTACCGTAGGCAGTCCTACTTTCCATATTTTCATGGGAGAGCAGAAGTCCAACACGGTCCTCCTTTTCCTGGAGAAAACAAGAAAACATTTCTCCAGAGTGGGTGCTCTGGGTTTAATTTTCCAATCTGGAAAAACACATATACTGTACTCCATCCCACACTGATTCGGGATGATTTAAAATTTCTGGATAATTAACATAAGCATAACTAATCCTTAATTAATCCTAGGGAATCCTTAATTAATCCTGGGGAATACCTCCCCCTTTTGTTTTTTTTTTTTTAAAATTATGACACCGGCGGCCACCAGGCAGGGAGTATGGATGGAGGTCTCGTCTTCTGTAGCTACTTCCTGCTGTCAAGGGGGCGACGTAAATCAAGGGCCCCTGGTCAGCCTGGCAGTCCGGTGTGGCTGGCAAAAAGTCCCCATCATTACCATGAGTATGGTCACTAGGGCCAGAGAGCGCTATGGTTTTCTCCAGCCCCCCCTGAGTCTTTGGGCATACCCAGAAGTTTCCAAGGCTGGTGCCTCCAGGGTTCAGGCCTGTGTTAGGGTGACGACTGTGAACGGCAAATTCCCCATTGGTGATCTCAGCAAGAGATGTTATTCTGTCAAAAGACACTTTTGAAAAGGTCAGGCAAAGTATCGACAAGTTCTCAGAGCTGGTTGGCATGAATGGCATAGAACACACCCTGGGCATAAGCCAGGAACAGTTCCCTTTTGGAGCATAAACCCAATTGTAAAGTGAACGAGTAAGGAGAAACGACTGAAAGAAGTGGTTAATGATAGAAAACTGGTTTGGCATAGCCAGTCAGAGGCAAAATAAATAAATATATATATACACACCTATATACAACTGGCAAAAAAGAAGAAAATGGACAGGAATTATCTCTCTCGATTTCCCGGCTCTGATCCATTTTGAAAGGGTGAAACAAGGCATCTCCCTTTAGGATAATATGGCACCATTCTCCTCTCACTCCACTCCACCTTTCCATCTCCTGGACTGGCTAAGTCCCAGGAATTTTAACGTTTGTGGCTGGAATTGCATTTTCCCATCCGCGTTTGAACTCGGGGCCTGAGCACTGTCCATGAGCACTTTCGCTCAAGGCTAGTGCTCTACCACTTGAGTCACGGTGCTGCTTCAGCCTTTTGCTCGCTCTCTGTGGTTGAGCTCTCAATCTGGCTCTTTGCTGTTAACTGGGAGGTGGGATTTTGGAGAGATTTTTTCCTTTTGCCCGGGCTGGCTTTGAACTATCCAGGGAGTCATAGTCCTACAAGCCCTTTTTATTCCCAATTGAGCAACAAGGAAAAAACACAGAGATAATCCATTTGTAACCCGTTGAGAACTGACCAAAAACTGCTTGTGAAGGTTTGGCTATAACACTTAGAAAACATGAGATTTACATGCCATCAACTTGAATCACGCCATTGAATCCCACTGGCAAGTGAAAGAGAACACAGATAAATGACAACCAAGGGCAAAGGGTTAAAGCATTGTGGAATCCTCAGTCTCGGAAGTGGCTGCGTCCCTCATCCCCATTTGGCAAGTTCCATGCCATGCGATGGGGAACTCGAGGCAAAGCTGTAGTGGTATCTCTTGCTCACATCTTGCTCTGGGTTGCCTGCAAAATTTCTATATAGATTGGTTAGGGTGTTCAAAATTTTTCAGCACTTCTGGCTCTGGCATATCGATGCCCTTCTGGTTTAAGCAGGGTGAAAAGACTTTCTTAATCACAAAATTCAAAGACTTTCTTAATCCCAAAATTTTACCTGGCTTGCTGTGACCACTAACATAACTATGGTGATTTAACCTGGAGTAACTGTTAAGATGGAACTATTCACATCCTACTCAAGGCTCATAAATCATTCGAGCAGCTTCCAATGGGAGAGAGAGCAAAGAATCATTAGTAGTGAAACAAGGCAGTTTGGGAACAGAATGTGGTGGCATCTTCCTATCCAGGAGCTGCGACCGTCCATGCGGCTAGAACATCTGTCCACCTGTATCCTATAAAGCAGTATATTAATCCTGGGTCAGGAAAATTGAGGTTAATAGTCACATTTGTATGAAGCAATCTCAATTTCTTGATCTTGAGAGTTTATGAGAACACAGGAGAGAAAATGGGAAGGTAAAATCTTAATTTATGCCAAAGAGTTGTTAAGGCTACATGCACACTTAACTTTTAACACACTGAGTATAAAATAACATGCTGATTTTATACCATTGTGCTTTTACTACATGTTGCATATTTGAACCTTATGGAAACACACTGAATATAAAATAACATACTGGTGAACTTTTACCACATGTTGCATATTTGAACCTTATGGAAATTTTTATAGGCACCTTTATCTCCATCGAACACCGGGATGGAAACCTATTGTTATGCTTTTAAATCTTACCAACAACCACACGCGTGCGCGCGCGCACACACACACACACACACACAAAAATACCTGAGCGCTCTTTAAAATTGCTTTGATTGGCCATTTAAATTTTCTGGAATTCCAGCGGCAAATGATATTAATTTGCCCATAATAGAACCACGTGGTTGAATAAAAAACAAAAGGGAAACCTGTTAATTACACACTCCCAACATGACAATTTTTAAATCACAGTGGACAAGCAAACCCTTTTATCCATCTAGAAAACTCCAGTTGATTTTATCTCTTTGAACTGGTAAACATGGAAGTTCAATCAAATTACCTATTGCTGTATCAAAACTCTTTGTTTTCCTTTCAATATTCCATTTTAGTTTATAATTTGAGGCTTTCCTGTCTCCAACCCCGTCTGCAGCTGACACAGAGAGAAAAGTGCAGGCAAGCACAGCGGGGTGCTTGCCTCTCTCAGCTGCAGCGCAATCGGCCAGCCCAGGCGAGCCTGGGCACGCCCCTCACCTGGGGGGAATGGGTGGGGCCCCGCCTCCAATATGGCGCGCCCCATTGTGCTCCACGTGTGTGTTAAGTCAGAGAAATCAGGATTCAACCAACTCACCCGAATTTCTGAGCTTAACGACCATCGGCGGGCATAAAGCAGTTTGCCGGGCTGCAGCAGCCCACGCACCCCAACTGGGACATCGTCCCATGGTCTAAACTGCACGCCACGCTTTTTTTTTTTTTTTTTTTTTTTTTTTTTTTTTTAATCCATCCGCGGGCTGGGGCCGCACTGGCTCCAGCCCAGCCATTGTAAATACAAGTCTGGCCAAAGCAGCAGCCATCCCCAACGCTCTGCCGCCGCCATGCCACAGCTTCCCACATGGCGGAACCGCGCTTCCGCCACGCCGTGCTCGGCCGCCGAAATGTTACCGCAAAAGACGCCTGGTGCCACGCGGGCCCCAGCGCACGCAGCTCGCGAACCCGGGCCGCGCAGAGCCCAGTGTACTCAGCTCAGCCCGCGCAAGCCAAATCGCTCCGGCGCTCGGCCACCCACTGCTTCTCAAGCGCCGCTGCGGGTGCCGGGACCGCCGTCTGGCCCGGGGCGCACAGAGCAGAACTAACCGACCCCAGCCCGGGGTCGCATTCCTCTTGCTCCGGCCCCACTGCTCCACTGACATGCTTCCGCGGGAAGCGCGCCCCGCTCCCTCCGCCGCCCGGCGCCAAATCGCCACGGCGGGGCAACTCTCTGGCGCCGCGTCCCGCGAGCCTGTCTTGTCTCCATGCTTCTGCCCCATCTGGATGGGCAGGACCCTCCTCTAAAACCCTACTTAGCAAAATCTGTGGGGATACTGTACCCCGAACTTCTCGGCCGTACAATTCGGTCCCCGTTCGGGCGCCATTTATGTTGGGGTTCTGGACACCCCCTTTCTCCCCCCACGGGGAGAATGGTAACCACAAACTCTATGAAAGAGCACCCAGCCTGGCCCTCCGCCAGCGGAAGGCCAAAGGCGTGCTCACATGGGCAAACGCTAAGTTGAGGACGGGTTGCAGAAGCTTCCCCTCCCCCCAGTTCCCCCCACATGTTACCGAGGGCGGAGGCGAAAGGAAGGCATCAGGGACACGCTGCGGTGGTGGAATGCGTCTCAAAGACTTTAATATGGAAGGGCACTTATATAGAAGTAATGGCGGGAAGGAAAGGGGGCTGGCCAAAGGGTCAGTCATAGGCTAGGGGTCACGCTCATCAAGTGACATCACGAAACTTCCCTTTGTGGGCGGGACAACCCCATCATGGTGGCGAGGTCAGAAGGTGGGAGGGACTTCTATTGTCCCAAGGCTGGTGGAAGGGCAGTCTTTCCCAGGCCATAATAATCCCCAACAGGGGAGGGGAAGTTACCCAAATTGCTGAATTGTGTTCTTTGTGTTCTGATATCCAAGACATTTTCCCTAAGTAACACCAACTTTCTCTATACCCATTGGTAACAAAAAGTCCACACAATCAGTCAGCCAGAATGAAAATGCTACAGGATATACTACATGGCTTCCATTTTTGGACTCAAAAATGGCAGGACTGTGGTTCTAACCAGGCTATTTGACAGGTCATAGAAATGAAGTTGAACTCCCTCGGTGTGCCTGTGACATCATGAGACTATTGGCTCCCTATGAACTGTTCCACTATGCGTGTTTGTGGGCCCATGGGTTTTCTCCATCCAACATGGTCTGCAGATGAACAGCAATTTAATCAAAATTTCCGCTCTGTGGAAGGGGGACAAACAGAGTTTGGTATGGAGTAAATCTAGCTTACTTATATTAGTCTTTTATTTTTATACAACATACATTAAATAAAGCATAAGAGAACATGCTTTGAAAAGTCCTGTTCTCAGTTGTTTTCAAAGTCTTCTCATTACATTTTTGTTAAACTCAATAAAAAAAAGGTGAGGCCAGGCACAGGTGGTTCACGTCTGTAATCCTAGCGACTCAAGAGGCTGAGATCTGAGGATTCCAGTTCAAAAGCAGCCAGGGTAGGTAAGTCCATGAGACTCTTATCTCCAGTTAACTACCAGAAAATTGGAAGTGGTGCTGTGGCTGAAAATGGTAGAGCCTTGAGCTGAAGACAACACCCGGGCCCAGAGTTCAAGCCCCATTGGAAAAAAAAAAAGTGAGGCTGGGTCTTTACAGAATGAGGTTTTATAATGTACAACACAAAGAAACCTGACATGGAAACCCTGATGAAATTTGCATAATATATGTCAGTGATTATCCCAGCTACACTACTCTCATAGACTTTAACAAATGGCGGGAAATGTGCAGACATGCGTGCAGGGGCCTATTGAGGAGGACTATGGGGACTACCGAAGGACCTGTTCAGGTGAGGTTCTGGAGGAACCAGTGATGGTCTGCCAACTCTGCAGAGAAAAGGAGAAACTGCCAATATATGGAAGGAATGCTGAGTGTGATTGGGAAGGTACAAAGTACTTATGAGACACCAAAGATGGAGAAGGGGGTATAGCTCAGGGGTAGAGCATTTGACTGCAGATCAAGAGGTCCCTGGTTCAAATCCAGGTGCCCCCTTCTGTGACCTTTTTTTTTTTTATCTCATTGGAGCTACCCTTTATATTCTATATGTTATTTCTTCCACTCATGACAGTAGTTAGGATCCCTTGAGCTGAAAGATACAGTTCAACCCTGTACACCTGTCATATTTGCTTTCCTCCATTTTCTTTTTGAATTCTGGTGTCTTTCAGAATTATTTTTTCATTTCTGGCTCCCCTCCCTGTGCATATAATCTAATAACTCCATCTCTATTTTCTGTGATGCACAATACTCTTGGCTTTTCCAGAATAGATCACACACACACACACACACACACACACACACACACACACACACACACACACACACACGGCAGCCTTCCAACGAACCAACATCACCAATTAACCCTATGTCATCTCTCTGTGCCTCCCTATCATAGTTATTGGGTGCACCTTGGGAGACAAATCACATCATCAAGATTATCTGGGCTGTGTGTGAACTGCTTTCTTCTGTGCTGGAGCCCACCACACAGTGGCTCTAGGCCAAAGCCTGTATCAGCTGTTCTGCCAGGAAGAAGAGGGGTTCTGTAGGGTTGTTGCTGTGGATGCCCAGGATTAGAACCATGTGGCAGTGTGAGTGACAACCACTCTGTCATCTCTGGTGGAGACGCGCAAGCTAGGGCCCTAGGGAGGGGAGAGTGGGCCACTTATGATGAAACCAGAATGGCAACAGGAAGTGGAGAGGTAGGTGGGTCTGATGGTCTCATTTATAGATAGGCTTTAGGAATATAGAGCTGAGGTGTTTTTATAGTCATGTTTGGCCACTTCTATAAAGTTGCACCTGAACTATAATTTAACTTTGTGTCACTTTGTGTTACCACATGGATGAAAGGGGTTAACTAGGCAGTGCTTAGTACATAGGGGGTATAGCTCAGGGGTAGAGCATTTGACTGCAGATCAAGAGGTCCCTGGTTCAAATCCAGGTGCCCCCTTATTTACATTTAATTTTTGTACCTACCTTAGAGACATTCATCTTAGATAGGTCCTCAATGAATTTCAGAAGTTACCATTAGTTTAAGTTTCTAGAAACTACCTTAATACTTCCCCCTCAGGACTTCATGAAAGATTGCACTCATATACCTTTTATTTGTACTCTCACTATAACAAGTCAACAGCTTGCAGGCCCCGTTGACCTGGAATCCTCTGCCCTGTTAGTAAAATGCATATAGTGGGTCTCCAATTTGCCCTCTTGAAGCACCTGCCCAATCAGCTTTTATCCCATGCTCACAGGTAAGACATGTTTCCTGACATGATCCAGAGCCAGTCACTGAGTGGTGAGCTGCATCTGTGTATTCCCAGACTCCTACCTAGGAGGCTGTGTTTGGGATGCAAGGGCTGAAGCTTTGTTATGATCACAAGCACAACATGGAAGGTAAGACTTCAGAAGAAGGCTGAAGATGCCAGGAGAGGTGCTGTCAAGTTATAGTTAATATACAACCTGTGTTGAAGAGATGCCAGCAGTAAGCTGTTCTTTCAGTCAGCAAGACAATTTGTTCCTTGAATACTTCTGGCAGCCATAAGAAGACCTACGTAGTTCTAATGAAAGTCTGATTTTTATTCCACATAGCACAACTTCCAGAAAGTCCTCTGCCGGAGAAAACTAAGGAAACTATTATTTTTTCTCATTAAAAATTTTTTTATTATAAAGGTGATATCAGAGCTGAGTACCACTGCTGCATTTGTTCACTCGTTGTCCCTCCATTTCTGTGCCTCTCTTGTCCTCCTGAAGACAAATAAATGTACAAACAAGACAGAAAAGAAAACAAAAAGAACAATAAAACAGAAACTTCTTGAGGAAACTACTGTTGAAAGTAGAAAAATGTGACTCTGATAACCTGGAAGGCAGAAAATATTCTTGAACTTATTGAATTGGCAAAGGATATTTTAGGTTAAAAATGTAGATTACATGAACCGTTTGTTATAAGCTGCCTTTGACAAGGTGCTACAAGAATGTTTTGAAGTGTAATAAGAGCTGACTTGTTTGTATGTAACTGGAATTCAGAGGCAACAGAAATAGTCCAGAAATTGCATGGTTGGAAAAATGAAAGTGGTCTCTCCAAAACAAAGAGGATGTCATTGATACATTATTCTAGGAAAAAAGAGAAAAATGTGTCCTGTTAGCAGGAAAGTGTTAGCAAACAACAAAAAGGAGCATGTGGATTAGACACCTTTTATTAGATCCACTAAATTAAGCAATAATTATTTGCTAAGCATATCCTCTCAGATGAAAAAAAAAAAGAGTTCTCAGGAAAATGAAAGCATGGGTCCCGGAAAGCCTGATTATCTAAAATATGTAAATTAGATGAAAAGCATTATCAAAAAGAAATTTGAGCCCATAACTCTAGCTACTCAGGAGGTTGAGATTTGACAATTGTGCTTCAAATCGACCTGACAAATTCGAAAGACTTGTAACTCCAAATGGTCAACAGATAGTTGAATACTGAGGTGTGTTTCAAGTAGTAGAGCACCAAACGAGAGTATACAAAGCAGCGTGAGAGTGTGAGGCCCTAAGTTCAAGCCCTAGTACTGGCACACACAGGAAGTTTTTGATCATGCTTTAGAAAACAAAAGAGAATACAAAGGAAACCCACCAGCTTTCCTAAGAGAATGGTAGTGACAAAAGCATTCTCGGTGTGGAGTAAAAGGGACTTATAACATGCTTATGTAGTGGGATGCCGTCTCCCCTCGCTTTCTAGCATCCATCCGCTAGCAGGTAGGACGAAACTGTGGGGATGACCATATATTTTCCAGGGACCTCTTCAGGAACTCTGAAGGACAATGATGAAAAAGGAATGGTTCTTAAGAGGTGGAGGCTCAGTGTTAGACAGCTCAAAGGTCTGAGAGCCACACCTGGGTAGCAGCACTGGGTTTAATGGAGGAATGTTCTCTGCACGTGGAATGGTGTTTTTGTTTTTTCACCTGTGTCACTGAGGTTTTGGTGGTTATGCCCAGTGATTTTGAAAAGGCAGGAAAATAGAGAAACTGGTGTCCAGAAGTGGACTCAGCTGGAGGCAAGTGAATCAAGGTGCATGCCCCTTTCCTTTGTGTTTGAAGGTCCATGAGCCAGTTTCCATGACTGTGTGCACTTCCCGTTGGGTCCAACTTTGAACATAAGTGCCCACTGCAGTAAGCCTGTGCACGTCTTTCGTATGAGAGGGCATAGAAGAGACAGAAGTCTTGTCTGATTAGGGTCAGGGAGCCTCACTAGGACTTAAATGTAGTTCATCAGGATTTGGATTCTGATTGGATGGGGCATTAGGGAGTCTTGGCATAAACAAGTATTTTTTGCATGTGGCTCTGACCAGGTAGGTAGAGTATGGTAGAAGAAAAAAACACAAAACTGTTGATTCTAGTTCTTCACTTACTCCTTTTCATACCCTCCCTGGCCCTTGAGTAGCTCCGTTGGGCTCACTCTGTTGCTGTTGTAGCATTGCCATGAAAGGTTCTCTGCCATCAGGGGCCCAGGATGACATACTGGGAGTAGAGGAGTCCATCTCACAGGGAGAACCCAGCAGAGATGGACCATCAGCCTGAACGAAGCAGGGCCACTCAGGTCCACATTGCCCATCTGTGACCACGATGACTCATGCCTTGGGCAAGAGCTTGCAAACTCGTGTTTTGCACGGGGCTGCAGTCTGGAAGCGCCACCGCTGTGGGAGTCGCTAGCTCACACGGCCACGATTCCTACATTCGCGCCCCCCCCCCCACCATGTCAGGTAGGGGAGGGGAGGAGGCTACTTCACTGCACTGAGGAATACAGACGTGGAAAAGCGCACCACGAGGGTGGAGGGCTGGATCCACGGCCGGCCACGTGCTTTAGGCCCGAAGAAGGGGCCGGCCGGCCGGTGGTGGTGGTGGTGGTGGTGGTGGTGGGGCCTGGCCCATGTCCCCACACCACGAGCCAATGAAGAGCCACGGGGCACACAGGATGCACGCACACACCCGGGGAACCTCACGCAGGGCCCTCCCGGCGTTTCCGTGTTTAATCATCAACGGGGTGCGGGGTGGGGTGGGGGGGGGTGGGGGGGGGGCGTGCGGGGAGACGGCTCTGGGGGCGGACTTTGCGGGGCGGGGGTGGGCTGGGGTGGGGTGGGGGGGGTGCGGGGCCGCGCGGGTGTCCTCGGCCGACTCCGTGGGCGAGGCCCGGGGGGCCGTCAGCCCTTGTGCGTGGAGGCCTGGCCCTCGCCTTCCTGCTCCTCCACGCCGGCCTGGCTCATGAGGTCGGCGATGTTCCTCTCCAAGTCGTCGACGCGGCTGCTCATGTCGTTGATCTTCCCGGTGATCTGCTCCGACAGGATCTGGAACTTGTCCTGCATGTGTTGCAGCAGCGTCTGCACCGCCGAGATGAAGTCCTGCACGTTCTTGGGGTTGGTGGTGGTCATCTCCCCGCACCCCGCCCCCCGGGGCCCCACCACCAGCTCGGCGGCGGTGCCGGCGAAGGTCTGGAACCGTCAGCGGCACTTCGGTTGTCTGCGCATGCGCCCGCCCCCGGCCCCGCCCCCGCCCCGGCCCCGCCCCCGGCCCCACTTCTCGCGATGGTACAGGCGTTGCTCGGTCTGGTGAAATAGCCTGAGTCGGAACTGCTGAAGGCTGAGTCGTTATAGCGCTGGGGAAGAGCGCCCGACTGTGAGCCACACGGTCCCCGGTTCAATTCCATGGTGCCTCGCCCGTGCGTCGCGTGCCCCAAGCCGTGGCTACGTCTTTTCTGTAGCCAGGGTTGCGTTTACTAGTCGCTCTCTTCACTGCCCTGCCTCAGACTTGGGGTCGTTTTTATTGCAAATGACCTTTTCCCCATGTCAGGAGCTCTGGATAACTTGGTTCTATAACGTTGACATGATGGGGGGAAGGGGGGCGTGCTCAGCCAGAGCTCACCCAGGCTGACAGGACCTCACCTCAGGATTGCACAAGGGCAGACCATCCCTAGCAAAACTCAGGGCGGGTCCGGGAACTTCTGGTTGTTGGTGGATACCACCCACCCCACCCCCCCCCACTTCCCATCAACTGGGCCTCACTTGCAAACGCTTACGGTGCTCTGTGATGACGATGGGCATTCTGCTGTCAACAGCAGTGACTGAGGCCAAGGTCAGAAAGGGATGGGAAGGTGAGCTGGGCACCTGGGAGGGAGCTCGCCCCAGCCCCGGGGAGGGGGGGGGCACAGAACTGCCAGCCTGCAAGCAAGGACTCAACCCCCCCACCAAGGAACCGAGTCTGTGTGTCGAGCTCACCCGCCTAAGAGGCACACTCGTGGTTTTAGGCTGGATGAGAGTAGGGGGGGAAAAAGAAACATCTGTGGTGAAGGTAAGGACCCAAGTAGGAAGAAGGCAGGTCCTCCTCCATGAGTTTGCAACCTGAGCAATCAGAGCGGGGATGGAGGTCTGCTTGTCTCCCAGGCCCACCTCCTGTGGGCACTGAGAATGCCATACACCAGGCACCCACCTACATCAGCACAGGGAAGTGCCAAGGGCCGCGCCCTCCCACGGGCTGGGGGAGTCTAGGTTGCCCTCAGGAGTGGACAAGGTTACTAGTTCCCTGTGCACGCGCGTGCGCGCACACACACACACAACACACTTGTAGCTCCAGTCAGCCCTGCACCGACCACCTATCAAGTGATTCCCCACTGCAAAGAAATGCATGAGCTTCCTGGACACGGAAGCCATTGAGCATCAGTGTGGATTCTGGTTATGATTTGATGGATAGTCAGCAGTAGTTTATTTTGGTATGGTTTTAACCATTGTCATGCATTCATCTTCACCTCTGTAACATGGGAAGGCACGGAGGAAACCAACAATCTTTAACTGACTTTGACTCCCATTTGTGAGAGACACCGGTACCCCCAGGCCGCTCCCCAGAGGGTTGGCTTCAGGCATTCTCAAGTGGGAGGGTAGAGCTTTAACGCGCGCTCAGTCCTGCTCCCCCACTCACTTTCTCACTGTGGTGCTGTGGTCAACGCCTTGAATCTTGGTGAGACTGAAGGCTTTCCTGGATGCAGAGCTCCCTGATTGACACCCATGCCTCACTGGGACCTAGGAGGTGGCAGTCAGGGTACAGAGTGGGTCAGACCTGGGCTGGCAGGAAGCGTACGATGGGAGGATACCCGCAGGTACACATCTCAGAATGGTGACAGCCAGGGGTGTGGCCATGAAGGTTTAGTGTACTTATTAGACATCCATAAGCAGCTGGGGGTATAGCTCAGGGGTAGAGCATTTGACTGCAGATCAAGAGGTCCCTGGTTCAAATCCAGGTGCCCCCTTCCCCTTTTCCCACCCCAAGGGATATGATGTTTCTTTTCTACCGTGTGTGTGTGTGTGTGTGTGTGTGTGTGTGTGTGTGTGTTGTTTGTTGGTATTGGGGTTTGACATCAGCACCTCATGCTTTTGCTTAGCCTTTTCCACTCAGGGCTAGTGCTGTACCATATGAGTCACACCTCCACTTCCACCTTTTTTCTTGCTGGTTAATTGGGGTTAAGAGAGTCATGAGGGCTGGGAATAGGACTTAGTGGTAGAGTGCTTTCCTAGCACGCATGAAGCCCTGAGTTCAATTCCTCAGTACCACATAAACAAAAAAAAAGCCAGAGTGGTGCTGTGGCTCAAGTAGTAGAGTGCCAGCCTTGTGCAAAAGAAGCCCAGGGACAGTGCCTAGACCATGAGTTCAAGCCCCAGGGCTGGCAAAAAAAAAAAAGCGCCATGAATTTGTCTGCTCCAGAGGCTGATTTCAAACCTCGACCCTCAGATCTCAGCCTCCTGGCAGGCTACAATTACAGACATGGACTACCCACATCAGGCTCCTTTCCAAATGTTTCACCACCTCAATTCAGCCTTCATGGTAGATGGAAGAGCGATGTGTCAGGTACTAACAGAAAGCTACTCTCTTGGGGCTCACAGGCTGCTGTCAGGTAGAGATGCTGTAGGATGCCCCTGCTTCTGTATCCCAACGTTTAGCCTGATGGATAGAGTGCTTCTGAAGCGATTCCAGGAGCTAGAGTCTCAGGGACTCAGGAATTTATAAGGCCACTTGATGGGGTCTGAAGACAGTGATGACCTCGTTACTAGTGAACAGCGAGATACTTTGCTCCCTGTTATGAAGTAGAAAACCATTTAAGTTGGTGCCTAATACCCGGAATAAAAGCCTATTCACCAGTTGTTCTTACACTTGGGCTGCTGGGACCAGCCAATGATCCCCAGGGAAACGAGGACTACATCCTCTTCAGATGCCTTCCTGCTGTCAGCCCCTAGAGGCTCCTATCAGAGCAAAGCCTAGGCTGTGAGAAGAAGCAAGGACAGGCAGTGGGAAATGGAAGAGACCAGCTTAAGGCAACGTCTCTTAGGATGGTTAATTTGATGGATGTGGTGCACAGATATTTGGTCAAACACACCTGTGTTGGCTGTGAAGGCAGTTCTTGGATGTGACCACCTTCCAATCAGGAGACCGAGTAAAGCCTGTCCCCTGCCCCAACGTGAGGGGGCCTCCTGATTTGGCTGAAGTCTCAGAAGACAAGACCGGTGTTCCGAGGAAGAGGAACTCTATCCCCAGAGTGGCCTCAGACCAGAGCTGCCACATCCCAGGTCTCTAGCTTGTGGGGCTGCCCAACAAGAATCAGACTTGTGTATACACAACTGTGTGAGACCTTCTTAAAATTTCCCTACACACACACACACACACACATTCACACACAAACCATATCAACTGTTCTCTCTAGACAACATTGCAAGACGTTCAATGTTTTTCTTAACAAGAGACAAAGCCCCATCTCCAACAGAAATAAGACGATGAGAAATGTGTCCTGGGGCCCCATGATTACAATTCAGCCTTGAGGAAGGTGGGTTTGTCTGGAGCAGCAGGTGTCAGGAAGGATTTCTGTTAGCACCTTTAACCTACCTCTCCTCCATCCACCTGGAAGGATAAATCGAGGTGATGAGAAAAGTGGAAGGGGAATATTTTATTACAGAGAAAAGGCAGGGGGCACCTGGATTTGAACCAGGGACCTCTTGATCTGCAGTCAAATGCTCTACCCCTGAGCTATACCCCCACCTGCTTATGCATGTCTAATACACACTCTAGATCTGCATGGCCATACCCTGGCTGTCACCTTGCCATCCTGTCATACTTCCTACTGCTCTGCCATCTTGTGCTTGTTCTTTCTTTTTAATTAATTTACTTTATTGTTATTATAGAGGTGATGTACAGAGGGATGACAATGACAGGAGTCAGGTAATGAGTACATTTCCTTTTGAACAGTGTTTTCTGTTCCCTCATTCCCCAGTCCCTCCCTTCCATCTCCACCCACCAGTTTTATAGTTCACGACTTGCACAAGTGTGATCGTGGCTTTATAGAGTGAATTTGGAAATTGCTCCCTCTGTTTCTATTTCACAGAAAGGCTTGAGGAGTATTCGTGTTAGTTTGTGTTTAAAAGTCTTAAAGAATTCAGCAGTAAATCCAGGCCTTGTTGGAAGACTTCTGGTGACTTAATCTTGTTGCATATTCTTGACTGGTTTAACTTGTTTTCATCTTCCTGGTTCAGCTTAGGCAGTTTGCATGTCTCTAGAAATGTGTCCATCTCTGCTAGGTTTTCCTTCTCTTCTGAGTATAGGTTTTGAAAGTAGTCCTTTATAATCATTTGGATTTCTTGGATGTTTGTTGTAAGGTTTCCTGTGACACCTCTGATTTTATTGATTTGAATCTCATCACTTCTTTTGTCAACCTCACTAGGTTTCTGTCAATTTTGTAGATTTTTTTTTTCAAAACCCAGAGCACTTTCTGTTTTCTTGATGTGTGCGCTGAGAGGGATGAAGTTTCCCTCGGCACTGCCTTGCTGTATCCCAGAGGTTCTGTGTGATGTGTCTTCGTTTTCATTGAATTGTTAAGAACTTACCAATTTCTTCCTTAACTTCTTCTGTGACTCAAGTGTTATTCATAAGAGTGTCACTCAGTCATGAGTTTGAGTGTTTTCTGCAACTGGCTTTGTTGTTGAGAACAGGTTTCATTCCACTGTGGTCAGAAAGAACACAAGGAGTTATCTCAGTCCTTTTGTATTTGCTTAGGTTCTGTGTGTGTGTGTGTGTGTGTGTGTGTGTGTGTGTGTGTGTGTGTGTGTGTAATCAGTTTTGGAGAATGTTCCATGGGCTACTGAGAAGAATGTGAATTGGGTCATTGTTGGGTGGAATACTTTGTAGATATGTTAAATCCATTTGAGTTCTGGTGTCATTTAATCCAGAGTTTCTTTGCTTTTCTTTTGTTTGGTTGACCTGTCCTTTGGTGAGAGTGGAGTATTAAAATCTCCCACTATTGTTTTTGTGTTGGGGCCTATCATGTTCTGTAAGTGCAAAAGTGTTTGCTTAATGTGTTTAGGTGCTCCATTGTTTGGTGCATAAGTATTGAACACTGTGATTTACTCTTCATGGATCATCCCCTTTATTAATATATATTAACCTTCATTTTCTCTTCATTCTGATTTTAATGAAAAATCTATTTTATTAGATACCAGTCCTGCCTTCTTGCAGGATGCATTTGCATGAAAGGTCTTTTTCTACCCCTCCACTTGTTTTTATCTTTGACTGTGAGATAGGTCTCTTGGAGACAACAAGTGGATGGATCTTGTTTATTGATCCATTCTGCTGCTCTACTTCTACTTCTTTTGGTTGGGGAATTGAGTCGTTAATGTTTAAGGTTACTATAGAGAGATGTGCCATGTTTCCTGCCATTTTCACTATGGTGTATCTAAAAGCATTTCTCCTCAGATCCTGTCTACTGGGAGTACTGTATGCTTCCATCAGGTGGGTGAGATTTTCTCTCTTAATGTTGGGGAAGTTTCCTGTTATTATATTATTTTATTGAATAGGTTTTCAATGCATTTAGTTTTTATTTCTTCCCCCTCATTGAGCCTGACGATGTGTAAATTTGGCCTTTTGGCTGAGTTGGCCAGTACTTAGAATTTCTGTTGAAATGTTCGGAGTGTTTTTTTCCATGCCTTTTAAATTTTTTTTTTTTTTTTGGCCAGTCCTGGGGTTTGGACTCAGGGCCTGAGCACTGTCCCTGGCTTCTTTTTGCTCAAGGCTAGCACTCTGCCACTTGAGCCGCAGCGCCACTTCTGGCCATTTTCTGTATATGTGGTGCTGAGGAATCGAACCCAGGGCCTCATGTATACGAGGCAGGCACTCTTGCCACTAGGCCATATCCCCAGCCCCCCTTTTTAAAAATTTTAATCCCTCTGTTTTATCCTCAATTCCCGATACTCTGCGTTTTTCATTTCACTTATTCTGTCACCTAGGCACCCAACTGTGGTTTGCAATAGGGGAATTAAACTTTTTATGCCTCTTTACTGAGGTCAGTTCTCATGGTGTTAATATAATCTTTTAATGGGGTGTATAGTGTTTACATTTTTCTTTCCCTATCCTTTTTGCGTGACCTGCATGTTCTTTGGGTTTCCTCATTGCACCTCCATTTGTCTTTGGCTATCCCTTTTATTTCATCAGTCAGTTCCCTCATCGTTTCTTTGATGGTCCTTTGGTCCTCCATCTGTCCTGCTTCCCTCTCACTAGGGTTCCTTCCCTGGACTGTTGTTGGCTTTTGGATTTGGTGTGTTGTCTTGATTGTTCATGAGTTTTGCCATGTATCGTGGTGACTCACACATTTGGGTTCAGGTGTCGTTGAGGTCGTCAGGCTGTGGTGAAGTGTTGTGTGATGCCCTGGGCAGATCTCTGTCGTATTTGCGTTTGGCAATTGTCAGCTCTGGGCGCAGATAGTGTAATGTGTCCTGGTCGGTTGTGGGAGTTCTGTGGTGTGTGGGGGGCGGGGGCGTCTGGTGTTCTGGCCTAGGTTTAGGCCTGCTGGTGCAGCACACAGCAGCTGAATGTCCTGGCCCCATTTTTGTGTCTGGGGAAAGTGGCCTTCCGCAGGCATAGTGGGAGTCTTGTTCTGGTCTATTTCCAGAGGGGCTGGGCATAGCGTCCCAGCATCCAGATCTCATTTGAGCCCTGGGGGTGGGTTCATATTCCTATGATGCTCTAATGGGAGGTTGTCCCCAACTGAGTCCTGAATGGGGAGAGGTGTCAGCAGGAGATTGTTTCTGGTGGTTAATTGGAGATAAAGATCTCATGAACTTTACTGCCTGGGCTGGCTTTGAACTGTGATCCTCAGATCTCAGCCTCTGGAGCAGCTAGGATTTACAAGTGTGAGCTACTCAGCACCTGGCTCTATTGAATCTGTGTAGTTACTCTCTTTTCATAGCATAGTAATATTTCTCTCAAAACTTTCTCTGTTTAAACAACTGGGTAGTTTCTGTCTCCTCTTTGTCTACAAATGACATGAAGCAAAACACAGGGCAAAAGTTGTAGAGAAGTAGTGCTTCAGCCATGGGGACCCATCTGAAGTGTCACCAAGCATAGTTAAGGGCACAGAGATGACATAATGGGAAAATTATCATTTTTCCAGAGGAGGAACAATTGAAGGTATGTCTGTTATGGAGGACATTAAATCAAGAAAGGAGGGGTGCAAAACAGGGGGCACCTGGATTTGAACCAGGGACCTCTTGATCTGCAGTCAAATGCTCTACCCCTGAGCTATACCCCCTGATCTGAGGAAAGGGTATAATTGTTCTCCTTTGTACGAGTCAAGGACATCAGAGCGAGGCAGTCTTTCTGGTTTGGATGTCCTGGTCGGCTCTATGGTTGTGAACTCTGGATCCTCAGCTCCTTAACAAACTTCTTTCTCTTCTTTCACCCTCATATCTGTATGTACCTTTGTGGCTTTGTTGACTCGTGCAACTGAGATCTTCAAATCATCTAGATAATTTCCAACAACAACAATTATTGAGTATCTACAATGTTGTAAGCTACAGTATTTACATCTACAATCACTACACTTAATTGGGGATATAAGTATTACTATGTCACAGTACCTTCTCCTGCATGGAAGAAAGTTCAGAGCCTATGTCTGGAAGGTTGTTTAATTATAGAATAATATTTATTATAATATGTCAGGCAAAAAAGGAAACACAATGTTATCTGAGTGGAAGTATAGATGACTTCAGCTTTTTAAAATGCTGTTGTTTATCTCCAACAGTTCCACATCAAACTTATTTCTTCTGTTAAAGATGTTACTTGGGAAAAAATGACATGGTAGAGAGCTCATTTTTAGGATTTTATTTTTCAGAAACACTCATGCAAGTGTGCACAGACATGGATCTGTGGAGATTCATTGCATGGCTTTTGAATTTGTAGAAGATTCACAGCCATCTAAATACAGATTAAAGGTAGCCATCAAAATAGTGATTGAAACATGATGGTAGATTGACAAGATGGAATACAATGCAGGCATAGAAGATGAAACATGTCCAGACTGCTAACACAGACAGATGCTGCAATAGGTGTCTTCAGTAAGAAATACTTTTTGTCTTTAGAGTTTCGCTGACTGGTTCTTATTTATTTAGGCTTATCAAACGCCACCTGGCCTAAACATTAAAGTCTTGACACTCTCAGGAAGGACAACAGAGTAAGGGGAGGGAAATATGGTTGTTTCCCTGGTTCTGAAATGGTCCATGAAAGTCAAAGAGTATGAAATATACACGAAGACCTGAGTGAGGATGAGGAGTACTGGGATAAGTTCTGAGTAGTCACAAAACTGGAATATTGACAAGTTTTAAAGAACAAAAAGTGCTAAGTAAAATGGTGTCTTTTGTTAGCAAAAAGTGCCCATTTTTATGAAGGAACCTGTAAAGCACACCACAGAGCAAGATTTGTGGTTTCAGGCACTTGTGTTATCCACTGATAAGAGAGATTGGAGGGCACAGGTTACTTACAATTCAAGAGTAAAATAAAGCCCTACTTGCTTCACACAAAAGCCAAAGTAAGCCTTGTTTGACCAGCCTCCATCTTAAATGGTTATTTCTCTGCCATTCAGTGTAGAAATTACTACTTTGTTCCTTCAAAATAGTTTTACTATAAGAATATATTTGTAATTCATCTAAGAAATCAACTTCTGTTGATTATATAAATCTGACGAGTCATGAAACGTCCTTCAGTTAGTTATGAAAAGAAGTAGTGAAAGGTGACTAATGTGAAATATAATAAAAACCATGAACTGTACCTCTATATTATAAGCTACATATGTGAGCCCGCAACAACTTCTGAGATCGTCTACCAAAGAAAGTAATTCATTTTACAAAAAACATGGAAAGCCACTACAGTCTTTAGATTTGAGATGGGTGATAAAACATACTGATCCCTTCTATAGAGTTTTTCTTTACAGCTTGAATAAGACATAATGTATCCTTGAACTGGTCCACAAGGCTAAGCACACCAAGAATTTAACATGTTGATGCTTCACTCTCTGCAAACTCTCTAAGACTGAGGAGGGCCCTCTCATGGCCATAGATGCTGATGGCTATGGAAAGAAGACTAATTTTACTCCACCCAAGAGAGAACGTGTGGAGAAAGGGGGGAAAGTATGGAAACTAAGAAGTACTGAAAAAGCAGTTGTCCGTGGAAGATGCTGTTCAATCCAGTTGTCAGTGTTGTGCAGATAAGGACTTTGTACACATAAGGCATTATGCATGGTGAGGATGCACAGGACACAAGGAGATGCCATTGACAGAAGGGCCAGGACACACATGATAGACATAGTTGGAACGAGGAAGCTTCAGGCAGGAAAGACTTCCCAGAACTCCTGCCCAACTGGTTCTTACCTCAGCTACAGTCTAGAAGCCACCAGGGAGCTCTTTACTGTACATGTCCTGATTTAATTGGTCTGGGGTGGAGCCTGAGAATGATACTTTTTATAGACTCTTAAAATGATTCTAATTTATATTTAGGGTCAAGAACCAACATAGAAAAGCCTCCCAATTTACTGGCTCCAGAAAAAAAAATTTCCCTCTGATATTTACTGAAGTGAAAGAAAGCTGTTATATACACATCTCCTTAATTAAAAATAGGGGGCACCTGGATTTGAACCAGGGGCCTCTTGATCTGCAGTCAAATGCTCTACCCCTGAGCTATACCCCCAGTTACATGCAAACTTTCATTAGCACTTCTTCAACTATGACACCATACCCAGACTGCCAACACGTTTATTACCAGTATCACCTTTACATGTTCAAGAAACTCACAAGCTTTTCTCACTGAAGTCTGTCCTCATGCATTTCCCCTCTCCTAACTTAACTAACCCTCCAGCATCTTCTCTTGAGTTGTGGTGAGGGACCACCTGTGACCTGAAAAGGACAGCTGATTCTGATATTCACCCTAAATCCAAACGCAGGGATTTGATCCTAAATCAAGGACCTCATCACCCAAGGAGAGTCCCATGCTCTAAGGACTCAAGAGAAAGAAAATTATTTCACTGCATGACTCATCCACTCAAGAAAAATCTAGATTTTTGGAAGACAGGTCCTATAATCCATGTCAAGCACATAGTGACAGATAAAACATTGTCCCCAGCCTTCAAAAAGGTTTAATCCAAACAAACCTATATGTAAAGACGTTTCTGCAGAAGTGTCAGGAAGCTAAGCAGAGGCCTGTGGGCTTCCCATGTAGTTGACAAAATCTTCCCCAGGAAGAGTCCAGATTCCTCAAGCCTATGAACTCACAGGTTTCCCACAGTGACTGGCAAAGACTTTACCTTAAGCAAAGTTTGTACCTTAGTGTAACTAAGGCCTGAGGAGAACACAGAACACAGGAGGACATAGTACAGGGCATTCTGGAACAACATTGGAGCATAAGGGACAATATGAGTGGCAAGGGCCTTTATTTGAACAATAATAATAATAATAATATAACAATTATCTTGGGCATTTTTCCTCTCTGGCATCTAAAAAAGATTCTAGAAAGGGGGCACCTGGATTTGAACCAGGGACCTCTTGATCTGCAGTCAAATGCTCTACCCCTGAGCTATACCCCCATCTACTTAAGTATGTCTAATAAGCACACTAAGACTACATGATCACATCCTAGTTGCCAACCTGAGATTATCATTGGCAGGTTCTCTGTCATCATGTGCTGTCTCCTACTAGGCCCAGCCCTGGACTACTCTGCACTTCTGACTGTCACCTCTATGATATCCAGAACATTCCTTCCTAGTTCCTGGCATGGCAGAAGCATTAAATCATGGGGCCTGCTGTTAGCATGTCTTTGAGATTCACCTAGATGAGTGACCCAGAGAGTTGGCTCCACAACAAAGTTTTGGAGGTGAGGAGTGAAATAGAGCCCAAAGGAAAAGTTGGAGGATCCCAATTCAGAATCCCTTCAGCAGGCTCTCTGGGAAGAAACCTAGGATGAAGGTTGTCTCTGATGAGCTCTGTGGACATTCAGATCCCCAGAGAGTTTAGAGCTAATGATATAAACTTTTCCTCTCCATGGTATACATCATATCATTATTTATAGAGGAATATAACAATTGACTGAGCACAAAGAGTTCAAAATGACTGAATTGTTGGGATCTGAACGATCCCTTTCTCCCCAAACTCCAGGGGAGAATGCCTGAACCCCAAAATCTATGAAAGAGCACTCGGCCTTGCCTTCCACCGGCAGAAGGCCAAAGGCGTACTCTCATGGACTTGCGCTAAGTTGAGGAAAGGTTGCTGAAGCCTCCCCTCCCCCAAGTCCCCTCACATGTTACCAGGAGCGGGGGTGGAAAAGAAGGCATCAGGGACACGCTGCTATGGTGGGATTCGTCTCAAAAACTTTAATAGGGAAAGGTACTTGTATAGAGGTAATGGCGGGAAAGAAAGGGGGCTGGCCAAAGGGCCAGTCATAGGCTAAGGACCATGTCCATCAAGTGATATCACGAAACTTCCTTTGTGGGCGGGACAACCCCATCATGGTGGCATGCACGTGTTCACCTCCCAGGGGCGGAGACTTTCTTTTCCGGTTGAGGCCAGAAGGTGGGAAGGACTCCCTCCCATTGTCCCAAGGCTGGTGGAAGGGCAGCCTTCCACCAAGGCCATAACAATCCCCAACACCTGAATGAAATAAAGATGGTGCACAACATCAAAGAGAAAGTCAATGAAGATAAATCTTGAAAACATCCAATTGAAATACTGAAAATGGAGATCTTAATAGCCCAAATAAATTCTCAATTGATAGCACAGTTAATAAGACAAGTTGGAAGTATAGTATAGAAATGGAAAATAAAGCATAAGAATCATATCAATTAGTCAAAGACATTGAAAAAAAGCTAAGAAAATGTGAAGGGAATATGAAAATCCTCTGGGTAACCATCAAAAGACCAAACTTACGAATCATAGGCATAGAAAGAGAAGAGATGCAAGAAGAAAATCTAGTCAATGAATAATAGCAGATCTGTGCCATAACAGGGCAGAGGGTTTACTGAACACGGAACAGGAAAGATCAGAGAAGAAAGATTCTTAAACAAATACAAAACAAAGAAAGCTCATTGAAAGCTGCAAAGGAAAATCAACAAGACACATATAAAAGCAACCTCATTATCATAGAAGCCAATTTCTCATCTCTAATTGTAAACACAAGGAGGGAATAGAAGGACATAATACAAACCCAGAAAAAATACTTATTGTTTACTCACTTTACTGTATCCATTGAATTGTCATTCATAAATAAGGAGAAAAAACACTTTCATGATAAGTAAAAGATAAAAGAATACATGAACACTACACCAGCAGAAAAGAAGATACTTAAGGAATTCTACACACAAAAAAGAAGGTAACACACAGAGAAAAAATACAGGAAAGAGTACTACTAGATGAATAGACTAACAAAAGAGAAGTAGGAAGGAAGCATTATCAAAATAATGAAATGACAGGAAATCCAATGTATTTGTTTTGTTTTGTTTTTGTACTTGTCCTGGGGCTTGAGCTCAGGTCCTGGGCTCTGTTCCTTAGTTTCTTTTGTTTAAAGCTAACTTCTGTTTGTTGTTGTTTTTTAAAGTTGTTTTTATTGGAGATAAGAGTCAAATGAATTTTCCTGCTCAGGTTGGCTTTGAACCGCAATCCTCAGATACCATATCCCCTAGTAGCTGGGATTACAGATATGAGCCACTGGCACCTGGATCCAACATAATTTTAATGTGAGTACTCGCCTGGTCTCAACTGTAGAATAAATAAAAAATGGCAAGTTAGATTAAAACATAAGACCCAACCATTATTGCCTAGAAGAAACACATCTGAGAAAAACAAACATTGGCTTAATTTAAGTAGAAGTAGTTATATATGGTAAAACATACTTTAAACTGAAACTAGTAAGAAGAGACAATGAAAGTAACTTCAAATGAATAAAGGGCATCAAGAAGAAATAACAGTCATTAGCTGATATAACCTAAAAGTTTCTGTGCCCAATGTCTTTAAGCAAATAGTTCTGAACTGACAAGCGTTTACAGACCCTAGCACTATAATAATGCACTGGTAAATGCCCAGGAGATGTAGGCAGCTTCTCTCTTTTTCTTTGGCTGATGGCCTCACTCAAGGACAGCTTAATACAGCTTAATACTTATATAATACCCTCACATTACTTACACAGATTAAAAATAACAACTACAGAATTAAATGGTCCTATAGAACACACTGATTTAATAGACATCTGTAGAATATTTCACCAACACCTGCACAATTCACATTCTTCTTGGAAGCTTATGGATCTTTCTTCAAATTAGATGGCTATTTTCTAAAATAGGACCTAAGACCATACTTTAAAATTGAAATAACTCTTGTACTCTATCAGAAAATGTAATTTGACTAGAACTGAACAGCGCAAAAATTTACAGAATGTATTACAACACACAGAGATAGAACCAAAAGTTGTTGGCCAATGGATCATGGAAGAAATAAAAGTTCCTAAAATCCAGTTAAAATTAAAGCACAGCTTACCAGAATGTTTGCGATACAGTAAAATCGTGGCCCCCAATAAAGTTTATAGATATGCAACCTTATGTCAAAACAAAAATTGTCCAGTGCTTGTGGCTCACACCTGTAATCCTAGCTACTTAAGAGGTTGAGACCTAAGGATTACATTTTTTTTGCCAGTCCTGGGGCTTGAACTCAGGGCCTGGGCACTGTTCCTGAGCTTCTTTTTGCTCAAGGCTAGCACTCTACGACTTGAGACATAGCACCATTTCTGGCTTTTTCTGTTTATGCGGTACTAAGGAATCAAACCCAGGACTTCATGCATGCTAGGCAAGCACTGTACCACTGAGCCACATTCCCAGCCCCCCTAAGAATTGCATTTTAAAGCCAGCCTGGGCAGGAAAGTTTGTTACAGTCCTATCTCCAGTTAACCAAAGAAAAGCTGGAAGTGGAGCTGTGGTCAAATTGTAGAACACTATTCTTACACACAAATTCTCAGGGACAACACCCAGGTCCTGAGTTCAAGCTCCAGAACTGGCACCAAAAAATAAAAGCAAAACAACTGCCAAAACCCCCAGAAAGGTCTCAAGCAAATAGCACAGTGATGCACCGCAAACTTCTAGAAAAACAAGAACAGGCTAAATAAAAATTTTAAAGTGGGAGCTGGGGATGTGGCTTAGCTGTAGAGTGCTCACCTAGCATGTATGAAGCCCTGGGTTCGATTCCTCATTACCACATAAACAGATAAAGCTGGAGTGGTGCTGTGGCTCAAGTGGTAGAGTGCTAGCTTTGAGCAAAAAAGAAGGCAGGGACAGTGCTCAGGCCCTGAGTCCAAGCCCTATGACTGGCAAAAATAAAATTAAAGTGGAAATAAATAATAAAAGTTAGGGCAAAAATTTTTTAAAGTAAATGTAGAAAAAATATACAACACCCCCCCCCCCAATGAAACAAAAATTTGGATCTTTGAGAAAATAAATAACATTGACAAATGCCTAGCCAGTCTAACCAGAGGATGGAAAAATAACAACTTCAAAATTAGAAGGGGGATATAAAATAATATACCACTGAAATCTTCAGTACCATGAGGGAATATTCTAAAAATCTACATTCAAATAAATTGGGAAATTTAAAATAAATGAGGCAAATTTCTAGATTCATTTAACCTACCAAAAGTCAATTAGGAGTACCTAATCACTTAACCAGATTTATAGCAAGCAATGAGACTAAAACAATAACAAAGAGGCTCCCAACAAGGAAAGGGGTAATCTGGACTTGAAACAGGGACTTCTTATTCTGTGGTCAAATGCTTTTTTCCATGGCATACATCCCTGTGGTCTCAGAAGATGCCTAGGAAATCCCTTTTATCTATGTTGTAACGTTCAGTAATACAAAGTAGAATGACAGCTTGGGAACAACTTTATAGATGTGGACACACTTGACTGAAAAAACACCTTCCCTCAGCTTTACAGTCATTGGAAGCTGTCCCTGAGTGGGGCCATCAGCCAAACAAAAAGAGAGAAGCTGCCTACATCCCCTGACCATTTACCATTGCAGGCTGGTTATACCATAAATGGCTAAATCTCTCCTCCCTAGACCACCAGCCACACATATCCTTTAGAGAAAACAGAATAGTGGCCATTCAGAAGTTAACAGAGACCTTCCATAGTTGGCATTTGCAGCAACAGCACTACAGAATCCCTCTTCTCCATGGTGGAGCGAGTGAGCCAGACCCTTGAGTTCGAGTTGTTATTTGCACAGGAGGGGGACCCAGAAATGAGAATCTAAAGGACACCAGACTTAAAGGAAGAAAGCAGAAATGGACATGAAGGCTGTATAAAGCTACCTGCTTTAGTGATGGTAACTGTAATGGATGAAGAAAGAGTAAAATGTGAGCTATAATTCCTATGGGGAAAATAAGATGTGGAAGGGGGCACCTGGATTTGAACCAGGGACCTCTTGATCTGCAGTCAAATGCTCTACCCCTGAGCTATACCCCCTTTCCTACTCAGAGTGTCTCATAAGTACTTCTCACCTTCCCAGTCACATCCAGCATTCCTTCTACATATTGAAAGTTTGTGCTTTTCTCTAGAGTTGGAAGATCATCGCTGATTCCTCCACAACCTCAGCTGAAAAGGGTCCTTCTTTAGCCCCCATGGTCCTCCCAAATTGGACCCTGCTCACATGTCTGCACATGCGCCATTCTCAGTTGTAAGAGCAGCATAGCTAGAAAGCACTGGTCTGTAGTACACTGGTCCCTTTAGGATTTAACTATCTGATTTCTTTATGTTATATATTACAAAACCTCATCTGAAGAGAACCAGCCTCATTTATCTTGAGAAACCTGCAGCCCTTGTATCTAAAGACATGTCTGCGGGCTGTGGATCTGTGTGTTAGACGTTAAGGATGGTGGTTTGGTAAGGTAGTAGGTTTCCTAGGATCCTGAACAAATGCTAGGAAACATACAATAGAATGAGGACTACTACACTGGGAAAGCAGATGTGTGTCGAGCAGATAGATCCATGCTCCCTGGGGCATGACATAGAACGGTGACTGTTTGCATGTGGTCTTTAGAGTAGAGTAAGGGCCTCAGGTGACAGTCAGAATCCAAGGACTGTTTATATAGCCTGTTCCGTGGACCATAATCTCTAATACTATGAGCTGAACTAACATCATTTCCAACAGAGTTAACTCACATACTTTTTATACAAGGAAGGCTGACTAACATACTTCCTTAAAGACTCAGGGTCAGAAAATTAAGCAGTAAATATAAGAAGACCCATGGACTTCTTTCGTACTTGGTAACCACCTATACCTTAGCACTGCTCCTCTGCCCATGATAAGCACCCTGCCTCAGTGGAGGCCTGCTCTTATGAGCTTCCAGGTCTTCTTACACATAGGTCCTGGTGTGACCTGCCTGCTATGAACAGCAATTCAATATCCCACCAAACAAGACCAAAGAAATCAGCATAGTGGTTCACACCTATAATCCCAGCTATTAGGAGGCAGAAGTATGAGGACCGAGATTCAAGGCCAGGCCCATCAACATATTTAGATGCTACTTTTAAAAACTTTGAAAGTAAAAAGACTGAGGACATTGCTGAAGTGGTAGGGGTGCTTGCCTGTCGGGCTCTAAATTTATGCCGCAAAACCAGAAGAAAAAAAACCCACTAGGAAACATTTAGTATTTAGCCCATCTCTCCAAAACAGACAGTTCCAAAGAAGGAGCAACCAGTGCACTGGCCTAGGTAAAAACAGACATGGATGTCCTTGGCATTGTTCGTTTGTTTTTTTTAATGTATGCAAAATCCCACAAGATGGCAGAGTTATTATTTCCTACTTTACAGCTGCAAAAACTGAGATACAACCAAAGGTGGACAAGTTCTCAGAGGAGGCATCGATCTCTTCTAGCCCACCAAGCATCCTGGAGGCTCTGCCACACAGACAAGCTCAGACATCCCACCAGAACTGTGTTTTGTGATGTTTTGTGGTTGCTGTTAGTTGTAAGCACAAAGCAAGCGATGCTAACTCCAAGCATGGCCTGCCTTCAACATGTGAGTCAGATGACTGTAATTTGACCATATTTCTCTGGACATCAGCCTCCTTTAAGTATTCATCTCCAGGTTAGCTCATCTTTGTTAGCGTGATCTCAGTCCCCGCACCCCCCATGTAACTTCCAAAGAAAAATTTAGCATTTCAGAAATGCAGCTCACCACTCAGTGCCATTGTTACTTCGTTGAAAGTATGAGGTGAAGGGTACAAGTAAAATGGGGTGCAGGAAGATGAGGAATGGCTTACCATGAGGAACTTCTGAGATTATAAGGGAGAACCCAGGTTCGATCCAGAGACCACTTGATCCTTAGTCAAATATTCTACCTTTGAGTTATACCCCAACTTATATACAACCTCCCATTAACATCATCCCTTCAATAGTGGTCTCACCTCCAGTCTTTTTTCTACTCATAACCTGTTATTGATGGGCATTTCCCAGAAACTGGCAAGCTTTCCCATCACCTTCTGCCCTGCCTTCTATTCCCCTGCAACTTCAACAAGACTCCCCTGGCCCCCTGTTTCTACTGAGAAACAGGGAAGGTACCAGCCTTTAACCTGGAAATGTTGCCTAGTGTTTCTTCTAAGTCCACACAGTGATGACAAGAGCTGCTAGTTCTGAGCCTTTGATGAAGTTCACATACAGCCCAAAGCAACAGCTCATATTCCAAGGCCCCAACAGAGTGCTCATTATTTCATTTCCTCGTTTATTTGCTCAACTAATACTCAAGACACTTGTTAGTTTTCAGGACCTATCATCTACATCGAGAATACAGAAACAGGTAAGACTTTGTCCTTGTCCCGCAAAGTATCTTCGATTGGAGACAAACCCAATCTCCCAGAGACAAGTCACAAGCAGAGCCTGAGTAGAATTAATTGTACAAGGGGACTTCTCTATGGCAACTAAAAGAGATTAGCAAGGGGGCACCTGGATTTGAACCAGGGACCTCTTGATCTGCAGTCAAATGCTCTACCCCTGAGCTATACCCCCCACTTGCCTATGGGTGTCTAATAGGCACTCTAATCCCAAATGGCCACACACTGGCTATCATTATCCTGAATGGGTACCTGCCAGTGTTGCCATCGCAGGCTTCTCCCACTACACCCAATTCTGAAGCACTCGACACTCTAACAACGATGCCCACTTTGCAGAGAGGCAGCGGCATTGTGTCGTAGAGGCTGGCTATAAGAGCATCGTTCAGACACAGCGACAAGCGTGTGGTTCAGAGTCGGTGATGGAACAAACACTTGGGAGGGGTTTAAAAGGAAATAACCCAAACCCGGAGGTTCTGACGCAATGCCAGCCTATGAAAGAAGCATGACAGCAAGTCAGCTGGGCACATGACAAAGGATCAGCTCAGCCTCTCTGGGACAATGAGGACTAGATAAGAAGGCTGACTTTTTGAGCAGCCAGAGGTAAGGCCTCTGGATGCTCTGAGGTGGGAGGAGGTGTCTCTTCTTTGTCGACTTTTCCCCTAGAAGCCACCACTATGAGGCCATCAAATTACATAGATTTCCCAGGAGTACGTGAAAGCACCGTGACCCCCAGGGGCTCAGCATTCTGAGGCAAAGTCTCAAGCTAGGATGCTAGAAAGGCAGAAGATCAAGTTGATCATGGTGATGACAGTGTTTTCTTCTTAGGACAACAATTTATTTATTTTTTATTAGCTAAGAAATACTTCTGGTAGGTATTCTATCCAAAGTTGAAAACTGCCCAGGCCTGGATGTATCACTTAACTAGGAGAACTTCTGCCTGGTAAGTGGAATAATAGTTTAATAATTTTTAAAAATTGCAAACTTCCATTAGTAGTAATAACACAAGAATGACAACAACAGGCTCAAAAGACTCACTGGTATGTTCTTTGGTAAATTTTTCCCAATACTTATCCAAATGTCATCAAGTTGATGCAAGTTATTTCAAAAAAATAGCCAGCGGGGCGGGTGGGGGGGGGAGACAACTCTTCTCAATTTATTCTGTGAGTTGGTACAACCTTAATATCAAATTCAGAGAGAAACTGGGTGGGTGTTGAAGGCTCATGTCAGTAATCCAAGCCACTCAGGGGGCCAAGATCAGAGGATTACTATTTAAAGCCAGCCAAGTCAGAAAAGTCCTCAAAAGTCTATCTCCAACCAACTGGCAAAAAAAAAAAAGTGGCCTGGAAGCATTGCTGATGTGATACAGCGACAGGCACCAGCAGAAAAGCTTGATGAAAACATGGGGTCCTGAACAAAGCCCCAATACTAACACATACTACAAAAAGCCCACAGAGAAACAAGTCATTGACAAAAAAGAAAATTCAAACAAACAGCTGAGGCAAAAGGATATAACATTTGAAATAAGAATTCAATAAAGATAGCTATTTAAAAAAAATCAACTCAAAATATTGGAAATGAAGAGCTCAATAAAACAACTCAACAGAAATCCCAGTTGAAAGAACCAAACAGGGCCTGGGAACGTGGCTTAGCGGTAGAGCGCTTGCCTAGCATGCATGAAGCCCTGGGTTCGATTCCTCAGCACCACATAAACAGAAAAAGCCAGAAAGGGTGCTGTAGCTCAAGTCATAGAGTGCTAGCCTTGAATAAAAAAGAAGCCAGGGACAGTGCTCAGGCCCTGAGTTCAAACCCCAGGACTGGGGGAAAAGAGCCAACCAACCAGACAAATTGAAAATAGGGTACCAGAGACTAAAGATAAAGAAGAGGAATTAGAACAGTCAAAGTTATTGGGCAAAAAAGCAACACTAAGAAGTGAATCAAGCACACCAGTCCTGGGGTCACCATCAAAAGACAAAAACCTATGAATCATGAGCATACAATAAGAAGAAGAAATAATAGAAACTAGATAACCCATTCAGTAATATAATAGCAGAAAACTTCCTGACCTTGAGAATCGACTGTTATCACAGTGGAGTCATTGACAGAACATCAAGCAAGCATCATCAGAGAACACATCACCACGGACATATAATTACAACACTCAATATACCAAAAAAGAAAAATATTGAAAGCGGCCAAAAATAACAGTAGATTTATCAGAACAAACTCTAAGTACAAGCAGGGCATAGAAGGTCAGAGACAAGCCCTGAAAAATTATAGAGGTCAACTCAGATGAGGGTATCCAAAAAGCTGTCTTCCATAATTGAGGGAGAAATAAAAACTTTCCATATTAAACAAAATATTGATGAATTCCTAATCAGTTATTCGTCTTTGCAAAGGGATCATGAAGGAATCCAGCACGGAGAAAAGGAAGACAAACAAGAAGAAGAAGAAAAGAATCATAGTAGATGAGTATGTTAACAAAGCTTTGCGGGATTATGGAAGATCAGGAAATGGAATAGTACTTTCAGCATGAATAATGAATGTTGATGATTGCCACTCTAATTAAAAGTCAGTGAATGGAAAATTGGATTAAAAAATAAAACTCATAACAATAGAAAATAAAAATTAGAAAATCAACAAGGCCCAACCATTTGCTGCCTTACAAGAATGACATCTCAATGACAAAAGCTAATATAGGCTAAGGTGAAAGAATGGGAAAATATTTTCCAAGAAAATGGACTCCAAAAACACAGGAATACTTACATCTAATGAAACACACTTTATGCTTAATCTAGTAAGACGAGACAAAGAAAGGCACTTCATATTTCTTATAAAGGGAAAAATTGAGCAAAAAGGAATAATAATCATTAGTATATATTTACCAAATATTGGGTACTCAAATACTTCTGGACCTACATGGACTGATAGGCCCTCATATATAATAATGGAAAATTTCCATACCACAAATTTACTGATAGAGAAGCTACTGAGACCAAAAAAAATCAATCAAGAAATCCCAGAACAAATGAAACCATAGAACAAATGGACTTAAAAATATCTACAGACATTTCTCCCCAACAGTTACACAATACAAACTCTTCGCATCATCCCATGGCAATTCCTCAATATAAACCATATTTTAGGACACAAAGCAAGACTTAGGAAATATTTAAAGTTGAAATAACATCCTGTACTCTATCAGAGAACAAAGAAACAAGCAAGAAAGCAATCAAGCAAACAAACCCAACTGTGGACTCTTTCAAGGTAGAAATCCAAGGGAAAAAGCCCAATTGACCAATAGGTTTTTAGTCTCAGCTGTGTCACAAGCTACCATCTTGGTGAGTAAAGTAAGTCACAGGACCAGTCCTAATCAAGGGCAGAGAATCAGGCTTCATCTCTTATTGGAAGATGAATAAAAAGAATAAGAACTGGAACCAACAGGTTTTTCCCCCTGGCCCCAGGGTCTCATCAGAGTTCAAGACCTTGTGAACCACATTAACTCCTGGTGAGGTTTCTCTGGATCCAGAGGTCTACGAACCTAAATGACAAGATTCCTCTTACTTGAGCACCGCCCTCCCCCCCATACAGAGGAAGAGCACAGACATTGTACTTCAAAATATTCTTGTAGCACCTTGTGAAAGACAGATGGAAAGAAAGCTCCTGCTTTCTACATTTTTACCTAAAATACCCTTAACTACCTCTGCAGGTTCAAGAATATTTTCTGACTTCCAGATTTTCAGAGTCACATTTTTTCCAACTTTCCATAGTAGAGTCCTTAAAAAGAAAAAAAATGTAGTTGTCTTCTTCTTCTTCTTCTTCTTCTTCTTCTTCTTCTTCTTCTTCTTCTTCTTCTTCTTCTTCTTCTTCTTCTTCTCCTTCTCCTTCTCCTCCTCCTCCTCTTCTTCCTCCTCCTCCTCCTTCTTCTTTTCTTCTTCTCCTCCTTCTCCTTCTTCTCCCCCTCCTCCCCCTCCCCCTCCTCCTTCCCCACTTCCCCCTCCTCCTCCTTCTCCTCTCTTTCATCTTTTACAGTAGGGAGAATCCTGAAACTTCTACCACCTGGAATCAAAATCAAATACTCATAAAGATAATCGAGGTCTTCCTTTGGCAGGCAAATACATACAAGGAAAAATTACCTTCCTAATTCAGAGCATGATATACTACTGACACCTCTTCATCACAGAGCATTTAGTGAGTCAATACTGTAATGCAGCTATATCTTTTCTGACATCTTCAGCTTCCTCAAGTCTCCGTCTCTATGTTGAGCTTGTCTTCTCAGTAGAGTGTCAGCCCTGGTCTCCCAGCCTCCCAGGAACCTGGTGGTTTCCAAATGCAGCTCAGAACTGAGTGACCAGCTCTGGACCACCCCAAGAATCATTTCTCCTTGGCAGGGAGCAATGGTGAAAGTGGGGTATGCGGAGCTGAAAGTGAGAGGAGACCAAACAGAGGATCAACAGGGTCTCTCATGAGGCAACTTTGAGATCTATTGTGTGCACTTTACTAAAGGTGTGGATATTCCAGGTCAAGGTGGCCTGGGGGCTCCTCACAGGTTATAGTGTTAATACAAACAAGAGGGACAACAATATGGACACCTGTCATCCCTTCCTTCATGAGACAGAGACTCACAGGTTGTTTGTAGAAACCCAAACTAATGGCAACCTATGAATTTCATTGCGGGCATTCCTAAGATGAGTGTGGTTAATATAGGTACCAAAATTAAACATAAGCAAGGGGGCACCTGGATTTGAACCAGGGACCTCTTGATCTGCAGTCAAATGCTCTACCCCTGAGCTATACCCCCTGTGGTACTAGTATTGGCCTAGTTAATCCCTTTTATTGATGTAGTAACACTCTGTTCTGGAAAGTTAAATTATAGCTCGGGAACAACTTTGTAGAAGTGGCCAGACTTGACTGAAAAAAAAACACATCATCTCCTCATCTCTCCTCATCTTTACATTTGTTAAGGTCTGTTGACTGAGCTCATTTCCATTGGCTTTGTGCTTCAGTCACAGGTGGCTCGCTCTCTCCTCCCTGGGCTCCCAGTCCGCGCATCTCCCCCGGTGAAGACAGAAGGGCAGTCACTCCCAGAGTCCCACCGTTCCCTGGATTGGCATCGGCAGCAACAGCTCTACACAACCCCTCTTCTTCCGGGTAGAGCGGCTGGGCCAGGCTTTGATCTTTGAGGATGAGGCAGCTGTGCGGTGGGCCCTGGCACGGAAGAAAGCAGTTCACAAGTGGGAATGTCCACCCAACATGGACAGCCAGGTGGTGTGATTTGCCGTTCTGGTCTGACCACCACCCCAGCGCAGCCCACTGCTGTGATGTAAAGAACAGTGAGATGACCGACTTTCCGCTCCTGGGGATTCTGCTATGTATGCCTGCTCTTCTCTGGGAAAAGCCTAGAAGAATTCTGAATCACAGTTCCTGCCTTCTCTTAGTGAATCCAATAGAGGTGAAGGAATTAGATACATACATGAGAAGGGGGGGGGTCTGAAATAAAAAATCGGAAGGACACCAGGCTACAGGAAAGCAGAGAGAGGGATGCAGCAACTATTAAGGCTAAACTGTAGCTTCCATGTTCTAAGGATATAATATAAACGGATGAAAGAATATGAGCAATAGTTCCTGTGATTTAAAAACACTTAAAGAGGGAGCACCTGGATTTGAACCAGGGACCTCTTGATCTGCAGTCAAATGCTCTACCCCTGAGCTATACCCCCTATGTACTAAGCACTGCCTAGTCAACCCCTTTCTTCCGTGTGGTAACACTGAGTGACACAAAGTTAAATTATAGTTCAGGTGCAACTTTGTAGAAGTGGCCAAACATGACTATAAAAACACCTCAGCTCTACATTCCTAAAGCCTGTCTGTAAATGAGACCATCAGACCCACCTCCCTCTCCACTTCCTGTTGCCATTCTGGTTTCCTCACAAGTGGCCCACTCTCCCCTCCCTAGGGTCCTAGCCTGCACGTCTCCTCCAGAGATGACAGAGTGGTTGTCACTCACACTGCCACACGGTTCTAATCCTGGGCATCCGCAGCAACAGCCCTACAGAACCCCTCTTCCCGCCGGCAGAACAGCTGAGCCAGGCTTTGGCCTTTGAGGTTAGAGCCAGTGTGCGGTGGGCTCTGGAACAGTAGAAAGCAGTTCACAGAAGTGAGTGTCCACGCAACCCAGATAATCCCCATGATGTGATTTATCTCCCCAGGTGCACCCAATAGCTATGATAGGGAGGCACAGAGAGATGACTTAGGGTTAACTGGTGCTGTTGGTTCGTTGGAAGGCTGCTGCTGTGTGTGTGTGTGTGTGTGTGTGTGTGTGTGTGTGTGTGTGTGTGTGTCTGATCTATTCTAGGGCCATTCTGGCTCCTGGTCCCTTTCTTCAGTTTGCACTGAAAGCCTGCTGCCCAGCCTGTCTCAGGGACCATCTCCACTCAGTCCCGGACATTGTTCCTGTTCTTCTCTGTCTTACATGGGATGCTCTCTTTTTTGGAACCCGAGTCTTGCATGTCTCTTCATTTACTTCCCCATTTTGGCGGACGACATCTCCCAATTGCTTCCCGTGGAAAGTGAGTGGAGGTAAATCTCCTAAGACCCCACATGCCTAAGAAGGTCTGTAAGTTTACGCGCATACTTGATGGGTAATCTTTTGGGGTGTGATTCCTACTCCTTCTCATTGAGAAAGATGTCGACGCTTGTCTTCTCACGTCTAGCGTGCTGTTGAAGACTCAGGTGCCGTGGTGACTCCTGCTCTGTGCGTGTCACCTTTTCTGTCACTCTTCACGGTTTTTTGAGATCTTGTGCTGGTATTCTATGATCCCATGGTGCAGATCACTTTTAATTCATGGTGTTGATGGCTTGGGCAGTCTTTTGCTGGTGGGGGGCGGGCAGTACAGGGGTTTGTACTCAGGGCCTTGGGCTTGGGAGGCAGGTGTTCTACCACTTGAGCCCCATTCATCCCCCGTGGGAATCTATGTCTTTCATTATGGGTAATTTTATTTCATAAAATCCTTCCGTCATTTCCTCTCTCTTGAACTTTAAGTGAGTTGATTTCACTAGTTTTACATCTTTTATTACCTCTTCTTTTGTTTTTGTTTTTTTTATTTGCTTTATAGGACACTGCCTTCCTTTTATCTTTCAAGTCCTACCTCTATTTTTTGTTCTCTTTTTAAAGAGATGTTCCTTGTTTTATAAGGAGTTTTTCTTGTTTCACGCATAGAATACTCCCCCTTTTCCCTCTCAGTATATTTGTTTCCTTTACTTCTTGTCAGAAGAGTCTCTTTGCATCTGGCATTCTATCTGGCAGCCTGTCTCCGGGGCCTCCTCTTTTCCTGCTTTCCCTATTCTCTATGTTCAGAATCCCCCAGTGTGCCGATAGATATAAACCTGAAGCACGATGAAATGGGAATCAGATAGATCAATTGTCCCAGGGTTAGGATGTGGGCCAGTGAAAGCCAATCTGTGACCGTCATGCAATAGAGACCCAGCAGTCACAGAGCCTTGAACCAAGGACTGCTTGTATACAGACACAGGTCCACCCGCAATGGAGGCTGGGTTTGACAATATTGCTCAGGGCATTGGGTCCTGGTACCTTGTGTCTGCTGTAGACAATAATTCAACATCCCCCAAAAAGATGAACCACAGATCGTGAGTGGTTATGCATCCCATCTTCTTTGGAGGCAAAGGTAGAAGGATTGAGGTCCAACGCCAGCCTTTGGTTTTTTCCAGGGCCCAAAGCGAGAGGACAACAGGGAGGTGGAAGGCCTCACCAGAGCAGCTCCCGAGACCTACTGCTTGTGCACTGCATTAATCCGGTGTAGTGTGCCCGGTAAAGGTGGCTCACATGACTTGAGCAGCTATAGTTGTGTGATGGAGTTAAACCCTGTCCGTAAGAAAGAAACTCGTGTCTTTCCAGGTCATCTAACCCTGACAGGAAGGTTCTAGAAGTCTCAATGAATGGAGACCTCTTTACTTGACATAGGGCTAGGCTAAACTGGATATGGCTAAGTCAGCTACCAAAATTGCCCATCAAAAGGGGGCACCTGGATTTGAACCAGGGACCTCTTGATCTGCAGTCAAATGCTCTACCCCTGAGCTATACCCCCACTCAGAAATAACCTCCCATTAGCACCTTTTCAACAGCGACACTACACCAAAGCTATCATCTTACTTATAACCTACTGTTGCTTCAGTCTGTTCTAGAAACTCTCAAGCTTTCAACATTGCACTCTGCCTTCCTCTCCTCTCCAACTTTACCATAGTCCTGTCTACTGTTTGGTGGGATAAAGGCAACAAACTTGGGCCTGAAAAAAATACATCTGACTCTGGTGAGCAGAGGTCACTGCTACGGAGAGCAAGAAGCACCCTGCCGACCCCCCACCCTCTCCCCACCCTCCGGCAGGAGGAGTTTCCTGAAGAGAGACCCAGGAAGATTCACCAGAAGAAGCCAGAATCCTCAGGGCCAGGGACCTCCTGGCGGGCTGCACCCCCACAGTGAATGAGCCCCTTGGACACTGCCTTGAGTTAATCCTGTGTCTCAGCATGCGTGAATGGCTTCCCAGACAGCGCTCCGCTATCCTCCTCTGGAGATTGGGGGGGGGGGGGGTGCAGAAGCAGAGATGGAAGAGAATCCAGAGCACAAGGGAACAGTGCACCGCACACATGGGACAAGGCAAGGGGGTTAGGGCCTTTATTTGGCTCCTTGTTACTGCTTCAGGACTTTTGCCCTCTGGAATCAAAAAGAGTGTCGTAAGGGGGCACCTGGATTTGAACCAGGGACCTCTTGATCTGCAGTCAAATGCTCTACCCCTGAGCTATACCCCCTCTTGTTTATAGATGTCTAATAGACACTCTAAGCCTGCAGGGCCACACCCTGGCCGGCACCAGGCTGAGATCAGCACCTGCTAGTGCTCTGCCATCATCTGCTTCTTCCTACCGGGCCCAGCTCTGAACCACTCCGCACCCGTGACTGTCACCTCCACGAAGACAAGCACGCGTTTACTAGGTCCTTGTGAGAAGGAGCGGCATCATGGCGCTCCGAGCCAAAGCAGCTTCAGACTCTTTGAGAGGAGTCGGGCTCGAGGACCTGACTGCCCAGCAGACCCTTTGGAGGAGATGGGGGAAAGCAGGGCTGAGCCAAAGCAGAAACTGCGGGCTCCTGGATGAGAATTTCTCGACCTCACTGGTGCACGGGTTGCTCACGCCTGCAATCCCAGCCACTCAGGAGGCTATGGTCAGTGCAGTATGGCTGAAAGCCAGTCAGAGCGGGAAAGTCCAGGGGTCTCGATAGAGGTAGAGCGTCAAGTGAGAATGGAAGGCCCTAATTTGAGGCCCCAGTGCCAGCACCAAAGAAAAGAATTCTTCATAAGGAAAATAATTAAAATACTAAATATACATGTTTTTTTTTTTAAAGGAAAAGAAAAAAAACTCTTCCATTTATTTTTCTGAGAGGGGCCACGGGGACGCTGTATGAACAATTCCGACCCGGAGAGAACCTGAAGCGACTCGTGAAATCGGTGTCTTTCCCTGGTATACATGTGAGACAGAGCAGACAGACAGTGGTTAGGTCGTGCCCAAACAAAACACGCCTGATGAGTGACCAAATCATACGGAGTCTGCATTTATAACAAAGGGCCATACCCAGACGAAATTCTGTGGGACAGAGTGACCTGCGTCTTCGGTCCCCTTGGCCCTTTTCCTCTCTGAATCTCCCTTCGAATAATGGCTCAACACGTCAGCCAAAAGATAGAACCCGGAGAAAGTTCCCAATGTGTAGACAGAGCCTGCCGCTGCTTCTGCCCTCCACGCCGGCTACCTGTTGGTAATGGCTGTCCCGTGTCATTCAAGGACCTTAGAGCTCTCCGGTTCTCACTGTGACATTCTTCTGTCCATTGGGAACTGCTTGAGGGGCTTGAGTTCTACCCTCCTATCTAATGAACATTCTAGCACCTGCGCCGCTGCCTCGAGCATGGGGTATGTGCTGTAGGTCTCCTCAATTCTAGAGCCTTTGTGGGAACTGACTAGCCCTTTCCACACAACCTCTCTCTGCTTGGCTCTGAACAGACAGCCTTGAGTCCTGGGCTCCTTTCCTCCTGACACCTGCCTTCCCAGGCCCGCAGCTCTGACGGAGCAGCTGGGTTTGTCCTCTCTTCAATCCCAACCAGGGCAGAAAACCAGTCCTCTATTCTCTATTGTCTTTGGGGCCCTTTGCTTGCAGTTCACCCGGAATGTTGTCAGCCTCGATAGCTTTCCCCTGAAACTCTAGGCTATGGTGGTTTGGGTTTTGTGGAGCTCACAACGCCTCAAAAGAACAGACCGGAAAAAGAGAGAGCGCTGGAGCATTGGCACACAACCGCCGTTGCAGCCCCTGAAAGACTGCAGCAGGAGGGGCGCCAGTCAAGGCCAGCTTTAGCTACACAACAAGACCCTGTCTCAAGAGCACGTTGGGCCCTCGGGCGCCCGAGGCGTTTGGTCAAGCCAGGCTCCCCAGGGCGTCACGAAGGTGGCATCTGACCAGCAAAGCCTTTCCGTATCTTTCTGTAACTCACACTGTGTGTGTAGTCTCTTGCGGGGACCGGGGCGGGGGGCGCAGAGCTTGCAGTATGGATACATCAAAACGAGGAAAAATAAGAAAACAGACCAAGAGAATTTTCCAGCCAAGAAAAGTGAGCCTGGAGCAAACAGGACTGGAGGAATAGGGAGGAGGGGGGGAGGAGGAGGTGTCCCATGGTGCAACAGGACCGTGGGGAGGGGGAAGGGTCAAGCTGGTCTCCTTACCCTCCCACTGACCATAGGGCGTTCTGGGACTCAAGAGGCAAAAGGAAACTTTCCTCCTGCTACCTTCAGTGAGCAAAAGTCAGTGGACGCAGGAGCACCCGAGCTGAGATCATCCGTCAGAGGCTTTGCTCAGAAGCCCGCGTGCCCTAAAAAGCCAATTTCCTTTCTAAATCGTCACGCAGGGAGTGGAGACATTACCGTGGCCTGCCACTACCCCTCCCAGCCACACGCCGCTCCGTCCGGTCACCTGCCTGCCGTGTCCTCTGCTCTGTGCTCACCGGGCTCATCTTCTCGCTTTCCCTCACCTCTGTGCACCCCGACTTTGTCTGTGACGATCCCAGTCTCACGCCACCCTCACTCATCCTGGGCTGAAAAGGAAAATCACTGTTTGACTGCTTATGGTTGTAGAGAGCTGGGCAATCTGAACTGCGTCTACGGTGAGGATCCCTGGATATGAGCAGTTGATTGTGCCCGTCGCCCACAAAAGCCCCCAAATTCCCCCTAAGTTGTCCTCGAGTTGAATTTCAAGGGGCGGTCTGTATCGCCGATAAGACCAGCCAGTGATTCTGAGGCCACGTCACCTGGGTAACCTTTAATTCTGCGGTCCCTCTGTAATCCAAACTTCATTAGAGCTGCTAATTAAGCACCTCCGAAACCAGTAAGTACCCTGGGTTACGCCAGGTAACGGATTCACAGCTTTTTAATTGAGGAGGTGTTTCAAGGGGGACTGGTAAGCAGGACAAATTGAGGCCATTTAGGTGTGGGAAAAGTCCCAGGCAGGGGTGTCTCATATTTGAACTGGGGACCTCTTGATCTGCACCCGAGTGCTCTACCAGTGAGCTGTAGCTCCACGTCTGCCTGGGCTTCCCCTTTACCTTATTTCACTAGTGTTGTCACACCAAAGGATTCCACGCTGTACTGTGTATGTATTGTTCTTAGCCCGGGGAAACAGGCAGACACCCTTATACTCAGTAGAGAACGCTCTTCCAGTCATGAGCTCACGGTTCCATCCCGGGAGGCCCCTCACTTGTCCGAGAGGCTCCTTTTCACCCTGCAGCCACGATCTGAATTCCTTCAACACACAGAAAGCTCCTCCTTTCCCCTTATTCCATATCCGATGGGCATTGGTGGGGAGAGGGCTCTAGGAATCACGGCTATGCTGTGTGAGCCATTTCCCCCCAAAAATGCTTCTCAACAAATCCTCCCAAATTGCAGTCTCATGTAGCAGGGAGCTCTTATTCACAGGTCAGCTGCGCAGGAACCATCGGCAGGTCTGAGCTGGGCTTCACTGGCTCTCCTTCAAGCTGCGGGCCCATCTGTGCTTGATTTGTCTCTGTTTAAGGTTGGCTCAAGCCAGCTCCACATGCATTCATTACGCAGGAGGAGTCACAGGTGGCAGGGGACACTTCCGTGGCCGTGACAGAAATGCGAAGGGGCAAGTCCAGCGAGGCAAGCAGCCCTGTGTCCTAGGCCGCCCTCTCATTGGGTCAAGCAAGTCACATGACTGAGCCACCACCGGGACAGGCAAGCAGGTTCCACCTCCCATGCGAAGACTTGAAAGGAATCGATAAAGGACGGTGGCCAGCAGTTTCATCGCCCTCCCGTGGTCTTCCCTCCTGTTCAGAGGCACATCCAAAATACTCTCCTGCTAACCCAAAGCCCCCAGGGTCTCGTCCAATCGGAGTCCAAGACGCTGTGGACCAAATTAAAGACCTGGTAAGGTGCCTCTTGATTCAGAGATTTATGAGCTTACAAGACAGGTTTTCCGTCCTCTCCGAAGCCCCAGAACAGAGAAACCAGAGGAACTGACTGATTGTGGGAAACATTTATGCTTCAAGATTGGGCCAAAGGGGAAGAGCACGAGGTCACAGAAACTGACCACAGAAGAGAAAGTGTTCATGGTGGCCCTTTCCTTTCGTCACAACCTAGCCCACTTCTAGATCCCAATCATTTCCAGGCTTTTCGCAACCACATGACATGAAACTCAGCCACCCAGCACAGAAGCACCCCAGGATTCCAGAATGTTCATGGATTCAGCCCTGGCTCAGCTCTACGGGAAGGACTCCTAGGCCGTGTTCTGCACAGCCCGGGGCTCCTTCCTCTGAGGCCCTTCCTCTCCCATCCTCCTCCCCGGGATCTCTGAAGACGTCACTGGAAACTCTGTGCCTCTGGGTGGCTGGGAAGTTTCCTGACCTCCACCTCCCTCAGGTCTTGGCTTCCAGGTCATGCTCGTCCCGCTTGGTCCAGCCTGAGCCTGACTCCACACGTACTGCCGGTTAGGCATCTGGAAAGGCAGGGATGCAGCTCATCACTCAACCCTGCTAGGTAGGGACCACACCAAGTACCGTTTCTCTTTCACCAGCGAAGGTGAAACAAAAGGCGGGGTCTGCAGGGGTAAACCAAGAGATGGGTGTGCGGGAAGCCATGAGCCCTACCGTGTGCTGCGGTACCTCCGAGGAGGGGGGCCGGGCGAGGAGGCCTTCGGGCGTGAGGATGATTATAGCAGAGTGGAGGAGGTAAGGGGTAGCAATGGAAGGACACCAATGTGGCCCAGGTCAGGCATCCCTGGGAGGAAAGCTGTAGGACTCTCCCTGGAAGCCACCAGTAATGGAGACCTAATTTCCTTCAGGGCCTACACTAGAGGCAACAAGTGTGCAAAAGAGAAGGCTCACTGCGTTGCCCAGGCTGGAGTGCCGTGGCTATTCACGCTTCTGAGCAACAAGAGTTTTGACCTGCTCCTGTTTGAGCTGGGCCAGTTCTCTGCTCCTCAAGCAACCTGGTGGTCCCCGGCTCCCAGTCGGCCGCCATACTGATGTTGAGCTTAGAGAGTACTGTATACAGATTAGCACAGTGCAGTGCAGTCTTGGGCTCCGTGATCCTCTTCAGCAGCCCCACCCTAGGTGAGTGTAAGTTTCTTAGCTGCAAAAATGTCATGTAAATAAGGGGGCACCTGGATTTGAACCAGGGACCTCTTGATCTGCAGTCAAATGCTCTACCCCTGAGCTATACCCCCAATGGTAACTAAGTTACCTAGTTAATCCTTTTTATTGATGAGGCAACATCAGCCCTATAAAGTTAAATTACAGCTCGGAATCAACTCTACTGAAGCCACCAGACTTGACAGGCAAGTCCTTCCCTCAGTTTGTCATCCTTTCAGGCTTGTGACCGTGAGCCAACGACAAGGGGAGACGCTGCTGTACCTCTCCTCACCATTTCCCGTTGCGGTTTTGGTCTAGCCCACTCTCTCCTCCCTGGGCTTCCAGCCCGCACATCCCCTCCCCCCATGAAGACAGAAGGCAGTCACTCCCAGAGTCCCACCGTTCCCTGGATTGGCATCGGCAGCAACAGCTCTACACAACCCCTCTTCTTCCGGGTAGAGCGGCTGAGCCAGGCTTTGATCTTTGAGGATGAGGCAGGTGTGCGGTGGGCTCTGGCATAGATGTAAGCTGCTCACAGACGGAAACGCCCACCCAACATGCACAACCAGGTGATGTGATTTGTCTTCTTGATCTGACCACCACTCCAGGGCCCCCCACTGCTCTGGAGAGGGGCGGGGAGTGACCTGGGGCTAGCTGTTACTGTCCGTTCCTGGGAAATCTACTGTAGTCCGTAGCTGTCTTATGCTGTGGAAAAGGTCAGAATAACCCTGCGTCGCAGCTCATGTCCTTTCTTGGAGAATACAATAGAGTTGGAGACATTAGATATATGATGGGGAGCCTGAAATGAAGAATCTGAAGGATACCAGGCTGCAGGAAGAAAGTGGGGACGGATATGGCCATTGTGCAGTGCTGACCGGTATCTTCCAGGAGTCATAATTATGATAAGGGAAAGCAAAAAGAGTAAAATATAAGCAATAGTTTCCATAAGTAAAAAAGAGAGTGAGAAGGGGGCACCTGGATTTGAACCAGGGACCTCTTGATCTGCAGTCAAATGCTCTACCCCTGAGCTATACCCCCTCCCCTGTCCTGAGTGTCTAATAAGCAACTTTCATCTTCACAGTCACACCCAGCAGCCCTACCAATTACCGGCAATACGCAGAACTGGGTCCTGATCTTTGCTTTTAGCTGTTGTTACCCTTAGGTCTTTGGAGAAGCCAAGTGTAAGTGAGCACTTGCCCCCCCCACACACACACCCCGGACTGAGCACGATTCATGGGCTCCTGTGGAGAAGAGCCATTTGCCAGCCATTACAGCACTGCCCCCCGGAGCCCCGCTCGGCCCTTCCGTTAGTCCCTTCCCTCTGCCCAGGCCCAGTAGCCCAGCTCCTGCAATCATGTGGCTGGTTCCAGGCACAGCCCCACCCCAGGATAACCCTGGGAGCGGGTTCAATTCCTCAACACCACATAAACAGAAAAAGCCGGTAGTGGTGCTGTGGCTCAAGTGGTAGAGCACTAGCCTTGAGCAGGGACAGTGTCTAGGCCCTGAGTTCAAGTCCCAGGATTGGCAAAGAAAAAAATCCTATGACATTTTCGCACTGTGAAAGCATTAGAAGATTCACATTTCTACTTCTTGTTGTATGGTAGCCACCCAGGTTCCTGGTCCCTTTCTTCCAGTTCCCCTAAAAGCCTGTTGCTCAGCCAGTGTTGTGGGACGTCCTTTATCCTCGGCAGGCTGTTTTCCCCCCTCTTTCCTCTCCTGTATCGGAGACACTCATTCCTGAATTCTAAATCCTGAATGTCTTTTAGTTTACTTCCTCATTTTATTGCATTATCTCCTCCCACTTCTTTCTGTGAAAAGTCAGTGGAGATAAATTTCCTATGACCTCATAAGCCCAATAATGCCTGCGCTCTGAACATACTCTTGATCTGTAGTAGATGGGCATGGAGTTTTCGGTGCAAATCACAGTCCTTCATCTTGTGAAAGAGGTTTCATCTTGTCTCTTGGTGGCTGGAGTGCTGCTGAGAACTCAAATGTCATCGGGACCTCCTGACCTGTATGTAGCTCTCTCCATTTTCAGTCATTCTCTCTGTTTTTGAGATCTTCCTTTTGGTCTTGGTACTCTATAATTGCACTGTGATTATGGGTGAGAACTACTTTTTATTCATTATGCTGAACATCTGGAGAACCTTTCCCAATGGAAATCTGCTTGCTTTGGGGGGAAAATCTGCCTGCATAATATCCCTCCATCATTTCCTATTTCCTAAACTTTTACACATTCTGGTTTCAACCTGCAGTTTCATTGCTTTTACCTCCTTTATTTAATTCAATTGGTTTTTTTTTTATTTGTAGAAAACTGCTTCAGCTTTAATTTTTTAATTGTATGGTTTTTTCTTTCATTCTTAAAAATTTGAATATTTCATGAGTCTTCTTTAATATTACACTTCTCTCTCCCTCCCTCCTCACTTTCTTGTTCTCTTTCCTCTTCCTCCCTCTCTTTCTCTGTCTCCCAAGATATTAGTTTCTTTGACATTTTCCTGACATCTTGCCAATAAACAGGTGGACAAGTCTTACTTACAGAGAGATAATGAGCTTTTCCAAGTCTCTCTTCCCAAATGCTGAACTTGATAGACACAGAGAAAGGAAGAGGAGCTTGACAGGATAAATCTGAAAAGATACATATAAATAGTAAAAAGAAAAAAATCAAAATGAATAGCGAACAGGAATGATCAAGTCGTAGATGGAGGATATGGATGCGTTACTGAAGAGGAGAAGGCCCCAAAAGCTTTGTTAGTGATGTCAAGAACCAGCGTCCAGGGTACACAGACGCCCTGGTTGTTTCTCTTCCTTTTTCCCCTAGGTTCCTGTTTTTACCACACTCCCTGTCTGAGAAGCTACACTCCTAAAACCCATCGGCGTGGCCACTGGCGGGAGGCTGGCTGGCTGCTCAGAGGGGCCTCACGCAGGGTCTCAGCACGGTCATTCTTGTTTCTGAAATCTGAATTTTCTCTCCAGTCGTATTGTTTTAAAAGATATTAATTTCATAATGTCAGCCTCCTCCTCCTCCTCCTCCTCCTCCTCCTCCTCCTCCTTCTTCTCCTTCTCTTTCTTCCTTCTCCTCCTCCTCCTTTTCCTCCTTCTTCCTCCTCCTCTTCCTCCTTCCTCCTCCTCCTCCTCCTCTTCCTCCTTCTGCTCCTCCTCCTTCTCCTTCTCCTTCTTCTCCTTCTCCTTCTTCCTTCTCTTTCTCCTCTTCTCCTCCTCCTCCTTTTCCTCCTTCTTCCTCCTCCTCTTCCTCCTTCCTCCTCCTCCTCCTCTTCCTCCCTCCTCCTCCTCCTCCTCCTCTTCCTCCTTCCTAGTCCTAGGGCTTGAACTCAGGGCTTGGGCTCTGTCCCTGAGCATCTTGTACACAAGGCTAGCGCTCTACCATTTGAGCCACAGCGCCATTCCTGGCTTTTTCTAAGACGTTTACTGGAGATAAAGTCTCACAGACTCCTCTGGCCAGGCTGGTTTCTGCGTGTGCTCTTCAGATCTCAGCCTGCTGGTGAGCTCGGATTATAGGTGTGAGGCTCTGGCGCCTCTACTGCTAGGATAACTCACACTTCCCAATCCGCGCGTCTCACGTTCACTCACCCCGATGGTCCAGAGAGCCTGGGGAGAGTGAAGTCGGGGTCTCTGGGGGCTTTCACCCAATCCAGGCCAGAGCCTCCCGCCTCTACCAGACGCCCGCCGAGTCCTCCTCGCCCAGGATCCCGCTGGCCCCGGGATGGAAACGCTGAACTGCCCGCTGCGCCTTGTCCCCTGAGGAGGTCTGTGTCCAGCGCAGCACCCCGTCCCAGCGGGACCACAGCCAGCCCCACCGCCACGGATGGCTGTTAGGCCCATGTTGAGGACACCCGGGGAATCTGCCAGGGATACGCAGAACTGGGTCCTGATCTTTGCTTTTAGCTGTTGTTACCTTTAGGTCTTTGGAGAAGCCAAGTGTAAGTGAGCACGTGCCCCCCCCCACACCCCCCGGACTGAGCATGATTCATGGGCTCCTGTGGAGAAGAGCCATTTCCCAGCCATTATAGCACTGCCCCCCGGAGCCCCGCTCGGCCCTTCCGTTAGTCCCTTCCCTCTGCCCAGGCCCAGTAGCCCAGCTCCTGCAATCATGTGGCTGGTTCCAGGCACACCCCTGCCCCAGGATAACCCTGGGAGCAGGGACTCCCCTCCTCCTCGAGATTGCCCATGGAGAAGGCAATGCTGAAGGCTCCAAGCGCCAGCGGGAGGGCAGCGCCAGCCCCGCAAGCCTGCTGGTGGCCACCAGGATCTAGAGAACTTTCCGGCCACGCTCTGCACCGCCAGTCTCCTCTCCCGGCAGGAAGAAGACTCCGGTATCACGGGACCCAGAGGTCCGACGGCATTTGTTCCACAAGGACACAGGTGGCACCCACGGAAGTCCCTGAGCCTGTGACCTGTGAGCACAGCTCTCCCTTGCGTTGCACACTTGCACACTTGTTTCTAATGAGCTCGTGGGTGGTGTCCTCGGTTCCTGTTCCTTTTGGTGGGTCTGTAGGGACAGTCGCACTGCACTGTGAAGCCCCTCTTCTTCTCTCCACCCCCACGTGCTAACCTCCGTCCACCTTGGCAGCTCCCTGGCCCGCGGGCTCTCCCCTCTCCCACGGCGAAGGCGTCGGCTTGGGAAGCTCAGAAGGTCTTCTGGCACGATCCCGCCCCAGGAGGCAGCTCAGGTCCCCAGGGGGCCCTGCGGTCCCTCTACCGCAGCGGGAGGGGACGCACGGACAGATGAGACCCCCATCTGCTCCGGGTAGCTTTGCTGAGCCCGGGAGGCCCGGGCCACCGTGATTCGTAGTCTTCTGCTGTCCCTCGCTGCCTGCCTGTGCGGAACGAGGCTGCCTCGCTTCGCCGTGGGCATTCTGCCTCATCAGACTCACGCGCATGGAAGCGGCTGCTGTTGATAACGGCGACCCGTGGGCTCGGCACAAGCGCGTGCCAAGTCTGGGGGTCTGGAGGATTACCTGGTGTCTCTGGGATGTGGGGAAACGGAAAGAAAAAAGGTTCTATTGAAAAATGAAACTCCCTAGAGCCTCACCTCAAATGGAACCCATCAGAATCCCCGGAGAGGGACCCCAGAAAGGTGCACATTGAACACGGTGCGGGTTATCCTGCGGCTTGACATGTCCGGCAACTTCTGATTTTAGTGCGCACCAGGCAGTACATGCCAGAAAGGAAGGGAAAAGAAGACACCTATACTGAAAAGTCCGGCAGAGTCCACACAAGACTTGGTAATGTCTAGAACCACCGTTCTGGTTCTAGAACTTTCTACTGCCCCACTTCAGGGGATTACTCCGACTCCTTTCCCACACGTTCTGCCTTTGCTTTTCTCTCTCTCTCCTTCCCACTCTCACCCCACCCCACTGCATGGTTGGGGCGGGGGCAGTTACTGCCCATCTCTACCCCCGCCCCGCCCTTCCTTAGTCTCCTCTAGGCAGCTTCTTGGTTTGGGGCGGGATCCTAACGGAAGCCAAGGGATCCCAGATATCACTTTATTGGTTTGGTTCTCGAGACGTGACCCCCATCCTGCAACCACCCCGTTCTGAAGCCGTCCCAGCTGTCCAAGAGGACCTCAGAGGACCGGAGGGACACACCTCTTCCTACTGTTAATGTATGCTAATTAAAAGATAATTAAAACATAAAAACAAAACGTGAGCACAGCTGGAGAAGCAAGGACCAGAGGTATCTTCTCTGCGGGTCAAGCTCTGCCTGGGTCACAGTACTGCGGGCCCTGGGCAGGGAGTCAGTTTGCTCTGGTCACAGCTTATATTGAAATCACTGCAAGATGCAAAGGCCGAAATAAAGAAAAAAAGGATGGAATAGAGGGGATGCCTGGATTTGAACCAGGGACCTCTTGATCTGCAGTCAAATGCTCTACCCCTGAGCTACATCCCCACAGCTGCTAACAGCTTGAATAAACACCTTTTATCTTTATAGCCTACTTCTGAAGGATCCATTTGCTATTCCTGTTGGACCAGGAAGCTGACTCCATTAGAGACTGACTTTATGGTGGCAGGGCAGGCACGAGCTTGTCCTGCCATCTCTTCTCCTGTGACTCTCTTCTTCTCGGATGGGTTTGTTACTCAAGGCTGTCACCCGGCTGGACTTGGTGAGGCCGCATGGGAGGTGTGGCCCTCAGGTCACAAAGGCCCAGGGAGCAGTCACCTGGCGTCCTGCTCTCCCCGCGTCGCCCCCAACGGTACTGCCGACGTGAGCGCGCCAGATTTCCTGTCTGCATGGTTCATCTTCCTGGAGTCGGCGTCAGCCCCTGATAAGAAGGCCCTGTCGCTGAGTTTTATGGCTCAAAGCTAGCACTCTACCATTGGAGTCACAGCTCCACTTCCAGCTTTTTTTTTTTTTTTTTTTGGTGCTTAATTGGAGATAAGAGACTCATGGATTTTCTTGCCTGGGCTGGCCTCAAACTGTGATCCTCAGATCCCAGCCTCCTGAGCAGCTAGGATGACAGGCCTGAGCCACCGGCGCCCAGTTCATCTCAATAGTCTAAGCTAACAACGGGGCTATTCATCCATAAGAACCGGGCTGGTCTGTTTGGAATCCTGCTGTTTTGATGAACTTGAGATCCTTTTTAGCTACACAATGGGTTCTAAGATCCGCTGGGGTTCAGAGCCCCGAGTGCTGGGAAGTCGCAGGTCTGGGGCCGGTGCCTGGCGCGCGTGCCGGTGTGTTCCCAGGGGCCACTGGGGGCCTGGCGCGGCTCCTGCCCTTCCCTCCACCCTGGGGGCGCAGGTGCAGAGGTGGGGGGCGGGGCCGCGCTCGGGCCAGGGGGGTGGCGGGCGCCTCACTGCACCCTCTGGGCTTCCAGATCTGCCACCGAGAGCTGGGCTTGTCGAAGTGTGCCATTTACCATTGTCACCTGAAACTTCTGTAGATAAGAAAACACGTGTGAACAGCTGTAAACTCCCTTCTCCTTGTGACCCCGTCGGAGACTGTGCGTGGGTCAAGGACAAGGGCTAACACTGGGGTGTGGTCAGTCCAAGGCTCAACAGGTCCTGGGCAGGTGTTCTCACAGAAGCAATTTTGCATAATATTGAGGAACTACTTTGTGTATGGCTGTGATTTCAGAAAGGTCATACTGTAATTTAATTACAGCTTGTTCCTTATCACCTCCTGATGTGGTTTCATTAGGATTTTGTAGTAGTAACTATGATTTTTGTTTTGGTTTTGGCCAGTCCTGGGGCTTGGACTCAGGGCCTGAGCACTGTCCCTGGCTTGTTTTTTTTTTTGTTCAAGGCTAGCACTCTGCCACTTGGGCCACAGCGCCACTTCTGGCCTTATCTGTGTATGTGGTGCGGAGGAATCGAACCCAGGGCTTCGTACATGCTAGGCAAGCACTCTGCCACTATGCCACAGCCCCAGGCCTGTAACTCTGATTTTGTTGCAACTCTTTTCACAGCTTGAAGCATTGGTCCTCCGGCCACGCGTGCTCCTTCTAGGCCAAGACTGACAGGACAGAGAGGCTGCCGGATAAACACAGCTTCTGGTAACCGTGGGTGGGTCAAACCTCAGGTCCTGCTTGCCTCACTTCTGCTAGCATCCCATCGGCCAAGGAAACACAAACTCTAAGTGTGTCAACGATCAGGTTATTGACGTTCAGCTCCAAGACACCCTTCCGTAAATGTGCTGCCATAGCGGCTGGCTGGTGTTCTTCGAGTGGCTCCTTCCTGTGAGCGCGATACCGACTGCGGTCAGCAGGGGGCGCTGGGGCGAGCTCTCTCCCAGGGTCTTTGTCTTCTTGGATCCTGCTGCTGGATGATCCGCGGTGCACACAAACACCCGCTGCTGCGCTGCCCAGGTGTGCCCTACCTCCACGGGACCACTGTGACCCGCCAGACACGCGGGTTACATGAGGGCTGAACCTTCACTTTGGGGTGGGTCCCCTTCCATACTTGTCCTTGCCTGGGTCCCTCACCCACTGAAGATACACCTGTCTTTTCATAACATAATTCTTGCTACCAAACTTCCTCTGCTTGAATTACTGGGTGGTTTCTCTCTCCTGGCTCAGTGAGACCCAAACACCCATCCAAGTACTAGACAGAGACTTGTCGGGGTGGATGGAAGCCTGGCAAGAAAGCACAATCAAAAGGTTTAGGGATAATGGTAACTGAAGATATTTCTAGTAAGGGGAGCACTAAACCAAGACATAAGAAAACATTTACTAGCAGGGGACACCTGGATTTGAACAAGGGACGTCTCGATCTGTAGTCCAAAGCTCTTATCCCTGAGCTATACCCCTAGACAGAAGGAAGTAATCCCTTAGTCTATTTAACCTGCTGCTACAGTCAAGGCTCCAGGACATTATATAAACTGTTCATTCTTGGTCAGACCAAAAGGTAACAAGCAGGTCAGTCTTAATGTCTTCTGAGCCTAATTGATAAAAATGGCTCCTCTCTTTTGGAGACCTCCTTCCTGGAACATTACCCATCACCGATCCGGTAAGAAGAGCACAAACGAACCTGAGATCTCAACTGCTGTTCCTCAGTGAGGGCTCTGGGAACCTTGCTGTACTCGGCCTTTCTGCTGGGGCTTATCCTTTGGTTCACTTCTTTCTAACACCTTATCTTCCCTCTCCCCCTGTCTTTTCTTCCATCCTCACAAGGGTACGTTCTATGGCAGGGGTCAGCCAAGGATATCTGGGTGCCAACCTGCCTGCAGCTCCCGTCTTTGTACACTCAAGTTGTATTGGCTCAGAACCACACTTGTTCATTTCTATCCCTGGCTGCTTCCCCACAACGAGAGCAGAGCGGAGCCACCGTGACAGAGACCCGTGGGGATGCGAATGTGAAACGCTCACTCTCCGGCCCCTGACAGGAAGTGCGCGGACGCCATTCTGAATTCACCCCTTGTTTTCTCCTCAGCTCCCCGCGGGCCCCCTCAAGCTGGCCTTCCCCCCCCCACACACACGGCCTTTCCGGCAAGACAACAGACTTCTTATATACCCAGTCTGAACTGCAGCATGCACTGCATGAGTTGTTTATTTTTAAAATTATTGGCTCTGATCTCTCATTTCTTTTTTTTCCTCTCTTTTTAATTTTATTTATTTATTTTGAATTTTCTTTGCCAGTCCTGGAGCTTGGACTCAGGGCCTGAGCACCGTCCCTGGCTTCTTTTTGCTCAAGGCTAGCACTCTGCCACTTGAGCCACAGCGCCACTTCTGGCCATTTTCTATATATACGGTGCTGAGGATTCGAACCCAGGGCTTCAGGTATACGAGGCGAGCACTCTTGCCACTAGGCCATATTCCCAGCTCTGATCTCTCATTTCTTAAAAACTCTCTTTCCTTCCCTTTGCTCTCAGGATGCTGAGTTCTTAAGCCAAGCGACCACCATTATGGGTTTAAATCCTGACCAGTCGGTACCAGTCCAGGCTGTTGAGTCCTAAACCCGGATTTCTCTCAGGGTGCAGTACCGATATCTTCCTGCAGGGGGGCACAAGACTCGTAGCAGGAGTTCTCCAAGGAGGGGCCCTGACTTTCCAGAAGGAGCTGGTTCCAAGCCCACACTAATTCAAATCACGGACACCTGCCATCAGCTCTCCTCATGGGCCCTGGGCTGCTAACACAGTTGCTGCTCTACCCAGTCCACCTTCTCCATGGCTTGGGAGGGGACGCAGTCTACTAGACGGCTCTAGTAGGAGGTCTCTACATTTACTGAATTGAGAAAAGCTATGGAAAAGAGGAAAGTAAGAAAAACGTTGGTTTATAACTGGCTCTGGAGGAATGGACTCGGGTTCTAAAGCTGTGAGTAGGGACATGTGTGTGTGTGCGTGTGCGTGTGTGCGTGTGTGTAGAATATTCATCTTGAATCTCTATTGTCAGATGCCCACTGTGAGGGCACACAGTAGAGACTCCAAAGGCCCTTCCAGCTATAAGCAGCAGCGGCAGTCCTGTCCCAGAAATGGCAAGAACGCTGTTCTAGGGAGGCAAACTTGTTGCTTGTTTGCACCAGAGACATAAAATTGTAGCAAACCAGGCCTGGCAGCTTCTAAGATGCCCAGCCTGAATGAACATCTATAGCAACATTTTATAGGAATACTAAGCATGGCTGTGTAGATAAAAGGTCTTATTTAGATCCATTCCAACATCAGGGGGTATAGCTCAGGGGTAGAGCATTTGACTGCAGATCAAGAGGTCCCTGGTTCAAATCCAGGTGCCCCCTAATGGCCTATGGTTTTTTGCTATGTTCGTTGTTAGTAGTAGCTCAGCTGCTGTTGAAGATACAGTCTGAAATCTCAGGATACGAAGCTTCCTCAGTTATGAGGGAAAACTGGGAACCATAGCCCTAGAATGAAAAGTTGCTCTGACTCTTTTTATTCATTTACCAAGGATTTTGTTCTACATTTCTTGGTTTAGTTGCACTTTTTCTATGTGTTCTCATGATCCTCAAATCAAGAGTGTTCTAGTAAATGATGTACAACCAGCTGTCTGGTGTAATCCCATTCTGGCCAATTTCAACCTACAAACATGAGGTCTCTGACCACAGAGTCTAGAAGATAGGACAAGTGAACTCAGCTAAGCCAAAGCTGCCAAGCAGCTCAAGTACCCTCCTGTTCCTGACCCAGCTTCCCTATACAAGCATAGCCTTTGGGCTTGTTCTATCTCCGAGTGCTTCTTATCTTATCCATCCATTAATCCATGAAGTCACTCATTAATTCAAAACATCTTAGACTACTACTCAACATATTAGAGTACTGCCAGTCACAGTAATAGAGTCAAACAAGGTCAGTCTGTGGTGTATAAAATAACCACATTATAGGACCAAGCAAAAGAACAAAGGGTGATTTTTAAATGAAAAGATTTTTGTTATCAAAATATACTAAACAATCTAATATTCTTCCTACCTCAAAATACCCAGAAATGAAGAAGGGGTATGGGGTAAGGAAGAGCGATTGAGGGAGTGTGATTGATGAAGATACTGTGTGTGTGTGTGTGTGTCTGTGTGTGTGTCTGTGTGTCTGTATGTGTGACTGTCACAGTGAATCCCACTCCTTGTATGCAGAATGTATGCAAATAAATAGGAGCAGAAAAATACCCAGAAATGCAAGATGAAATATACAAATATTTATTACTTTCTAGTGTTCTTACAACAGGGAAAGGTAGCTTAGCTGGGGTTAAGGGAGAAATTAATACCTGGAGGAAGTGAATTAGAGCCAAAGCTCAACATTCCTGATGTGATGGTAGTGACATGACCAAGCACTAGACCTTGAGTTCCCTGCCTCATAGAAAAGCATGCTGCTAGAACGTCATAGTGAAAGAGTAATGAAAAAGATGTGGCTATTAGTACAGGGGACAAGATGTCTTTTTCTTCCTCTGAGAATTCATAACTGTAGAACTACTCTCTCACACACACGACAGCTTTGTGTTTATTTTACCTACATGGCGTAGAAACTTCCCAATCTGAAAGTTAACATAAAAAGTGGACAGATGTCAATAATTCTGGAGAAGCACAAGGACGGAAGGGCAGACATTTAGCTGGATTTGCACCCAAGTCCTGCTGGTCTAGCCTGGCTTACTGTGGCCTCCCGTGCCAGATACAGACAGCTCATCTTTATAATTCTCGCTGCTCAGGAGGCTGCGATGCAAAGGATTGAGGTTCATAGCCAACTGAGGCAGAAAAGTAAAAAAAAAAAAAAAAAAAAACCCTCCATCTCCAAAATAACCAACAAAAACTAGGGTGGAAGCATGGCTCAAGTTGTAGAGGAACAGCTGAGCAAAACCAAATGACAGAGTTCAGTTGGTACTGAGAGAGTAAAAAGAAAAGAAAAGAAAACAGCCAGAGAAAAAGACAAATCATTTAATTTACAAAGGAATAATTAAATGTATGGGCGACTTTTCAGCTGTGACAGCGAAAATTAGAGACAATGGAATGAAATAAGAACTTCAATCTAGAAATGTTTACTTAACTATCATTCAGAAAAGACACATGATTATAACTGAAAGTATTTACTTCTAACTGCTTCATTTACTTTGTACTTTTACTGAAAGAATCTTCCAAAGTTGTACTTTGGGAAGCAGAAGGTTGAACCCAGAAGGAAGAGAAAGAGATAAGGAAAAGAGAGAGAGAGAGAGAGAGCAGAAATATTGGTAAGCACATGCTAAGTCTAAATAGTGTAAAGCGTATAAAACAAAAACAATGACTTTCGATGAGAAAGCAATTAAAAACAAGATACAGTGGAAAAGAAGAGCTATTACATATACACAGGATGGAAGGGGCATGGTATGATTAAACTAGTATACAGCTTAGGTAAAGAATACAAGGAAAATAGAAATAGTAATACAACACTACGTTAGACCAAATATGTCTGTAAAATTGTAAAGAGTTACTCTTAAAAGGAGAAGAAAGGAAGGCATCACTTTTAATCATTAGAAAGAAAAAACAATGAATTAAGAAAAATACTCAATCTAATATAAAGAAAGAATGGAGATACATAGAAAAATCAGAAACAGAGCACAAATAAGAGGGTAAAGTCAATAAAATATGCTATTAATAAAAATAAGCATAAATGAACTATTTTCCAATTAAGACTTTCATATTTGCCAGGCACTGGTGGCTCATACCTATAATCCTAGCTACTCAAGAGACTGAGATCTGAGGATCAAGGTTCAAAGCTAGCCCAGACAGGAAAGTCTGCAAGACTCTTATCTCCAGTTAACCACCAGAAAACTGCAAGTGGAGCTGTGTCTCAAAGTAGTAGAGTGCTAGTCTTGAGGAAAAGAGCTCAGGTACAGCACCCAGGCCCAGAGTTCAAGCCCCACAACCAACTAATAAAAAGATTGTCAGATTGAATTCAACAATTACAACAACAAAATCTTGTTATATATTCTATAAAACACACCTGGAATGTAAATGTACAGAATGTTTGAATAAATGGATGGGAAAAGATACTAAGTAAAAACTAGCTAAAAATCATTACCATAGCTGGACATTGGTGGCTCCCGTCCATAATCCTAGTTACTCAGGAGACTGAGATCTGAGAAGTGAGATTCAAAGCTAGCCCAGGCAGGAAAGTCCATGGGATTCGTATCTCCTTCTAACCACCAGAAAAACAGAAATAGAGCTATGGCTCAATGTGGTAGTGTTCTAGCCTTGAGCAAAAGACCTCAGGGACAGTACCTAGGCTCTGAGTTCAAGCCCCACGATTGAAAAAAAAAAGATAACATAACTATATCAGTATCAAATTGGATTGCAGAAAAAGAGTACTGTTAGGGATAGTGTTGTTTCCTATTAGTAAAAAGAACAATTCTCCAGGAAAATACTAGACTTTTAAGTTTGTATGTACATAGTCTCCATATCTATATGAGAGTAAAAAATGTTACAATGGGAGATGCTGACAAATGCATATGTCTTTGGTAGTACTGGGATTTGAATTCAGGGCTCTGTGCTTGCTTGGCTGGTGCTTTACTAAGGCTGAGCCACACCTCCCCAAATGCATACTCTTTACATGAAATTTTAATACATCTCATTAACTAATAGCCCCAAGTTATAAAGAGGTAAGATATGTAAAAGGCATAAATAGCATGATCATTAAGATTGATTTAATATCTATAGCTGGACTACCACAAGCAATCTACAGGCCGCAACAACCAATATATTAGAATATTCATACTCCTTTGAAACAAACATGGAACCTTCCAAACATCTCTTGCAAAACTGGTTACAAAACAAGTCTCAGAAAATTCTAGAGTCAACATCACATATTACTATCTCTGACTCTTGGACAAAACTTAAAACCAAAATGATACTATCTTAAAAAAAAACAAAACACTCATGCTGGGAAATTCTAAAGTACTTCTCAATAACTTCATGGATGGAAATATCCATCCATATAGATTTTTCATCCATCATAATGAAAACCAGAAAGCATTTTTTTTAAATTGTAGGCATTTTCACACAGATGAGTTAGCAGCACATTTACCAGTGGATGAATCTGGCTGTTTCATCAGGGAAAAAAATAGCTAGCTAGTGCACCAAGAGCCAATTTACAGGATGGTCAGACAGCCAAAAGCCGAATGTGCTGAAAGCTGAACCCTTGAATATCAGTCTCCTGAACAACCAACCTGAATCATGGAGATTTTCTTGTAAAAACGTTTTAACAAGTGTTCCATCACTACTTGTTCTTTGTCTGGCTGGGTCCAAGATGCACAAGTTTCTTGGACTCAGATTTGAGTCATAATATCATCCCCTAGTCCCCTTGCATCAAGAGGCCAGGGGTGCGGGGCTGGGAATATGGCCTAGTGGCAAGAGTGCTTGCCTCGTATACATGAGGCCCTGGGTTCGATTCCCCAGCACCACATATATAGAAAATGGCCAGAGGTGGCGCTGTGGCTCAAGTGGTAGAGTGCTAGCCTTGAGCAAAAAGAAGCCAGGGACAGTGCTCAGGCCCTGAGTTCAAGGCCCAGGACTGGAAAAAAAAAAAAGAGGCCAGGGGTGCACTTCACCAAGACTCCGGTTCTTGCACAAATACTGATTGCCAACCTTGCATAAAGACCACAGCAACTTTGCAAACAGAATTACTTGTGCAAGGTTGCCTAAGAAGAACGGGCATCACTGCTATTGATTGTTGTAGCCAAGGGTTATTGTTTCAAAACAACTCTGCAAGCTTTGCTCATTTTGTCCTTTACAGACGTTCATCTTATTTTGCCTCCATCATGACAGGTACATCATGGATTGCAATTCCCTGTCATCCTCAGTAAAATCTTTGTTTTGGAGAGCTATTCTCTCTGCCACTCATAATAAGGCTGGGGGAAAAAAAACAACACCCCACAAAGAAACCCCATATGAGCTGGGTTGCCAGTGGCTCACGTCTGTCATTCTAGCTACTCAGGAAGCTGAGATCTGAGGATCACAGTTCAGAGCCAGCCTGGGCAGGAAAGTCTGTGAGACTCTTATCTCCAATTAACCACCAGAAACCCAGAAGTGGTTCTGTGGCTCAAGTGGTAGAGCACTAGCCTTCAGCTGAAGAGCCCAAGGACAGCGCCCAAGCCCAGAGTTCAAAACCCATGACCGGGAAAACAAACAAACAAACATACAGGCCAGTTCTCCATGACAATTTTGTGATGAAGATTCTTCAAGGGCTGGGTCACAACTAAAACTTTGGGTGTGGGAGAGTAGCAACAGGTTTCTCCGCAATTTGAAGAGTAGGACATCCAATAAAGTTGATAACTGTTTTTAGTGAACTGACAAATGCTACACAAAACCCGGCCGGGAAGCAGATGCAGGTACAGGTGCTTGAGTGTAAGCTTAAATAAAGTTGTGTGTTTCTTGGGTGGAGTTATTCCTTTATTTATTTATTTATTTTTGTTTCTGAATTGAAGGAAGTTTGAAGTGTAGCAATCTGGAGGCCTTACAGCGGGATCCTGACTTCAGGCATGGGACTTACCTCGAGATGCAAAAGGAGACAGGTTGAGCTTGCCTTTCCCATGTAGTAAACCCCTTGTGACATCTTCAACTCCTATTCAGTAGGCTAGCAGTATCTTGGGGTAGGATGGAGGGGCTTGGCCGGGGTGTGTGCTGGGGGTTGCTGGATATGGGTCTCTGTCCCCTGATTTCCTCAGAAGCAGCATCCCTGAGTTTTAGGAGGAGGCCAGGAGCAAACCCAGCCCAGTCCATGCAGACCAGCGCTGCTAATAAGACAAGACCAGCACTCAGGAGTCTTGGAGAGAAATTTCTTTTCCTAGGACGTGGCAGATGAGGTCCACCTAGGCTGCAGGCCTGAGGCCTTGGCGACCCAATGAGAGCAGTGCGTCTCCTTTGTGGGCCCCCCCCACCCCCCACCCCCGCTTCCAGAGCCTCTCTAAGCTCCTGTCTCAAAAATCAGGCTTAGCCCACAGGCCCCCTTCATCCAGGAAAACCTCCTCCTCCAGACATGGAAAAGGGGCTCAATATGCCCCCCCCCCAGCCCCAGCCGGAGGGCACCCCACCTGAAAGCTAGGGGTGGGGCCCAGGTAAGGGAGGCAAGGAACGGCGGGGGTATTTATTTAGGATCTACCACTTGCCGCAAGCTGCTCGGAGGGCTCCCATCAACCGAACAGACTGGCAGCCACACAAAACCTATCGGCACGCGGGTGGGCGGCGCGGCCGGGGCGCACGCAGGGGCCCCGGGTCCGGTGCGCCCCGCGGCGGCCTGGGGGAAGGATGGACCCTCTCCCTCCGAGCAGCCCCAGCCGGCACCTGCACGGGAGGCGCCTGTTAGGTAAGTCGGCCGCCAGTAGGAATGAGTGCGTGGACGGATGGACGGACGGACGGACGGACCCGGGCACGCGGGTGGGCACGGCTGCAGCCGGGCCGGGCGGGTCCCGGCGACCCCACAGTGCCGGAGGTCGGGGCGCTGGCCGGGGCGCAGCGAGCAGGCCGCGGCCCGCCCACCGCTTTGGCCACGCCCACCGCCAACCACGCCCACCGCCTCCCCCCTCCCCTCGCCGTACCACAGAGCCCTCTGGGAGATGTAGTCCGCGCATGCGCCGCCCGGGCCGTGAGGCCGGGGGTCGCTGCGGGCGGAAGAGGGGCCTCCCTCCCACCACCCCTGCCCTCCGGGGATGCGCTGCGCGGGGCGGGCCCGGGCGCTCCCACCTCCACGGTTCCCCCCCGGGCCGGGGCTCGGGGCCCCGCCTCCTCCCCCGTGAAGCCCTGACGCCGAGGGTCGCCGCGCAGCCTCCGCCGGGAGCGGCGCCGGAAGCTGGGTCAGCCCGGGGGGTCGCGAGCTCGCGTCCGGGATGGCGCGCCAGGTAAGGGGGCCGCGCCGGCCGGCGGGCGGGCGGGCAGAGCCCGGAGCGCCCCGTCGGGGCCAGCCCGGTGGTCCGGCTCCCTGCGCGGACGTCCGGGTCCGCCCCGACCCTGCCTCCCCAGGCCCCCTCCCCCCCGCCCCGGCCCCCGCCCCGCCGGCCTCTCCACCTGGGGGCCGCCCGCCCGCCCGCCCTCGCCGTGCGGGGCTCCTTCCCCAGACAACTTGTCCGGGAGTGGCGGGATCGAAGGCCTCGGGGGAATGGCCGAGTCCCCTACTTTTATTCTTGTAGGATCCTGGCAGTGGGGACACAAAACAAGTTTTATGTGGGTGAAAGCGTGCTCGTCCGAGAGCCGGCGCCGCCGGCGTGTCCCGGGCACGGCCCGGGCCGAGCGTGGGGTGTGGAGTGTGAAGTCGGCCGGGCAGGGGGGCAGCCAGCCGTGGAGTGGTGGCCCTCGCGGGCTCTGGCTAGGATCACCCCGCGGTGCCGAGGCGGCGGCTGGATCCGTGTGTGGCCAGGTAGGGCAGGCGCCGCGCCAGGACCTTGACATCGCAGCCAGGGCAGTGGGCCGGCGCGGCACTGGGCGATCCCCGTGATGGGTCTCGCCCACAGGCGGCCCAGGGGCAACCCCACTCACAGATACCGTTAGCTTTCAGAAGGTGAACGGGAGCGACCTCGAGAGTGCAAGCAAGGTCAGGGTCAGATTTGGGCAGGGCTGGGGTCTTTCCTGGTCCAGTGTCCCAGAGGTCCAAGGTCATCTGAGTGACGGCCTGATTCGGGATCTGATCTCATAGTCCAGGGGACAAGGCTGGCCACGGACTGTGAGAGATGGATAGGGTCTATGGGCACTGAAAGGGACAGTGACACAGTAAAGTGGTGTTTTAGGAAGCTCAGCATGGCAGCCGTTAGTAAGGAGGGAGCCCAGCTATGGCGGTCCTGGATCAGGTGGCAAAATGGCAGATGGTCCAGGTGGCAAACCAGCGGTAGCTTTCTTCCTCCTGAAGATCAGTGTTTGCACACTTGCTTGTTTGCTCCCTTGTGCACATGCCACATACTCTTGCTTCACTTTTTCTGTGCACTGGGAGGCCTCTGTCAGACACATCTTGTTCTCATTCGTATTTTATAAGAATTTTGTCACCGAAAAGTTCATCTTGAGGCCAAGATGGTGATAGGCCTGGAAAGCATCAAGCATAGAGGGCTAAAAGAGGCAGCTGTATTTAGCCTGGAGATAAAGAGCCCTTCCCCCCACCCCCAGAAGTCAGGAGCCATTCATGGAAGAGCCCAAAGGTGGCAGGCTGCACTCTACAGCCCATCTGGCGGCAATAGTACCAGTCTTAGCACTTTGCTCCTCTCACCATTTTGTTTTCTTTTTGTAGGTTGTGGGGCTTGAACTCGGGGCCTAGGCACTGTCCCTGAGCTCTTTTGCTCAATGCCAGTGCTCTACCACTTGAGCCACAGCTCTGCTTTGCCATTTTTTGGGTGCTTAATTGGAGATGAGGCTTTCCTAACCTGGCTTGGCTTTGAACCACGATCCCCAGTGCTGGACCTCCTCCTAGCATTTATTCTAGCCACTTTTTGTATATTTCTGTATGTTAATTTATTTTGTCTTTACAACATCTCTGGGAGGTAGAGATGATCCCAGTGTTGGCATCAGATGTGTTAGCTGAGTTAGTTTGGCTGAGTCCCAATCACTAATAGGTGTGTTCAGTGTACCTACCTCTAGGATATATGGTTCTCAGGAGAGTCAGCTTCCACTAACCAAACTCACAATCAGCATCAGTGCTGTCATCATTTCCTGTGCTGGGAACTTAATTCCCAAGGCCATATGTTAATGCTACTTGAGAGATGGAAACTTGGGGAGATGTCTGGGACTTGAGGATTCTTATCCTCCTGAATGGATTATTTCATTCATGGGTTATTGAGGATGTGGCCTTGTTTGTTCTGGTTCCCCATTGCATATGATGCAGGCAGAAGGTCCTCAACAGATGTGTTCTATCAACCTTGGACTTCCAGCCTCTAGGACTCTAAGAAATGTATTTCCTTCCTTCCTTCCTTCCTTCCTGTTCTTTTCCTTTCTTTTCTTTCTCCTTGGTTGGTCATTGGCTTGAACTCAGGGGCTGGGCACTGTCCCTGAGCTCTTTTGCTCAAGGCTAGCTCTCTCAATCACTTGAGCCACAGATCCACTTCCAGTATTCTGGTGGCTAAATGGAGATAAAAGTCTCACAGACTTTCCTGCCCAGACTGGCTTTGAACTGCACTCCTCAGATCACAGCCTCCTCACTAGCTAGGATTACAGTGTGACCCACCAGCACCCAGCTTTATTTTCTTTATAAATCACCCAGTCTTGAGTATTCTGTTAAGGCAACAGAAAATGGACTTAAGATACAGAGTAAGCCAATAGCTTACTCTGTGTGTGTGTGTGTGTGTGTGTGTGTGTGTGTGCGCACGCGCGCCAGTCCTGGGGCTTGAACTCAGGGACCAGCCTCTGTTCCTAAGCTTCTCTATCACTTGAGGCACAGTTCTGGTTCTGGCTTTTTTGGTAGTTTAATGGAGATAAGAGTTTCACAGACTTTCCTGCCTAGATTGGCATCAAACTGCAATCATCAGATCTCAGCCTCCTGAGTATGAGCCACTGCTGCCTAGCTCATTTCTTCTTTCACGGTGAAAGTAGAGCTGACAGTCTAACTGGAACATTTCAGTGGCTAATTCTTTTTCATCATAATATCTGAGACTAACAGAGGACAGATTTATTTCTCACAGATGAGAAGTCTAAGGCTGAGCAGCTAGCTTCTAGTTAGTGAGGGTCATCTTGTGGTGTCATCTCTTGAAAAGGAAGGGAGCCGAACCCTTCCTTTTTATCTTGGGACCACTCCCAAGATAACAAGCTACTTCCTCAGTAGTGGCATTGATCTCTTCATGACCTAATCACCGGTTCAGTGCTGTGTCACTGGGGGTTGAGTTGCCAGCTCCTGAACGCACTGCTGCTGTACTTCCTGAACCCGGACCTGCCTGCCTAGTCATGGGGTGGAGGTTTGCTGGACAAGCCTGACAGCTGGTGGCGTGGAGTGAAGATGGCCTGAACCCGGAAGCGCTCTGTGATCTAGAATAGGGCACCGTGTCGCCTGCTCAAGGCTAGGGACGCGCAGACCAGTTCTTGCTCTCCTGGTCCCTTTTGTTTACCTTGGTTTGTGGCATGTGTCTTTTGGGTGAGATAGTGTACAGCGGAATCAGTTGCAGGTTTTCAGGTTCCTCTCGTCCCCGAGAGCTACACATGTACCAGCGGGACCACTTGGCTGTCTGCCCTCGTTCTGGCTATTCTTTTGGGTGGCTGGTTATTCGTATATTCCTTCAGGTAAGGCAGTGAGCCAGATAGACTATAGGTGGGGAGCTTCTGGCCTTTTGGCTCTGTGATCACTCCTCCCTAATCCCCGTGTGACTGTGTACTTAGTGCTTTTGGTTGTAGGTTTTTCATACATTTTAAAGTAACTCTGTATAACCAAAGGACCAGCATATTAATCACACAGCACCCATGCACATTTAAACAGAGTAATCAGAGCATGTCAGCGAAACGTGCATATGCAGTCCATAGGCGGCACCTGTGCCCATCTGGGCCCTGGGTACAGGGTCTGGAGTCTACAGCCCACAGCTGGGGTCTCACTAGCCTTGATGATCTCGGGGTACTTCCCACCCTGCCAGTCCCTGTGGCTCCCGGGCCGTGGCTGGGGTAGAAAGTCTGAAAGGAGGGAAGAAAGAAGGCGCAGCAGGAGAAGCAGAGAGGACCAGAGGACAGAGCTGTGGCAGGGTGATACGAAGAAGGAGGCGGGAGAGAGAAGGGCCAAACGTGGCAGGAGAGAAGGCGGAGCAGCGTCGTGGGTCCGTGGCAGGGCCCCCGGGAGCAGGCGCGGTGCAGCGCAGGGCCTCCAGGGGGACTCAGCTGAGCACGTAGCCCCACTCATCTCTGTGATCCAAGATTGGGGGTCCACCAGGGAAATGCCATGGGCCCCGGGCAAGCTTGGGAAACTGAGGCCGGCTCCTCACTGTGGACACATTTACTTCCCCATCATGAAGTAGAGTGATCCTTGTGAGATGTCTGCTGGGAACTCAACACGAGGGTTGCTACCTGGAGCCTGTCTGTCACAGACGCTGTCTGCCTGTACACGCCACAGTCCAGGGAATCCTGTATGGCCGCTGTACTGTACTGTTGACACAGTATCTGCCCGGAACACTCTGGTCATTTAGAGACTGGCAGGGACCCTCCCCAAGTCCGTCTTCCCATGTGTCGGCCTAGGCGACTGCGTGGTCACCAAGCCTTCTCTAAGGGCATCGGTCTGAGGCCCGCTTTGTTAGCTCTTGGGCACGGGCGCTGGCGTTAGCCACATTTTATCTGTTCAGAAGGCCAGGAAGAAATGTAAATGGCTCTCAGGGAAGTTTTCCAGGGTTTCTGGGACATTCCTGAGAGGAAGGGGCCACACCGGGCCAGAGCTCAGGCTCCTGGCCATTCACCAGGCTATAAAGGTAGCTTCAGAGACACAGCCATGAGGCAAAGGCTCTGAGCCCTGGGGCTCAATCACCCAACGCCTAGCCAGGCGTGCGGATGGAGCCTACTGCGAACTCAGCAAAGGGTCCGGGCCACTCCCTCACGGGGCTGGCTGCCCCCTGTCAGAGGCGACGAGCTAAGAGCATGGCACTGTGTGCATTTCAAGGCTACCAGTTGCAGTGTGTGCATGCCAGCACTGGGACTTGGTTTCAGGGCCTTAACTTTTTCACTCAAGGTTGATGCTCTACCATTTGAACCACACTTCTACTTCTGACTTTTTACTGGCTAATTAGAAGAGATCCACAGACTTTGCTGCCCACTGGCTTTGAGCCTCAATTCACAGATCTCAGCCTCCTGAATGGCTGGGATTACAGGCGTGAGCCACCAGCTCTTAGCACAGTGATGTTTATCACCGGCTGCATTAATGAAACAAGGCAGTGTGTCATCTTTGCTTTATTAGGAGTGTCCTCATTTTTTTCTTATAATTCTTTATTAAAATAATTAGAATTCATTTCTAATCCAGAAAGATCCTTTTCATAATATTCTATTTGCTTCATTCACACAAAGTTAATTTATGTTATAATTTTAAATTCATGCCTGTCAGATGTCGGTCATTTTCTAGGATTTCATGGCTGTCTGAAAAGTTCACTGAATGATGATTTTTAAAGAAATACTGCTTTTATCTTACAAAAAGTGTGGGGGGGGGGAAGGACCTACTGGGGAGCAGGATGTGGGCATAGGAGATAAAAGCAAAAGTACAGAGTTGAACAGTTTCCAAAGCCCCCTGAGGTTTCTCACGGTTTCTACACAGGTCTCAGACTCGTTCAGCATATGGCTGCTTGCAGTTCTGAGGGAGGGGTGGTAGAGGCCGGGGAGGGGCTGGGTAGGAAGCATGGCGGGGTGGGGACAGCCGGCCTGCCGCTTAGAAGGGCTTTTCACCTCACGGGTCACCTTCTGCCTAGGGCAGGTCCCTGCAGCCAGGCCGGCGATGGCGCCACAACTCATAGCGGCAGCGAGATGACCGTCGCTGGCATGGGGGGAGGGGCAGTAGAGAGGTGGGCCTTTGAGTGGCCGGAAACTGAAAGTGGACTCTGCCCAGCAAAGGCCCGGGGTCCCCCGCCCTGAGAACCTCAACCCAGCCCAGCAAGCCAGAGGACCTGTGTGAAGCGCTTGGCTGTAAGATGGGAGTCTGAAGGTCAAGGGCTGAGCTCAGACCACAGGCCAGGCTCGTGAGTTCTGCTTCACCTTCTGCCCAGCTGGCGGGCGAGCCCGGCGGAGGAAAATCAGCCTCCTAGACTTACAGGACCGGGTGAATTTTGCATCCCCCATCCCCTGAGTCTTTCTGTGATGTGTCTGAGGCACAACACAAAGGTTTTACTTCCTAAATTCCTTATTGCTACATCATCCCTGATTTTTTTTAAATGCGGGGGCTTTTTTCTTTATATAGGTTAAACACCTTTAGTCTAAACATCTGAGCTCTAAAACGCCCCCCAATCTAGAACTTTTGAGCATCATGATGCTGTATGTGGAAAAAGCCACGCCTGAGTTCTTACGATGGGTCGCGGTTAAAGGCAGTTGCACTAAAAATAGTACCAGGTGTAAATAGTATGAAATACACACGAATTTTGTGTTTAGAACTGAGTCCCATTCCCCCCCAATAGCTGATGTATATGCACACATTCCCAAATCAGAAATCCAAAATATTTGTGGTCCCAAGGATTTGGGGGTAGGAAATCCTCAAGCATGGTAACGGATTGGCTTTCTTAGTGAACTCTTTCTTAATGCCACAGTGTTAGGATTCCAGGTTTTGCACATTTACGGGGAAGTTTGCTTAGTAACTGAAGTGAATCTGAAACGGTAAATTTAGGCTGGTTGAGGTTCCCATCCTAGGTTTGATGTTGGCTCAGCCCGTCGCTGTGGCCCTGAAACCGTCTTCAGTCAGCCACAATCCGGGACCCCAAACGAGGCGCTTAGAGACACAGACATTTTACTCTCACAGTTCTGGAGGCCCAAAGCCCAACACCAGGTGTCAGCAGGCCACATTCCCTCTGAAGGATCCAGTGTTCCTGCCTCTTCCAACTTTTGGGGGCCCCAAGCTTTCCTTGGCTTGTGGTGACATCACTCCAAGCTCTCCATCTTCGGCTCTGTGTGTGTGTGCTTGCGTGTGCGCGCCCTCGCACATGGCATGTCTGCCTGCCTGTCTCTCCTTTTCATATAAGGACACTAATCATCTGCATTTATTGACCACAGTACCTTCATAAGAACGTAGTCTCATCTACTCCCACCTGCAGTGACCTTGTTTTCAGAACGGTCACATTCACAGGTGTCAGGAGTTAGGGCTTCCACCTGTCTTCCTGGTGATCCCAGCCTGGTCTCTTTAGCCGATTCCTGCTGTTCCTTGTGCCGAGGTCCCCCCCCCCCCCCGCATTCCTCCCCCGACAGAGGAGTGAGTCACCGAGCTGAGGGGCGGTGGGCCGGGTCCGGCCGGCATGGGATCCGCCCGCCTCCACAGACTGTGCCCACAGGCGCCCATCAGCTTTAAGGACCTGGCCGTGCGGTTCTCGGAGGAAGAGTGGCGGCTCCTGCAGGAGGGCGAGAGGGAGTTCTACCGAGACGTGATGCGGGAGAACTACGAGACGCTGGTCTCCGTGGGTAAGTGACCCAGGCCTCCGGAGCCAAGGCTGGGGAGAGAGTGGAGGGGCCGGGGCTCGAGTCTCCGTGGGACCCCAGGCCCGCGGCAGGCCGCAGGCTTCCTGCTCGCGAATGAGCGGTTTCTGGAGCGTTGGGGGCGGCCTGGTCCGGCCCCAGCCTCACGTGCTTCCCGGCTGCTATTTGTGTGATCCAGAGCAGGGCTCTGCGGATGGGTTGGTGGGGTTCCGTAGGGGCCTTTTCAGCTCTCCGCGCAGGGTGACCTGATGAATGTGCCAGAACCCCGGGACGCCACGCGACTGGGAAGGCGGATTCCAGAGTGACGTCCCCTGTTCCTTCCCAGGGACCGCGGAGCTGCTTCCCCTCTCCGCTTTCCTGTCACCCACAGAGCCTGGAAGAGCCGCGGGGGCCGAGAGCTGCGCGGCGGGGCAGGGGCCTCCCGCAGGGGCCGGCCCCCTCGGTAGGTCCTCCCGGCAAGCCTTGGGAGTCCCCCCCACTCACTGTCCTTCGCTCGCAGGCTCTGCCCCTCCGCCCTTCCCTCCTGACTCTCGCCCCGACACAGTCCCGACAATGGCCCGCGGGCCTGTAGCGTGTCGGTTTCCCAGCGCAGTTCGCAGAAGGAGCTGAGATAACTGGAGAGAATCCCTTGCCCCAGGCCTCCCTTCGGCCCACCCAACTCATCTCAGCCACCCTGCACAACCAGCCTGCCCCCTCCTCAGCCGGTGGACGTGGTGGGGGGTGAAGGGACGTTCCAGGAAAGGTGGGTGGCCCGGCAGGCGGGGGAGACAGCCCTCTGCCCTTGGAGGACAGGAGCCCAGAGCCGGGGCTCGTGGTGACACTGCGGGAAACCCCTTCCTTCCGCCCAGCCCACACGGGCTGTGCCCTTGGACCGATCACCTGGCCGGAGCCCGAGTCCCCCGATGTCCCAGGGTGTCGGCTGTGCCTCCCGTGCCCGGGAGGGCTGCCTGGGCGCGGGGCGCGGGGCTCACGGCGGCCCCTCTACAGGAGGACAGCCCCAGCACAGCCTGCACCTCACGGCCCTCGTGCAGCTGGTGAAGGAGATCCCAGAGTTCCTGTTCAGAGAAGTCAGGGGCCCCGAAGACGGCCCCGAGAGTCGGGGAGCCAGCCTGGACGGAGAGCGAGCGAGCCCCCGGGGTGAGTCACACACGCGGGTGTCCTGTGGGCCCACAGAGCCTCCCTGCCCCCACCCCCACGTGGGGAGGTCTGGCCCACAGCACCCCACCCCCACCCCGGGAAGGGAGGCTGTCGCTCGTGGTTGCCAATGCCCAGTAATAGGCCTGCCTCCTTAGCTCCTGGGACAGGGGGCCTTCTACGTGGAACAGCCACCCTGCCGTCACATACTCTGCCCACCTCACAAGCGGGCATCCTTCCCCAGGCCCCGCTCAGCCAAGATCCCATCTCCCCCTGGAGTCCGCCTTTTGACCCCCTCAGGAGACTGAATTGAAAGAGGAAGGGGGCAGAGGCTCCGCCCAGCCAAGATCCCATCTCCCCCTGGAGTCCACCTTTTGACCCCCTCAGGAGACTGAATTGAAAGAGGAAGGGGGCAGAGGCTCCGCCGCACACAGCTTTAGAGCTGCGTCCCTGTACTTTATCGGACACACGCAGGACTCTCTGGGCTTGGGAGCTCTGCAGCGGCACTCAAGAGGCCACTGAGGGCAGTCCCTGCAGGTGAGACGTGTTGTGGAAGGACCCAGTCCGCGACGGCGTCGGTGTCTTCCTCCCCCAACAGCAGCTGTGGCGGCAGAGGCCTGCCCTCCTCCGGGCGTGCTCACCTGCCTTCCAGAGAGCCCCCCGACCCAAGCGGACCCGGCCACCACACCTGCAGGCAGCTCGTCCTCCAGTGGCCCTCCCGGAGAGCGGGGGCAGGGGAGCCCCCTCCCCCTCAGTGAGTCTGACTAAGTTGAACGGGAGCGCTTTGCATCGTAAAGCTCCAGCCCTAGAATCGGAGGTCTTGAACCTGTGCACTCCCCGTTTTGGTTTCTAGCACTTGGCCCCTGGGATGAGACAAGAAGCCTGGCCTCAAGTCTGCAGACCAAAGAGGTGTGGTGCTTAGTCCCCGGGCGCCTCCCACCTCGCTCCGGGAGTGCTGGGGGATTTCTGACATGGGGGCCCGGAAGGCCGCTTGCTTGGGCGCACCTGGCCTCATCCTCAGGCCTCCTCAGAGCAGCTGGGGCCGCATGGGGGGCAAGGGTAGCCAGGAGGATTTATCTGGGGTTTCATTTTTGTAAGGCTCACCAGAAAGGAAAGGAAACCCGCCACGTGGTTCAGGCAGAAAGGAGTTTATTGAGGGGAAAGCAAACTGCCAGCCCACACAAGATGGAGGCGTGGGGAGACAGAGGGGAAGGAAGAAGGGAAGGCAGAGTAAGAGAAAAGGAAAGAGAGCAGGGGTTGTGTTGAGCTGGATTATATAGGGAAAGGTGGGAAGTATGGCCAGGTGGATTGGATGTGGTCTCAGAAGGAGATGGTAACTGCCTCCAGGTGTGGCAGTTACCTAGGTAACTCAGGCACGGGCGCAGACTTGAACAGGTGCAGGGCATCTGCATGGAGCCCTCCTGGGGGTGGACCTTACAATTTTATCTTGAAAATTTCCTGCAAAGTTTACACTTGCCTAAATATATTTTTACTAAAAATACTTTGAGCGAGGCACGATGGCTCACACCTGTAAGCCTTGCTATCCGAGAGACTGGGCGGATCGTGGTTCATAGACCAACCCCAGGCAGAAACATTCCCCGTAGACAAGCTGGATATAGTGTCACATGACTTTAATCCTAGCTGTGTGGGAGGATGTTGGTCTGAAGCCTGCCTGGGTTCAGAGACCCTATCTGAAAAACAACCTATAGCCTGAAGGATTGGAGATGTGGCTTAAGTGGTAGAGCACCAGCCTAGCAAGTTCAAGGCCATGAGTCCAAACTCCAGTACCATATGGCCTAAAATCGGTATTCCCAAAAACGTGCCCCTCCTTAGCCCGTGGCTTCATGTGTTGTCTTGTCCTTACACTCGGGGTTCTACGGACATTGGTTTGAGAAATGTGAGTGTAAGATTGCGGTTGAGGCCACAGACATCACTTGTGTCTGCGGTTAAACTGGATGGACACAGAGCCAGGGGAAGTCCTGTGAAGCCAGCCGCACACAGGCCCAGGTTCCGAGGACCTGTCTTCACATGAAGAAGTCGGGATACCAGAGAGGTCCATCCTCATGGAGACCAGATCCAGGGTGATCAGAGTCTGGAGCCCAGGCTAGAAAGGCCTTCTTCCTCGTTTTTCTTTTTTTGGTGTAGGTCCTAGGACTGAAACTCGGGGCCTGAGTCCTGTTCCTTAGCTATTTTGCTCAAGGCTGGCATTCTACCACATGAGCCACAGCTCCGCTTCTGGCTTTTTGCTAGTTAATTGGAGATAAGAGTCTCAGGGACTTGCTGCTCAGGCTGACTTTGAACCGTGATCCTCAGATCTCAGCCTCTCCAGTAGCTAAGATTGCAGGCGTGAGCCACTAATCCCTGGCTGACAAGCCTTCCTTGTTCTCTACAATAGGAACTGCTGACAAACTGCAGCCTTCTGGAAAGGAAGGCCCAAGAGCCCCAGGTGAGGAGCCCAGCCCTCCCACCTGTAGCCCTAGCCATAGGAAGGGCCAGCGAAGACTGGAGAGGGGAGCCCCAGGGCCAGGTGAGCTGTCCTGAGGGTGCCCTGGAGCTGGGCGGGGCTGTGATTGGGAGAGGAGGAGGGTAGTTCATGCAAGGGACCCCCTGACAACCCAGCAGCCATCGGGCTGCTGAACGCTTGGGCTGTTCCTTAGGACTCCCCTGACTTCCGTGGCCTTATCTTGCGCAGGACTCTCTCCCAGAAACAGCCCCTTGCAAGGCCTCGTCAACTGCCTGAAGGAAATCCTTGTCCCTGCACCCCAGCGCACGGAGGCCGCTCTGAGCTCGCAGCCTTCTCTCCCTCCCCAGAGTGCTTCGAAGCACACACAGGTGGAGGTGCCCGGGTACCCTCCCTGGCCAGGTGAGTCCCGGGGCAGCTGTCCTCCTCAGGACGAGGCTCAGGAGCCCCTGGGAAGGTGGCTCTTTCTCTGCTCCTCGCTGCCTCCCTCGGGCCCATTGCCACTCGTGCACTCTGGTGACTCTTACAAAGCCTGCGTTTAAAGAGGGAAGGAAAACTCAGATGCGCCTCGGTCTCCTCTGTGTTCTTTACCCTTCCCGGTATGGGACTTGAAGAAGAGCCGTGACACTCAGGTGTCCTTTCCTGTGCACGTTGGGTGAAGTGTAAGAGTGGCCCCTCAGGTTTAGCCAGTGCAGCAGGGCAGGAACATCATCTGAAGTTGCTAAAGCCTGCTACAGCTGTGAGCCATGTTTTCAGCCTCTGTGGAGGGGTCGGTGGACCCCCCCATTCAGGGTTAGGGTAAGCCCGACCGGGTGTGCGCACGCCAGGTAGAGGGCGGGGCCAGACCCTCCTGGAAGGTCAGCTCTGCTCGGGACCAGGGAGCTGCGCAGGGCAGTGAGGCCAGCCCATCCGCACCCCTCAGGCGGTGCCCACACACGCTGGAGGGGCACTCGGCACCCCGCCAGGCATCCTGCCGGGCTCCAGGAAGTACGCGGAAGGCATTTTGAAGCAGAGCGCCGAGCACACAGTGGCTCACACCAGGCTGCAGGGGCGCGGGACGGCTCACCCGTCTGCACTTGTGGCCCTGTGCTCCCCGAACTGCAGACGGGCGGGCCCTTGTCCCTGGCGCAGTGGGAAATGTGTGCCTCTTCCCATAGTGAAGACCGAGGCGGCGGCGGAGGAGTGTCCCCTCAAGGGTCTGCTCAACTGTCTGAAGGACATCCCAGAGGCCCCGGAGCAGCGGCCCAGCCCCTCGGGAGCAGGGGACCCATGGCCGCCAGAGGAGGCAGGGGCCTGGAAGAGGAATCCTGGAGGTAAAGGTCATTTGTTGGGCCGAGAGCACCCACATACCCTCCGTTTGGTTTCTCTGCTTCAAGCGGGGCTGTCGGCGACCTTTTGCGACAGACCTCCCAGCCTTGGCCCCCGGGTATGGGTCAGGGGAACCAAGTGTTGGAGATGATTGCTGTTGTACCTCATAATTTTCCAGATCAGCTCTTAGAGTAGATGGAGAAAGTTCTAGAAGGAAAGGAAGGATATTGGAGAGGGAAAACACCAAGAAATCAAAGAAGATTGTAGCCCCGTTGACCCTTCAGCCCTAATTGCCATGTGGGGTCCCCCCCCTTGTTGGGGCTGGGTGGGGTCTCCTTGTGGGGTCCCCCGCTGTGTGGGGTCTCCTTGTGGGGTCCCCCGCTGTGTGGGGTCTCCTTGTGGGGTCCCCTGCTGGGTGGGGGCTGGGTGGGGTCTCCTTGTGGGGTCCCCCGCTGGGTGGGGTCTCCTTGTGGGGTCCCCCGCTGTGTGGGGGCTGGGTGAGGTCTCCTTGTGGGGTCCCCCGCTGGGTGGGGGCTGGGTGAGGTCTCCTTGTGGGGTCCCCCGCTGTGTGGGGGCTGGGTGGGGTCTCCTTGTGGGGTCCCCCGCTGTGTGGGGGCTGGGTGGGGTCTCCTTGTGGGGTCCCCCGCTGTGTGGAGGCTGGGTGAGGTCTCCTTGTGGGGTCCCCCGCTGGGTGGGGGCTGGGTGGGGGCTCCAGGACTTGGGTTCCCAGCAGGTGTGTTCATACTGGGCTCACATTGCCGTTACTGTCAGCTCCCCAAAGCACTGAGCCTCTCAGGACACGGCCTGAAAGAGCGCGCGTGAGCGGCTTGCTGGCCCGGGGCCCGGAGCCGATGACTGCCGTAGAGGCACAGGGACGCTGGAAGGCCTGCAGGCCTGCGGCCTGGGCTTCCCAGTTCCCGAGGGCTGACTTCCCCTAGGTCACAGACGCCTCCACACCCCTCCTCCGCGCCCCGGTCCCGGCGCTGGCAGCGCCCTCGCCATGGTGAAGGTGGAGGACAGCTGGACCCCGAGCCCCCTGGGGCCGGCATCATGCCAGCTTGGCAGGCAAGGCTACGGTTCCTCCTCCACCACCGCCGACGCCAGAAGGGGCCGAGTGCCCCTCTGGGGCCCCACGGGTCAAGGTGAGTCCTGGGCTGTTCATCCTCATTTTCTGGGGGAACCAGGCCCTAGAGAGAGGCCCTACAGAGAAGAGGCTCCTGCCTGGCCCTTGAGCAGTGACTGCTGCCGTCGCCCTCGGCCTGGCCCCTGCCCAGGCCGCCTCTGGCTTGAGGACCTTCCTTTGCGTTGAGGTGCTCGTGGGGGAAGTTGGCTGCTGCATGTACATGTCCCCTCCAGCTCTTCCCTGGGGTCTGGGGACAGCTTTCTTTGACCCTTGGAAGCCCCCCAGGAGGACTTCCTGCCGGCGGGGTCCCTGCCAGCGTAATGCAGGTCTTAGCACCTCTGTAGAAAGCAAGCTGTGGCCAGCCAGCAAGCGGAGCAGGGCTGGGGCGGGGCGGGGGGGGGGCGGTCAGGCTGGCGACTGATAGGCCAGCCCGGGTCCTGCAAGAGAGGGTAAGAGGGAGGGCAACTTCTCCTATCCCAGCCAGCAGGGCCTCAAGCTCACCCCTGGAAGCCCTGGAGGCCTGCCTGAAGGGCATTCCCTCCGCGGGACCGTCGCCTCCCCAGCTGGTGGCTAATTCTTGGTCCCGGAGCCCCCAGCCAGGAGATGCTGGTCCTCACAAGCCCGAGCTGCAGCCTCAAGGGTCGCACAGTGAAGGTATGTGAGCCTCTGGTCTTTGTGCAGACAGTGGAGCGGCCGGGTCTCCTGGGATGTGGGCGCTTCTTCCCCCCAAATGGCTCCCCGAGTTTGATGAAGGCAGTGTTTCCTTCCACCCTCTACCCTTTTCTGAGATCTCAGAGGGTGTGGGGGCTTGCGGGGGAAGAGGGTTCACCAGCGTCATGGAGAGCCCCAGAACTTGGGGGCCGAGTCTCCTGGTGTCATCCACTTGGGGGCCCAGCGGGCTCCCTGTGACATAGCTCTGCTGCCCCCCGCAGAGGCCGCGAGGGACCCCCTTCCACCCCTGGGCCTGCGGGGCTGTGTGCGAGAGGGCCCCCAGGGCACCCCCACCAGCTTCTCCTCCACCAGCAGCACCGACGGCGACCTGGACCTGGGGAGCCCCGGGTGCAGCCAGGGACTGCAGTTTGGTAAAGGTAAGCTGGGCTGGCCTGAGGCTGGAGTCCCCCTGGGAAAGGATGGGAAGCCTTGTCCAGCCCAGGCAGGCCGCTGCCCATCACCAGGAGGAGAGCGGGGGGGGATACTGAGGCAGGCGCGGGGTTTGCCTTGGGCAGGGTGACTCGGCTCAGAAGGGACGTCAGAAGGGACGTCGTCTGAGGTCTTTTAACATTTCCTTTTGCATTGTCCCAGCCCTAGAGAAGTGCCTGTAGCACAAGCCTGACCTCTGACCTAGTGAGAGCGTGGCGAGGTTCCCGGACCCCCTTCCGCAGTGTGCATGGGGGCAGGAGCTGTGCTGTTCCTGGGGACTTTGGATCTTGGGGCCTTATAGGACACTCTTGAGCCTGGCTTCTGTCTTTTTTTCCCCCCAGTAGAACAATCTGGTCCATCTTGTCCCACCTGCACACCTGCTTTCCTTTGTGTCCTGTCACAGCCGTTGGGATCAGCAAGTCTAGGGCCTCGGCCAGGTCTCTCGTTGGGCGGGTGAGGTCCAGAGAGCCAGCCCCGGGCTTCCTCCCGCCTGAGCCCTCCCCACAGGGAGCCCCTCCCCCAATACAGCCGACACATCTCAGTGGAGGAGGAGGGTTAGGTGTACCAGAGTTTGAACTCAAAGCCTCGTGCTTGCTATCCTTGGTGCTCTACCCCTTGAGGCATGCCTCCGGGCCTACTCTCTGCGGGTTCCTTTGGAACTTTTCCATCCAGGCTGACCTTGAACTGAAATCCTCCAGATCTCACCTCCTCAGCAGCTAGGATTGTAGGCACAAGGCTCTGGCTCCTGACCAGTTTCTAGCTTTTCATACGTCATGTAACCACATGACTTTGTTCAAGAGCTACAGGAGGTTACGTGAGGTCCCCTTCCTTCCCCTCCCGGCGTCCCTGTCCTCCCCGCCCCCGCCGCTTCCGCCCTTGCCTGTGCTCAGGCCCTGTCTCCCCGCCGCACGCCCCCACCTCGCTTTCTGTCTTGAGCCTTTGCCCTTGCCCGCTTTCCACCCGTGGTCCTCACAGTCCTGGGCCACCAGCGTTGCGGGCAGCGCCGCCCCGGGGCGCAGTGTTAGGAGGCCCTCTGTGGACGGGCGTGGTGTTCCAAGTGACCCAAGCTGTGGGAGACTCCACACTGCCTTGAGAAGCTTCCGGGTGGGCCCCCAGAGCCCGGCTGCTCCCCGCTCCCCGGGGCCGTCTCTGGCTACCAGCCGCCGCCCCAGGATGGAATGCGGCCAGTGCTGCCTGCTCACCTGGGAAGGGCTCTGCCCTGGCAGCGCAGCCTGGCCAGTGCCTGCTGTTGGTGTCTTTCTATCCGGACTTGTGTGGTCCGGCGTCCTGCTGGGGGCGAGGAAGCCAGTCGTAGTGCACCCCGTGAAGGGCGCATCTGCTTGTTAGGCCATCCTGTGTGCTACACAAGCCCGGTCACCCTCACCATAGTGGCGGCTGCGTGGCTGGGGGAGCCTAGGGCCCCCGCCTATCGTGAGACCCCCGTCGGATCACCAGGCAGATTTCTGTAGGTGGCCGGCACAGGCCCCGCTTCCCCCGTCCAGCCCACGGAGGGCCACGCGAGAGTCAGAGCTGACAGGCGTTTGACCCGGGCCTCCATCTGGGTGTCCCTGAGCCACCGCGCCGGGCCCGGTGCTCTGCCCCCTCCTGCTGCCTGGACCTGGCAGCGCGAGGCTCCCAAGGCCCACCGCAGCCTTCCACGACTACCGCGTGTGACCCTCGCAGGGTACCTGCCGGGAAGCTCCCCGCTGCAGAGCCTGGAGAACTGTCTCCGAGAGATCCCCATGCCCCGGCTGCAGCCCGCCTGGCCCTGCTCCTCTGCCGCGGACAGGGGCCTGAGAAGAATGGAGCCCAGGAGCTGGACGGCAGACAAGGAAGGTAACTCCGGGGGGCCACGGACACCCATGTTTGGACTGGGTGGCTCCCCTTCTGCACCCTGGGAACTGCTGTGCTCCCATCATCCCGCGGGCCTGATGTGTACGGGAGCCAAGAAGGAGCTGCAGAAACCGCACCGGGCAGAGAGCCAGATAGACTCTTGAGCACACATTTAGACTTGCTGGCAACCGAGTGGGGGGGGCGGAGCCCGGGAGGCGGGCCCTCCAGCGCCACCACCTGCCCTCCACCACGGCGCCCTGGGGTAGAGCCCCGTTACCAAGTGTCTTCATCCTGGCTGCCGGCCCCTCGTGCGAGACCTCAGACCCCGAGCTGCACAGCTCCCGGGTCGGGAACAGAGGTCCCGGAGGATCTGAGCTGCGGAGCCGGCCATTCCCACGCCTGACGTTTGCCTGTCCCCGACCAGTGAACAGTGACGGGAATTCTCTGTCCCTTCTTCTGTGGCCCCCCAAGGCCCCATAGGCCTGACGAGCTCTTGGTGTCCCACTGAAACAGGGCTGAGGGGTGAGGTCTGCGAGCCAGCCCGTCTCAGACAGGGTGGGGGAGAAGTGCCCACCAGAAGCCTCCGTCTAGCCAGCCCGCAGGCCTCCACCTCCGGCTGCATGACCGCCTGCCCCCAGCGAAGGCCCAAAGACGCAGGGGCCACCAGGCCAGGACCCTGGAGGTGGCTGCAAGACGGTGAGCTGCCCTCGGTATTTCCCGACACTTCCCTCCTCCTGCCCCTCCTCCGGGTGCCTCCACCCCGTTCCTGTCTCACACCACTTGCAGAGAAGACCAAAGCCCGGAACCCGATGAGCCACGGGAGGCTAAAAATATCAAGTCAGACGAGGAGGAGCCCTGCTCTGTCTATCCACTGGCTCTCTCCAGAGCAGACCCTGCCCCTTGCAGTTGCAGACAGCTCTAGCTGTGTGATCCAGGGGCTACAATCGGCCCTCACCAACCTGCTCCTCCCGGCATGGTGCTGGGGGGGGGGCGTGGTGAGGGACTGGGGTGTAAGGTAGAGGGAGCTGCTGGGGGGGGTAGATGATACCTCAGAGGGGGTGGGTAGAGGGAGCTGCTGCTTTGCCTAGAAGATCAGGATTTGGCTAGCACTTCGCCACTGACTTGACCTCTACTGGGGTTTTGAGACCTCCAGAAAGTTCCTCAGCGTACCTTCCAGACGGCCCGGGGACTTAGCCGGGCTCTGACTTTCCTTCTCTCTATGGGGCCAGAAAGTGAGCTGTTGGGGCTCCCAGGACCTGCGCGGGCTGCGGCTGCTGGGGGTGACGGTGGCCCTCGGGTGATGGGCGGAGGCTCTTGTCATTCACACAGGGACAGCCACCGCCCCCTCCCCGCTGCACTGCCTGGAGAGCTCGCTGAAGGGGATCTTGCCGGCGAAGCCCTTGCGCTTCACCTGCTTGGCCGGCCCCGGCCCCGGCCCCAGCCCCAGCCCCTGCTCTAGTTTGAGTCTCAGTAGCTCCGATGGAGAAGACCTGAGGCTGGAACCGGAGCCCTGGCAGCCGCCCCTCCAGGGTAAGCCTGCTGGAAAGGGGGGGGTGGGGTGGTGAGCTCTTGCCAGAGCCCCAGTCAGCACGCTGACGACAGCTTGTTTGTGACGTAGAGAGAGACCGCCCTCCCAGCTGCAAGCGTCCTCTCTCCCCGTCCCTCGCCCCTGGAGGGTATCCTGGAGGCAGCGGCGGCAGCTGCGTGGGGGCACCCCCTGAGGGGTCACAGCCCAGGGACGACGGCAGCCTCAGGACAGGTGAACCTGGCACTGCCACCAGTCCCCACCCCGCGCTCCCCGAAAACCTTCTCCAGCCATAAGGCGGCTGAGCCAGAAGCCTGGGTCCCTGGGCGAAGGAAGGGCTCAGAACAGGGCTTGTTAGCGTCCCCACGGGGAGATCTTGGCAAACCTCATCATATATACACCATACGTGCTTATTAATATGTTGTACGTATGTATGTATATATATATATATGTACTGGGTTGCTATATAACATTTTTTAAGCTTGGGAGTCGATAAAAGAAATATCGAAAGTGGTAATTCTCAGCACCAGGGCACTTGTCTGGCATGCACAGGCTTCAGGGTGTCCCATCCTCAACACCAGGGGCCACGGCCCGCCACCCCAAGCCGCCTCGTTTCTCCTCAGGCTGAGACCCAGTGTTTTCTCCCAACAGGAAAAGCAGAAGAGGGCACAACGGAAGTCAGGTCCCTGTCACCCAGGGGAGAAGAGGGAGCGGAGAGCCCCGGCCATCCCGGCCCTCGGTTGGGTGCTGGAGAAGTAGGTAGGGGCCGGGGAAATGGCGGCGGGCGCGCGGCTCCATTCACAGGCCTTGACCCCAGGCTGGGCCCTGCCCTGCCCGGCCCCCTGGGCCTCGTGGGAAAGGGCACCCAGGCGGCACCAGAGCAGCGAGGCTCCTTCCACGTGGCCTCTCGTGTAATCACCGCTTAACCACGAGAAGATAAATACGCGCGCCACGGAGCGCGTTAAGAACACCCACCCACCTCCCGTCACGGGGCTCTGCCAGGCAGTGTGCACCCCTGTCCCAGGCTCACCCTGCTCTGTCCACAGAGGCCACGGGGCATCCTCGTCCCGCCCCACGGCCAGAGGAGCATCCTGTGCCCAGAGACGAGGAAGAACCCCAGGGCCTGGAACCAGGACACGGAAGACCCAGTGCCGCAGGTGAGCCGGGGCTGCCCCCGCCCGCCCGCCGTGCCGGGCCGCGCTGGGGGGCCCTCGTGGGGAAGCACCCACCCTTCAGCCCACCATCTGGGTCAGGGACGCTGCCAGACGCCGCCTGGGGCCATGCTTCACTTCCATGCTTGTCACAGAAATCCCAGGAACTTTCTCCACATCCGAGTTGGGGGTTTGAAGGAGCTTTAGGGAATAAGCGGTGGCTCGGGCCGGTCATGCTAACTTCTCAAGGAGGCTGAGATCTGAGGATGGCAGTTTAAGCCAGCCCGGGCAGGAAAGTTCTTGAGGCTCTTTACCTCCATAAACTGCCAAAAAGCTAGAAATGGAACGGTGGCTCAAGGGGTAGAGTGCTAGCCTCGATTAAAAGAAGCTCAGGGACAGCGCCCAGGCCCACCCACACCTACAGAGAGAGAGAGAGAGAATATACGAGGTGATCCAACCCCAGCACAGGCGAGTGACCTGGCCAAGGGTGCTCAGAGCACTTTGGTTCCATGCCACGCCATGTTCTATGGTGCCACAGTGGAGACAGGCCAGGGGCGGGGGTGTGGGGGGCAAGGGCAGAGGGGAGACAGGGCCCTTGTGCTCCCGGTGCCAGGCCTCAACAGCGGCGACTGTGTGTGTGTGGAGTCCCTTGCCTTGAGGAGCTTTGGCTCCCCTCAAGCTTCAGGCTTCTGTGAAGACCTCTAATCTGGGGTGAGCCTTACCCCTTAGGTGCTTTATTTTGTATTTTGGCTTTCAGTTTTTTTCTTTTTGAGAGAAGGTCTTTCTGTGTTCGCTCAGGATGACCTTGAACTCGTGATGCTCTGCATCAGCTTCAGATCGTTGATTAATTGGAGGCATTGGCCACACAGAGCTGGGGTCCCTGGACCATTCAGGCCATTACCTTTCCTCCCCCATCTGCATCCCCCGGGGTGATGCTAAACTAGACAAGGGCAGAACTCCGCTGGGCTCAGGGAAATGGGAGAACAGATTTCTCTGCCCAGTCTGGGATCTGAGTTGACTGCCGGGGGCCAAGTCCTTCCTGGGTGGCTTGCCTGGTGGTAAGATCAGTTCTAAGACAATTTGGGGGTGAGTAGGTAAATGATCGTTTTAAAGTGACTTACATGTCTAAGTCTAGTCAGGCTTGTACGCCAATACTCAGGAAGCTGGGACAAGAGGGGCGAGATTTTGAGAACCTGAGCTACAAGGTTAATGAGACCTTGTCTCAAGAGAAGAGGGAAGCAGGACAGGTAGAACCCTATGGCTTCATTGTAGCCAAGAGTGGGGGTCGCAAAGAAACTTGTGGCTTGTCACCTAGGTACGTAGCCTGGGCCTTGTAAGGCCGTCTGCTCTGGGCAGATACTCGGGGGGTTCTTCAATCCCAGGGCTCGAACGTGGCACTCAGTCACTCTTCCTGGGAGGTAGGAAGCCACCATCTTGGGAAAGATAGCTGGGTCCCCATGGAAATCCCCGCTGGGGAGGAGCCCGTTGGTGTGGAGGACGTGGGAACCAGCCCGTCCTGCTGTCAGCAGGGCGGTGAGCGGTGTTCTTCAGCGTCGGTGGACGCGGGCTGGCGGGGACAGGAGACGGAGCGCCCCCGCCGAGGGGTCTTCCCGCAGGGTTGGGGGAGAGGAGGTCCCCGGAGCCTAAGCACTCTCCCTGGCCCTCGCTCTGGTTTCAGATGCCTCCCAGGACCCGCTGGGGCCCCCCCGCCCGTCTCCCCCGCCGCCGTGTCTCTGCGGGGGAGCCCTGCAGCGGGAGCTGCGCAGCCTCGGCGCCGCCCTCGAGGCGAAGCTGGACCGGCTCGCCACGGCCCTGGCGGGCCTGACTCAGGAAGTGGCCACCGTGAGGACCCAGGTGGACCGGCTGGGGCGGCGGCCCCGGGGCCCCGGGCCCAAGCCCTGGGCCCTCCCTCGGGGACCTCGCTGGGCCAGCGGTCTGGGTCACAGACACCTGCCCTACTGGAGACGGAAGGGCCCCACCAGGCCGAAACCAAAGATCCTGCGGGCCCAGGCGGAAGGCGGCCGGGCCGGTGACCTCCAGGCCCTCCCCAGAGGGAAGGCCTACCTCGTGCCGCCGCTGTCTCCCGCCACTCCTCCCGCAGAACCTTCCAGGCCCGGCTGCGGCCCGGCCCAGCCGCCCCCCTCCTCGGCACCCAGCTGCCACCCTGCGCCGACGGGGCACCCCCTCCTCGGACACGCTGGGCGCCACCAGAGCCCTCCCCCACCTTTAGTACCCGCTGCCTTGTCCCCCCTGGTGGCCTCCCCCGCCACCGGCCCAGACGCAGAGCTGCTGACGGCAGGGGTGTCGCAGATCAGGGTCCCAAACCGGCCCAAGGAGCCCAGCAGCCTTGCGGGGGGCGGCCTCCGGGAGGACCTGTGGAGTACTGAGCACAGGGACCCAAGGTGGGGGGCCCATTGACCGCTCTCCGTCGGCTCCTCTGCGGGGGCCCCCCCCCCCCCCGCCGCTGCTCCCGGAACGGCAGGCCCCGGCGGTGTCCGCGCGCACGGCCCGTGGCGCCTCCAGCCTCACCTCAGGGTTTCTTGGCTCAGGTTCAAGCCCATGCTCCCCCGCCCTCCCCAGAGCCATCCCCCCCCCCCCCCCCCGCCGCAGTGGGTGGGTGGCCTGAGGCGCCCCTCTCCACCAGCCCCCCCCAGCTCAGCACCGCGGCGGGGGGGGGGGGGGGAGGGGGGGCTGGCCCTCGCCTGCCTGGAGTAAACACGGCACCGATCTCCTTTTGGAAGAACCAGTCCGGTCTAAAACAGATCTACTCATGGATTCTAGAACATGAGCTACTAAAGAAAGGCCTTTGGCTCTCATCCAAGAGCGCCCGGGGGCGTGGCCGGCGGGATTGTCGCAGGACCGCGGGAGCAGGGCCGTGTGTGCCGCACGCACACGCACACGCACACGCACACGCACACACACCCCCTCCAGAGGAGGCGGCGGTGCCCAGGGCCACGCGCTGGCGTGGAGGTGCTCTCGTTGTATTCGTCTCCTAGAGCTGTGTATAAAGTGCTACAGACTCGACCGGCATGGGTGGCGTGAACTAGAAGCCTCGAGGGAAGGGACCGTAGGGGTTCTGCCTGCGGGCCGGTGGGGGCGGGGGTCCGCCCCGTGCCCCCGTGCCTGTCGATGGCCGGCTTCCTGTCCACACTTGCCCCCAGCGCCCCTGGTAGCAGGACGCGGGCGTCATCGGGTGGGGCCCACGGGTGAGCTCGGTGACACCCCCGCCCCGCCCCACACGGAAGCACCCGCGCGGGGGCTTTGGCACAGCCACACACGGGGCGCCCGGGCTGCCCCTGCCCTGATGACATCCATGCCAGGGACGCGCCTGCCGCCGGCCCCGGCGCCCCGTGTTCGGTACCCACGGCGGCTGGCCGGCCTGTTGACTCACTTGTGCTTCCCGGAGCCGGAGTTCAGCCTGTCGGATGGATTGCGTTCCCTGTTTAATCAGGAGCTTCTGGAACCGTGCCCATGCGCACAGCCCCTGAGAAGGCACGGTGAGCCTTGCCCTCGGGACCCAGGGCACCGCTGGGTCTGTCTCCCGGGACCACCCAAGCAGCCCCCATGGCTGCCTCGCCCAGTGCCCAGTGCCGCCTCCAAAGCAGCTCAGAGAGGCGGGAGCCCGCCCTCGGGCAGGCGGAGTGTCTCCAGGGTTAGAGCAGAGAGAAGGGCCCGCGACCGCCTGGAAATGGGTATTCAGTGTGAGTGTGTGTGATATGCTGGTACTTGGTCTTGAACTCAGACCTTGCACTCTCCCTTGGTGGCATTGCTCATGGCTGGTGCTCCGCCACTCGAGCCACACCGCCCCTTACGAATGCCGACGGGATGAGCAGGACGCCGACTGACTCTGGCTGGGAAAGAACAGAAGGCCAAGCTCTCCCACCCCGGGAGGCTTGAGCGGGCCCAGCTCCTTTTCCAGATGAGCAGGGGCAGAGCTTGCTCCCTTCCATACATACCGTAGGAACCCTCGGGGCGCGGGGCGCCAAGCTGGGAGGAGAGCGCTGTTCCCCGGGCCTGGGTTCCCCACTCCCATTGTATGACGAAGTGGTGGTGCCCCGGGCGTCACCCATGGTGGGTGCGTGCCCCACAAGCCCAGCCTCACCCAGCGCTGAGCTAGGAAGTAGCCGGAGTCCCTGGGACGGGGGCGCAGCGCATCCTTACCCCGCCCGGACTGGGCAGTGCATCCCACAAGTTCCCACAAGTTCGAGGCTACGGAGCCCGAGTACCTAAATGGCCCCAAGCTCCATCGGCGTCCGGCCTCACTGGTGCTCCAGGCCCTCCGCTACCCCAACGGCTAGCCGGCACGCCCGCCGAGGCTGCAGCCGGAGGCTTTGCTGCGGCCGCTCCTGCACAGGGTTGTTTGGAAGAGGTTAATTGGGAAGCTTGCTTGCTTTCAGATTCCACTTTTTCGCATTTAATTCCTGAAGTATTCTTTCTATGCTTTTTTATTGAGCTTTTAAAATTGGTATGATAAAGGTGATGTGCAGAGGGCTTACAGTTATGTAAGTCAGGGAAAGAGAACATCTCTCTGAACAATGTCACCCCCTCTCCCAGTGTCTCCTTCCCAGCCCCACCCACAAGTTACAGAGTTTATTTGCCACCTAGTGTCTAGTGAGCCCTGCGGCTGCTTCCTTTCTGTGCCCCCCACGGAGCCAAGGACAGAGAAACCTTGCTTCTGTTTCTTAAGAGTTCAGTATGATTTTATATCATCCAAGGCACATTGTGCCTTTGTTAACAGAGGCCTAGAACTTGGGAGCCCAGAAGGGGGAGTCTGCCTGCCACCCTCCTGAAAAGTGGCCACAGGCCAGACCGGGGTGCCAGTCTTCCCTCCATCCCTACCTGGCTTGTGTCAAGGAGTCCCCCACCAATTCCACCTGCCCTCGGCAGCCTGCGTCCTCCATGCGGCCGGGACATGGGCCCGCGCAAACCCTGCTTCCCACGTGAATGGACTTCCCAGGCCGCCACTGAGGCTTCTGACACAGGGATGTGGCAGGAACTGTTACATCCAGTAACTTCTATTCCTAAAGGAGCTAGGCCTGGACCAGGCTTGTTCTCCCCCCTCCCCCCACTCTGTCTCTCTCTCTCTCGCTCGCTCTTGCTCTCTCGCTCTCTCTCGCGCTCTCTCTCTTGTACTGGGGTTTGAACCCAGCCCCACGCTTGCTGGACTAAGCCTCATCTCCAGTCCTTAAGTACACTTACTCTTGTCTTCATATTTTAGACATTGCTCCTATAAATACCCACAGTTGGATTTATCCCACAATTCACCTGACAGATTTTGTTCTTGAAGCATTTAAACCCATTTAAAAGTGATGTGATTAGGCCAGGCACTGGTGGCCCCCTAGCCACTCGGGTCTGAGAATTGTGGCTCAAAGCCAGCCTGGGCAGAAAAGTCCCTGTGAGATTCTGTTGTTGTTTTTTATTTTGCCAGTCTTGGGACTTGAACTCAGGGCCTGAGCATTGTACCTGAGCTTCTTTTGCTCAAGGCTAGCACTCTACCACTTAAGCCACAGCGCCACTTCCGGCTTTTTCTGTTTATGTGGTGCTGAGGAATCAAAACTAGGTCACTCTACCACCAAGCCACATTACCACCCACCCGCCCTGTGAGATTCTTACGTTCACTTACCCACTCAAAATCCAGAAGTGGTGCTGTGGCTTAAAGCTGCAGAGCGCTAGCCTTTAGCAAAAATAGAGCTTAGGGACAGTACCCAGGCCCTGAGTTTAAGCCCCACGATTAACAAAAAAAGTGACATGGTTATTGATATGTCTGGGTTTGAACAAACATACTATCTTACCTTGTGTTTTATGTTTCTCACCTGCTCCAGATTGTTGGGTTTCTTTTGTGGGTTGGGGTTATTCTCTCTCTCTCTCTCTCTCTCTCTCTCTCTCTCTCTCTCTCTCTCTCTCTCTCTCTCTCTCTCTCTCTCTCTGCCTTATGCATTGGTAGTGTTCTGGAGTTTGTTTTTTATTCACACATTTTCTCTTTTTTCCCTTTTAGCCTCAAAATTTAGAAGGCTGAAAGGAGAAACATCCAAGTTCACGCTCGTATCTGCGAAATTTTTAGCATACTTGTCTCAGAATTGATGAGAACAAGACAGGAAAGGAATAGAAGGTTTGAACAAGTCAGTTAACAAACTTGTCCCGACCGAAGGAAGTATAAAACAAGGGCCCATAGTTGCACGCTCTTCTCATTGTAACTACAGACGCTGACCCGACTAAGCCTAGAGAAAGTCCAAGCAAACTTACATGGTGTATATTTCCTGACTTTTACCTCCACCTTGCCCTTCTTTGTGGTATGGGGCACTCTACCTCTGAAGCCACCCTGCCAGCTCCCTTTTATGTTGGTTACTTTTTGAGATAGCGTCTCACCGTATGCCCATGCCAGTTTTGACTAGGATTCTCCTATAGTTGTTCTTCCTCCTGTCACTGAGGATGACAAGGGAGCCTCCCTGTCCCCAGCCATCATGCTGTCCTTGTAGCTGTAGCTGGGATAGCAGCTGTTGATTGAGATGGCGTCTCAAGAGAACATTGTGGCCAGACTGGCCTCACGCCACGACTCTCCAGGTCTCTGCCTCCCCAAGATATGTTTTCTCTTTAAAGGTAAAATTCAGTAACAACACGCACACACACGCACACCACACAAAACGCCCAGAAATTTTAAAACGTTCAAGCAATGAGAATTACTGCTAAAATACCTCATACAGGAATGAAGAAATCAAATGAGCATTAGAAATACTTTGAACTGGAAGAAAGAGCCACATCTCAAAACTTGCAGGGTGACGCTACATCAGCACTCAGGCGTGAGGAGTACAGGAAAGGGGAGAGGCTGAGGACTCGCAAGGAGGTGTAGACAGAAAAGCAAGGGAAGCAGAAGTTGACCCAACAGCATCAACAGCCAAGAATCTTTACCAAAAGGAATAAAAACTGACCAGCCGGTGGCAAAATCCATAAAGGAAGAAAAGAAGGCACAAGTAGCCAGTCTCAGGAACGAAAGGGCATCTCTCGTGCTGCAGGCACTAACACGTAACTTTTTGCCCCAAACTTGAGAACTTAAATACAAGTTTCCACAGGAATACGACTTTATACATTCATTCTTCATTCTTAACATTTACTGTGCAAAACAATGGATTTCCTTAGGTTATTTTCACGCGTGTATATAATATGCTTTGACCGTCTTTTACCCTCCCCGGGGCTGAACCCCCTCCCGGTCAGTGGCTACCTTCCATTCCACTCTCTCCCTTTAAATCTAGACTGCATGTATCAGAGAAAACGTGATGTTTGTCTCCCCGGGTCTGACTTAATTTCACTTAACGTTCTCCAGGGCATTCCGTCCATTTGCCTGCAAATGGCATAATTTCATTTTTCTTTAGGGCCAAATAATACTCCATTGTGCTTATATATCACATCGTCCTTACCCACTGCCCATTGATGGGCACCTAGGCTGATTCCGTAACCTGACTGTTGTGAATATAACCACAATAAACGTGGGTGTGCAGGTGTCTCTTGCATGCTGGCCTGTCCTTCCTCCAGGTATATGCCCAGAAATGTGACAGCAGGATAGTATAGTAGACTTTGGTGGTGGTGGTTTTTGTTTTAGATGGTGATACTGAGTTTGAATCCAGGGCCTCACACTTGCTAAGCGGGTGCTTCGCCTCTTGAACTAAGTAAGCCACTAGCCCTTGTTTATCTTTTGGATATGGCTCTGAGTTGGTTTGTTTCGCCTTGGGCCAGCCTCAGACCACATCCTTCTACCTATACCTTAACAAGCAATTGGGATTACTGGTGCACCACACCACACCTAGCTAATTTATTGAGATAGAGTCATTAACTTTTTAACCTAGGCTGGCCTCAAACTGTCATCCTCCCTACCTTGGCCTCCGCTGGGCTTATTATTTTAGGAGCCTCCATACTGACTTCCACACTAGCTGCACTAATTTACCTTCTCACCAACTGCATCTAGAGGTTTCTTCTCGGGCACCTCAGCCCTTACCAGCATGTTGCTTTCTTGATAGCCATTCTGATGGGTGAAATGGCATCTCGACGTCATTTTGATTTGCATTTCTCTGATGCTGAACAAGTCTTTATGTATTTATTGGCCATTTGTACTACATATTCCTTCGCCAGGGCTGGTTTACATTGTGAGCTTCTGCTTCTTAATCTGCCACCACCCGCCTCCCTGAGCTGGCGGTGCAGCTGTTCACTCCTTTTCCTCTGCATCGCCTTCCTGATGAGCATGCTGCCATCTTACCCCAGGAACAAGAACACAACTTGAAACGGACTCGAAAAACTGTGGAAAAACCTGAATAGTCCTCCATCATTGAAAAAAAAAATTACATCGGTCACGAGGTATCTTTCCACAAAAGGAACTCCATACCCAGAGGCTTTGGGAGGATTCCACCTCCCGTGTAAAGAGGAAATGATTCCAGAAACATCTTACGCTGGAGAATTAACAGACATGGAATTATTTCACTCCTTTTATGAGACTCGTGTGACCTGGGAACCAAAACTTGAGACAGGCTGCCCAAGGGAAGAAAACCACTGACCTGCCTCAGAAAAGGCACATGGAGACGCGCGCCACTCTGTGTGTTCGCTTCATTTCAGAAGGGTTCCAAGTGCCGTGCCAGGCCTGTGCCGGGGCCCTGGGGTGGTGGCCATGGTCCTCGGGTAGGCCTCGGCCCCTCGGCAAGGGGGACGGGAGCAGGGACCCCGGAGTCCGCGTGTGGAAGGCCCCATAGAGCCCGCTGGCCATGTCCTGGGCTGGAAACCACGTCACCGGCCTTTCCCCCCCCAGGGGAATGACCCGCGCTTGCTCTCAGTCCCAGTCCCCTTGGAAACTTTCGACTAGGAAACAAACTAGTCTACCGACTCTTCCGGGAACGTGTGTGCATCTTACCAGAAATTTCCAGTTGACTTTCAGGCTAGTAGGAACAAGAAAAGGAAGCTGTTTTTAGGGAGAGATGCCCCTTGCTGCCCATCGAGACCACAGGGACCACCGCACCTGGGGCAGAAGCAGCCGGCGCTGGGGGTTCTAGGTTTCTATCACAGAGGGGAAGAGCTTCTGTCCCAGGGCCTGGGAGCCATCTGCAGGGAAGGGAAGCCATTACACACCAGAGCCACCGGCTCGCCGCAGCAAGCCGGGCGAGAGGAAAGTGGAGAAGTTGCGTTTTCTTTTTCCTGCCCCTCCCCATAGCTTCCCGTCCCTGCCATCGCTCTGGGGGTGACCTCAGGCCCGGGGGAAGCCCTCTTGCGAATGTTACTGGCTATGAATGGACGTGGGGTGGTGGATTTGGGGCGCTGTGGGTAGATAAAAGAACACAAGCAAGTGGAGGCCCACGTAGAAAGCTGGGGTGCGGGGAGGAAGGGTTTGTGAGTGCAGAACAGAGCAGAAGGATGGGCCGCCTCAAGGGGCTTGGGGGTGCCCGGCACCTCGAGCTTCTCCCCGCGTCTGTAGAGATAGGAGCTGTGTCCGCCCCGGAAAACTGGACTCTGTGTCACTAAACCTCAAAGGCTGGGCTAGGTGTCACCGGCCCCTCCCGCAAGCCCAGCGGCGGGGACGGGGTCGCCGTCAGATCGGGGCTGTCATTTCCTGTCGGCTCCAAAGGCTGCAGGTCAACGAGACCCGCCGTGTGTCAGCAGCCATGGTGTCCACGTCAGCAAACGAGGATGTGGTTCCTTATCGCCTGCCCAGCCCTGCGCCCCAGCAGCAGGCTTCCTAACCGCCCCCCCCCCGTCCGGTCCCCCCCCGCCCCCCCGCCGGCCACCACCGCGCACACAGTTACCACTGAAGCCAAGCTTGATCGCGCTGCCCTGCGGGGACGGGGGGGGGGGGGGCGGGCAGAGGGAGGGGGGAGTCGGGGCCTCAGAAGCCTCCCGCCGGCTGCCCTCCCCTCCGCGTTGCCGGCCACCCCACAGGTTCAGATCCCGCCTGACTCCATCCAGGCCTACTGTCTGCTGCCCCCTTCTGTCTCTTTGGTCGCTCCCTTGCAAGCGAGGCACCATGCTTTCTCTATGGTTTTTTGCTGTGTGATGTTGGGCTGGCAGCGAACAGCTTTGTGCCCGTGGCTTTTCTTTTTCTTCCCCCCCAGAGGCTGATCTCCTTTGCACTGGCCTGGCCTCCCAGGAGGCCAGCTTTCCCTCCTGGGCTTGACGCCTCTGGGGGTGACAGCCAGTGACCCGAAGCTCTCCAAGCGTGCTTCCATTCTACACTATTAGAACCTGACCTCCTTGGAGAGCCGGGCTCCGCGCTCCATCGCCGCTGCCTGTGCGCAGACCTCGCTGGAGCTACGAGCGGCTCGGAGCGATGAGAACTGCCCCTCGCACTGGACCGGGGGTCAGATGCACCAGCGCTCCCGGAAATGCCGTCCCCGCAACCCACGCGCGTCCTGGCCACGGACCCCCCCAGCCTGTCTTCGGTCCTGCCTCTGTATTCTCTCAGCACCACGGAGCCTCCCCTCCGTTGGGCTTTTCCACCTTTGCTCGACTCCTCTTCATAGAGCTGTCCCGGTACGTGGGAGGGAATACTGTGGAATAATCCCGAACAAGGCTTTTCCTCTGTTCTGGTCAGCAACCTAAAGGTGATGCCCGTCGATTCGTGGTAAAGACAGAAAGACTAGCGCTGGTGCTCATGCACAGTACCAGCTTGTGGGGACCCACCTACCTTCCCCGTCCTAGCTGCTTAGGAGGATTTGTCCTTCTCCCCAATGCACAGAGGAAGGGGGAGGAAGGAAAGGGTGTTTAAGAATACGACATTTATTTCAACAAAGATCAGCCCCTAACCTGGGGGACAATCTCGAAGGAGCCCTGTTGAGTGAACAGGACTGTGAGCTGACTCATGACCAGCGGGGATAGGACAAGGGCAACGTGACCCCACCGTGTCCCATCGTGTAAGGGTCTGTCCTGGCAGAGGCTGGCTTTGCAAACGCGATGAGCCACCATGTTGGAAAAGAGCCTTGTTGGTCTCTAGGGACTGATGGCCTCCAGCATCCCCCTGCGACCACGAAGAAGTGCCGTCTTCCAGCTCAAGCGAGTTTGGGGCAGACGGACCCCAGTCAAGCTCCTAAGTGAGATGGCTCAGCCGACTCCTTGATGGGCAGACTCAGGAGGCCTTGAACCCAGGCTGCGCTCATTCGTGACTGGGCTCCTGAGTCACAGAAATGTCTGGATAATAAGGACGTGCTGTTTTAAGTCACTACACTGAATAATTGTTACCCAGCAATAAATATTTTTACTGTATGTCTTCATACTGGTAAACGCATCGTTATAGGAAATCTGAGAAAGGACAGACAGGCTCTTGCCACCGAGCTCATGGGCCTTGGGAAGCTGAGATCAGGAGGACTGCTGTTCTAAGCCAGCCTGGACACAGAAGCCAATGGGGGGCAGGAGCAGAGGTTCTGTAGCTGCCTTGGGGGCTCTGTGGGGCTGTGGATGGTCTTAGGGGGGTATGTGTTCCCTGAAATCACATGCAAGCTGTTGTTTTAATACACATGAACGTGAGGGGAGCATCTGTTTATGGTGACACTATTCGCATTAGCCTAGGTGTTCACCAATGAAGAATGAAATACGGTATATACATACAGTGTATATACACAACAGACTACTGTTCAGCCATAAAAAAGAATGAAATCCTATTATGGATGGACCTGTAGGACAATATGTTAAATGGAAGAACTTAGATACTAACAGACACATATCACATGCTTTTTTTTTATATGTGGGAACCAATAAAAGCCTACTGGGCAGCCAATAGTAGTCAATAAAGCTGGGAAGGGTGTGTGTGTATGTGTGTGTGTGTGTGTGTGTGTGTTTAACTCAGTGCATATTGTATGCATGTGTGAAAACATCACACGGAAACCCATTAATAGGTATAATTAATACTGGTTACTAAAAATTGAAAGTGGTTGGTGGCCCACGAGAGATGATGAACCATTTGGTCTAGCAAGCTGCGGGGCCTGCTTAGGTGGTGGAGAGCAAGAGCACAGAGCACAGGGGCGAGGACAGGCGCGTGGATTAGACAGGCTAGGAAGTGAGGTGCACTCTCTGGAGAGGAAAAGTCACGAGGACAAAGCCCACAGCGGACGGAAGATTCACCCACAGAGGGGCTGGGGGCCCCTGGGAGCGTCGCGTGGGGCTGCCGGGAGCCCTGGGCTGGCTTCTGCGCGGTCTCACACAGAATCCCATTTGCAAGGCCCTAATGACGTTACGTAATGACGTTACGCAAGCCCATTACATAAACCACTGACCAAGTGTCTGGGGCTCGAGCGGAGAGACCTTGTACTCTCACTCAAAGCTGGGGCTCTACAAGCCCCAGTCCTGGTGGACACACATGCAAACACGCATATACATGTGCGTGCACGCATGCACACACACACATACACACCCCAGCCATTTACAGAACGGCAGCACCCGGAGAAGCCATATGAGGTTCATATAGGTTCATCCGCTGGGACAGTTAGCAGGCACCATTAGCAGGTGGGGACCAGACCGCGCTAGAGCCTTTGGAGGCTAAAGATTCTGCGTTCTGTCCCAGCATGGTAACAGGAGCGACCCTTCCATTTGGAGTCATTCACAGTCTCTGGTACGGTTCAGGGGTGATGAACAGACCACTTCTAGCGAGCGCCACTGCCCCCTTCGTTGGGACAGGGATAGGGCGGGGAATTCTGGGCCATTCTCAGAATGCTGAGGTTTGCCCTTGGCCCGGATGATGCCACTTGGGTCTCCCTGCCCAGACAGACTGCCTGAGCTCCTTACAGACAGGTGGCGTGTGAGACACACTCCGTATTACAGACCGGACGCACGGGGGTCGTCCCACACCCGTCAGCTACAGAAGAACAAGATGGGAAAAAGGTAAATACATTTTAGTTGACTACTAACGCATTTCTAGGTATGGAGAGCGAATTTGTATCTTCCTTCTCGGAGCAGTTCTGCACAGTTATGTGGTTCTGAAGTAAAAAGAAAGGATGCTTTGCCAAGGTACTCAGAACCGGGGTGACACGGGGGCCTAACGGTAATCTCGGTGAGACCATCACTGACTTTGAGTGTAACTCCTCCTCAGAACAGCAGCCTTTGAAAAGCCCACGTGTTCATTTGCATTTGGGGGGTACACACCTCCTGTTTTAATTATCACCAGCCTTGATACTAAATAACTTTTTGACAATTTGCAAACAAGACCGAAGGACAGAGATTGGTCTCCCTTCAGAGAGTCTTCTAGAGACTGTGAAATCCCGGAACGGGCTGGCACCCGGTAGGTCTTACCAAATATGCTGCATGACCTAAAAGCTGTTCTTACACAAGAATTCCAGAATGTTTAAAGGGAAAATACTGGTATAACTGACATAAACATCATCTTCATGTGTTTGAGTTGGAAATTTCCGAGAAATCGTTTTCCAGCTAGACTCCCAAGCTGGGTGCCTAAGGCTAGGTAGGCAGACGGAGAGAAGTCAAGCGGGCCTTAGGCCCAGGGGGAACGGTTAAGGACTCGGATGCCCTGGTCTGAAATGGCCAGCTTTTGCTCTCTTCCTAGCTCTCACAAGAGGAGCTGGGGTCCAGATTGGCACGTGAAACTTCCACACACTGAAAATATTCTGAGGGTTTTATGGCCACGTCGCGTCAGGAGCCAGCGGCTCACGCTTGGCCTGTAAACTTAGGTAAGAAGCGCTGGCCTCCCTGGCCCTCGGCTTGCAGTGAAAGAGGCCTCCGAACCAACCCAGCCACTTCCCTCTCACCAGGGCTCGGTTTCTTCGGCTTTTATGATTCATCTGTGAAGCATGAATTCACCCAACCACCTCCCACTCCCAGGGCTGCTCTTCCTGACCACCAAGTGATTGCCTGGGGGCACAAGCTACCGGATTTGGGTGTCCTGGACCTGTGTGCTTTCTCTATGGCCTTCAACCGCTTCTTCCATGCAGAAAGGGCCTTGCCTCAGTGCCTCTGTGACCTTCTCTTGGGGGTCTTCTTTCCCATTCCTTGGCCTCCTCTCCATTCTCCCAGGCTTCTCTCAGTTCCGTCCTCTAAGGTCGGGTTCTTAAGGCCTGGGTCCCAGCCCTGCCCACCCCAAAGTTCCCAAAATGCATCCACAGGGGACGTCCCAGCCTCCAGCCCAACCCTCACCTATAATCTGCCCCTTCTGCACCACACTAGCTCAGCAGGTGCAGGACTTCGGCTCCCTCCGCAGCCATGCTCATCTGGTCAGAAACCAGCCCGCTCCTCCAGTCCTACACTCAGGGTCTCCCGATTCCACCGCATCTCTGACTGGCTGAGGGGCGCCCTCACTTGGCACCAAGACAGGCGACTGGGGTGCTGACCACCATTCTTACTCCCCCAGGCTGGACGTCTTTCTAAAATACAGTACTGGGAAACGCTGCCATGTTCCTGTCCTGCCTGAACCCTGCCGCGGCTGGGTAGATACTGTCTGAACTCCGCCTTGTCTTTCCAGGTCTCCGCTTCTCATCGCGCCGGGTGCCGGCCTTTGGATGGTGCGTCCACTTCCGCCCCCCCCCACCCCCGCCCAGGCCCCGCTACTCCTAAACGTGGGTGTCGGGACCTCACGCTTCAGAAGCCCTTCTTCACGTGCTCTGCCACCGTACTTCTCAAGCTCCTCTTCCTTCCCACTCGTCCCGGTGCCTCACGCAGAGCTGGGCACACGGTAGGCGACTGACAAACGCACGGCTGCCAGGGTTACTGTGGGTGCTCGCGATGCGGAATGGGAAGGCCCTTGTTAACATCATTTTTTACTCTCATTTTAATGAGAAAACTGAGGTCCAGGGAGACAGATGCTGGGCTCCGAGTCCCAGAGGAGGAGGCAAAACCAAGACTGGGCCCTTCATGCCCAGTAGGTCCGTCCCCACGGGCCTGCTCCTTCCCGCACAGCCCACCGGCCGCGGCAGAGCCTCCGGACCCAGCATCCATCATCAGAAAGCACCCGACAGAAAGTGTGACATGGAAGCAACCTTCTTCTGGAGTGCAGGCGGTCCTTCCTTCCTGGCCTCCAGACAGGCGGCAGGCGGGGCTGGCTGTGGTTCTAAGGGCCTCGAGAGAGCCCAGCACAGGTACAAGCCCTGGGCTCCCAGAGCCTCGGGTGGCAGGTTACCTCATGGGAAAGACCAAAGGTCCTGGCCCAGGCCTGCCGTCCGTCCGTCCTTCCTTCCCTTCAGCTCCAGTGTTCAACGCCTGGCCCCAGGGGAATGTCACAAATGTCTCTTCCTTGTCCAACAGCTGAGATGGAAGATGAAGGATAGGGGTTTGGCAATGACACTTACTACATTGTTGCTTTGGAAGAGCCAATTACCAGCAAGTAATATTCAACCTGCGCAGGGCAGGAAGGCAAGGGCTCTTCGGGGGCTGTTGATGGGGCAGGGGATTGAACAGTCAGGCTGACTTGCCCTCGGCTCAGGTAACAACCCCAGAACCTCGGATAGGTACTTAATGGTCCTTTGGGTACATAGCTAGTGGCCCTTCTTTCCTTCCGTGGCCCCGCTGGACCTGGGAAATGCCCGTTTCCTGGTGGATCCAAGGACTCGGCCGGTGCCGAGTTTGTGGGAGCACATCTTTGTCAGCACAGCGCTGGGTACCCCTCTCCAGACGCGCCGAGGGGACGGGTCCCAGCGGTCCAGGGCTGTACCCACAGCCTGGGGCGGGGGTGGGGGTCTCCAGGGCGATCTCCAGGGCGAAAGGACGGCGGTGAGCGCTGCGCTCAGAAGAAGAGCGGGGCGGGCGCCACCTCGGCGGGGCTGGGCCAGGCGGGGGCCGCGAGGTCCGGGTCGGGGGCCGCGGCGGGGAGGGCGGGCTGGCCGTGGACGCGCTGGTGCCGCACCAGGTGGGTCTTGCGGCTGAAGCTCTTGCTGCACTGCGGGCAGGAGAAGGGGCGCGAGCCGGTGTGGATGGCCTGGTGGCGCACCAGGTTGGTTTTGGAGCTGAAGCTGCGGGCGCAGACGGCGCAGGCGTGGGGGCGGCTGCCGGTGTGCACGGCCTGGTGGCGGCCCAGGTGGGACTTGCGGCTGAAGCGGCGGCCGCACTGCGCGCAGGCGAAGGGCCGGGCCCCGCTGTGCGCCCGCGCGTGGGCCACCAGGTTGGGTCTGGAGCCGAAGCGGCGGCCGCACTGCGCGCAGGCGAAGGGCCGCTCCCCGGTGTGCACGCGCCGGTGCCGCGACAGGTGCTGCCCGTGGGCGAAGCCGCGGCCGCACTCGGGGCAGAAGAAGGCTCGCTCGCCGGAGGCGGCGCCCGGGGGCTCCGGGGGGCTGGGCCCGGGGCCGCAGGCCGAGGGCTCGGCGGCGGCGGCGGCGGCCGGGTCCACCGTGGCGCACTGCTCGCAGCCGAACGCAGCCCCGTCGCCGCGGTGCGGGCGCGGGTGCGCGGCCAGGTTCTTCTTCCAGCCCAAGCTGCGGCCGCAGCGCGCGCAGGCGAAGGGCCGGGGGCCGGGGGCGGGGGGCGGGGCCCCGGGGGGCGGGGGCGGGGCCGGGGGCGGGGCCGGCGCGCCGGGCGGGGCGGGGCGGGCGGCGCGGAGCGCGGCGGCCTCGTGCACGCGCTGGTGCCGCACCAGGTGCTGCTTGTGCGTGAAGCTGCGCGCGCACTGCGCGCACTGGTAGGGCCGCTCGCCGGTGTGGATGCGCTGGTGGCGGATCAGGTGCGTCTTCTTGCGGAAGCGCTTCTCGCACTCGGCGCAGGGGAAGGGCCGCTCGCCCGTGTGCGTCTTCTGGTGCGAGCCCAGGTGGATCTTCTGGCTGAAGCGCTTGCCGCACTCGGCGCACGGGTAGGGCCGCTCGCCCGTGTGCGTGCGCAGGTGGCGCGTCAGGTGCGCCTTCTTGCTGAAGCGCTTGCCGCACTCGGAGCACGGGAAGGGCCGCTCGCCGCGGTGGCTGCGCTGGTGCAGCAGCATGTGCGCGCGCTGCGAGAAGCTGCGCCCGCAGTCCGGGCACGCGCACGGGCCCTCGCCCCGGTGCAGCCGCTGGTGCAGCCGCAGCGTCAGCTGGTCCCGGAACCGCCGCTCGCACTCCCCGCAGCCGTACGGCTTCTCCTCCGGCGGCGGCGGCGGCGGCGGCGGCGGGGGCGGCGGCTGCAGCGCGATCGGGCTCCACCCGGACAGCGCCAGCCCGCCGCCCAGCGGCCCCGGGGCCCCCGGCTCCAGCTTATACGCGGCCGCCAGGGGCCCCAGGTCCGGGGCCGGGAAAGGGCCCGGGAGTAAGGAGAGATGCTGCGGCCATTCGACCTCCGCCTCGGCTTCCGGATCCTCCTCTTCCACCTTCACCTTCCGGATCATCCACTCGTCCCCTGAAGCGTCAAACACACCGAGAGTTAGGCCCCCGTGCGCCCGGGCTCCTGCCCTCGGGGCCCAGCTAACCAGAAGTTCCTGGGATAACTGAATCTGAACCCCCCTCCCCCCCCCCGTCCACCCACGGCTCCTCCCTCCCGCTCCCCAAGATCAGCCCTGGCCCTTGGGTCCCCTCCTGTGTTCTTTTCGCCCCTGCCAAGGCTGCCTGGGATCGGCGGGCTCCTTTCTGAACCAGTTCCTTACATCCCATTGAGGAGCAGGGGCCCCCAATTCCCCAGTGCCTGCCAACTGGCAGCAGCTCGGCAAGTCAGACATCCAAACAGCTGACCTCCCTCCCCTCTGTGGACGAGGGGAGGCTGGAGCACAGCCCTCTCTGCACAGGGCAGGCCATAGCGTAGCATCTCGGGGCCTTGGAACTTGTGCTACTTCTGCTTGCCACGCCCCCTGTGGCCTCGCTGTTGTAGGAGGGCACCTTGAACTCCAGTGCCAACCCTACCCGGGTCCCACAGGCCCAGAGGGGAAGCCAGTGAGAGAGAAGAGGCTGGAGTTGACAGACAGGGTGTGGGAAACTAGCTTAATCTCTGGAGAGAGCCTCTGTCAAGGGCGGGTTCCAATTCCTAGGAACCTGCCACAAGATGCATCTTAGGGCAGGACCTACGGTTTTATTTTATTCGTTTATTTTTCGGTGCTTGATGCTGGGGCTTGAACTCAGGGTCTGGGCACTGTCCTTTAATCTTTTCACTCAAAGCTGGCACTCTACCACTTGGCCTGCAGCTGCACTTCTGGCATTTTTCTGCTTAACTGGAGATAAAGCTCTGGCAGACTTTCCTACCCAGGCTAAGCTTTGGACTGGGATCCACAGATCTCAGGCTCCTGAGTAGCTAGGATTATAGCTGGGGGCCACAGTACCTGGCTCTCTTTATCTAAAGCTCCTAAATGGAGTCTAGTTAGGGAACCATTGGATACCCGAGTTCCTGTCTGACCTGGAAAGTCTGTCACAGTCTTAGTCTTTATTTTATTACACAAAAATGGTTGAGATTACATCCACTCCCAATTTCTTCTCTCAGTCCACTGGCTCCAAAGCACTTTTAGTTTGTCCTAATCTGTTACCACCTCTATGTTCACTGTATCCCTCCTCTTGCTCCAGAATCGCCAATGGCTTCTAGCTGCACCTGCGGCTCACCCAAACCTCCCAGCCTTCTTCTCCAGCGGTAAGCCGGTCAGTCACATGGGTCGCTCTGTTCTCCCTCAGCCTCCTCACCTCACCTGTGGTCTTTCTGCTCCCAAATCCGTCCTCCCGCACACCTGTCACTGCAGAGCTAAGGTCTACACCTCCCTCAGATCGCAGGCGGAAGCAACAGTTCTGACAGATCCAGCTCCCGTGACACTCACTATTAACGCTTCCACACTGGCATGTGACTTTCATATTGTCCTTTCAACTATCTGTCTTGGTTCCCATTAGATTTTAGCTTCCGGGAAACAGACATGTTCTGGCTTTGTGTCTAATAACAAATTGCCTTTAGATAAAGATGAGCACCATCCCCATTTGCGGAGGGCCGGCTACAGACGAAGCCCTGTCACGGCACTTCACGAGAACGAGGAAGCCGCTGGACGGAAGGCAGCCACGCGGCGGGTAACCGTGGAGCCAGGACACGGCCTAGGCCTACGCCCATGGCTTCACCACATTCAACACGGCCCGTGTGCCTAGGAGGCACTACGTAAGTCCTGTTAGGTAAGTGATGCCAGCCAGATAAGAGGTGGCAGTGGAAGGAAAGGGTGGTTAGGAGTACGAGGTGATGGAGAGATGTGCTGACTGAAGCCAACGGGGAGCCCTGGTATCCCCCGGGGCAGTGGAAGTTTTAGGGAGAGGAAGCATGCAGTGAAAAGGCTGAGCAGCAACACTTCATCTGTGTGGTAATGATGGTTCAGGTCACTGACAGCATGTGTATGGCCCGGGGGGGGGGGGGGGCGGGGAATGCAAAGGCAAAGCTTAGACCTCCCAGAGGGGGGTCGAGGTGACCACCCTTTTCCTCTCCCACCATCCACGTACGCGTAAATGCCTCGGGATACTGAGGCGAGGTTTGCAGGAAGGGACCCGGGCCGGGACTCACCCTGACTGGAAGGGCCTGTAGCCACTCTCTCCAGGGCTCCCTTTGTCCGGGTGGAGACCAGGAAGACTCACCAGAGCAGGAGCCCACGGGCTCAGTCTTCTGTGGGATGCAGGCCTGGCCTCCGCCGCAGGGAGCCTCAGCTTGTTCCATCCGGGCATCTTCCTCCTGGCCAGTGGCCTTGTGCCCTGGTAGAGAAAAGAGACCTCCAGTACCCAGGAAGCGTGGCAGGTGGAAGAAGACAGTCCCCACTCACTAGTGCCAGAAAGCAGGGACACCTGAAGCCCCCACCCCAGCCCCACTCGCCCCAATCTACCTCACCTCATACCCGCAGGGGCGGAATTCTGAGCTGCCAGGCTCCTTCAGGGCAGGGCAGCCGCCGAAGGTGTAGGGGTTTCAGGAGCCACAAGTGTGGGGAGTTTCTAGAACATGTGTGTGAGCCAGGAAGGGCCTCTGACCAGAGGCCTTGGGGCTCTTAGGAACTCAGGAACGGGGCCTTCCCAGTTCCAAGGCAAAGCGTGACTGAGAATTAGGACGGCGGGAGCCTAGGCTGGCTCCTGCCTTCGGCACTCGGTCCTGACCGCCTGGCCTGAACCGCTTCCCACTGCTTCCAACCCAGCTCCTGCGCTTACCGCTCAGTTGCATCCTACAGCCTCCCCCCGCCCTCCCCCCCCACCCCCCACCCCCCGCCACTTCAGCCATCCGGGCCCCTCTCCGTAGCACTCTTCTAAGACCGTTTACAACTCTTACTATGTCTTCCTTTATGGTTGGCTCACTAAGGTGATCCAAATGTCTAGAAGAGCAGACAGCACACAGTAGGTGGTCCATAAAGGCTCGATGGGAAGAAGGAATGGAGGAAGGAAGACCAGCCCCCGAGTCACGCTCCCTAGGGCTTACCTGAGCACGTGCCCAGTACACTGCCTTCCCTGGAGGGGGCCTTCCCCTGGGCATTATGGGACCCATCCCTGGGCTCGCTTTGGGGGGCCATCTCAGACTGTCCCACGGAGAAACCTGTTACGGGCAGAAGGCTGGGTCTCAGCATCCGGACAGAACCGGTGGTCCCATCCTTTCCTGCCGGCGCGGACCAGGGCTGGCCAGGCTCGCCGGCCACCCTGACCACACGTCAGACAGTCTCGGCCTCTCTGTTAAGTCCAGAAGGACCAAGCACCCAGAGAAGAGGTTACACACATGGAAACCCCAGTGCTCTGTCAGTCCTCGTGCACTCGTGGCCTAGCACAACCCCCGTGGGGCAAGGGTTCGAATCCCCGCGCCCTCCACACCCGCAGCGCGTCTGGGCCGCAGCCTTCAGGGGGCGGCACCGCTGTCTAAGTTGTAGACGCCCGCAGAGTCCGCCTCTCCCCAGATCCCTTCTGCTTCCCCACTCACCCAGGGAGCTCAGAGCCTCCAGGGTCTCTCTCATGACAGCCGGGTGCCGCTCCCCTGGGGGGGATCAGGCCACGGACCCTAAGGAGAAAAGACGGCCTTGTTCACATCCTTCCTGCCACCTTCTGGCTGGGGCCTTTCCCCGCCAGCTCGCCTCCCGAGTCCTACAGGTGATGCTATCTCTCCACCGTACGGGTAAGGGGGTGGATAAGAAACCCCTTCCAAGGCGAGGGGGTCCAGGCCAGTCTGGAAACCACGTCTGCTAGCTCTGGAAGCCGGCTGGTCTCAGCCGGTCGGCAGCCTCACACCCCGGGGAACCACCAGCTCGGGTGAGGAGAGGGTGGGAGGCTAGGGTGGGCGCTCCAGCCGTCCCCCCGCGGGTGCCCGTGACAGTCTGATGCAGGGCCCTCCCTTGGGAGGGGGGCCTCGGAGAAAGGCCTTCGTCTCGGCAGCAAATGGCTCTGGGCTTCCCTTCCCTACACCTAGGGCAAAATCACCCCCTTCCCATGGTGCCTCCCAGGGCTGGTGTCTCTCACACACACGCGCGCACACACACACGCACACACACGCACTGCTGTGCCCCTTCCGGGCTCCATTCCTCCTCCTGCCAGCTCCCTGCCCCTCCCCAGCCGCCTCCCCTCCCCTCCCCAGCCGCCTTTCCCTCCCTCCCCCCCTCTCCCCGCTCCCTCCCTCCCTCCCTCCCTGTCTCTGCTCCCTCCGGTTTCCGCCCTCTCTCCCCACCAACTCGGGCAGCCTGCTGGGGCTCCTCCCCCTGCCCCGCCCCTCCGGCGCCTCCCCTACCCACCGGGGCAAGACCAGCCCCTCTCCCACCCCCCCCCCAGCCCCTGCCTCCGCTGACCCTGAGCTCCGGGCCGCTCTCCCCCCTCCCTGCCCCTCCCCCTCCCGTCCCTTCCCCCCCTCCCCTCCCCTCCCCTCGGCTCCCCGTCCTGCCCGGCCCCGGCTCACCCCAGGCAGCGCTGTCCACTGGCCTCGGGTGCCCTCCCCCTCCCCTGCTTCCTTTCCCCTCCTCTTTTCCTTCCTCTCCCCTCCCCCGCGGCCCTCCCCCTCTCCCCCCCCCTCGCGCACCCCGCCAGCCCGCCCCTCCCCTCCCCTCCCGCTCTCCTCCCCCACTCCGGTTTCTCTTCCTCCTTTCCCCCGCGGCACCTCGGCTCCCTTCCTCCCCCCCCCTCCCGCTCTCCCCCTCCCTCCCTCCTCCCTCCCGCAGCCGCTCTCCTTCCCCTCCGCGGCCCCCGCCTGCCGCCTTCCCCCGCAGCCTCCCGGGCAGGCTCCAGCTCCGCTCCCCCCCCTCCCCTCCCCTCCCCCTCCCCACCCAGCCGCCCCCCCTCACTCGGGATCTCCCCCCCTGCCCCGCGCTCGGCCCCTCCCCACCCGCCCCGCGCAGACCCCGGTTCTTCCCGCACGCCTCCCCCCCCCCCACCGTCCCCTCTCCCCGAGGCCCAGGCCCCTCCCCCGGTCGCTCCCCCCCCCCCGCCCCGTCGGTTCCCCTCGGAGCTCACCTGTCCGCGTCCTCCAGCCACCCCCGGGGCGTCCCGCTCCTCCTCCCCCCCCCTCCGCCCGCCTCCCCCCCCTCCCGGGTCCCGGGCTCCCCCGGCGCCCCGGCGCCCGCTCCCCCGGCCCCCTCCCCCGGGGCTGTCACCTGCGCGGCCGGGAGGGGGGCGGGCGGGGCCCCGCGCGGCTCGGCCTCCCCGCCCCTACCTGGCCGCCCGCCGCCCGCCGCCCGCGGCGGGGACCCCGGGCGCCCCGGCCTCCGGCCCCGGCGGGCGGGCGGGCGGGCGGGCGGGCGGGCTCCGCGCACAATGGCGCCCGCAGCCTGCAGCTCGGGTGCGGGCGGCCCGAAAGACTGACAGACTGACAGCTCCCAAACTTCGCGGGGCGGGGAGGGCGGGGAGGGCGGGGAGGGCGGGGAGGGGCAGGGCCGGCCGGGCGGGGGAGGGGCGGGGGAGGGCGCCCGCGCCGGGGGCGGGGCCGAGGCCGGGCGGGCCCCGGGCGGGCGGGCGAGCCGGGCCCCGCGGGCCCCGGGCGGGCCCCGGGCGGGCCGCGCGCGCAGGTGGCGGGGCGCGCCGGCAGGCCGGACGCCCGGAGCGGGAGGTGGGAAGGGGGAGCCCGGAACGCGGGAAGGGGAGAGGAGGAAGAGGAGGGCGGGCGGGAGGGCGGAGGGGGGAGGAGGGCGGGCCGGGGGAGGCGGGGACGGGGAGGGGGGCGTGCTCGGCGCGGGGAGCCCCGCGGGGTGCGCCCGCCCGCCCGGCGGGGAGGACGCGGGGGTGCGGAGCAGGAAACTCGGCCCGGCTCCGCTCTCCGCCCGGATCCCATCCGGATCCACCCAGACTCAGCCCCTGGGGCTCGGCTCCGAGTCGTCGGGGGACTCCCTCCGAGGCTCCTCGGGAAGGGGCGGGGGCGGGACGGGGGGCGGGGTGGGGGGGGAGCGCCCGGCCCCTCCGAGTCGAAACTGGGCGGAGACTGGAGAGCCTGGGCTCCCTCCCGCCGCCCCCCCCCCCCCCGAGTCCGGGCTGGGGAACCGGGGCTCGGGAGGCTGCAAAGGGTGGGGCAGGGGTGGGCTGGGATCCTGGGGAGCCCAGGGACGCAGAGGGGGGGGCGGGGCCCAGCAGGCCCGGGGACCCCTCCCCTCCCCCTCGGGTGGGGCGCTGCACCTGAGCCTTGGGACCCCCCCCTCCCCATGCAGTCTCTCCTTGGCCTTGGCCCTGCACCCCTTGCCTGTCTTCCCGCAGCCACATCTGGACGCGGTATGCCGGGCCTCCTCCCTACCTCCTCTCCGCAAACTCCCCTGGGTTCTGGCTTCCTCCCGCCCGCCCTGTAGGGGAAAGGCGCCCCACAACTTGTACGCTTCTTCCCGGCTCTCGCGTGTCCCCTCAGCACCCCGGGAACTAACTGAGAGCTGGTGACGGGCCCTGTGAATAGGCATGCCCCCCCAATCCCGTTCCCCAGTCCCCAGGAGGATGGCTTCTGTGCCACCAGGATGGGCCCCCGAGGCTGGCCCTGCAGAACACACGTGCCCTGCACACCTTACCGGTGCCCTCAACATTTATGGATAGTTAGTATGAGGGGCCTGGGTGGGGGGGGGGCGGCATGGGCTCAGCAAGCTGAGCAGAGTATCCAAGGATGTTCATGAAGGGCCAGGTGACCTGGGAGCAGAGTCTGTGAGGCTCTCTTGCCCGACTCGGCGTGGGGGCCTAGCCTAGGGCAGGGAGGGATGCGTACGTGTGGGAGAGAGAGAGACTGGGAGGGCAGTGTATCCATGCCAGATGCTTTCCAGAATTCTTGATCTGAGGGGCCAACTCTAGCCATCGGTGAGCTCCTGGGGGCGGGGGGGGGGGGACTCCCACTGGACTCTTTTGGTCCACACCCGGAGTTTAGGAGAGGAGGAGTACATTCCACACATGGTGTCCTTGCGGCTCTGCTGGTAACCAGGATGTCATCAGGACCCCCACCCCCACCCCGCGGAGCCTGTGGCTCCCCCCCCCCCCTCAACCGGACCCTGGGATTATTCCATCCGGCTCAGCTCGGCCCTAGAGCTGGGGGCAGCAGCGGGCTCCCAGCCCCACCCCTACTTCCTACCAGGCACCCTTCCTTGGTTCTTCTCAGTCCTCAGGCACCTTGGGACCCCAAGAACACTTTTCAGGAGACTATGTGACACCAAAAAGAAGGGGCACACGCCTGCTTCTCTACGTACTCAGAGACACCCCAGCTCCACGGGGCCTCGCTTCCCGCGTGCTTGGCCTGAAAGGGGACAAGAGAAGGCAGGGAAACCGACAGGGAGAGCATCACTCAGCTTTCTAGGGGCTGGGAGACCCCCCACAACCTTTCAGCTGGTCACTGGGCCCCTCTGAGGACGGAAGCAACACAACTGTGTACACATGTCACTCCAAAGAACTCACGGAGCCCGGAGGTCCCAGCAGCACCTTCCGTGGGAAGTCCCCGAAGTTTTGAACTGGTGAAGAAACAGAGGCTCAGCAAGGGAGAGTGGCGCACCCCAAGATTGCTGCTGATCTGTGGTTGTGTCTGAGAGTGTGGAAGTCACAGGGGCTCTGGGGGCCTGGTGGGGGTCCCTGTTGACACGCCAGGCCGGGCAGGAAGGGGCCTGTTTCCAGGGAGAATGGATCTCAGAGGGGGAAAGTGCAGGCCGGTCCAATCCAGTTGGGGGCAGCTGGTACCCGGGGGTGGGGAGGGGGGAGGCGGGGCAGGAGACTGGAATAAAGCCTCTCCAGTAGAGGGGCCTGTGGGCCACAGTAGGCGGAGGTGTGGGTGGGTGACGGAGGTGTTCAGAGCACGGCCCAAGCCCCCGCTGACGGGCGCGGGCACCATGCTGCTCCCTGCCCTCTTTGGGGTGTTATGGGCACTGGCTGATGGGTAAGCCACCCTCCTTGGAAGCCCACGTCCAGGGACCCTCTGGGGCATCAGACGCCCCTCCCCCCCCCCCAGCTCTCCTGTTCTCCCTGCTTCGGGGATCTCCCCTGGGAGTTAGCGTTTAAGGGACTGGGAGCCCAGGACGGGGCTTCCTGGTGACAGGGCACAGGGGTCCCAGCTGTGGGTTCCTGTCCCCGGGCAGGCGGTGGTGTGAACGGACGGAGACCATCCACGTGCAAGAGGAAGTGGCCCCTGGGCAGGAGGACGTGGTGCCCTGTACCAGCCTCTACCACTACAGCCGCCTGGGCTGGAGGCTGGACCTGCCCGGGAGTGGCCGGCGGGGGCTCACGGGGTCCCCGGGCCCCGGGCTCTGCGCCATCTACAAGTGAGCAAGGCCCGGTCTGCGCTGCCCGCGGAGCAGGAGAGGAGAGGCGTGGTGGGCGGACATCCGGAGCCCGGGGGAGGGCCCGCGCGGTCCTGGGGGGCTCGGGGGAGGGTGGAGAGCCAGGGATGGGGCGGGAGGAGAGGGCATCGTGGTGGGCAGAGCAAGGAAAGGCGCGATGAGGGCCGGGAAGGTGGCTTAGCGGTAGAGTGCTCGCCTCGCATGCACAGAGCCCCGGGTTCGATTCCCCAGCACCACATATACAGAAAATGGCCAGAAGCGGCGCTGTGGCTCAAGTGGCAGAGTGCTAGCCTTGAACAAAAAGAAGCCAGGGACGGTGCTCAGGCCCTGAGTTCAAGCCCCAGGACTGGCAGACAGAAAAGGCGCAATGCTTGCGACCTGCAGCAGAACCCTTACCTTGTGCGTCAGGAGTGGGGGGGACGTGGGGACGTGGGGGAGTCGCAGGCCTTGCCTCGTGATGGGCCCCGGCTGGATAGTTACATCATCTCCTTGCTCTGCCCTGCTGGGTGAATTCAGGCCCCCCGAAACCCGGCCCGCCACATGGAACCGGACGGTGAGGGTCTGCTGCCCGGGCTGGGGAGGCGCCCACTGCACCGACGGTAGGCACCCGCGGGGTGACCGCACGTGGGGGGGGGGGGAGGCGGCCCCCCGGGTCCTTCAGGCGGTCCCCTAGGCCGACCGGGTGGGTGCGCCCCTTCTCTCCTCCACCCCCCCCCCCCCCACTCCCCGCAGCCCTGCCGGAAGCCAGGAACGACAGCCAGTGCTTCGCCACGCGGCAGTGCCGGGCCGCGGCAGGCCGGGCGCGCGCGCCCGCGGGGAGCCTGGAGGAGTGCTGCGCCCACGCGTGGGGGGGCAGCTGGTGGGACGGGGGTTCCGGGGCCTGCCTCCGCTGCTCCAGCCCGCACCTCCCAGGTGGGTCTGTGGGTCCCGGCCCGTCCTGACCCTCAGGCTCCGGCCTCGGGCCGTGGACCGTGTCTTTCCCGGTGCCTTCCTCTCCGGCGGGAACCCCAGCCCTCCGCCCCGCGCGCAGAGGCGCACCCCTGTTGTCTCTCTCCCAGGCAACGCTTCCTCCTCCGCGGCCCCGCCGGCCGTGGACCGGCTCTGGAGCCAGGGCCCGCGCCCCTCCGCCACCTGCGCCACCTGGTCCGGCTTCCACTACCGCACCTTCGACGGGCGTCACTACCACTTCCTGGGCAGCTGCACCTACCTGCTGGCGGGAGCCGTGGATTCCTCCTGGGCGGTCTACCTCAGGCCGGGGCGCCAGTGCCCCCCGCCCGGGGCCTGTCAGCTGGTGAGGAAGGGGGAGGGGGCGGCCTGGGGGGGGGGCGCCGGGCACGGAGACGGCCGCGTGTGACCCCGCCCTCGGCTCAACTCCCCAGGTGCGGGTGATGTTGGGTTCCGACGAGGTGCTGGTCCAGGCTGGAAATGTCTCTGTGAACGGGCAGCTGGTACCCAGTGGGGAGCCCCGGCTGCTCCACGGTAAGGGGTGGGGGGGGGGTCCCGCCTCTGGGGCCTTCTGATCTCTCCCCCGCCCCCCCCCTCAAGTGTAAATCAGAAGTTCTTCTGCCTAACCTCCTCAGCTTCCCCACCTGCTCATGGCGGTGTTAGCGCGGTTGGGATAGAATAAGTGTGTGGGTGTGCGTGCGTGCGTGCGCGTGGGTGTGTATACATGATGGGTGTGTTATGGAGTGTGCTCGTGGTTTGTGTGTGTGGTGAGTCCGGGGTGTGAATGTGGCAGGTGCAGGCATTGGGTGTGTCTATGGAGTGTATATGCGCTTTGTGTGGCACGTGACGATGTGTGTATATGGTGTCACAGGTGTGCACGTATGACGTGTGTTGTGTATATAGTGCGTACATGCGCAGTCTGTGTGTGTGCGTGTATATGTGGTGTGTATGGGTATATGTACAGTGCGTGTATGGTGTGTTGCACGTATGTAGGTATGACACACATATGATGTTTATGGTGTGTATATGGGGGTGTGCATGGGGCGTGTATATGTGCGTGGGGGCGTGCTGTGTCTTTTGTAATTTGTCCCCACGGAGACTGTCCACATGAGAAGACTCCCTCCCTCCCCTCTCCCTCCCTGGGTGGTGGGGGAGCCCCACAGTGATGGGGGGGGGCGGGAATGCAGCCCTGCGAGGCAATGGCGGCTTCTCCTCCGCAGGGCTCAGCCTGCAGTGGCAGGGAGACTGGCTGGTGCTGTCCGGGGGTCTGGGGGTGGTGGTGCGTCTGGACAGGACCACGTCCATCTCCATCTCTGTGGACGATGAACTCTCGGGACAGACGCAGGGCCTCTGCGGGCTCTACAATGGCCGGCCTGAGGGTAGGTGGCCTGTGGCCCGGCGGCTGGCATTGGGAGGGAGGGGAGACCGGACCCCGGGTCCAGCACCTGCCTCCCTCTTTCTCAGATGACTTTTGGGAACCTGGTGGGGGCCTGGCCATGCTAGCTGCCACCTTTGGGAATTCCTGGAGGCTTCCCGACTCTGAGGTAAGACCTCTGTCCTGGCCCCACCCCAGGAGAGGTCCCCAAGGGTAGAGGGAGCAGGCCCCGGGTCCCTTAGGAAAGCGGGTGTCAGATGCACCCACACCCCAGCTACTGGCTGCAAACTGACAATCACATGTGCACGCGCACGCACGCACGCACGCACACGGGTCACCGACCAGCGTTGACCCATTAGCCGTTTGTGTAGCTCCCGCCTGTGGCTCTGGCTCCTCTGCCCCCCCCGCCCGTCCCTCCCCCCCCCCACGCTGGGCAGGAGGTCAGCGAGTGCACGTGATGGCGGGCCTCTCGGCAACGAGGAGGACGAGAGGCTTTGCGGGGGTCCTGGCACGTGTCCCTCACCCCTGCCTCCCGCTCCGGCTCCGTGTGTCCCAGCCCGAGTGTGCGGACGCAGTGGAGGTGGCCCCGGGATGCCAGGGCCCACGGGGGGGCACGGCGGCGGGCACGGACGCTGCCCGGCTGCAGGCTGAAGCCCGGGAGGTGTGCCACCGACTGCTGGAGGAGCCCTTCCGGCAGTGCCACGCGCAGGTAGGGGGGAGGTGGTGGGCAGGGGCGGGGGGAGCCGGGCCTGCGCGTGCCGTCGAGCACCCAGTCACGCGATGGCCTCCCCGTCCTGGGGGTCACCGGTGGGCGCCCAGTGGCATCTCTGTGGGGGCGGCGTGGCGTCTCCGCGCATGCCCGGCGTTCCCCGGCCTCGGAGGCCGGGGTGGGAGGTGCTGGCTGAGGGTCCCCTGCTTGGCAGCTCCCCCCGGCGGGGTACCACGACGCCTGCGTCTTCGCCTACTGCGCGGGCGCTGAGCGGGAGAGGCGGCGCTCGGCGGTGTGCGACACCTTCGCCAGCTACGCCCAGGCCTGCGCGGTGGACGCGCCCTGGAGGACGCCCGGCTTCTGCGGTACCGCGGCCCGCCCCGCCCGCGCTCCCCCCCCGCCCCCCCCGGGCGCTGACCCCCCCCCCGGGTCCCACAGCCCCTCCCTGTGCCCACAGAGCGCCCGTGCCCCGGAGGCCAGCGGTACTCGGACTGCGCCCCTCCCTGCCCCCCCAGCTGCGCCGCGGGGGGCCCGGGCGAGGAGGGCCTGTGCGGGGCGGCGTGCGTGAGCGGCTGCGTGTGCCCCGCCGGCCTCTTCTGGGATGGCGCCCTCTGCGTGCCCGCCGCCCGCTGCCCCTGCTACCACCGGCGCCGGCGCTACGACCCCGGAGCCGTCGTGCGCCAGCGGTGCAACCCCTGGTGGGTCCCCCCGGCCCCCCGGCTACCCGGGACCCCCTGCCCTGGGCCGTCTGGGGGGGGAGGAGGGAGGTCCCCACGCATGCGCCGTCCCCTCCCGTGTGTCCCCAGCGTCTGCCGGGATGGCCGCTGGCACTGCGCCCGGGCCCCGTGCCCCGCTGAGTGCGCCGTCGGGGCCGACGGCCATTACCTCACCTTCGACGGACGGGGCTTCTCCTTCCGCGGCGGCCCGGGCTGCCGCTACAGCCTCGTCCAGGTGGGCCGGGCCGGGGTGGACTCGGGGGAGGGGGGGGGGCTCCTCGGCACTCCCCCCACCCCACCCCACCTCCCCCGCCACCACGCACACCCAGGCCTGCGGGCCACACGTGGGCGCACACCTGCGCGCGCGCACACACACGGGCACACGCAGATCTACACACACACGGACAGCTCTCCCTCCCCGGTCGGGCCGGCGGGAGGGCGGTGGGTGGGCGCCGCCCCCGGGGAAGGCTGAAGGCGCTCGCGGGGACCCCGTCCCATCCCGGCGTCCTGTGTGTGTGTGTGTGTGTGTGTGTGTGTGTGTGTGTGCCCCCCAGGACGCTGTGAAGGGCCAGCTGCTGGTCGTGCTGGAGCACGGGGCCTGCGACTCCGGGAGCTGCCTGCACGCGCTGTCCGTCTTCCTGGGCGACACGCACGTCCAGCTCAGGGACTCGGGTAGCTCAGCTCCCCCTCCTCCTCGAGCCCTGACACGCTACACCTGCCCCTCGGGCTCCTTCGTGGTTGAGGCCCCCCCCCCCGCCCTTTCCCAGGCCCTGTCCCTTCAATGCCCCCACGCCCGGGACAGCCGCTGGGGCTCTGCCCGGTTCCCCCCCATATGCTGGCCACGGAGCCCTTGCCAAGGATATGCAAGTGTGTGTGGGGGGGGGTGGCGAGGGGCAGGATGTCTTGGGACTACGCGCGTCTCGGGCGGTCTAGGTGACCCCTCGGGGGGGCTCAGTCCCGTTGTCCCCACAGCCGACTCTCAGACAAGCCCTCCCACCTCCCACCCGAGTGCGTGCCCTCCGTGGCTGCCTCCCCCTCCGTCACGACTCCTCTCCTAGGCGCCGTGCTGGTGGACGGGCAGGATGTCGACGTGCCCTGGTCCGGTGCCGGGGGTCTCCGCGCCTCCCACGCCTCCTCCGCCTTCCTGCTGCTGCGCTGGCCCGGAGCTCAGGTTCTCTGGGGCGTGGCCAGCCCTGCCGCCTACATCACCCTGGACCCCCGCCATGCCCACCAGGTGCGCCGCGAGGCCGGCCGGTCGGGGGAGGGGGGCCGGGGGGGGCGTGGCCGGACCGCTCCCCTCCTGTCCTCCGTGGCCTAGGTGCTGGGGCTGTGTGGCACCTTCACCCGGAGCCAGCAGGATGACTTCCTGACGCCGGCCGGGGACGTGGAGACCAGCATCCCCGCCTTTGCTAGCAAGTTCCGGGTGTCCGGGGACGGACGCTGCCCCTCCGAGGACGAGGACGGCGCCCCGCTGGCCCCCTGCGGCTCCCGCCCCCAGCACCTCGCCTTCGCGGAGGCGGCCTGCGCCGTCCTGCAGGGCCCGGCCTTCCAGGTAGCCAGGGCCCCCCCCCCCCCGCGCCACGCCCGTGAGAGCCGGGGACCCAGCCCAGGGCCGAGCGCCGACCCGTTCCCCCCCACCCCCCCCCCAGGAGTGCCAGGGGCTGGTGGACAGGGAGCCGTTCCGGCTGCGCTGCCTGGCGGCCGTGTGCGGCTGCGGCCCCGGCCGGGACTGCCTGTGCGCCCTGCTCTCCGCCTACGCGCGCCAGTGCGCCCGGGAGGGCGCCCCGCTGCGCTGGAGGAGCCACGCCCTGTGCCGTGAGTCCCTCCCTCGCCCTCATTCTAGGAGTGGGCGGGGCTCCGATCTCGGTGGGCGGGGTCTCCGACCTCGGTGGGCGGGGTCTCCTATCTCGGTGGGCGGGACCTCCGACATCGGGGGCGTGGCCTCCGATCTCGGTGGGCGGGGCCTCCGGCCTCGGTGGGCGGGCCTCCGACCTCGGCGGGCGGGGCTCCGATCTCGGTGGGCAGGGCCTCCTATCTCGATGGGCGGGGCCTCTGGTCTCGGTGGGCGGGGCCTCCTATATCGGTGGGCGGGGCCTCCGATCTCAGTGGGCGGGCCTCCGATCTCGATGGGCGGGGCCTCCGATCTCGGTGGGCGGGGCCTCCGACCTCGGGGGCGGGGCCTCCGATCTCGGTGGGCGGGGCCTCCGATCTCGCCTGACGGCTGGCTTCTCCCACGCGTGCGTGCGTGTGTCTCCGCGTGCAGCCGTCGTGTGTCCCGGTGGCCAGGAGTACCAGGAGTGCGGCCCCCCCTGCGGGCACCGCTGCGGGGAGCCGGACGACTGCGAGGAGCTGGGCGGCTGCGTGGCGGGCTGCCGCTGCCCCCCGGGGCTCCTGTGGGACCCCGAGGGCCAGTGCGTGCCCCCCAGCGTATGCTCCTGCCAGCTCGGGGCCCAGCGCTACGCCCCGGCAGTGTCGCCGCGAAGGACTGCAACCGCTGGTGAGGCGCGGGGGGGAAGGGGCCGGCGTGCGGCGCACACTCGCAGCGCGGGGGCCGCGTTTCCATCCTCTCTCCCGTCTCCCGCACCCTCGGGCAGCATCTGCCGGGAGCGAGGCCTCTGGAACTGCACGGATCGCCGCTGCCCCCCACGGCAGACCGTCTCCTGCCCCGGGGAGCTCATCCACGTGCCCGGCGCCTGCCTCCTCACCTGTGACGGCCCCGGGCCCGACCCCGCCACCTGCGCGGCCGGCTGCGTGTGTCCCCCGGGCACCGTGTTCCTGGTGGGTCCGGGAGGAGGAGGCCTTCGCTCGTCGCGTCGTCGCGTGCGTCCCCCGGCTCCCCCGGCCACCGCCGCGACCCGCGTCCCTGTCCTCCGCCTAGGTCGAGCGCTGCGTGCCCCCCGACCTCTGCCCCTGCCGTCACGGTGGCCGCTGGTACCCGCCCAACGCCACCCTCCAGGAGGACTGCAACACTTGGTACGCCCCGTCTCGGTGACCCGTCACCTCCTGACCTTGGGGTGGAGAAGGGCTCTCCGGCCGGGCACGGGTCCTGGGGGCCCTCCGGGCGGGCTGCCCCGTGCCCCGAGTCCCCCCCGTGGTCGGCCGCTGAGCGCGCGCCTCCGCCCGCAGCGTGTGCCGGGGCCGGCGGTGGCACTGCACCGGCCGCCGCTGCAGCGGGCAGTGCCAGGCGTCGGGCGCCCCCCACTACGTGACGTTTGACGGGCTGGCCCTCACCTTCCCCGGGGCCTGCGAGTACCTGCTGGCGCGAGAGGCCGGCGGCCGCTTCAGCGTCTCCGCCCAGAACCTGCCCTGCGGGGCCGGCGGCCTCACCTGCACCAAGGCGCTGGCCGTCCGTCTGGAGCACACGGCCGTGCGTCTGCTCAGAGGTGCCCGGCCGAGTCGCCCGTGGGCGGGCGGGGGGGGTGGGGGGGAGGGGCTCTGTGCTGGCTGCTTCCTGGGCCGGGCTGTCCTCCGTGTGGTGGGCGCCGTCATTCTGGAAGCTTCCAAGCGTTTGGGGGGAGGGGCTGGCTGCGCCCCCACGGGACCCTAGCGGACCCTCTCGGCTCCAGGCTGCGTCCTTCCGACCGCCTCTCTTCTGCAGGCAGGGCGGTGATGGTGAATGGGGTGAACGTACGGCTCCCCAAAGTCTACACGGGCCCCGGGCTGAGCTTGCGCCGCGCCGGCCTCTTCCTGCTGCTGACCACGCGTCTGGGCCTCACGGTGCTCTGGGACGGAGGTCAGCGCCTGCCCTCGCGCCCTGACCCCGGGCGCGGCCTGGCGTGGCTAGGCGGCCCCTCCTCCCCAGCCCAGAGCTCAGGCCCGCCCCCCCACCCCCCCACCCCACGTCCCCCTGGCGGCGGGGTTCCGGCGTGGCTCTCCCCACACCCAGAACCTTCCCTGTCTCACCGCCGGAACAAGTGACCCAGAGTTTCCACACTGTGTTTCTATGCTTCTGTTTCCCTTCATTATGAAAGCGATGCCACCTCACTCAAGAAGCGTGGAGGAAATACCAGGTTTTAGGAGGGAGAAATGAAAATAGATCTCCTAACATCCTACCACCCAAACATAAGCAGTTGGCATCTTGGAAATGTAACTGTTAGTGAGACATTGAGAGGAACCGAAATAACTCTGTACGGACTTAGGACGGTGCAGCCGGGCTGCCCCCACGCTTCTGGCCAGCTGTGTGTGTGTGTGTGTGTGTGTGTGTGTGTGTGTGATGTGTATGTGGTATGTGTGGTATAAGTGTATTCTATATGTGGTATGTGTGGCGTGTGTGTGGTGTGTATATACTGTGTGGTGTGTGTATGGTGTGTGTATGTGATGTGGTATAAGTGTGTTCTATGTGTGTGTGGTGTGTCATGAGCATGTGTGTGGTGTGTATGTACTGTGTGGTGTGTGTATGGTGTGTGTATGTGGTATGTGGTATAAGTGTGTTCTATATGTGGTATGTGTGGCGTGTGTGTGGTGTGTATGTACTGTGTGGTGTGTGTATGTGGTATGTGGTATAAGTGTGTTCTATGTGTGTGTAGTGTGTCATGAGCATGTGTGTGGTGTGTGTATGGTGTGTGTATGTGGTATGTGGTATAAGTGTGTTCTTTGTGTGTGGTGTGTCATGAGCATGTGTGTGGTGTGTATGTACTGTGTGGTGTGTGTATGGCGTGTGTATGTGGTATAAGTGTGTTCTATATGTGGTGTGTGTGGTGTGTGATATGAGCGTGTGGTGTGTGTGCGTGGTATATGGTGCGTGTGTGTGGTGTGTGGTATGTGTGTGGTGTGGTATGCGTGCGCGCGTGTGTGTGTGTGTGTGTGTGTGCGTGCGCCATTCTCATAGTTGTTTCCCAGCCAGAATCTGGCCTGACGGAAGATTTCCAGCTCCCTGAAAGCAGATTGTTTGTTTGTGTAGTGCCAGTCGTGGGGTTTGAACTCAGGGCCTGGATACTGTCCCTTAGCTTTCTTTGCTCAAGGCTGGTTTGCTCGAGACTACTTGAGCCACACCTCCACTGCCAGCCTTTTGCTGGTTATTGGAGGTAAGAGTCTCCTGGACTTTCCTGCCCGGGCTGGCTTTGAACCCTGATCCTGAGCGTTCCGGCTCCTGAGTAGCTAGGATTAGACGTTCAGCTCCCACGGAAGTTTCCTTAGGGAAGCGGGCTCCGAGCGGACGCCCCATTCGCTGGTCTCTTCATGCGTTCCGTCAGTTACCCCCTTCCCAAAGGAGCCGCCCCCCCCGTTGGGTGGGGGCGTCTGCAGAGGATGGCGCTATGCCCCTGGGTCTCCCCGGACCCCGACGGACCGCCCGCGGGGTACGTTTTCTCACGATGCCCACCAGGCACCCGGGTGCTGATACGCCTGTCCCCCGACTTCCGTGGCCGCGTGGCCGGGCTGTGTGGAGACTTCGACGGCGACGCCGGCAACGACCTGCGGAGCCGCCAGGGCGTCCTGGAGCCCACGGCGGAGCTGGCCGCCCACTCCTGGCGCCTCAACCCCCTGTGCCCCGAGCCGGGGGACCCCCCGCACCCCTGCGTGGTGAGCGCGGGCGGAGGGGGGCCGGGGCGGAGGGCGGGAGGGGGGTGCGCGCGTGGAGGGAGGGGGTGGTCCAGGACGTGCCTCCCGCGGCAGGTGAACGGCCAGCGGGCGCCCTGGGCCCGGGCCCGCTGCGGGGTGCTGCTGCACCCCCTCTTCGCCCCGTGTCACGCGGAGGTGCCCCCGCAGCAGTACTACGAGTGGTGTGTGTACGACGCCTGCGGGTGAGGAGGGCCGCCCCTCCCCCGAGGGCCGGGGCCGGGGGGGTGGGAAGGAGGGGGCCCCCCCCCGCCCCGGCTCACGCTCCCACCCCCCGCAGCTGCGACGGCGGCGGCGACTGCGAGTGCCTGTGCTCGGCCATCGCCGCCTACGCGGACGCCTGCTCCCGCCGCGGGCACCGCGTGCGCTGGCGCGGCCAGGAGCTCTGCCGTGAGTGCCGCCCCCTGGGGGCGCCCCGGGGGGGGGGGAATCCCCGGGGGGGGGGGGGAGCCGCCCCGAGCCAAGGCTCCGTGTCTCCGCTCAGCCCTGCAGTGTGAAGGGGGGCAGGTGTACGAGGCCTGCGGCCCCCCCTGCCCCCCGACCTGCGGCGACCCCCGCCCGGAGCCCGGGTGGCCCTGCCGTCCCGCGGCCTGCGTGGAGGGCTGCTTCTGTCCCGAGGGGACCCTGCTGCACGGTAGGCGCTGGGGGTGGGGGTGGGGGGGGCGGAGGGCCGGGGTCGCCGCCGCGGGGGGGTGGGGGGGTCACCGCCCGCCCGCCCGCCCGGCTCTGTGCTGTGCCCTCAGGGGGCGTCTGCGTGGAGCCCGCCGCCTGCCCCTGCGAGAGGGGGGGCCGCTTCTTCCCGCCGGGCACCGTGCTGCGCGGGGCCTGCGGGCGCTGGTGAGCGGGGGCGTTCGGGGGGCGGCTGGCGGGGCCCCCCTCCCCCCCCCGCCGGCGGCTGACCCCCCCCCCCCCGCACTGCGCTCGCTCAGCACGTGTCGGGAGAGCCGGTGGCGCTGCGAGGAGGAGGAGGAGGAGGAGGAGGACGGGGAGGAGGACGGGGAGGAGGACGGGGACGCCCCCTGCGGGGAGCCGGCCGGGCCCGGCTGCGCGGAGGAAGAGGCCCCCTGCCGGGAGAGCGGGCGCTGCGTACCCCGACAGTGGCTCTGCGACAACCAGGACGACTGCGGCGACGGCTCGGACGAGGAGGGTGAGCGCCGTTCCCGGGGGGCCCTCCGTGGTGGCGGGGGGCGGGGGGGCGGGCTCGGGGAGGGGAGGGAGGGGGGGTCCCCGGTTCTCCAGGGCTCCCGGGAGCCCCGTGCAGCCGCCCGTCCCCCTCCAGGCTGCGCCGCGCCGGGCTGCGGGGAGGGACGGGTGTCGTGCTCCGACGGCCGCTGCCTGCCCCTCCCGCTGCTGTGCGACGGCCACCCGGACTGCCCCGACGCCGCGGACGAGGAGTCCTGCCGGGGTGAGCCGCCCCGACCCCCCGCCAGCCCCCGGGGCGCCCTCCCCGCCAGGCCCAGCTCCCCGGGACCCCTACCTCCCCCCTCCTCCTCCTCCTCCTCCTCCTGGGGCAAGCGGGCACCTGCACCCTAACCCGCGAGAACGGGGGGGGGGGGGGGAGTCTCCTGGGACCCAGCCCCCCTGTCCGGCTGCAGGGCCGGTGGACTGCGGCCCCGGGCGGGCGTCCTGCGTGGACGGCCGCTGCGTGGGGGCCCCCCAGTTGTGCGACGGAGTTTGGGACTGCCCGGATGGAGCGGATGAGGGGCCTGGGCACTGCCGCCCGCCCTCCCTGCCCGCGCCTCCCGCGGACACCGTGCCCGGGCCCCCCGCCGGGTCTCTGGAGGGCACACCCGGTCCCTCGGGCAGCGCCGGCTCGGGTGAGTCTCCCGGAGGAGATGGGGCGAGGGGGGCCCCCCAGGAGGCGGGGATCTGAAGGTTGTGGTTTGAAGCCGGCCTGGGCGGGAAACTCCTCTCCAACAAACTACTCACAGAAAGCCACCGGCGGCAGGGCGCTCGCCTCGAGCACGACGCTCAGGGTCGCAGCTCAGACGCGGGTTCAAATCCCACAACGGGCAAGAAGAAAAAAATTAAAAAAAAGGAAAGGCTTTGGGCCGGTGCCCAGGCCCTGAGTTCAAACCCCGACAGCCCACGTCCAGAGGACTCGAGCTCCGGGAGGCTGGGCTCTCCTGGGGCGGGGGGAGGGGGGCCTCCCAGCCAAGACCCAGCGGGGTCCCCCCCCTCCTCGCAGCGCCCCCCTGCGGCCCCTCGGAGTTCCGGTGCGGCAGCGGCGAGTGCGCCCCGCGGGGCTGGCGGTGCGACGGGGAGGACGACTGCGAGGACGGCAGCGACGAGCGGGGCTGCGGCGGGCCCTGCGCCCCGCCCCTCGTGCCCTGCGCCCCGCCCCTCGTGCCCTGCGCCCCGCCCCTCGTGCCCTGCGCCCCGCCCCTCGTGCCCTGCGCCCGCGGCCCCCGCTGCATGGCCCCGGCCCAGCTGCGCGACGGCCTGGCGCAGTGCCCCGACGGCTGGGACGAGGACCCGGAGGCCTGCGGTGAGCCCCGCGCCCCCGCCCCGGTCCTCACCCCGGGTGGGAGTGGGGGGGGGGCAGCCGTCGGCGGGGGCGAGGGGGTAGCTCTCCGTCCTGGCGAACCGGCTCTGCCCTCCTCCTTTCCCAGCGGGGCTTCCCGCCCCCCGAGGCCCCGACGAGACGGGGACACCGTGTCCGGAGTACGCGTGCCCGGACGGCACCTGCATCGGCTTCCAGCTGGTGAGGGCGGGGGGGGGGGTGGGCGGCGGGCGGCCGGGCTGGGGCGGGCGGAGCCACTGTGCGCCCCCCCCACCCCCAGGAGGCGGGAGGAGCCGAGCCGGTGCCCCCGTCCCCCGCAGGTGTGCGACGGGCACCCCGACTGTGCGCGGGCCGGAGAGGCCGGGCCCTCCCCGGAGGAGCGGGGCTGCGGGGCCTGGGGCTCCTGGAGCCCCTGGGGTCCCTGTAGCCGCACCTGCGGGCCGGGGGCCCAGGCCCGGAGCCGCCCGTGCGCCCCGTCCCGCGTCTCGGCTCTGCAGCGCTGCCGGGGCCCCGCGCGCCAGGCTCGGGCCTGCTTCACCGAGGCCTGCCCGGGTGAGGGGCCGAGGGGAGGGAGGGAGGGAGGGGGGGAAGGGGGGGGGGCCGCCGGCCCTGCTGACGGCCCCTCCTGCCCCGGCAGTGGACGGCGAGTGGAGCCCCTGGTCTCCCTGGTCTCCGTGCTCGGCGGCGCGGTGTGGGGGCACCGTGACGCGGCACCGCCGGTGCCGGCCCCCCCAGAACGGGGGCCGCGCCTGCCACCTGCTGCCCGGGGGCGACCGCAGCTCCCGCCAGACCAGTGAGCGGGGGAGGGGGGGCCCGCCAGGGGCGGCGGAGGGGGCCTGCCGCCGCCCTCCCCCTTCCTGACCTCTGACCTCGGCCCCCGCCTGCCCCTCAGAGCCCTGCACCCCCGAGGGCTGTCCTAACGCCACCTGCTCTGGGGAGCTGGTGCTCCGGCCCTGTGCCCCTTGCCCTTTGACCTGCGACGACGTCTCTGGCCAGGCCCCGTGCCCCCCGGACGGGCCCTGCAGCAGCCCAGGTGAGGGGGGGCTCCGGGCGCAGGTGCCGGGGAGCCCCGCAGGGAGGACTCCCCTTGGGGTCTCTCCTAGGCTGCTGGTGCCCGGAAGGGCGCGTGCTGGGCGGTGACGGGCGCTGCGTGCGCCCCCACGAGTGCCCCTGCCTGGTGGAGGGGGCCCGCTACTGGCCCGGCCAGCCGATCGCGTTGGACTGCCGGCTCTGCGTCTGCCAGAACGGGCAGCCACGACGCTGCCGGCCCAGCCCTGACTGTGCAGGTGCGCCCTCCCCCCTCCCCCCCCCTTCCCGGCCCCTCCCCCAGGAGCCCCGGCCTTCCCCCAGCCCCCCCCCCGCCGGCCGCCCTCCCCCGCCCCAAGCCCCGGCTCCGGCCCCCTCTCCGTCTCTCTCTCTCTCTCTCAGTGGACTGCGGCTGGTCCTCCTGGTCTCCCTGGGCCGAGTGCCTGGGCCCCTGCGGCAGCCAGAGCGTCCGCTGGTCCTTCCGGAGCCCCACCAACCCGCGCCCCTCCGCCCGAGGCCGGCAGTGCCGGGGCATCCAGCGCAAAGCCCGCAGGTAGCTGCCGGGGGGACCCCGGGCCTGGGCGGGGCTGGGTGGGGCGATCAGGCGCCCACACCATCCAGTCAGGACCCCCCCCCCCAGCCTTCTCGCCGAAAGCCCCAAAGACCCCAGAAACGCCCTCGGCCCTCCCTTCCCTGCCGTCTAGGTGCCAGACGGAGCCGTGCCCGGGCTGCGCGCGGCGGGGCCTGGCGTACCGCGCGGGGGAGCGCTGGCCCGAGGGCCCCTGCCACGCCTGCCAGTGTCTGCACGACGGCACCGCCAGCTGCTCCCCCTACTGCCCCCTGAGCAGCTGCCCCCAGGTGAGGGGGGTCTGGGACTGGGAGGGGGGGAGTGTGGGGCGGGTCACAAGTGGCCACGCGTCCTGACTTCTGTTCCCCCCCACCGCCCCCCCCACAGGGCTGGAGCCTGGTGGAGGGGACGGGAGAATCGTGTTGCTACTGTGCCCCGTCTGGTGAGTCCTGGGGGGGGGGGCGGAGGGGTCCCGCCCTCGCTCTCTTCCTCCTGACCCCTGGTCTCCCCAAACTGTGTCCCGCAGTGACCCCTCCGGCCCTGGCTGCCGCCCCCGGCTCGCAGATCCAAGCCCCTCTGGCTACCTACGCACTGCCTCCGCCGGGAGGTAAGGCACGGGCCGTGGAGGGGGGAGCCGCCGAGGGGCGGTCCGCGTCCCCCCCACGCCTGCCCTTCCGGCTCCAGCCCAGGTCCGTGCCCTGTTCCAGCCCCGCCCGGTCTCGTCTCTATCCAGATCCCTGCTATTCGCCCCTGGGCCTGGCCTGGCTGCCCCCCTCGGCCGCCCCCCCGGGCGCCCCCACGGAGGGGCCCCCCTCGGCCACCCCACGGGCACCCCCATGAAGGGGCCCCCCCCGCCGCGCTACCTGCAGCTGGACCTCCGGAGGCCCCGGAACCTGACGGGTGAGCGAGCGGGCGAGGAAGAGGGGAGCCGGGGGGGCGGAGGGGCCCCTCCCCCGCTGACCCCTCTCGCTGTGCCGCTCCCCCCTCCCCCCCCAGGCCTCACGGTGCAGGGGGCGGGCTCCCCCCACCCCCACCCCGCCGGCCTCGCGCTCCAGTTCAGCAGCGATGGGCGACACTGGCACAACTACCGCGACCTCCTGCCCGGCCTCGCGCCCTCACCCACGGTATCACATGCCCCAGCCCCCCCCACCACCCCGTGGCCCCTCCGTGGATCCCACGGTCCGTCCCCAAGGGCCCCGGAGCCTCCCCAGGGGGACGGCCCCCCGCCTCCGCTGCCGACGGAGCGCCCCGTAAGCGGCGGGCGCCACCCTGGCAGGCGGACGCAGGGGAAAAACACCCAGTGGGCTCGGGTATTGGGGGCACGACGGCACCCCGGGAAGGAGAGGGGGGTGGGAGACCCCACGTCCACAGAGGGCCTCGGGGGACCCAGGGCCACGACAGGGCCCACGCGGGAACCGGGTCCTGTAGGGCCAGGACGGCGTGGGCAGCCCCCCTCCCCCCCCCGCAGGCTCTCCCGGGGCGCCGGGGGGACGGGGCGTCCGGGGCGTCCGGGGCGTCCGGGGCGTGGCTGTTTGGCCGGATGGTGCAGGTGCGGTTCGTCCGGGCGTGGCCACGGGCCGCCCAGCCCGGGGACACCCAGCGCGGCCCCCTCCCGCGGGTGGAGCTCCTGGGCTGCGAGCCAGGTAGGGGCTCGAGGAGCGGGCGGGCGGGCGGGGGGGGGGCCGCAGGCGCTCAGTGCCCCCCCACCCCCGTCGTCTCCCCTCCAGCGCCTCCGTGTCCGGACGCCGGGCCCCTGTGCGCCAGCGGCGGGTGTGGCGGGACGGGCAGCCGGTGCGACGGCGTGGTGGGCTGCCCGGACGGCTCCGACACGCGGGGCTGTGGGCCACGGCCAACGGCCAGCGCCGGCAGGTAGGGCGCGGCCTCGCTCTCGGGTCTCACCGGGCCCTGGGGGCTGGGCCTCCCCCCCTACCCCTTCCCCCCCCATGCAAACACAGCCAGGCCCAGCCCCAGCGGGCCCTGTGCCTCAGAGAACCCCTAACTCCCCCTTGGTGTTTTGTTTTTCCCAGAGTTCCTTCCACAGCCATGACCACAGCCCTCTCCTCCATCCCTCCTGGACAGCTTTTTCCTCAACCCAAGGAGGTGAGAAGTCACAGTCCTTCCCCCCCTCCGCCCCCACCAAGTGGCATACAAAGGACAGGGCCCTAGGCCTCACTACCTCACTAGGGCTGCTCCTGCCCCTGCCCCCGTGTCTCCCTCCCGCTCCCATGTCCATTTCCTCCTCTGTCAGGCTCTCGACCTGGAGCCTTCCGGAGGCCCTCGCGGTGTGAGGGGAAGGGCTGCGGGCTGAAGGGGCAGACCCGGGGGGCAGAAAAGCACAGGGCTCCGAGCTCCTGGAGGATGGGGGGCTGTGGGAACAGGGCTCCGAGCTCCTGGAAGATGGGGGGCTGTGGGAACAGGGCTCCGAGCTCCTGGAAGATGGGGGGCCGTGGAACAGGGCTCCGAGCTCCTGCAGAGCCACCCCCGGGCCTGGGCTGCCCAGGGCGCTGAGGACTGAGCCCTCTCTCCTTGCAGGATCTGGCAGAGACCGAACCCAGTCCTTCCAAGTGGGGGCCTCCATGCCTCCCACAGGTATGTGCACCAACCGTGCCCCCCCATCCCAAACTCCTGTGTCCCCGTGAGCTCTGACGGAAGTCATTCAGTAAGCTAACCAGAAAAGGGCAGGTCCGCAACACCAAGACTCGGGTTACACATTCCCCTCTCATTCCAAGGCTGGCTCGAGGAAGATGCACGCCCTGCCGGGAGAGGGGTCTTCATCGTCCTTTTCACCCTAGCCGCCAGGAAGCTCAACGCCCGATTCGTTGTTTATTTTGGGGGGTGTTGTTTTTGTTGTTGTTGTTAGCTTGGTTTGGGCTCAAGCTTCTTAGGCCCTCAGCCACGCGAGTCACCCTTCTAGTAGGTGGTTGTTTATTTATTGCGATTGTTGATGCTATTTTTTGTACATTCCTAGCAAGGGGCTCACCGCGAATGTCTGGCAGTGTTTGCTGTTTTCATTTCTGTGTTTCAATGGCCTTAGTATTATTCCTCTCCTCCGAGTGTGTGCGTGTGTGCGTGTGTGTGTGTGTGGATACACGTGCGTGCCAGCCCTGGGGCTTGAACTCAGTGCCCGGTCACTACTCAAGGCTAACGCTCTACCACGTGAGCCACGGCTCCACTTCTGGATTTTGGGGTGGCCCGTTGGAGATAAGAGTGTCATAGAAACCGGGTGCCGGTGGCTCACGCCTGTCAGAACTGCGTTCCCCCGCTTTCCCTGAACACTTCTTGTGCTTCTTCGCCTGCCGGTGATCCGAAGGTCCTCTGGGGCGGGGTGTAGTCTACGGCGCCCCTGCTGGGCAGTCACCCCCTCGCCCCTCCACCCCAGGGAAGAGTCCAGTGAGTCCTGCCTCAACGTCTCCGGCTCCTCACCCTGGGCAGCCAACAGCCCCGACCCCCACGTACCCTCCCGGGGCCGAGAACCTGCCACCCGGCATGGCAGCCTCGCTGTCCCCGCACCCAGGAGGAACCGCTGCTGGTAAGCCCGTGCTCTGTCTGGGCGCGAAGGAGGGCGGCCTCGACGGCTCCGACGGGCGGCACTGCGGTGAGCTGGTGGCCCGCGTCACGCACCGTGGATGGCGTGCGGGGCTCGGGGCTGGGGACTCCCTGCCCTCGCTGCTGACCCGGGGGAAAGAAGGACCTGGGGGAGGACGGTGGCGAGGGGTGTGAGGAACTGAACGTGCCCGGACAAGCAGGAGTGCTTTCCGAGGAGATGGAGAGGGGGGTGACGGGAGAGGCCGGGGAGCTTAGCATGTGTGGTACGACCTGTCAGCGAGCCTCCGAGACGTTCCGTCCGTCCATCCACCCATCACCTGTCCGTCAGCTCGCGCGCACACTTGTCCGTCCATCTACCCACCCACCCACCTATGTACACCAACTCATCCACCACCCATCTGTTCAGCCCATCCATCAATCTACCTATTCATTTACCTACTCTGTATGGCTGTCTGTCTGCCTGCCTGCCACCTATCATCTATCTACCTATATCTATCCATCCACTTGCTGACCTCACCCATCCACCCATCCATCACCCATCCACCCATCCATCTATCCATCCACCCACCCATCCATCCACCACCCATCCATCCATCCACCCATCCACCCACCATCCATCCATCCATCCACCCATCCATCCATCCACCCATCCACCCACCCATCCATCCACCCATCCACCCATCCATCCACCCATCCATCCATCCATCCATCCACCCATCCACCCATCCATCCATCCACCCATCCATCCACCCACCTATATATCCATCCATCCATCCATCTACCCGCTCACCCATCCATCCACCCATCCACCCATCCATCCATCCATCCACCACCCATCCATCCATCCACCCATCCACCCACCCATCCATCCACCCATCCACCCATCCATCCATCCACCCATCCATCCATCTACCCACCCATCCATCCATCCAACTACCCATCCACCCATCCATCCATCCACCCATCCACCCATCCATCCATCCACCCATCCATCCATCCATCCACCCACCCATCCGTCCGTCCATCCATCCACCCACCCATCCATCACCCATCCACCCATCCATCCACCCATCCATCCATCCATCCATCCACCCATCCACCCATCCATCCATCCATCCACCCATCCATCCATCCACCCATCCACCCATCCATCCATCCACTCATCCATCCATCCACCCACCCATCCGTCCGTCCATCCATCCACCCACCCATCCATCCACCCATCCACCCATCCATCCACCCATGCATCCATCTATCCATCCATCCATCCATCCACCTACCCATCCATCCATCACCCATCCATCCATCCATCCACCCATCCACCCACCCACCCATCCATCCATCCATCCATCCAACCATCCATCCATCCATCCATCCACCCATCCATCCATCCATCCATCCATCCACCCACCCACCCATCCATCCATCCATCCATCCACCCACCCATCCATCCATCCATCCAACCATCCATCCATCCACCCATCCACCCATCCATCCATCCACCCATCCACCCATCCATCCACCCATGCATCCACCCATCCATCCATCCATCCATCCATCTACCCACCCATCCATCCATCCACCTACCCATCCATCCATCCACCCATCCATCCATCCATCACCCACCCATCCATCCATCCACCCACCCATCCATCCATCCATCCAACCATCCATCCAACCATCCATCCATCCATCCAAAGTCGATCAAAGCATGATCTTCTGATCTGAAGAGAAACCATGTTAACCAATCGCAGGAAAGGTCACCCCAGGGAGTACCCATTTGGAAGAAGGAAACCAAGGGAATTCGATTCTAGGGTTCTAGATGCTCTGACTCCTTTCTTGGCACTCCAAGAATCTTGGTTTTCAAAGCCAGGACTGGGGCTTGAACTCGGGGCCTCACACTGCTTAGCTCTTTCACTCAAAGCTGGTAACCTGCCACTTGAGCCACCCCTCCAACTCCGGAAGCCTAGACAAGTATGGAGATCGTGTGAGACCCGGGAGGTCCGGAGGCCCTCGGTAGACCTCATCCACGCGCGGGGGGCGGGGAAGCTGGCCCGGGATGGGGGCCGTGGGAGGCTGGGGGAGGAAGGGGACTCTAGTCGGCAAGCTCTGGCCCGGATGGAAGGGGTTCAGTTGACCATCCAGCCGGAAGTCATCTCCATGGTTTCTCCTCTTCCGCGCCGGTGGGCAGGGCGTGCGGAGCCCTTCACGGTGCCCACCACAGCGTTGGGCCCGGGCTGTCGTCCTCGAGAGCCCTCTGCTCACCCAGCCAGCTGAGCTGCGGCAGCGGGGAGTGCCTGCCGCCGCGCGGCGCTGCGACCTGCGTCAGGACTGCCAGGAACGGCTCGGACGAGGCGGGCTGCGGTAGGCACACCGGCCGGGCCGGGCGGCGGGTGGGGGGGGGAGAGGGCAGCCCCGAGGGGCCCCCGCCGAGCCCCGCCACCTCCCCCACCCCCCCCCCCCGCAGTGGACTGCGTGCTGGCGCCCTGGTCTGGCTGGAGCGGCTGCAGCCGCAGCTGCGGCCTGGCCTCGCCGTCGGACGTCGGGAGCTGCTGCGGCCTCCGCTGCCCGGGGGCGGCTGCCCGGGGGAGCGGCTCCGCAGCCAGCCTGCTTCCTGCAGGCCTGCCCAGGTAGCCCCGGCGCCCCGGGGGGGGGGGGACAGTGTGGGCGATGCCCCCCGCCTCCCCCGGCCCCTCCAAGCCCGTGGTGGTGCTTCCCCGGCGGTCCTCTCTCCTGCGCGTGACAGGCAGGCTGGGAAAATCGCGGGACTCCTGACTCCTCAGTCCCCCCCACCCAGCTCCCCCCCCCCCCGGTTCCGCCCCCTCCCCTCTCAACACTGTCGTCTCCGGGGGTGCTTCTGGTGACCCTCTGTTCCCTCCAGTGGCGGGGGCGTGGGCCGACTGGGGGGCCTGGGGCCCCTGCAGCGTCTCCTGCGGGGGTGGCCACCAGCGTCGTCGGAGAAGCTGCGTGGACCCCCCGCCCAAGAACGGCGGCGACCCTGCCCCGGGGCCTCCCAAGAGAGGGCGCCCTGCGGCTTGCAGGCCCTGCCCGCCTGATGGAGGTAAGGGGGCGCTGGCCCCGGCCCCCCGCGAGCAGGCCTCCGGGCCTCGCTCCGCCCGTGCGGAACGCCCACCCGCGTCCGTCCCCCCCCCTCGCAGGACTGCGGGCCGGGCCGCGTGCGCGTGACGGCCGAGCTGTGCCGCAAGGGGCTGGTGCCCCCCTGCCCGCCCTCCTGCCTGGACCCCGAGGCCACAGGACCTGCGGGGGACATTGTGTGGAAGGTGGGGGTGCCCCCAGCCCCGCCCCCCCACCCTCAGCCCCCGGCCTCCACCCTGCTGTCTCCGGCCTGAGTGCTCGCCTGCGTCGCCCCCAGGCTGCCGCTGCCCCCGGGGCTCCTCCTGCAGGACGGGGGCTGCCTGCCCCCCTCCGCCTGCCCCTGCCTGGCGGGGGAGGAGCTGCGCCCCCCGGGCTCCGCCTTCCTCCTGGACAACTGCAGCCAGTGGTGAGGCCTCGGCTGGGGAAGCGAGGGTGTGGGCTGCGCCTCCCCCCCCCACGGCATCTAAGGGTCCCCCCTTCTCCCCCCCAGCACGTGTGAGAAGGGGGTGCTGCTCTGCCGGCCGGGGGGCTGCCCCCGGGCCTGCGGCTGGTCGGCCTGGTCTCCCTGGACCCCCTGCGATCGCTCCTGTGGCGCGGGAGTGAAGACCAGGTTCAGGTGAGGAGCTGGGGGGGGGGGGGGGAGTGGGGATCCCAAGGCCCCCCCCCCCGTCCCAGAGTGGGAGGGCGGAAGGGAGGTCGGAGGAGGGAGGGGAGCAAGGGCCCAGGGCTGCCTCTCTCTCTCTCCCCAGGTCTCCCTCCAACCCTCCCGCGGCCTTTGGGGGGGCCCCCCCTGTGAGGGCGACCGGCAGGAACAACAGGCCTGCTACGCAGAGTGCGACGCAGGTACTGTGTGAGGGGGCGTTGGGGTGGGGGGGTGGGGAGGGCCCCCGGGTGGGAGGGCCCCCGAGACTGAGGGTGGGTGGTCGTGAAGCCTGAGAAATGGCTCAGGTGTGTTTTGTTTCATCTTCTTGTGTGTATTTACCTTGGCCGCTACTGGGGCTTGAACTCACAACCTGAGCCCTCGGCCTTTCCCGCTTGCGCCGCGGCTCCACTCCCGGCCTTTGGGGAGTGAATTGGAGGTTAAGAGTCCCGCAGAGCTTTCTGACCTGGCTGGTTTTGAACTGTGATGCTGCTGATATCGCAGCCTCCTGACTGGCTAGGATGACAGGCGTGAGCCACTGGTGTCCAGCGAGACAGTCTTCTTCTTTTTTGGGGGTGGATTGGGGGGGCTGGGCTCTGTCCCTGCACTTTTTTTGCTCAAGGCTAAGGCTCTCCCACCTTGAGCCGCAGCGCCACTTCCGGTTTCCCAGTGGTTAATCGACTTTCCTGTCCAAGCTGGCTTTGAACTCAGATCTCAGCCTCCTGCCTGCCCCTGGGGAGGTTCACGGAGCGGGCTGAGCCCCACGACAGTCGAGATAAATAGGGCCGAATGCAGAGGAGACAGAGCGGGAGGCTGGGGTGTAGGGACCAGATCTTCTCTGCAGAAGGCTGGTGATCTAGTAGCTGGTGTTCACGGGGACACGGATGCTGCCCACACGGAACAATCTAGAAGGGTGCGAGGGTAGACGTGCGTGTCAGGTGCTGGCTGGCCGAGTTGTGCGACGTGGGGAGGGATCTTGGCAGGTTCTGTGGGATGTTCTGCGCTGGGCCACCCTCGGATAGGGCTGAAGAGTGGGGGGGACACCAAGCTTAGAGAGGGGAGGGCGGAGGCTGCCCTCAGCACAGTCAGTGTGCCGTGCCCGGGCCCCCCCTCCTGCCTTGCCTCTGGGCTCCTCAGCCCTGCCCCGGCTCCCCGGCCTTCCGGGGCTCCTGGCCAGGGCCCTGGCGTGTGTCCCCCGCAGAGGTGCTGGGCTGGACGCCCTGGACGTCTTGGTCTTCCTGCTCCCAGAGCTGCCTGGTCCCGGGGGAGCCCAGGCCGGCGGCAGCGTCTCCGGCTCTGCCCTGGCTCCGTGGACACCGCCTGCCCGGGGAAGCCACCCAGGAGGAGCCCTGCAGCCCCCCTCCGTGCCCAGGTGGGTGCAGCCCCCACCGTTCAGGGGAGGAGCGGAGGCTAAGAATGAGCCCCGGAGCGGGTTCCCGGCAGGAGGGGCGGGCCCGGCTCCCCCCCCCCCCCCCCCGGGGAGCAAGCGGGTGGGGAACAGGGTTTAGAGGAGTGGGTGGGTGGGGTGCCCGCCCTGCTGACGCCTCCCTCCCCCTCGGGGCCCGGCCCCTCCTCCGCCAGCGCCCGGCGGCTGGGGGCAGTGGGCTTCCTGGTCCGCCTGCTCCGCTCCCTGCAACGGAGGCGTCCAGACGCGGGGTCGCCGCTGCTCCGGCTCTGCCTCTGGGAATTCCACGTGTCCGGGACCCCACAGCCAGACTCGAGACTGCCATTCGCAGCCTTGCGCAGGTGCCGGATTCCCCCCGCCCTGCCCTCCGTCGGGCCTCTGGCTTCGCGACGGGGTGACGTCTTGAGCTATGGGGTTTCCCGTGTCTCCCTCAGATCCCTCCCTCTCCTACCCATTGGAGACAGATACCCAGTGGGGCTCTGTTGCCCTCTCCTGGGGCAAGTCTCCTTCCCGGGCACCTGGCCCAGGGACTGGCCTGCCTTGAGCAGAGCTCTCTCCCAAGCAGAGTTGGGAGGGTGGCATCCTTGCCGTGGGAAGCCAGTGCCCATGTCCCAGGTCCTCTGAGCCCTCCTCCTGGGCCAGACGCCCATGTCCCAGCGTTCCGCCCTCAGGACTGGCTTAGGCTTCCACTCCCAGCTACTCTGAAGGTTGAGATTGGGAGGATCAGGGTTCAAGGCCAACCCTAGGCAAAATGTCAGTACGACTTCAACGCAGCCAAGACACACTAGGTGCGAGCCTGTCATCCTAGCTGTGCCAGGGGTCTCGATAGGAGGACTGTGACATGTGAGACCCAACCTAAAAAAAAAAATCCAGAAAAACAGACTAGGGGTATGTCTCAAGTGGAGGAGCACCAGCCCAGCAAGCATGAGGCCCTGAATTCGAATTCCAGTCACGCGCGCAACACACACACACACACCACACACACACACAGAGTTTGTATCAACCCAGGCACTAGAGGGAGTGGGCAGGAGGGAAGGAAGGCGGAGCTTCCTCAGCTCGGTCCCGCCCACCAGGCTGGCACCGGTGCTCAGCGCCGATTCCCGTCCCCCTCCCTTCCCTTCCCGTCCCCTTGGCCCCTGGCAGACCGGCCGTGTCTTCCTCTCTAGCCCAGTGCCCTGGAGACATGGTGTTCCGTTCCGCAGAGCAGTGTCACCAGGAGGGGGGGCCGTGCCCTGGGCTGTGCCTGGCCCAGGACCCCGGGGTGGCATGCACCGGCTCCTGCACCCCCGGCTGCGGCTGCCCGCCTGGCCTCTTCCTGCACAATGCTAGCTGCCTGCCCCGTAGCCAGTGCCCCTGCCAGCTGCGCGGGCAGCTGTACGCGCCGGGAGCCGTGGCCCCGCTGGACTCCTGCAACAACTGGTAGGGCCAAGGGCAGGGGGAGCCAGGGGCAGTTGAGGGGCTGGAACTCGAAGAGAGGCTCCAGAGAAGTGCAGCCCTCGGGTCTCTCCTCCCCCCGCTCTCTGTCTGTCTCTATCTTTGTCTCTGTCTGTCTCTGTCTCTGTCTCTGTCTCTCTGTCTCTCTCTCTCTCCATCATGCCTCCATTGTCCAAGCATGCCAGCAGCCAGGTAGCCGAAATGCCAGGTAGGCAAGCATGCCAAGGTGCCAGGCATGGGTCCTGGGAACCTTGCAGTGGAGGAGACCTTCCCTCGGGTGTCTGCAAGACACGATCACTCCATTTACCTCAGGAGAAAACCGAACGTCTGATAGGTGGTGTGGTGGACGACGGAACTGAAGAACGGCGGAGATTTTAACCTCTCCCCACACACACCCTCCCCCCGCCCCCCAGCTACCTGTTTCTGTTCCCTCCCTGGGAACGCCGGACTTTCTGCGGCAGACGCTTGCTTGCCAAGTGCCCTGAACGCACAGTTGGCTCCAGGCGTTGCCAGCAGAGGGCGCTCTAACCCACGTCGCTGCCCCTGCCCACTTGCTTTCCTCCCCTTCTCAGTTCACCTATTTCCTCCTCCCGTCTACCTTTTCCTGTTCCTCCTCTAAATGTCTCCTGTGTGGTCCTTCCACACGACTGCCTTTCCTCTCTTAGACTATTTTTTCTGGAATTTCCAGTATTTGACAAATAGGCTTTAAAAAAATACCTCGAAGGGAACAAAGGGTGAAGAAAATGACCCAGCTCTTCCTCCCAGGAGAACGCTAGCTCGTTCTAGATTCCCCGCCTGTTCCTGTCACTCAGGATCTTCTCCAAGTGGTGCTTAGGCAATAAAGATGAATGAGAAGCGTAAACCTTGTCTCCTGAGTCAGGGGCGCCGGTGGCTCACGCCTGTGATCCTAGCTACTCGGCAGGCTGAGATCTGAGGATCACGGTTCAGAGTCATCCGGGGTAGGAAAGTCCGTGAGACTCTGATCTCCAGTTAGCCAGCAAATGTCAGGAAGCAGAGGTGTGTCTGAAGTGGCAGAGCGCCGACCTTGAACAAAAAAGCCAAGTGAGACTAGGAAGACCCGAGTTCGAGTCCTAGTTCCGTCACACACACACACATAAAAGGTGTCTCCTGATTTAAAAACAAGCAAAAAGGAACACCGGGGGACAGCACCGTGTCTGGGTGTCGTGCAGCTTACCGAGAGGGGATTTGGGTGGGACGCCCTCAGAGTGAGAGTTCCATGGATTTGAGGGGAGGGGGTGGTGGCCTGGGCCCCCTCCGCCCCCCCAACAGAGCTGGGAGGGAGCTGACTCCGGTCCCCCCCCCCCGCCCCTCTCCCTGCAGCACCTGTGTCTCGGGCAAGATGGTGTGCACCTCGGAGCTCTGCCCAGGTACCCCATGCGGGGGTGGGGTGCTCAGGGACTACGGGAGAGACTCATGCCCTTCCACCAGGGTCCCAGGCTGCCTCCCCCCCCACCCTCGCTCCCTCGCCCCGCGCCCCTCACCCCTGCACCCCCGCAGTGGCCTGCGGCTGGAGCCCCTGGACCCCGTGGAGTCTCTGCAGCCGCAGTTGCGACGTGGGCGTCCGGCGGCGTTTCCGAGCAGGCACCGCGCCCCCGGCTGCCTTTGGGGGTGCCGAGTGCCAGGGCCCTGACATGGAGGCGGAGTTCTGCAGCCTGCAGCCGTGTCGAGGTAAAAGCGGGTCCTGAGACCGCCTTAAAGAACCTTCCGGAAAAGAGCCAAGAACACCCCCCCACACACACACACCCCATGAGATGAGAGGGGCTCCGAAGAGGTGACCCTAAAGGGCCCTCCCTAGGGGCCACGCACATCCGGGACTTCCTCCCGGGAGGCAAGGGGAAGGGGGGCCCTGGGGTACTGGATGTGGGTATGGGGCCTGCAGTGACCCAGCTACCACCCCCCCAGGACCTGGAGGGGAGTGGGGTCCCTGGGCCCCGTGCTCCGTGCCTTGTGGAGGGGGCTACAGGAACCGCACGCGAGGTGGCGGCCCGCCCGGCCCCGTGGAGTTCTCCACGTGCAGCCCGCAGCCCTGTGCAGGTGAGGGCCGCCCCGGGGACCCCTCCCCCCAATGCAGGGCACTGCGAGCCCCTCCCTATCTGTGCCCCGCCGCCCCCCCCCAGCACCAGCTGCTGCCTCTCCCCCCCACCCCGCCCCCCACCCCCGCTGGGAGCGCTGGGGAGAGAGGGCGGCGTGCCCGGCTCAGCGGCGGCTGTCCCCAGGGCCGGTGGCTGGCGTGTGTCCCAGAGGACAGCGGTGGCTGGACTGCGCCCGGGGCCCGGCCTCCTGTGCAGAGCTCAGCTCCCTCGGCGACAACCACCGGTCCTGCCACCCTGGCTGCTACTGCCCGTCGGGGGAGCTTCTGCTCGTGAGTATCCTCCTGCCGGGCCTCGGGGGACACGGCCTCGGGGCCGGGGGGACCCGGGGCAGCTGGGGTCCCTGGGAAGGGACAGGCAGGGCCTGGGCAGAGGCTGAGCCAAAGGTGGGGGGTCGTGCATTGGGCCTCACTCAAGCTCGCCTGCTGGTGCCGGCTGGAACCGAGCAAGGCCCCTGACGAACTCGTGCTTCCTTTCTAGACGATCGTTGAACGACTTACATGTTTCATATGAGTTACGTATATGTATGATCTATAGGTCCTATGTGATGCTGTATGTAAGACATATGATCATACAAATATACATATATATATATATATATATATATATCAGTTTCCTTGGTTGATTTCACCTGAAAACGCAGTCTCAGGTCCTGTCGTGGAAGAGGGTTGCGAGGAGTCCGAGCCCCTCGGGCCCCGCAGCTGGGGGTGGGCATTTACAGCAACAGGGGTGTGCGGAAAGCTGGGGCACCGGCGCGGGCTTCGGCCGGAACTGCGGATGACCGGGGACTTCCCATTCCAGAACAACGTGTGTGTGCCGGCCCAGGACTGCCCCTGTGCCCACGGGGGGCGCCTCCACCCCCCCGGCAGTGCCGTACGCCGTCCCTGTGAGACCTGGTGAGTCCCTCCACCTCCCCATCCCCCCCCCACCTCGGGACCTGGGCGCTCCCAGGGTGCAGAGGGCGTGCTCCCACGGCCACACAGATGCACGCCCCCCCCTTCGCCGCAACCAGCCGGCCCTCCCAGGCCAACCCTGCCTGCACCCCTCCTTCTGCCGTGCCCATCTGCCTCCCCTCAGGAGCTAGGTGGAAGAACACTTGTCTAGCGTGTTCAAGGCCCTGGGTTCTAGCCCTGGGTCTGACTTCTCTCCTCCCACCTGCGCTACTCGCCATGGCTTCCGGAGCACACCCACGCATACCCCCACGCACACACACGTGCGCGCGCACACGCAGACACACACACGCGCTCGAGAGGGTGCCAACAGCCAATTCTGATGTGCTTTGCTAGAGGCCAGAAGCCAGATAGCAAGGAATTGGTGGCGCTGGCTCCCTCTGGGGCCCGGGGGGGGGGGCAGGGGGGAGGGAGACTCTCTCCCCACGCGTCTCCTCTCCCGCCGCGTGGACTGCGGCTTGTCAGAGCAGGAAGATGGACGCCGTCGTCCCGCATCTCTGCCCGTCATTCCTCTGCCAGTGTCGGTGCTCTTCTCAGGAGAACACCAGGCTGGGGTGACCCTAACGGCCTCGCGCTAGCTGGGCTGCCACTAGAAAGACTTGGGGTGTCCGCATGAGGTGGCAGTGTAGATGCCGGGCTAGGGTGCGAAGACAGGATCCAGGGATCGCGTCCCAGCCCGTAGGACAACCTAGCCCTCCGCCCCCCCCCCCTTCGAAGCTCCTGCGTCTCTGGGCTCATTGTCAACTGCAGCTCGTGGCCTTGTGCGGAGGGTGAGAAACCGTCCCCCCCCCCCGTCCCTCCCCCCTCCCCCCTCCCCCCCGCTTCCTCCCCCAGGGGTGGGCCTGGACTGACCTGGCGGCGGGGGAGGGGCACCTCAAGGGAGATGGGGGAGAGGGGAGGGGTGCGGTGGATCCATGTTGGGGGACCCCGCTCTGCCCCGCCTGCCGTCTCCCACCCCTTCCCCACCCCCCCACGGCCCTCAAGGTCAGCCCGCGTGGTCACCCTGGACGCCATGGAGCGTGTGCTCCGCTTCCTGCGGCCCCGCCCTCCGCCTCCGCCGCCGATTTTGTGCCGAGACCCCCAGCGTGGCCCCCTCCGGCCCGGCGCTCCCGTCCCCGTCGGCCGTGCGCACCGAGGCCTGCCCAGGCCCAGAGGCCGAGGAGGAGCCTTGCCTCCTGCCAGGGTGCGACCGTGAGTGACCCGCTTCCCCCCCCCCCCCCGGGCCGCCCGCGGAGGGGGCCCGCCGCCCGCCCTCGGGCCCTCCCCAAGCCCCCCTCCCGCGTTCCCCCAGGAGCAGGGGGCTGGGGCCTCTGGGGGCCCTGGTCCGGCTGCAGCCGGAGCTGCGGCGGCGGCCTGCGGAGCCGGAGCCGGGCTTGTGACCAGCCGCCGCCCCGGGGCCGAGGGGACTTCTGCGAGGGGCCCCAGGCCCAGGGGGAGGCCTGCCGGACGCCACCGTGCCCAGGTGGGTGCCCGCGGGGGCGGGGCGGGGGCGGGGCGGCACAGGGGCACACACCGCACCGCCCTCCCTCCGCCCTCCCTCCGCCCTCCCAGGGACCGACTGCTCGGCCATCGAGGGAGCCGAGTTCAGCGCCTGCGGGCCGCCCTGCCCCCGGGCCTGCGAGGACCTCGTGGTGAGTCCCGCCCGTCATCGATCCGAGGGTCACAGGGCAGAAGCCAGCCCGGGCGGCGGGGAACGTCTGTGAGACGCTTATCACCAACGAACCACCCAGAACGCCGGGAGCCCCCGAGGCCCCCGAGCTCAACCCCCGGGAGACAGGCCCACGTCCCCACGCAACAGTGACACCCATCAGAGAGTCACAGCGCGAGGGAGGAGCTCTCCCGCCGCATCATCTCAGACACAGCCAACGCTTAGCTGTGCAGACCTCGACCCTGGGTGTCGTGAAGGTGGACCCAGTACCCACCGGGCCTTGAGGACCCAGATGGATACGGGGTCCCCACCTGCTCAGGGGAGAAGGAGAGACCACCCCAAAGACTGGATCGCATCCGAGCGCTGAGGGCCGAGATGGCACCGCGTGCCCGTCCCCCTCGACAGAACTTCAGGCACAAAGCGCTTGCTTCCAAGGGGAAACCTCTTCTCTCCCTCCCCCCTCCCCCCTCCCCCGCTTCCCTGGCTGTCCCCCCAGCACTGCGTGTGGCGCTGCCAGCCGGGTTGCTACTGCCCCCCGGGCCTGGTGCTGAGCGCCGACGGGGCCCTGTGCGTGCGGCCGGCCCTCTGCGACTGCCTGGACCTGCTGACCGGCCGGCGGCACCGTCCCGGAGCCCAGCTGGCGAAGCCAGACGGCTGCAACCACTGGTGAGCGGCGGGAGGGCGGGTGGGCGGGGCGGCCGTGAGGGTCACCCCGTCCGTCTGGAGCCTGCGCCCCGAGCCCCACGCCTCGGCCGAAGCACACATTTGACGCCCCCCCCTCCCCCACCCCTTACTAATTCCTAGAAAGCTATGGGGCAGGTCCCGTCGCCCCTATCTGACAGGCGGGGAAACTGAGGCCGCCAGCCCCGTCTGGAGAGGGAGCGGGGCGGGGCTGCTCTGCCCGTCCTTGGGGAGCAGGGAGAGGGCACGGTCTGAGAGGTGGGGGCGGGAGTCGGCTGGGATGCTGACCCTTCCCCCTCGGTCCCCCCCCACCCCCCCCCGACCCCCGCACTCAGCACCTGCTCGGAGGGGAAGCTGAACTGCACAGACCTGCCCTGCCCAGGTACGCGCCGGGTCGCAGGGAGGGAGGGAGGGAGGGAGGGGCGGGAAGGCAGCGCGTGGGCCGGGGACGGTCCCGGAGCGGCCGGTGTCCGCCGTTCCCGTGCAGTGCCCGGAGGCTGGTGCCCCTGGTCGGCGTGGACCTCGTGCTCCCGGCCCTGCGTGGGCCAGACGCGGTCCCGCGCCAGGGCTTGCGGGTGCCCCGCCCCCCGGCACGGGGGCGCCCCGTGCCCCGGAGAGACGGCGGCCCAGCGTCAGAAGGAGGCCTGCCCCAGCCCTGACGCATGCCCAGGTGGGAGGCCCCCCCCACCCACGCCACCCGAGCCCCCCGCCCCCCCCACCCCCCCACCCCCCGGGGCCTCCTGGGGAGGACGATCCTGTCTTCCCCGTGCAGTGGACGGAGCCTGGAGCCCCTGGGGACCCTGGTCTCCCTGTGATGGGTGCTTGGGGCAGTCCCGGAGGAGCAGGACATGCAGTCGGCCTCCCCCGGCCGAAGGGGGCAGGCCGTGCCCCGGGGGCCACGCGCAGAGCCGCCCGTGTCTGGAGAATGCCACCCACTGTACAGGTGAGCGTGTGACCTCTGACCCCCTGCACGCTCATCCCCAGAGGGACGGTCCTCAACTCACCTGCCTCGACAGGCGGCGGTGGGGGGGGGGTGCGCGCCGGTGCTGGGCCGGGCGGGGGGGGGGGGAGGGGGGCTCGTCCCTCAGCGCTTCCTTCCTTCCCGCCCTAGGCTGCGGGGGCGGCCAGGCTCTGCGGCCCTGCGCCCCGCCCTGCCCGCGCTCCTGCGGGGACCTGTCCCCCGGTGGCGGGTGCCAGCCCGGCTCCGGTCGCTGCCGGCCCAGCTGCGGGTGCCCCGCGGGTCAGCTCTCCCAGGACGGGCTCTGCGTGCCCCCGGCTCAGTGCCGCTGCCAGTTCCAGCCCGGAGCCGTGGGTCCGTGCCTCCCTCGCCCCCCTCTGCCCGCGCCCCGGGCTGTCTGGGGCGGGGCTCCGCCTCCTTCCTCCCTCGGGGGGACGGGGCAGGCTCGGGGGGTGCGGGACGAAGGACTCACGGGGGACCCCGAGCTGCGCGGGCCTCCGCGATCGCTTTCGCACCCCTTCAGGGATCGCTCAGAACCGGAGCCGGTCGGCAGGGTCCCCGCTCAGCTCCTGGGAGAGCCTGGAACCTGGGGAGACGGTGACTGGGCCGTGTGACAACTGGTATGGGGGGGGGATTGAGGAGCAGGCAGAAGCCCCCCCCCCCGGGATTCGCCCGGCCCCGTGTCTGAAGCACCCTCCCTCGTCCCCAGCACCTGCGTGGCAGGAACCTTGCGGTGCCACGAGGTACCCGGCTGCCCCGGGCCCGGTGCGTGGAGCTCCTGGGGTCCCTGGGCAGCCTGCAGCGTCTCCTGCGGGGGAGGGGAGCAGCCCCGCGCCCGGCGCTGCGCCAGGCCCCCCTGCCCGGGGCCGGCCCGCCAGAGCCGCCCCTGCCGCACGCGGGCCTGCCAAGGTGAGCCCGGCCGGCCGCTCCCCCCGCGGACCCCACGGCGGACGGACGCGGGGGCCGGCGCGGGCGCTGACCTGGGCCTCGCTTCAGGGGCGGGCTGTCCGGCTGGCCGCCTGCACCGCGCGTGCCGGCCCGGCGAGGGGTGCCCCTTCTCCTGCGCCCATGTCACGGGGCGGCTGGCCTGCCTCCCCGACGGCTGCGAGGAGGGCTGCCGCTGCCCCGAGGGCACCTTCCAGCACCGCCAGGCCTGCGTCCAGGTCGGGACCCTTCCACCCGGGAGCCCGGGGCCTGTCCGCCCCTTCCCCCCCCTCCCCAGCCCTGGGGGTCCCCTCCGACAGGTGGACCCGGGGTGCCCCACAGTCCCGCCTGCAGAAGGAAACGCCCCCCACCCCCCCCCCCGGAGGCTCAGAGCCCTCCTCCGGTCCCCCGTGCCCCCATTCCTTCTCGTATACCGGCGCACAGTGGGCAGCGGGCCTGTGCCCCCCGTCTGCCCCCCCAGGAGTGCCCCTGCGTGCTGACAGCGGCGCTGCTTCACCAGCTGGGGGCCGCCGGCACTGCCCTGGGCAGGTACCCGCCCTTCCTAGGAGAAGGGGACCGGCCCCTTGGGCCTGGAGATGAGCTGGGCTCAGGCCAGACGCTTCAGATAGGCTGCAGGAACTGGTAAGGGGATTCCCAGGGCTTGGGACTGATCTAAAGCCCGTGGGGAGGCCCGGGGGTCCCGGCAAGGGGAGCTGGCGAGAGGACGGGACCCCTGCGCTGCCCTCTGCCCCGGCCCGCCCGGTATCCTTGCCCTGGGCGGCCTGAGGCCTCCGCTCCGTCCGCCCGCCCTGCTCCTCGCGCCGTGCTCTCTCCCCAGCTCCTGCGCGCACGGACAGCTCTCCTGCTCCACGGACGGCTGCTCCGTGGCCGGGGGTGGCTTCGGTCCCTGGGGCCGGTGGGGCCCGTGCTCTCGCTCCTGCGGGGGGCTGGGCACCCGCCGCCGCCGCCGCCATTGCGTGCACCCAACGCCCACCCCCGGTGGCCTGGCCTGCCACGGACCCCTCCAGGACTTGGAGTACTGCCCCAGCCCAGACTGCCCTGGTGAGGGGAGCGGGAAAGGCGGAGGAGGGCGGGGCTGGGGTTAGGGAGGCTCCGGGCAGGTGTCTGGCAGGTCGGGGCTGCCTCAGCCTCCTCCTCCCTGTCTGGGGCCGAGTCTGTCTTAGAACCTTCCTTCCAGCTCTGCGGCCCTCCCTAGGCATGAGGGGGGGGGGGGTGACCCCGGTCTCAGAGTCCAGGCACTCGGAGCATCCACTTCGGCTTGTGAGGAAGGGACGGGCGGTGTGGGAAGCGGGGGTGGAGGGAGTTCCCCCGGAGCTAATCCGGGATGGCTTCCTGGAGAAGGAAGCAGCGTAGGGTGCGTGCGGATGATGGAGAGATCTCCAGCGAGCGCTGGGAGGGACAGAATGCCGGGGTGCAGGGGAACCTGAGCAGAGGCCTTGAGAAAGCCCGAAGGCCCCGTGTGGGGAGACCCTGGGGGGTGGGGGGTGGGGGAGGAAGGCGGGGTGGGAGAGCGCCCGTTAGCAGCACCGGCTGCCAGCCTTGGGGCCCGGGCCCGGCGCCTGGCAGCCATGGACACGCTTCCGATCGGAGTCTTTCTTCGGCACAGGGGCCGAAACCTCCACAGTGGAGCCAGTGACCCATCTTCCAGGTAGCCCCAGGCACTTCGTGCAGCGCAGGTCCCGCGGGGGCGGGGGGGCTCCCTCCCCGGCCCTCCCTCCCTCCCTCCCTCCCTCCACCTCCCCCGTCTCTCCTCCCCGCAGGCGGCTGGGGCCCGTGGTCCCCGTGGCACCCCTGCTCTCAGAGCTGCACCGACCCCGCCCGCCCCGCCTGGCGCGCCGCACCCGCCTCTGCCTGGCCAACTGCACCTCGGGGGGCCCCTCGGAGGCGCGCCCCTGCAACCTCCCCGCCTGCGCAGGTGCGTGGGAACGCCTGCTCTCCACCCGGGGCCCCAGCCATCGCCCAACCCCACGCCACGGCTCCCGGTTCCTCGCGCCAACATCCGGCCTGGTGTGGGTGTCTGGCTCCGCATCGCTGGTTCTCTCGGCCCCGCCGACTGCTAGAAGCTTCCGGCCCCCTCCCCCAGGGGCGCGCCCCAGCCCCTCCGCGGCCTGGGAGTCCACCGCTGCGTCCTTTCCGAGGCTGGGGGTGCCAAAGCCGCTGTGGGGCTCCGATCTCCCCCCCCCCCGCGCTGGCTCCAGCTCGGCTCTGTCCCCGCAGGGCCGCCCGGGTGTCCCGGCCCGGGCTGCGTGCCGGGGAACTGTTCCTGGACCCCGTGGGCCGCGTGGGAGCCGTGCTCGCGGAGCTGCGGGGTGGGCCTGCAGCGGCGCCTGCGGGCGTACCGTCCCCCCGGGCCCGGAGGACGGTGGTGCCCCGACATCCTCACGGCGTACCGGGAGCGCCGCTTCTGCAACCTGCGCGCGTGCCCAGGTGAGGGCGGCCCCCTCCGCGCCCCCCCCCCCCCCCCGCCGCGGCTCCGCGGAGCCCCGCCCACCGACCGGGCTGCCGTCCGTCCCCACAGGGCCCGGGGGCTGGTCGCGCTGGAGTCCCTGGTCCTCGTGTGACCGCAGCTGCGGAGGAGGCCGGTCTTGGAGGAGCCGACGTTGTTCGAGTCCTCCGCCCAAGAACGGGGGCGCCCCCTGCGTTGGGGGGAGACATCAGATCCGGCTCTGTAACTCTATGGCCTGTGGTACGTTCGTACGCAGCCGCGGCGGCCCCTTCCATCGCCACGAGGCTCTGCTCCGCACAGCGCTCTCCATTTCCGCCTCTAACTCCGTCCCCACGGACGCGGGAGACACTGGGGGGGGGGGCAGGCGGTCACCTTGCCGGCCAGTTAAGGGAACAGAGCCCCCGTGGGAAGTGGGAGGGAGAGGGCTTGATTGGCGTGCTGGGGTGGGGGTGGGGGTGGGGTCGTCCTGTGTGTCTGGACCCCGAAGGCCCAAGGTTCGCTGTGGCATCCACCGTCGGCCCTTCCCCCCCCCCCCCCCCGCCGGGGGCAGAACGCCTGCCTTCTAAGCTTACTCTGCCCTCCAACTTCTGGAGAGCTACTCAGCCCAGCCCAAGGGCTCAGAGAGTAGAAGTGACCCGGTCAGAAGCCCGCCTGGTCCTTGCAGATGCGGACTGAACCCCACTCCCCACCCAACTCTAGCTCTTGGCTCCACTGCTCCTCGAGAGGTCCCCAGCCAACTAACATGTTTTGGGGGGCACCAAGCTAGGTGCTGAGAACTCTCTAGTGGGTGAGAGGAGCTTGCTGTCTACTTAGAATATCCCCTTCCCGAGCGGAGTGCGGATGCTCACTCCTGTAATCCTAGCGGCTCAGGAAGCTGAGCTCTGAAGACCGTAGTTCGAAGCCAGCCCGGGCAGGAACGTCCGTGAGACTCCCGTGTCCGAGGAACCAGCTACAAACTGGGAATGGAGCTGGGGCTCAAAGGGGTAGAGCACTAGCCTGGAGTGAAAACGCTCAGGGACGGCGCCCAGGCCCTAACAGACCAAAAAGAAAAGAACGTCTCATTTCCAAGGTCTCCCAAATTCAACATTTCCGTGTGCACACAAAGGGAAAGAGGAGCCTTGGATGAGCCAAAAAGGGGGGGGCAGCGGGAGGAGAAGAAGGCTCGCACCCTCTTGACTGCGGGCCTCCGCTTCCCCGCAGAGGAGGGCTGCCCCGCGGGTATGGAGCCGGTCACCTGCGCCAACCGCTGTCCTCGCCGCTGCTCAGACCTGCAGGATGGAGCCGTGTGTGTTGGCGGCCAGCCCTGCCAGCCGGGATGCCGCTGCCCCGAAGGTACTTGTGAAAGCCCCCACCCCCCTTTAGACACATTTCCTCTGGGTGTGGGTCTTGAACTCAGGGCCTGAGCGCGGCTAGTGCTCTCCCGCTCCGAGTCACAGCCCCCTTTCTGTTGGTGTCTCACGGGAGAGAAGAGCCCCACAGACTTGTCTGCCTGGGCTGCCTTCCAACTGCAATCCTCAGATCTCGGCCCCCTGAGGAGCTAGGATCGCAGCCAGCAGTGACCGGCTGGCAAAGGCCCTTTGACCCTAGCAGGGCAGCTCGGGTGCCAGGGCTAGCCCCTCAGGGCCACCTCCCCGCAGGGTCCCTGGAGCAAGACGGGAGCTGTGTGCCCGTTGGGCACTGCGAATGCACTGATGTCCAGGGCCAGAGCTGGGCCCCCGGGAGCCAGCACCAGGATGGCTGCAACAACTGCTCCTGCCAGGCCGGACGGCTGTCCTGCACCGCGCGGCCCTGCCCGCCCCCTGCCTACTGCGCCTGGAGCCGCTGGTCCGCCTGGAGCCCCTGCAGCCATTCCTGCGGGCCTGGCGGGCAGCAGAGCCGCTTCAGGTAGGGGCCGGGCGTCTCCTCTCCTCCTCTGCGCGGCTGGGCCTCACTCCCGCCGCGGGGTGACTTTGCCCCCCTCCACCCCCTAACCCAGCTCTGTCCCCTCTCCCGGACCGTGTGGGGTGTCCCCCAGGAGCCGGAGGCCCGCTGTGGGGCCCCAGGTCTTTCTCCCCTCCTCTCCCTGTGGCCCTGCCCAGGTCCTCCACGTCAGGTTCGTGGGCCCCCGAGTGTCAGGACGAGCAGTCACAGAGCCAGCCCTGTCCCCAGCCCCCGTGTCCACCCTTGTGCCTGCACGACGCCCGGCCCCGCGTCCTGGGGGACCGCTGGCCGCAAGGAGAGTGTCAGCAGTGGTGAGTTCGGGGGCGGGGAGGAGGGAGGGGAGGGGAGGGGAGGACGACTTGCTGGGGAGCAGTTCTCTGAGTCCGGCTTCTCCCCAGCTCCTGCACCCCCGAGGGCGTCATCTGTGAAGACACCCAGTGTGCAGGTCTGTGGTTCGCCCCGCTCCGGCCCTGCCCGCCCCGCCGGCCTCGCTTCCTGTCCCCTTACCCCCCCCCCACCGCCGCCCCTCGGATCTCGGCCGCCCTCCCTCCCTCCCTCCCTCCCTCCCTCCCTGCTGACTTTCCTCGGCCCTCCCACAGGGGCCTGGACCCCGTGGTCCCCGTGGTCCGACTGCCCCGTCTCCTGCGGAGGCGGAAGCCGAGTCCGCACGCGGGCCTGCGGGGAGCCGCCCTGCCGGGGCCCCGACGCCCAGACGCAGCGCTGCGGGCGGCAGCCGTGCCCGCAGCCGCAGGAGGCCTGCGCCTGGGGCCCCTGGGGCCCCTGCTCCCGCACCTGTGGCCCAGGCCTGGCCTCCCGCTCTGGGCGGTGCTCCTGCCCGCCGACGGAGGCCCACCCCGGCTGCAACGGCACCTTCCGGCGCCTGGACACCCGGGCCTGCTACCCGGGGCCCTGCCTGGGTGAGGGGGACCTGCAGCGACGCCCCTCCCTAACCTCCCTGTGTTGGTAATCCAGTGAATCGTGGGTTTCCTGGTCCCCAGACGACCTCCCCCCCCCAACACTATCCTCCTCCGTCACCCCTTCCCTTCGTGAGAGGAGTCCCACCCGCAAGGCCTTGCTGAACCCCCGTCCCGGCTAGGGCAAGCATGGGAAGAGGGGTTCCGGGGGTGGGGAGCCCCAGAGAGCCCCCCCCCCGCCCCGCCCCTGCAGCCGACTGACGTCCCTCCCGGCCCCCAGAGCACTGCGTGTGGAGCGGCTGGAGCAGCTGGACCCGCTGCTCGTGCCAGGTGTCGGTGCAGCAGCGCTACCGGCACCAGCGAGCCGCGCCCGGCCCGGCCGGCCAGGGCGCCCCGTGCACGCGGCTGGACGGCCACTTCCGGCCCTGCGCCCTCGGCAACTGCTCGGGTGAGGCCCGGGAGCTGGACGGGCCCAGGGGCGGATCCAGTGCCCCAGGCCGTCCTGACCCTGGCCCTCGGCATCCAGTGCACGCCCCCCACCCCGTCCCCGGGCCCCCCCCCCACCGATCCCAGCTACGCTCCTCACCACCGTCTTCTCGCTTGGAAGCTGGTGGCTCTGTCCCGCAGGCGGCCCTCGGGACAGCATGCCTGGCCTAGCTTCTGTGGAACTGGCCACTGTCTCGCCCTGACACACGCGCGCGCACACACACACACACACACACACACCCCCATCCACTGATTCTGGTAGCACCCGCCAAGCCCCTCCCTCTTGAAGTCACACAGAGGTTGAGCAGGTGCCCCATGGGAAGGGGGACAGGGACATCCGTCTGTCCTGTGGCAGCCAGCAGGGGGGCAGTCGTGTTCTCTCCCCAGTGGTGGCGGGGGGGGGGGAGGCCCAGGAAGCATTGGCTGAAGTGAGGGAGCGCGTCCCCGGCTGGCCGTCCCCTTACCAACCCGGTTCTCTTCCCCGTCCCACAAGATGGCTGCGCACCTCCCTTTGAGTTCCAGGCCTGCGGCTCCCCCTGCGCCCGGCTCTGTGCCACGCACCTGAACGGCCAGCTGTGCCAGGACCTGCCACCCTGCCAGCCGGGCTGCTACTGCCCCAAGGTGAGGGCTGGGAGCCGGAGAGACTCTCAAAGAGAAAGGGGGGGCGTCCCTGTCCACCCCCACCCAGCGCCCCTCTCCAGGGCGGCCACGTCTCTCCTGCCCTGTGTGTTCACTCGTCCTGACCCGCCTGTCCTGCCTTCTGCACAGGGGCTGCTGGAGCAGGATGGGGGCTGCATTCTTCCGGAGCAGTGTAACTGTTCGCACCCCTCCGGAGCGGGGAATGGGGTGACCCTGGCCCCCGGGGACCGCCTGCAGCTGGGCTGTAAGGAATGGTGAGTGATGGGAGGAAAGCGAGACAGAAGGAAGAGCCCGGGCGTCCTGAGGGCCGGCCGGACCCGAGAGCCCAGCTCAACCCCTGGGGCCCAGCCCAGCCTAATGGCAAATGGCCTCTCAGGACGCCGGGTTTTGTCCTTCCCTCATCCTGCCCCGATATACCTTGAGCTCAGACTCCCCCTAAACGCACCCCTGCCACCCCCCCCCCCAGCTTCGGTCTGGGTCCTGCCTCCCAGAGCCGTCCCTGATCTCTCCTCCCACAGCGAATGCCGGCGCGGCGAGCTGCACTGTACCAGCCGGGGCTGTGAAGGTAACCAGCCTCTGATACCGCCGTCCGCCTTCAGCCGGGGTTGGGGGCTTCAGGACATGCAATCTTCAGGGCTAGAACGAGGACCATCAGACAAACGGGGGCCCTCCAGCCCCCCCTCACCCACTCACCTTCCCTGCTTTCCTTCCTTCCTTCCTTCCTTCCCTCCTTCCCTTCATTCTTGGTCAGTTGTGAGGCTTACACTCAGGGCCTGGGCACAGACCCTGAGCTCTTTTTGAGCCACAGCTCCACTTCTGGTTTTCCTGGTTGTTAATTTGAGAGGAGAGCCTCACAGACTCGGCCGGCTTTGAACTGGGATTCCCCAGATCTCAGCCTCCTGAGACTGAGCTAGGATGACAGGTGTGAACTGCTGGTGTCCAGCTGTATTTCATCCTGGTCATCACCCTGAGGAGCCCTCTTCCTCCCTGCCTCCTGGGGTCTGGGCCGAGAGGTGCCTGGCGAGAGCACAGACGCCCCGCCCTTCCAGGTCTCCTGCCTCTGAGCGGCTGGTCCGAGTGGTCCCCCTGTGGGCCTTGTCTGCCCGGAAGCGCCCTGGCCTCGGTCTCCAGGACCACGCCGGGGGGTCCCTGGCCTCCGAACACAGCAGACTCCTCTGCGACCTCGACCCCCCCGCGGGCTTCGGAGCAGCGCCGACATCGCCTCTGTCTGGACCCTGAGACGGGGATGCCCTGGGCGGGGGACCCAAACCTGTGCACCGCGCCCCTCAGCCAGCGGCGCCTCTGCGCCGACCCTGAAGCCTGCCACGGTAATACGGGGGGGGGGGGCAACCAGCAAGAGGGGGGCCTGGAACCCCTGGCGGTTGGGGGGGGGCTGACCAGGGGAACCCATGGGCCGCGGTCAGCCAGCCAGCAAGCCCTCGGTGAGCGTTAGCAGGTGCCAGGCGGAGGTGGAGGTCAGGTAGCGGCAGGTGGCGTGGGGTCTGGGCTTGCGGGAACGGAGCCCAGGCCTGGCGTGGACCGTGGGGCCCGGGCACTGGCCTCCATTGTCTTCTCCTCAGACTTGTGCCAGTGGAATCCCTGGGGGCCCTGGAGCTCCTGCCAGGCGCCCTGCGGTGGCGGATTCCGGCTGCGCTGGAGACAGGCAGGGGCCCCCCGTGGGGGAGGCTGCCAGGGGCCGTGGGGTCAGACCGAGAGCTGCAACACGGGGTCCTGCCCAGGTAACCACCACCCCACCATCCAGGGGGGCCTGGGGACTGGGGACATCGGGAACGGCGCCTGCGGGGGTTGGCGCCTCTGTGGACGGGGGCGCTTTCCCGGGCACCGGGAGTGTCCCTAGCACGGATTTCTGGGCCGCAGGGGAGACGTGTGAGACTCGGGGTACCGTGTCCACCCTCGACTGTGCCAACAAGTGCCCTCGCAGCTGCATCGACCTCTGGGACCGGGTGCAGTGTCTGCAGGGATCGTGCAGCCCAGGTAGCCGGCCCCAGCCCCGGTGCTCAGTCCTTGCCGTGGGTGCCTAGATCCTCTCATTGGTGCAATCCTCTCATCGATATATAAACGACGCGCTCCAGGGTGATGTTTCGAGTCTCTCGAGCTTTCCTATCCGATCCTCCGACCTCAGCCTGCTGGGATTAGGAGGACAGGGCGAGCCACCGGTGCCTGGCTCACGCCCCGAGTCTTGCGTCTGCTTCCCACTCCCTCCCCCGCCCCCCCCCAGGCTGCCGGTGCCCCCCCGGGCAGCTGGTACAGGATGGGCGCTGCGTGCCCGTCTCCTCTTGCCGCTGCGGCCTCCCCGGCACCAACGCGTCCTGGGAGCTGGCTCCCGCCCAGGTGGTCCGGCTGGACTGCAGCAACTGGTACGCTGCCCTGGTAACCCCCCCCCCACGGGGCTGGGGGGACGTCTGGGGTGGGAGGCCCGGGGCGGGGCGGGGCGGGGCGCAGCCGCCCCGTGTGTCCCAATCGCTCCTGCCGCCCGCCGCGCACAGCACCTGCGTCAACGGGTCCTTGGCGTGCCCGCCCCGGGGGTGTCCCGAGCTGGGGCCTTGGTCGGCCTGGAGCCCCTGCTCCGCGCCCTGCGGCGGGGGCACCGCGGAGCGCCGTCGGAGCTGCCGGGCCCGTCCCGCGGGGGCGCCGTGCCCGGCCCAGGTCACGGAGCAGCGCCGCGAGTGTAACCCGCAGCCCTGCCCCGGTGAGCACCGGGCCTCTCCCGCCGTGGCTGGGGGGGAGGGGGCCAGGGGGGAGGGGGGCGGGGGAGAGTCCCCTCCCTGGACACGGCCGCCTCTCCCCCCGCTCCGCAGCGTGTCCCCCGGGCCAGGCGCCCAGTGCCTGCGCCGCCGCGTGCCCGAGCCGCTGCGCACACCTGCAGCCAGGCACCGCCTGCGCCCGGGAGCCCTGCCGGCCCGGCTGCCGCTGCCCCGGGGGGCAGGTGAGCCCCGCGGGCGGGCGGGCGGGTGGGCGGGCGGGGGGGCGGGGCCGGGAGGCAGGAGGGGTGATGTGAGTGTACCGGCGGCGCCCCCACCCCAGCTGCTGCTGCGCGGCGTCTGCGTGCCCCCCGAAGCCTGCCCCTGCACCCAGCTCTCCCTGCCCTGGGGCCTCGAGCTCCCCCCCGACGAGCAGGCCCGGGAGCGGCCGGCGGGCACGGTGCTCACCCGGAACTGCACGCGCTGGTGAGGCCCGGGGCTGCGCGGGGGGGGGGGGGGGGGGCGGAGGGTGGGGAGGGAGGGCCGGGGCTCCTCCGAGCCGGGCCTCTCTCTGTCTTCTCAGCGTCTGCCGAGGTGGGGCCTTCGGCTGCTCCCCCACCGACTGTCGGGGTAAGGTGTGGTCCGGGTCAAGGTCAAGGTCAGGCCTGGGGGGGGGGGGGGGGGGGGGGTCTGCCCACCGGGTGCCCGCTCCGCTGCCCTGCCGGGCGCTGGGCGTCCAGACGCGGCCTGGCCAGTCCCCGCGGGGACGGGCGGCTCTGCATCTCTGACGCGCGGCCAGTGCCCGTCGGGTGCCGCTGGGGCGCTGGGAGTCCAGAGGCCGGGGCGGGTGGGGCTGATGGGGGGGGTGATGCCCGACTGGGCCCCTGTATTCGGGGGTGGGTCGGAGGTGTGGCCTCTGGAGCCCAGAAGGCGGGGGGAGGAGGGGAGGAGGCACCTGAGCGGTGCCCGCCCTCCCCCCCCCCCGTGGTGGGGGTGGGGTGGGGTGGGGGGATCTAGGCCGCTCCAGGGCTGACCAGAGCCCTCTCTGCAGCGTGCCCCCCGGGGGAAGTGCGGCGGCCGGCGGCCCCCGGTGGCGTGGCGCCCTGCGAGCGGACCTGCGCCGAGCCCAACGCCACGGAGGCCCAGGGCGGCTGCGGCGCCGCGGGGGCCTCGGGCTGCGCCTGCCGCCCGGGCCTCCTCCGCAGCCTGGGGGGCCCCTGCGTCCCCGCCGCGCGCTGCGAGTGCTGGCACGCCGGCCGGCCCCACCCGGTGAGCCGCCCCACCCCGCCCCACCCCACCCCACCCCGGGGGGGGTATCAGGACACGCCGGGAAGCGGGGAGAGACCGAGAGGAAGCTCCGCCACCGCCCCCCCCCCCCCCGCACCCCGCTTCTCCCCAGCCGGGGTCCGAATGGCAGGAGGCCTGCGAGCGCTGCCGGTGCCTCGGCGGGAGGCCCATCTGCCGCCAGCACTGCCCCCCCCCTTGCCTGCGCGCAGGTACGGCCGGGGCCCCGGGGTCCTCCTGCTCCTCCCCCGCCCCTCCTCCCCCGCGGGTCCCGGGGTGAGAGAAGGCGGTGCGGGGCGCCCAGCGTGGCTCTCTCTGCAGGAGGAAGTGGCGGTCCGGGAGCCGGGGCGCTGCTGCCCCACTTGCCGTCGGAAGACCCCGGGTACGGAGGGCGTGGGTTGCCCCTGCCGTGCCCGTCCCCGGTCCCGCGTCCTCCGGACGGGCCTGCGCCTGCCTTCCTCTGGGCCCGGGCCTGCGGGGGTGAAGGCCGAGGGGCTGGACGGGCTCCAGCAGCCCCGGGCTCTGCCTGCCCTGGGCCCCATCCCCCCGGGCCCCCTGGGTCGCAGCCTCCCACCCCACCCACCCCTGCCCCTCTGGCTGTCCCTACCCCTGCAGAGGAGCCGCCCGCCCCCTGCCAGCGCCTCACCGAGCTCCGCAACCTCACCAAGGGCCCCTGCCGCCTGGACCAGGTGGAAGTGAGCCACTGCCGTGGGCACTGCCCATCCAGCACCGACGTGATGCCCGAGGTGAGGGCGGGGGGCGGGGCGGCGGAGCCTCCAAGCACGGGGGGACCCGCTCAAGCCCGCGCAGGTGCGGAGGCCGACCCTCTGGGCATGCCCTCCCACGCCCCGCCCAGGGCCACCATTGGCGTAGGGGCCTCTGGCCCTGACTCCTCCCCCCCTGAGCCTGAAGAGCTGTGACCAAGGCTCCCAGCGCCCAGAGGGGACGGACGGAGGCCCCCCCCCCCACGCGCTGGAGGCTCTCAGAGCCCCGCCTCTCCCCCCCCCTTTACCCCGAGGCTGTTCCCCTGCCTCCGCCCACCCGAGCTAGCCAGGCTGGGCCCCGGAGGCACTGCCGCGGGATCCCGGGTCCCTGCACCTCCTTGGGGTAGTGCGGGGAGGCAATTAACCTGGAGATAGAATCGTTTTGACCCCGGTGTGCTCTGAACCCGTACCCATCTCGACGCAGAATGGTGAGCACAGTGGCAGGCGGGGCGATCTCAAGCGCGCCCGGGTCTCGTAAGAGGGGCTCTGTGGTCCCGGGGCGGCGGCGCCGGCTCCGGAGGGCTCACTTGGTGCTCGGCGTGGCAACCCGCCGGCTGTGACGACTTACCCGTGACTGTTGTGCCAGTACCGGGGCCTGCACGCAAGGCCTGGCGCTGCCCCTTTAGCTTTCTTGCTCGAGGCTAGCACTCCGCCTTGGAGGTGCAGCTCCACGCGTGTAGATCAAAGTCTCTCGTGGGCTTTCCTGCCCCAGGCGGGCTTTGAGGGGCGATCCTCAGATCTGAGTAGCTAGGGTGACAGGTGTGAGCCGCCCCTGCGTTGGTTTCAATGGCAGCGAGTATACGTTCAGACTGGAGGGGGGGGGAGGAGTGGAGGGGGGCCCTCCTGTTGGATGGACAGGGCCACAGAAAGGAAGGAAAACTCAAGTGGGCCCCTCTCCAGTTCAGCCCCCCCCCCCCCCGCTTCCCCCAGGAGCCGTACCTACAGAGCCAGTGCGACTGCTGTAGCTACCGCCTGGACCCGGACAGCCCAGTGAGGATCCTGAGCCTGCGCTGTCCCGGCGGCCGCACGGAGCCGGTGGTGCTGCCGGCCATCCACAGCTGCGAGTGCAGCGCCTGCCAGGGTGGGCCTGGGGCGGAGGGGCCTGGGGCGGAGGGGCCTGGGGCGGAGGGGGCCTGGGGCGGAGGGGCCTGGGGCGGAGGGGGCCTGGGGCGGAGGGGCCTGGGGCGGGGGGGGGGGGGGGGGGCCTGGGGCGGAGGGGCCTGGGGCGGAGGGGCCGCGGGCGGAGGGGCCTGGGGCGGAGGGGCCTGGGGCGGAGGGGCCTGGGGCGGAGGGGGCCTGGGGCGGAGGGGGCCTGGGGCGGAGGGGCCTGGGGGGGAGGGGCCTGGGGCGGAGGGGCCTGGGGCGGAGGGGCCTGGGGCGGAGGGGGCCGCGGGCGGAGGGGGCGGGCGCGGAGCTCCTCGGGGGCCGCGGGCCGCAGGCCCTTCCCTCCCAGCCTTTCCCTCGCCCCGCATGCAAACCTGGATGCTTGCGGTTCGTGGAGCCTGGCCCACGCGCCGCCCCATCCGTTTCCCCGCCGAGTCCCGGGGACCCCCCGTGTTTTAAACGGGGCTTGTCGGGAAGACGGGGTGGGGCGGGGGGGGGGGGGATGCACAGGCGTGAAATGACCTGGCGGATGCGCAGTGCCCCTCGGGTTAGTCACATCACGCCGAGGGGCGTCCCCCCCCCTGCCCCCCCCCCCGGATCTCACGGCCCGTCTCGCTAACCCGTCCCTCTCTCCCTGTCCCCTAGGAGGTGACTTCTCGAAGCACTGACGGGCTGTGCGCGTTGCACCCACCGCACACCCTCTTGGGACCCCAGGGCTCCCTGGCGCCGATCACATCCCCCCCCCCCCCCCCGCCCAGTTGCCCACCTCCCGGCGGATCCCCGCCCGGGCGCCGGCACGCCCAAATAAAGGATCGCTGGCAGCAAGGCTGTGTGTCGTCTTCATTCGGGGGTCTTGCCTCACTGGTCCATCCAGCTGCAACATGGCGGACCTTCCCACAGAGGCTCAGGCCGAGCGCTCCTCCTCCTCTTTTCCCCTCCTCCTCTCCCTCCTCCTTCACAACAGTTTCATTAAAGTATAATTTACATAGTAAGAAACCCACTCGGTTCACGTTTACACTTCAGTGACTTTTGTAAAGAATGAATGAAATTCACACGCTCGCCACAATCCGGTTTTAGAATGGCTGCTCTCATCTCATGCCCATTGGCAGCCAATCTCTCCCACTTCCTTCCCGTGCTAAAAACCGCCAAACTGCGTTCCAGCTCCCAAAACTTGCCTTTTTCCGGATATTTTATGTCCAGCTTCTGTCAATTACCCCGATGACTTGGTGGTTCATTTGCATTACATTTGTATTCATTTGTACTACAACGTAGGACGGTTTGTTCCTTTTCAGTGCTTAAACAGCCGTGCTTTAACTATTGCACGCGTGTCTATCCGGTTCCCAATTGATGGACACTCAGGTTCTTTTTCTTTCCTTTTTTTGCCAGTCCTGGGGCTTGAACTCAGGGCCTGGCCACTGTCCCTTAGCTAGCTTTCTCTGCTCAAGATCGGCACTCTACCACTTTTTGGCTCTCTGGTGACTAATTAGTGATAAGAGCCTTAACGAACAGTCACATTCCTCAACTCTCAGCCTCCTGAGTGGGCAGGCTTACAGTCAAGCAACTGTTTTCTAAAGCAACGGTACCATTTTGCACTCCCACCAGCATTGTACAAGGGTTCCGGTTTCTCCCTACCTTTGCCAACAGTTGTCATTATCTTTGTGGAGTGCTAGACACTGTCTATATCTGATTTGGCTTGGGGCTCCATGTTTTTCATACGTAAGAAATGCATTGTTTGCTTTACTGTACATGATTCATGCTATTATTTTATTTTATTGTTATTATAAAAGTGAGGTACAGAGGGGCTACAGTCACATAAGCCAGGTAAAGCACATTTCTTTTGGACAATGTCACCTCTTCCCTTGCTCTCTCTCAGTTTTCCCCTCCTGCTCTCACTCACAAGTTGTATAGTTCACTTTCAACAGTGTCCACCCTTTGTCCCTCCATTTTTGTGTTCCCTTGCTCTCCCAAAGACAGATAGATAAACAAATAGGACCAACTGGAAAGAAAACAAAAATAGCAACAACAAAGGAAAAAAGCGTCGTTTCCATTTCTTGGAGTTCATTTCAGTATATGTTATCTTCTATGATCAGAGGTACTTAGGCATCATGCCTTTCGGCTCCTCCCCTAAGAGTATCCTTCTTAGATCTCACTGTGTGTATCTAGTGTCTTGTATAAGGTATCGTGGCCCGGTATATTTTTGTTTGTTTGTTTTGTTTTTGTTGCCAGTCCTGGGCCTTGAACTCAGGGCCTGAGCACCGTCCCTGGCTTCCTTTTGCTCAAGGCGAGCACTCTACCTCTTGAGCCACAGCGCCACTTCTGGCTTTTTTCTCTGTTTGTGGTGCTGAGGAATCGAACCCAGGGCTTCATGTATACGAGGCGAGTACTTTGCTACTAGGCCATATTCCCAGCCCCCCGGTATATTTTTATATCTAGCTTCCACATGTCAGAAAACATGCACTGTCTCTTTGAGCTTAGCTTGCCTCACTCAACATGATTTGTTCTAGGCCCATCAATTTCCCTGAAAATGACATAATCTTCTTTCTAATGGTTGTGGAAAATTCCATCGTGTATAGGTACCACATTTTTGGGATCCACTCATCTATTGTAGGGCACCTGAGCTGTTTTCCATAATGTGGCTCTTGTGAATAGCGCAGCAATAAACACGGATGTGCAAGTGTCTCTACAGGGTCCTGGCTTATGATATACTAGGTAGATGCCCAGGAGTCCTATGGCTGGGTTGTAGGGAAGGTCTATTTATTTATTTTGGCCAGTCCTGGGGCTTGAACTCAGGGTCTAAGCACTGACCCTGGCTGCTTTTGCTTAAAGCTAGCGCTCTACCACTTGAGCCACAGCGCCACTTCTGGCTTTTTCTTTACATGTGGTACTGAGGAATCGAACCCAGGGCTTCGTGTATGCTGGGCAAGCCCTCTACAGGCCGCATTCCCCGCCCGCCCCTATGTTTAGTTTTTTGAGGAACTTCCAGACTGCTGTGCAGAGTGGTTGTACTAGTTTACATTCCCAACAACAGCGCAGTCGGGCTCTTTTTCCCTGCCAACGTATGTTGTTGTTTTAATTCACAACATTGGCTAGTCTAACTGGGGTGAGATGGTATCTTAAGAGTTGTTTTGATTTGTCTTTCCTTTATGGTAAGGGATGTTGGGCATTTTCTCATGTGTTTCTTTGCCATTCTTACCTCTTCTTCTGAGAAGTCTCTCCTTTGTCCCTTTGTCTATTCAGCGATTGGTTTATTAGCTTTGGGAGGGGTTAGTATCTTGAGCTCCTGCTATATTTTGGATATTAGGTCTTTGTTGGATGTATTACTGGTAAAGACCCTGTCTTTGTGCTATTATTTTAGATATCCTCTCTCTAAATATATATATATATATATATATGAAACAAGCTGTTTTAATGGTTACTTTACATACTTTTATTTCTTTTAAAGAAAATGAGAAAACACACACACACGTCTTTGTCTTGGCCCACTTGTGCTGCTATGACAAAGCACCTGAGACTGGGTAACTTATAAGCAATAGAAATTCACTTCTCACAATTCTGGAGGCTAGAAAGCACAAGATAAAAATCCCAGATCCACTGGGCGCAACCTGCCCGGTGGGGCTGAGCGCCCTGAAGCCTCGCATGGAGGAAGAGATGGAAGGACGAAGGGGCACATGGAACTATCTAGTTCTCTGGAGCCCCTGGCAGAAAGGCACTGGCCAATGGATAGGAGTGTTGTATACAGAACCTAATAAGCTCCTAAATGCCCCACCTCAATACGATTGCCCTCACCCCTTGGTGCTAACCAACCTAAGAACTTTGGAAGAACACTAACATTCAAATCATAGCACTTCTCCTATCTCCCAAGTTCCCATAAATTCAATGGTCGGTGTTAGAAATGTGACAGATCAGGCTGGGGATATAGCCTAGTGGCAAGAGTGCCTGCCTCGGATACACGAGGCCCTAGGTTCGATTCCCCAGCACCACATATGCAGAAAACGGCCAGAAGCGGCGCTGTGGCTCAAGTGGCAGAGTGCTAGCCTTGAGCGGGAAGAAGCCAGGGACAGTGCTCAGGCCCTGAGTCCAAGGCCCAGGACTGGCCAAAAAAAAAAAAAAAAAGAAATGTGACAGATATAGCTATCTGTCCCTCCTGAAATGTGAGGGTATCTTCCTCCCAAGGCCCGGGACTGGACCCCCGGCACAGGAAAAGAAAAGTCTCCGTCTTAGAAACAGAGAACAGTCCTTACTGGACCAAATTTACTAGTGCCTTGATCTTAGACTTCCTAGCTTCCAAAACCATGAGAAAATAAGTGTATTTTTCTTATAAACTTTCCAGTCTTGGGAATTTTGTTAAAGCAGCAAGAACAGATTAAAACTTCTTCCTTCTTCTAGTCTCTGCTCCCCACTTTTTCTCTGTCTGTGCTGGGGATTGAACCCAGGGCCCATTACATGCTAGAGAAGCACCCCAGTACTGAACCACCCCATTGCCAGACCCAAGTCTTTCCCTTTTTAAAAAAAAATCTGTCATGTATTCTGCGATGAGACTGATCCAGCTAAATTTGCCCATGCAATTCGTCAGCTTAGAACTCATTTCAAACTCTGCAAGACGGTGTGCATTTCCCTAGTATGGTTTCCTATCCCGTTGTCTTACACACTCACTTCACTGTCACCAATTCTTTGCTTTACTCATTAAGTTTCTCATGCCTGATTGCTCTTTCTTCTATTTAGAACTATCTTGCTAATCATTCTGTAGAGTTTTATTGTTTTATTTCTATTCTTAAACTCTGATTTCAGACATCAACTGTATCTGATAAGATTTCTTGTTTTCCTCAAATACTAAGATTTCCCCAGAAATCTCATTATGTTACCAAACTAGTACTTGCCAATAACAGAAACAACCGGCGATGATGTGGGTAGCTCTGTTTTTTATTAGAGAGGATGTTGTCATGTGATAAATGGCCAGGGCCACTTATGGGAAGTCACAAAGGTATGAGCAGAAGAGTTAGGGTCGTGCAGAAGACATCCGGAAGCCTGCTTCTGCACGGGCCACGTGACTGCCCCAGGTAGCGGGAGGCGGGCAGGAGCTAGAGGGAGAAGAGCAAGCCTGAGGCCACACTATCCCTCTCAGAACTGATTCTCGGGGTGAGGCCTCCAGCCTGGTGGTGAAGATAGCAAGGAGAGTAGAAATATGAGTTTGCAAGCCATTTTTGTGGATGTTTATGGAATGTGGGGGTTAGCCTGTGTGTGTGTGTGTGTGTGTGTGCGTGTGTGTGTGTGTGTGCGTGTGTGTTCGTGTACATGCATGCTGTGGTTATGTCCCCTCAGTCCCTTTTCCATTGATAAGGCACAAAAAAAGCCTGCTTGAGAATCTCCTTCTATGTCACCTGAAGGAAACAAAAAAGGTTTTGTCAGGTGCTGGTGGCTCAAACCTGTAATTCTAACTACTCAAGAAGCTGAGATCTAAGAATCACAGTTCAAAGCCAACCCGGACATGAAAGTGTGTGAGAATCTTATCTTCAATTAAACACCCCCCAATAAGTTGAACTAGACCTGTGGCTCAAGTGGTAGAACATTAGCCCTGAGCAAAAAAAAGCTCAGGGATAGCTCCCCAGGTCCCAAGTTTAATCTCCAGAACCATCACCAAAAAACTAAACCAATAAACAAAGAAAAAAAAAACAACAAGAGGTGTAGTAACACTCTTTGATCAGAGTCCTGTCCTGGAACCAGAACGTGGTCACAGTCATAGATGGCCATAATCTTGGGCAAACTGATTTGAGCATGTTCCATTTGTTTTTTTAACAATTCTTTAAAAATAGTTCTTAATTGTGTTTCCTAATCAGAGTAGTTCCCATAGTACAGCAACAGTCCCCGCCCCATATTGATGCTGAATCTTCCTCTCAGAAGTCTTTCCATAAGCTGACTTCTTATTTCTAAATCATATACTGCGTGTTTTACCAGGAGCAGTGACTGTAGCACAAGTGCAGAGCAAACAGCCTCCGTCCCCTTGACTCTGGTGCACTTCAATACCAGGGTTCTCCTTTCTCATCTCTGGGTCATTCTAGGTCGGGACCCTTCCTAGCCATACACAGAGATAACAGAATGCCCTCCAGGCCGTGAGCAGAGTACCTAGTTCCAGGTTCTTGAGATGTAAGTCTTCTGATTTACAAGAACACAGCTAACAAGCTGCTCCAGGTTAAAAGAAATGTAAAGACTAGCCTAACTGCTGCTGGCTTAGAAATACAGAGATGGAGATAAAGAACATTTGGGGACAACTTGAAGAAATTAATTTGTAGATTGTGATTATAGCATTTATACCAATGTTAAATTTCTAAGTTTTGATCATATACTTACGTGTATAGGACACACTTATTTGCTGTTGCCAAATAACAAAGCCCCACAAACTCATTTGTTGTCTCGCACCTGTCATCCTAGCTACTGAGGAGGCTGAGATCTAAGGGTCATGGTTCAAAGCCAGCCAGGGAAGGAAGCCTGTAGGTCAGAAGTCCAGGTGGGGCTTGACTAGCTTCTTTCTCTGCGTCAGGTTTCTCAGGGTGCTGGGCTGGGGGGCGGGGAGGAGATTGGCCTCTTACCTGGAGGCCTTGGGAAGGGATGGCTGGGAGCCTGTTTCAGTTGGTGGTAGAATCCAGGTCCTTGCAGCTGTTTTCTTCTTGGTCACTGGCTCAGCGGCAGGCAGCTGGTCCTTCCCGCGTGACCCTCCAGCCTCAGGCAGCAGTGTGTGGAGTAGACCTGCGCTTTGACTCTGGCTTCCCTCCAAATGGAGAATGCATGCAGCTTGAGGGCTTTCCCCGGGCCAGGTCCCCCTGGGTGACGACGCTTTGCCACCTGTGGGTGATCCCTGCAGTGGTGTCCCGTGTGTCGCACCCAAGGGTGAGCGGCTGGGATGTCCTTCTTGGCAGTACTCCTAGGAGTGCTTAGAGGTCGAGGCTGTTAGCCTGCCCCATACATCCACGTACAAAGAGAAAAGGCATTCATGGGAAGGAGCATCTGAGCAAACAAGCAGCGCCCCTGCCGAAGAGTCTCTGTAAGTTTGAATTCATGCCAGAAATTTACCAAAGAAGAAAAAAACAGGGACACAAAAGTTCAGGCCTTGTGTAACTGTAAAATACCTAGATTTCATCTAATGCCCAAACTTGACTTTCTCACCTCTACCTGGAATCTGAAGCCGGACAGTGGAATGAAAGGGATCCGAAACACTGGGGAAAGACGGGGTGATGGTGGGTGGGCGAATGGCAAAGGTACTAGAGACGTCTTACCCTGTGTCGGACACCAGCTATTAGTTGTGTTCGCTCATGAGTGGGTTCAGTGGGGATCTACTCCCTCCCTCACCACTGGGGCCTCTCTCGTGCTGTCCCCTGGGTATCGGGGGTCAGTGTCCTTCTTTGGCTGTGCCCCCAGGTAGGCTCCTTCAAGAGCTGTGAGTAGAGTCCCTTCGGGACATCCCCGGACCTCTTCCCTCCTTCGCCCTGGCTCAAGCTGAGGTCACAAAAAACACATGCCTAGCCTTGGCTGGGATGCCTGCTGTCAGCTCTCGCTTTCCGTGTTTTCCAAGCCTGGATTCGTGACCAGCCCCACAGCCCCGAGGGGGTCGCATCAGGATAGAGTTCTCATCAGCTTTGCGGTTACGGGAAAAGAAGTTGCCTTTCTATAGAAGAGGAAAGGCTCTCCCCTCTCCAAAAACAGCTCTGATACCCAACTTTCTTCCATTTCATCTCTTTGACTCTACACAAATACGGCCAGGACTATTCTCTTTCTAAATGTACCTCTATGGTCCAGCTCAGAGGATGTGGGTGATAGTTAGCCCCCCTCTTTTTTTTTTTTGGTTGGTTGTGGGCACTGTCCCTGAGCTTTTTTGCTCAAGGCTACTGCTCTACCACTTTGAGCCACAGCACCACTTCTGATTTTCTGCTGGCTAGTTGAAGATGTGAGTCTCTCAGACTTGCCTGCCTGGGCTGGCTTTGAACAGTGATCCTCTGATCTCGGCCTCTTGAGTAGCTTAGGATTACAGGTGTGAACCACTGGTGCCTGGCTTGCTTTTATTTAATTTTTAAATTTTTACTTTTTTGTTGGTCATGAGGCTTGAACTCAGGGCTTGGTACTGTCCCTGAGCTCTTGCTCTTATGCTTATTTTATTATTATTACTATTATTATCATTTCTCCACTCTTACTTTAGAGATATTATGAGATATATGTATATATATATGTAAAACTTTCATGATGGATTTATTTTTTATTAGTGTTAGATATATGAATACACAGATGGGGCTGGGAATATGGCCTAGTGGCAAGAGTGCTTGCCTCCTACACATGAAGCCCTGGGTTCGATTCCCCAGCACCACATATATAGAAAATGGCCAGAAGTGGCGCTGTGGCTCAAGTGGCAGAGTGCTAGCCTTGAGCAAAAAGAAGCCAGGGACAGTGCTCAGGCCCTGAGTTCAAGGCCCAGGACTGGCAAAAAAAAAAAAAATACACAGATACCAACTTTATAAGTATACTCAACTGAGCCAAAGAAAAACAATAAAATACATCCTTCTTTTTCCTATCCTTCAGTTCCTCCTTATAAGTGTCCAGAGCTGCCGCTTGTATCTTTCTTTCTAAAGAAAGTCTATACGCCTTTGCCTGTACATTAAGGCATGTAAGGAGGTAGTAACGGATTTTGTTTTAAATAAAGGAAGTGGGTTATCTGTGTACCTCTGAATAATAGCCAGATTTTAAGTAAAGGGAAATGCTGAGTCCAAAGACAGGCCCCCCCACCTTTTTTTTTTTTTGCCAGTCCTGGGCTTGAACTCAGGGCCTGAGCACTGTCCCTGGCTTCATTTTGCTCAAGGCTAGCACTCTACCACTTGAGCCACAGCGCCACTTCTGGCCGTTTTCTAGATATGTGGTGCTGGGGAATCGAACCCGGGGCTTCATGTACACGAGGCGAGCACTCTTGCCACTAGGCCATGTCCCCAGCCCAAGACAGGCCCCTGGTAGTCAGAGCTGGGGCTGCCGGCGGGCGGCTTGGAGCACTCCTTCCCACCAAGCCTGCGCCGATGGCCACGCGCGCAGAGGCTGGCCAGGCCGGGCGCGTGCGCGGCACGGAGGCTTCCGCTGCCTTCCTTTCCGTCCCCGCCCCCGTGTTCCTTCCTGCTTCCTTCTCCCTCTCGGGGCTGCATCTCCCTGGTTCCCAGCTCCCTCATCGGCTGACCGACGGAGCTGCAGACGTGACCCGCCCTGCTCAGGGGCTGGGTAGGTGTGCGCTCAGCCCGCCTCGACGCCCTGTGCAGGGCCAGGGCCAGCTCCGGGGGGGCCACGCGACTGCCAGCCCGCAGCGGCCACAGCAGCGTCGCTTCATTTCTGTGATAGGGCCCGCGGCTGCCAAGCCAGACTCGATCTCGAAACTGGAACGGAGAGCCGTGCCCTGCATCGAGGACCCAAGCCAGCTAAAGTCAGGGACGGGTCACCCCCCCCCCCCAGGTGAGTGAGACTCGCGGAGTTCCGAAGGACACGGGACATTCATCCAGCCACGCCCACCTTTCGCCAGTTACTCATCGGTCTCCGGATGGACAAAGATTAATAGGAAACTCACTCCACCCGAGACTGGTCTGGGAAACGGGGACATTTGGGGGCTAGAAATGAGGCATTTTGATGAGCAGGAGGCGAAGGGAGCCAGGGTGGAGCTGGTGACGGGGGGGGGGTAAGCGGGGGGCACAGGCAGTGGGGCTGCAGCAGGTCTGTGGGGCCGTCCCCTCTTCCTTCCCGCAGCCCCGCCGTCTGTGAGAATCTCCGCTCTGCACACCTCCATCCACAGCTTCCCGGACTAAAGCTCCGTGTTTCCTTCTGCCGCTGCCTTCTTTAGGAGGCTGTTAGGAAACAGACGCTCGGCCTGGTTTCTGCAGGGCTCGGAGCCACCTGTTGTATCTGATGAGATCCGTGCTTGAGGGTGGTTAAGCTTATTCGCATCTGGCACATCTGGCTCCGGCATAGCTGGGGAGATGGTCTGGGGAAGAAGCCACGGATGAACAACAGCAGCAACATTATTAACAGCAGCGTCAGCCGGTACTCTGGGGAAGCCAGAATGGGTTTCGAAGACGGGGGTGGGGAAGGGCTTAAGTGGAAGTCACCAATAGCGCCTGCAAAGAAGGGTTTGGCTCCCCCGCTTCGCCCGGGGCACTCCCCGGCTGGGCGGGCACCTCAGCTGGCAGCTCTTACTGCATGTGGTTCTGAGCTGGCAGAAGTCCGTGGAACTGGGGACAGCAGAACTCAGCACAATTTCACTTTCTCCAAAGCAAGGCCGACACCCAGGCCTGGGCTGCAGAATCCGAGCCGCTTCCGGCTCTTCCCACGGAGACGCGGCCCTCCCGCTGCCCCCCCTCCCCGCCACCCCCCCCCCCCCACACGTGTGAGGTAGACGAGGGCAGACCGGGGAAAGCCAAGAGGACTTACAGACCCGATCCAGCCAGAGGTCACGGTTCGAGCAGTCCCCGTGGCTGGCGATTGACCCCCAAGAGACCAAGCTGCTCGGCTCAGTTTGCAGAGCACGGCCTTAGCGTTCACGACACACCCTCCCCGTTGGTCCAGGGTGACACGGGGCCTTTTCAAGCGGAGACACGAGGACAGCAAGGCCCACCAGCTCCGCGTCAACACCGCGGGGGGCCAGGACGACGGCAGACCCCCACGCCGCCCTCGCCCCCCCGAGGTCTCCAGCGACCTCGCGGCCGGCGTGGGGCACTTCCTCCACGCCCCCCACGCCATCGCCGACCACTCCCGGCCCCTGCACGACTTCGAGAAGGTCCTGCAGCTTCTGCCAGAGCGCCGGCGCCATGATCCCAGGCAAGTACTGGCACCGCGTGCACCCCGGTCATCCGGTGCCTTCGAGGCCATCGTGGCCGCCCGGGGCGAGCTGGACATCCCTTTCCGGAAGCCCGGCTGCGTGGCCGGCCGGGGGCGCCCGCTGAGCAGGCCAGGCACCCGCAGCGAGCGGGCGGGGCGCCCCGCCACTTCCCTCTGGGCTTCCAGAGCGTCTGTCGGGCGGCGTCCGGGGTGTGCCGGAAAGAGGGGGCGCGGGCCACGGAGGTGAAGGCCACCCCGGGGCGTGCCCACGCGGCCCCGGACGCCCTGGGCCGTGGGGAGATGGCGGGCAGAGGCCCAGGGAACCCCAGGGGGCACAGGAGCCGGGGCTGGCCTTGTGGACAGGCCCGAGGGCCGACTCCCTGATGGCTTCATCAAGAAACCACCTCCTCGGCCATCACCGGGGGCTCTGCACCCCCTTCCCGTCTGCTCAGCAGCCACAGAGCCGTTGATGTCTGCCCCCATCTCTTAAGGCAGTTAGGAGACAGTGCTGGGCCAGGCTGAGGGCACTGCCGCCCGGGCCCAGCCCCGCGGGGCGAAGGAGGAGAGCCGCCGCCACTGTGCCCTCGGTGACGCTGCCACCTCCACGGGGACGGCCGGCTGGCGCCCTGAGGGGCAAATGGAGGCCACCTGCGCTGACGGCCCCTCCCCGGGCGGGCTCGTGGTCGGGCCTCCTGTGCACTGCGGGGATGCTGCCACGAATGGCCCCGGGTTACCCGCTAGGATACCGGCGCCCGTTCCCGGTGTGGCAGAGTATCTCCGGACCTCGCCAGGTGTCTGCGGGGACTAAGTAAAGCCGGAGCGGGTCAGGGCTGCGGGGCGCACGGCGGTCTGCAGCCCCCAGCCCCGAAGACCACGCTCGCCCTTGGCTCCACCCGCTTGCCATGCTCGTTCCCGCTGTGCGGGCACGGAGCTCAGGAAGGAGGCCGTGGGAGCACTCTGTGCGGAGCAATCCGGGGCCCGGAAGAAGAAGCCTTTGGGGTCCCCCGCGTGGCCCCGTCCCTGGGGTTCAGCAGTACCCACCAGCACAGGAAACAAGGCCGGGAAGGGTTCTCACCTCAAGTCGACTCCAAGCGACAGTCGTGTCACCAGCGAGTCCTCGCCACGCTTCCACCCACGACAGGACTTGCCCGAAGCGGGGAGACGGCTGACGGGGGCCGGGACGAGCCCGGGAGCCCCCCTGGGGCGGCGGCCCGCGGGGGAGACGCGGGCCCGGCTGCAGGAGCTCCAGGGGCTGCGGAGGGCTGGGGGCTGTGGCTGCAGGGAACGGGGCAGCTGAGTTCTTCTGCCTCCAACAGCACCGCCTTCGGCATAAAACTGGCAAAAGCCCTTTGCCCGCTTCTGTGCCTCAGTTTCCCTCTCTGCAGAGCAGCGGGGAATTTAAGTGCCCGCTGGCTCCGTGGCACGTGCAAGCGCGTCCCCCGCAAGGGACTCGGGCTGCGCTGCCTCCATGGCTGCCGCGGCTCTGTCCTTGAGGCTCCTAAAGGCCCCCCCCCCCCCCGCTGCCGGTCCCCGGGCTTCTCCCTCCTCCTCCCCCCACCATCCCCCCGACGTCCGCCATCACCCCTTCGCGGGCGGGGCCTCTGTGCTGTGCTGCAGGGACGGGGGGGGGGGGGGGGGCTCGCAGCCCCAGGCGCCTCGGGGTGCCCGGCCCCCTCCTCCCCGTCACGCCTCCCCCTCCCGAGCCCTAGCTGCGTGCCCGCCCTTCCCCCCTCCGTCAGAGGTGGCCTCCCCGCCCCGCCTCTGCAAGGAGATGCTGTGTTGGTGGTGTGTGTGTTGGAGACAGGAGCTCACTGCGTTTTCCAGGCTGGCCCGGAACGCATGATCCTCCCGCGTGCCGGGATTGCAGGCATCGCCTACGAATCCTGGCCCCATCTGTGATCTTAACAGCACCTCTGTGTAGGCACCTGGCACTTAGCCCCCTTCCCCAGTGGCTGACGCCCAGCAGGGCCGACCTTCCAAGCAACCAGCCTGGTGCCCGCCACTTGAATTTCGAACGCCTTAAAAGCAGAGGGCATGAGCGCGCCTAGCCCCTGCCCGGCACCGCAGAGTGTGGCCAACGGCAGGCTTGGCTTCTCTGCCCTACAAAGAGCAAATCCCGAGGGTGCTGTGTGTGGACCAGGACAGGGTAGAGGTCACCAGTTCCCTCACTGTGGCTGGCCGGCCGCCGATGCTGCACACCTGTCATCCTAGCTACTCAGGAGGCTGAGATTCTGAGGATGGCGGTTCCAAGTCAGGCCGGGCGGAAAGGTCTGTGAGACTCTTATCTCCAAAAAGAAAAACCACTCAGAAAACCGAAAGTGGCGCAGTGGCTCGAGGGGTAGAGCGCTAGCCTTGAGCTGAAGAGCTCAGGGGCAGCGCCCAGGCCCAGAGTTCAAGCCCCACTACCAGAAAGAGAGAAAGAAGGCAGTGGTGGCCGGCCAGGAACATCTGGGCTGCTTCTGCTTGCAACATTGTGCAAATGAGGCTTAAAAAACCGTGTTTGGTTCGTTGGTCTTTGGCTACCTGAATAAAAGCTTATTTCAACACGTGTGTCTGCCTGTCCTGTAAATCCCTAAACAAGAACCAGGGGACAGCAGAAGCCGAGCGGGAAAGGCTGGCCAGAGGGGGCGGGTGGATTGAGGAAGCCGGCCGTATTGTTGTCTGGTTATCTTTCCTCCCTGGCCTCCAGTGAGCTCGGTGGTTTTGCCAGCGAGAGAGAAAACGGGAGCCTGGCACGGGTGGCTCGTGCCTGTAATCCTAGCTACTTCAGAGGCTGAGATCTAGGATGGCGGTTCAAACCCAGCATAGGCTGGCAAGTCTGTGAGACTTCTATCGCTAGCGAGCCATCGGAACACCAGAAGTGCTGCTGTGGTAGAGCGCTAGCCTTGAGCAAGAAAGAGCTCAGAGACAGCACCCAGGCCCTGAGTTCAAAGCCCCCTGATCAACCACAACAAGAGAGAGAGAGAAAGTAGGGCTGCTTGGAGACTGTGAGGAGCCCTGTGCGGAGTTCTAGAAGATGCTGCGGCAGGACTTTGGTGATACGTAGCTTTGGCGGCCGTGCACACTGGGGGGAAAGCGGCCCAGCCCATCGCCACCGGGCACGCGGGAGTGAGGCTCCACCAGGCTGATCGGTACCCCTCAATGAAGTGCCCGGGCCCACCTTACTGGGCGCCTGGAACAGTAGAGTCGCTTATGAACCTTAAGAGCACCCCCAGAAACACGCGGGAGGGATGGAGTGTGCTAGGAACAGAATAAAACGAGGGCCGTGTCTTCCCACTTCCAGAGGCTCGAGGAACAGAGGCCGCCATGGCCCGGTCTCGGTCCTCACCTTGCCAGCCTAGCGCGGGCTACGCACAGGCAAGCAAGAGGCCCACAGCCTGACTCCTGCCCCCCCCCCCCCGCCCCTTCCTTCCCATTCCAGTGCGTGCCTCTGTCTCTCAGCAGGGGCCCCCTGCCCTCTGGGGAGAAGCACAGGGTCACATCCTCACCCACAGACACCCACACTTGTTTTCTCTTGTTGTATTTATTTATTTATTTTTGGCCAGTCCTGGGCCTTGGACTCAGGGCCTGAGCACTGTCCCTGGCTTCTTTTTGCTCAAGGCTAGCACTCTGCCACTTGAGCCACAGCGCCGCTTCTGGCCGTTTTCTGTATATGTGGTGCTGGGGAATCGAACCTAGGGCCTCGTGTATCCGAGGCAGGCACTCTTGCCACTAGGCTATATCCCCAGCGCTACAGTGCATTCTTGCCTGCGTTCTATTCATTTCCCCCGTTCATTCTTCTACCCCCCCCCCAGAAGTACCCATTTCTTAGTGCTCATTTTGTCAGGCTTTGACTTAGTCTTTCTAAAGAATTATACTACTTCCATTGTCCACATATCACCCGCCCGAGTAGATTAGAAACTCCTTTAAACAACAACAACAACAAACTAGGGTGACATTTTATGGCTAAGATCTTTGTGTGCCACCTCCTTTCCCATCGCCAACTTGCAAGGGGGTTGGAAGGATGCATAAGGGAGTCCCATCCGGAGCATGGAGACGGTGGGTGTAACCGGTGTCCGCTCTGGGAAAGAGGAACGCCCAGGCCGGAGCCGCCGGTGCATGGCCCGGGTCTCGGCTTCCTTTCCCGGGCTGTGCAATCCCCAAAGCCCGGGCAGACCCTTGGCAGGTTCCCTGGGCTCGCTACCGCGTGGTGCCAGGAGAGGGCGCTGTGGCGCCAGCCCAGGACCTGCCAAGGGGCGCTCGGCCCCGGCCCGGCGCAGCCAGAGGGCCGGCCGGGGATGACCTCGAGGGCGCTCCGGAGCTCCCGGGCCTTTGGGAATAAGAAAATACCACGCAGCCGACGCCGGCGACTCAAATCTAGATAGATCCCTGGAATCTGGCCGACCCCACTACTCAAGAATCGCTGGGGGAGGGGGGGCAGGGGAGGGCAGGGGAGTCTCTTGACCCGCAGCCAATCAAGGAATGGGATCCTCGGAAGGCCCGCCTCCCTCACCCATGAGTGACGTCTCGCCGGCCTGGCTCAGTTCCCACCGGGCTAGAGCAAGCTACGCGCGTGCGCAGATTGTCCCGGCCGCCTCGGCGGCGCGCGTCCCCCGCGCCTGCGCACTGCGCACGGCCCGCGGCCCAGCTGGGACCGGCGCGGGCGGGCGGACGGACGGACGGGCGGACGGACGGACGGCGTCTTTCCTCGGCCCTGCGCTCCGCCCGGGCGCCCCGCGCTCGCAGCTATGACGGCCCATTCCTTCGCCCTCCCGGTCATCATCTTCACCACGTTCTGGGGCCTCATCGGCATCGCGGGGCCCTGGTTCGTGCCGAAAGGACCTAACCGCGGGTAAGGCCGGCCCCGGTTCCCCGCCGACACCCTCCCCGTGCCCGGCCAGCCTCCCCCTCCACCGCCGTTCCCGGGGTGGCGGGGGCGGGGGGACAGGGGCTCCGGGTCCTGCGGCCCTGCCTGGGGTCTCCACCCACCCCACCCTACCCCACCGACAGGCTCCGGATCACGGCCGGGCCTCAGCGTCTTCGCAGGTAGGATGGATGGCGACCATGGACCAGCCTTGCCTTACCAGGCCGCTCCGAGGATTGCCCTTGAAATAAGGCGCTTGAAATACGCCTTGTGGGGCTGGGGATGTGGCCTAGTGGTAGAGTGCTCGCCTCGTATACATGAGGCCCTGGGTTCGATTCCCCAGCACCACATATATAGAAGACGGCCAGAGGTGGCGCTGTGGCTCAGCCAGGGACGGTGCTCAGGCCTTGAGTTCAAGGCCCAGGACTGGCAAAAAAGAAAAAAAGAAATACGCCGTGTGCACCAGATCGTACCAGCCCGGCTGGGCTCATTTGTTTGAAGTGATCATCAGCCCTCCCATCCTCCAGTCCGTGGTCGTCCTCGGGCCCGTCTACCCTGCCAAGAAAGGAGAGTTCATCTCTCCAGCTCCAGCTGTTAAGTGCTGTCCATCGTTGGAGCTTGTGACGGGCTTTTGTCTCTCTAGTTAAAAATCTACGGGGCTCAAGGATTCTACAGCTTCACTCTGTAAATCCTCTCAGGGTCACCTCTCTTTCGGATCCTAGTGAATTCTTTGCTCCCACTGTGCTTTAAGCCTGTCTGGTATCCGAGCGGACACGAAGGACCTACCTAGGTTCATTCGGACACGAAGGACCTACCTAGGTTCATTCTCTTTCTAACACCAGGCACTGGTGTCATCCTAGCTACTCAGGAGGCTGAGATCTGAGAATCGTGCTTCAAAGCCAGCCCAGGCAGGAAAGTCTGTGAGACTCTTATCTCCAACCAACTAGCAAAAAGCTGGAAGTGGAAGTAGGGTTCAAGCGGCAGAGCACCAGCCTCGAGGGAAAAAAAAAAAAAAAAGCCAAGGAAGAATGCCCAGCCCCTGAGTTTAAGCCCTAGTACCAGTATAAAACAATGTGGCTGACGGCCAGGGGCTCCGTGTATGACCCTAGCCAGACTTTCCGAGCATGCTGGTTCCACCTGTCTTGACCTGTGTCCCCTTCTTTCCCAGAGTGATCATCACCATGCTGATTGCCACTGCGGTCTGCTGCTACCTCTTGTAAGTACTGCCCTCCCCAGCTTAGTCCTCCCTTCTTCCCCTTGGCTTGCCTGCCCTTTTGTCCTGCTAGTGAACACGTGTCTCCAAAGGCTAGATCTGTGAAGCACATGAGTGGAGGCCTTGTGGAGGGGTTGTAGGGGGCTCTGCCACCCTGTGCCCGCCCCGCGAGCTTCGGGATGCTCGCGGGCTGTTTATTCGCCTGTGAATGCGTGCGCTGGGCGCATGCCCCGTGGTGTCTGTATCTGGCTGGGCATTGGGACCCCCTGGTAAGTAGGTTGTACAGCAACAGCTTTAGGGATCCCCTGCAGATCTAGCAGCCCCCCCCCCTGCCAGGTGACTAGAAGACAATCAGAATGCTAGGTGAGAGCCACAGTTTTGAAACTGGAGAAGGGTACCCCGGAGGTAGAGGAGAACTTCCCGAGGGATGCAAGGACCTGGGCCATGTCAGGGAGTAACTGCTGGCCCTCGATGTCCATGCCGTTCCCAAGCCAGTCTTGCCCTCCCTCCTGTCCAGCACTGCTAGGCCGCCTCACTCCTGTCTAAATCATCCTGGATGCCAAAGCAAGTTCTAGTTCGGGGCAAACTCTCTGATTGTTAATCACGCTGCTTGGCGTCGGTCCGTTGTCCCGTCTTCTTGTGCCTTCTATGTTAGTTCTGTAGGCTAAGCAGGACATAGTTGGGTAGTCAGAATCCACACGGATAGGCTAGACGGAGTAAAGAGATGCTCAGTCTTTAAAAGTTAACAGATTACTTTGGGGGGGAGGGCGGGAGTGGTGGTACAAGAATTTGAACTCAGAGCTTTGTGCTTGCTTGGCACTCTACCACTTGAGCCTTGTCTCCAAAGACTTTTCTGTCTAGACTGGCTTCAGTCACAGTCCTCTGGATTTCAGCCTCACGAACAGCTAGGGTTACAGGTGTGAGACGCTGGCACCCAGCTAGAAGCCTGCAGATTCTTTAAAAGGCAGTTAGGGTCAGTCCTAGGCCCTGGGGGCTCCGAGCTCATTAATTAATTATTTAAAGGCAACGAGTCTGTTTCGCAGGTCTGCCGTGGGTGTGTGTGTGTGTGTGTGTGTGTGTGTGTGTGTGTGTGTGTGTGTGTGTGTTGGAACTGGGCCTAGCCACCAGTTTTTTGCTCAAGAGTGGCACTCTACCACTTGAACCACAGCTTCGCTCCTGGCTTTTTGGTGGTTAATTGGAGATCAGAGTCTCACAGACTCTCCTACCCCAGCTGGCTTTGAACCACAGTCCTCAGATCTCAGGCTCCTGAGTAGCTAGGATTATAGGTGTGAGCCGCCGCCATCTGGCTCGGTTTTTTCAAGATATATAGAACAAAGTCCACCTTAAAAAATGTAGCTAGTTGACTTCAGATTTGGTGCATGTTATTATTTTTCTTGGTCCTTCGTAGGATATTTTATTTTAAGCTTGCTGTTGAGACTTTCAAAAATTGTTGCAAGAAACAACAGTTAACTTCAGTATGTGCCACAAGTCTGTCCTTGAACTACCTTTTCTATGAGATGTGATAGGCAACAGTTTCTTACACTCATTAGGTCCTTAAAGGCAGCAGTGCTTATTTTTTACTTTGAAGTAGTTTTGATAAATTTATGAAACTGCTTTAAATGACCTCTTTAAGCCCTTTTGTCTGATTATGTCATGAATTATTTACTCCTATTAGCTTTTTTTTTATTTATTTATTTATTTTGCCAGGCCTGGGGCTTGGACTCAGGGCCTGAGCACTGTCCCTGGCTTCTTTTTGCTCAAGGCTAGCGCTCTGCCACCTGAGCCACAGCGCCACTTCTGGCTGTTTTGTATATATGTGGTGCTGAGGAATTGAACCCAGGGCTTCATGTATACTAGGCAAGCACTCTTGCCCCTAGGCCATATTCCCAGGCCTGATTTTCTCTTATTTTTTCCTTAGGTAGTATTTAATAATTTCTATATCCTCCTTACAAAAAATAAAATTTGTTAAAAATAATGATGACAGGCCAGGCACTGGTGATTCACACATACAGTCCACATGTATAATCGTAGATACTCAGAAGGCTGAGATCTGAGGATTGTGGTTCAAAGCCAGCCAGGGCAGAAAAGTCCCAAGAGATTTTTTTTTTTTTTGGCCAGTCCTGGGCCTTGAACTCGGGGCCTGAGCACTGTCCCTGGCTTCTTTTTGTTCAAGGCTAGCACTCTGCCACGTGAGCCACAGCGCCGCTTCTGGCCATTTTCTATATATGCGGTGCTGGGGAATCGAATCCAGGGCTTCATGTATATGAGGCAAGCATTCTTGCCACTAGGCCATATTCCCAGCCCCCAAGAGATTCTTCTCTACAATGAATCAACAAAAAGCCAGACGTGGAGGTGTGGCTCAAGTGGTAGAGAGCCAGCCAGCCTAAAGGGAAAAAACAAGGGTGTGAGACCCTGAGTTAAAGCCCCAGTGCTGGCACTAAATAAATAAACAAATTAATAAATGCTATATACGTGGAGACATGTGGGTTTTTTCCAGAATTTTCCTTGGGTAAAGCATCTCAAAGGCCCTTCTTGTGTGTTGTTTCTTGGTCCTTTGGGGCCCCAGAGAGGGCTCCGAGAGTCTTGGAATTGTTGGCTCAGAGCAGGATATAAAGAATGATGGCACTGGGAAGACAGAGGAGACAGTATAAACAAGATGTGTGATAATTAAAAATAACAAATCGGGGCTGGGGATATGGCCTCGTGGCAAGAAGAGTGCTTGCCTTGTATACATGAAGCCCTGGGTTCGATTCCCCAGCACCACATATATAGAAAACGGCTCAAGTAGCAGAGTGCTAGGCTTGAGCAAAGAGAAGCCAGGGACAGTGCTCAGGCCCTGAGTCCAGGACTGGCAAAAAAATGAAAAATAAAAAATCAATGTGTAGCAAAGAGCAAACCCACTACAGATTAGATGCATACAGAAGCGGAGGGCAAGAAGCATTTTAAAACACACACACACACACACACACACACACCTAGAAACTATGAACTCTGCTCATGCTGGTGGAAGGCAGGTAAGCTATTCTAATGGCTCCCCTGGCATTGGGCATTCCCCAGGCTATGGTAGGAAAGCCAGAGGTGAAACAACGGGTTCTTTCCACGCGGGCAGACAGCATTATTTGGGCACCTGAGGCCATCCCTGGGTTCCATCCTTGGCACCCTGCACCCCCAGTCTGATGCACGTCCCCTAGGCCAGCACTACTTACTGCCCTGCTCCTGGCGTATGGAGATTGGGGGGACGGGGATCGATGTGTGCAGCGCCACTGGGAGTAGGTCCCAGAGGCTCCCCCGGGGGGCTGGGCTCGCCTCTTCCCCAATTCAGTGACCTTACAGAGCCTACAGACGATCACGTTGAGCCAGATCAAACCCCCCACACACACACTCCAAACCACGCCCCGGGCTTGGCGCGTGCTCCCTGGAAGGAAAGGAGGGGGCCAGGCTCCCTCTGCTGTGTGGGGGGGGGGGGTGCTGCGGACACCCGGCCCTCCTCACTGTGCGGTCTCTGGCAGCTGGCTCATTACCATCCTGGCCCAGCTGAACCCCCTGTTTGGGCCCCAGCTGAAGAACGAGACCATCTGGTACGTGCGGTTCCTGTGGGAGTGAGCAGCTGCGGCTCCTGGCCCCAGGTACCTGGGCGATGGCAGGGGTGGGGGCGGAGGGCTGGGCCGGGGAGGAAAGACCCAGGAGCCGGGGGGAATCCTGTGGATTTGGGAATTGATTTGTTAGCAATCCTCTGGGTGCCTGCCCTCTGCAGCCACCAGCGGAGAGGACCAGGCCCGCGAGTCCCTGTCGTCGGGGCTCCCCCCGGAGCTCGTGCACAGGAGCGCCAGGCCACGGTGGGTGGCCATGGACGGCTCAAGTGCAGCAAGATGACTAGCCTGGACCCAGGGACGGGAGGGCGGGCGGAGTCTCCACAGCGAGGCGGTGACTCCCAGTGTGATGTGCTTTTCAGGTGCCTGCTGTCTGGATGGCCCTGGCTCCGCGTCCTTGCCCACCTTCATCCCCCCCCCCCCCCCCCCCCCCCCAGCTGTCCTGGGCCCTTGGGATCCACAGCCCCAGGTCCCGCCTGCTCTGAGGAGGCCCTGCCTTCCCAGCCCGTGGGGGCAGGCGCCAGCAGGGGGCCTCGAGCCCGGCCACTCCCACAGATCCAGAGCGTTCTGCCTCTCCCAAGCGGCTCCTGGCTGAGGCTCGGGTGCCGTGGATCTGTCTGTGTACGTGGGGGTTAAGTCGGGGGGACGCTTGCCTGTCCCAGGAAGGAAAGGCAGCCCGTGGAGAAGGGACCCAGCCCACCATGTGCCCACCAGGCCAGCTCCCCTCTCGGCCCCTCCCCCCCCTCGCTGTGCCATGCAGGCCCTTGTTGAGTCGGTCACAGGCATATTCCAGCTGTGACCGGGAATAGTCTTGGATTTTCCTACACTCACAAATGTGAAATTTCTGAAGATGTTGACTATAGAGAAACATTCATGCTGGAAAATCAACCCAAGTAGTTTGGGTCATGATCGAAACCCAGGTCCTTTGTGGCATCTACATCATCCCGTGGCTTGCTGAGAAAGTTGTGTCTCCTCAGAATGTCCTGTTCCACCTTCCTCCCCTGAGGACCGCCCCCCAGATAAGCTCCGCCCCCAGATAAGCTCCGCCCCCTCGAGCCTGTCACTCTGAGCAAGGCCTCCCGTCCTATCCTGGAAGGCCTCTGCCCCGGGGAAAGCAAGCCAGCCCTGCTTATTTATTGACTATTTATTATTTGGCACTCCTTCCCGGTAGTAGGCATGGTCTTCAGCCACAGTCACGTGACGGGAGGCGTCTCACCTAGGCTCCATGGCCTTAGCCATGCCAGTCTCAGCCCAGGCTGGGGCCTCCCACGGACCCCACCTCACCCCCCCACCCCGGCCCTTTTCCCCTGAGCTTTCCTGTGGGGTGGCGTATGGTGAGCGTGACTTGTACTGAAAACCTGATTCCTGTGTAATAAATAACGGTGATGCGAGACTGTGACTTGGTGACTAGAGCCCAGCCTCTGCCAAGGGCGCTGTCGACACCTGACTCTCATTTTGTCAGTGTGGATCTGGGGAAGTGAAAAGGGGGCTGGCAGCTGACACCACCCCCCCCCCCCCCGAGCTGCACTCTGGGACACGGTCACTGCCACGCTCTCAGACCTGGAGGGAAACCTGGGCCCCTGGTGACTGTCCCGGATTTGGCCTAAACCAGGCCTGGCAGGAAGAGGGGGATGGCGTGGAACATGGCCACGGTTGTGTCCCAGAGGGAGCCCAGAGAACCTGACGTTCCAGGGGAGCTGAAGGAAGCCGCTGGGGTGGGGTGGAAAGCCCTGGGAGGAGGTGGAAGGGACGAGTGGAGCCACGCTCGGGGCCAGGAACCAGGTGAGCGGGCTGTAAAGTGGCCCACCTTCATCTCTAGAATTCTCTGCCGTGTGCCTAGTGGACGAGAGACCAGCATCTGTCTGGTCATTAGGGACCGGGTGGAGTGAGGATAGGAAGGAAGATGCGGCGGGACCTGAGGGTGTGGGCAGGACCCTCCCGAGTCCCTGATCATCCCGAGCAACTCGGGACACCACGGGACACGTGACCGGGTTCCTTTATCTCCTGCTAAGTTGAAATCTCCAGTAAATGCTTGTGGGGGGTGCGGGGGGGGCGGACTGAGATGAGAAAGACCTGGAATCCTCCCTGGAGCAGTGAGGTCGTCTGCAGAAAAACAACTTGGTTTCTAAGGGATGGGAGCCATGCCAGGTTCCTGAGAAAGGCCCAGAACGCAACCCCAAGGAATGGCAGGGCTGGTGGGGTGGATATGAACGGCTGGGAGCAATCAGAAGGCAAGAGGAAAGCCAGGTGGGTAGCCTAGGAAGGAAAATGAAGAGGGCGCAAGGGGAGAGAGTGCCCTGGGATGTAGAACGACTTCATTTCCTCAACCACCAGAGCCCCAGATCAGCTGGCCCTGCTGGGGAGGCATGGCGAGCCCCCCCCCCTGCCCAGCTGACAGTGAACGGGCAGGAGAGAACAGGAATGGCCGTGTGGCTGGGGGCGGACAAGCTACTCATAAAAGACAGCCTTAGTCTCTGAATTTCTGGCTGTTGTTTTCCATACCTCATCCCCGCCCCCCCCCCCACCAGACGGATCCTGCCTCAAAACGAGACACAGCAACTCAAAGTGCAAAGACAACAGTGTATACACTGGTTGCAGGGTCTTAGTGTTAGCCCACTCTGTAGGACCTGACCGGCCTGGAGCAGAGATTTGGTTGGGACAGGAGTGCTGGAAAGAGAGCAAAACACAACAAAAAACAACTGAAAGCTGCCCGCCTCACGGAGAGGACAGACAAGTAGCTTGTCAAGCCAAGTTGTGCACTTGGGTCTCCTCCCGGCACCAAGGAGGCGGGCGCCTTCGCCCTCCCTGGCCCCGGTCACGCGGGGCCTTTGGGCCTCGCCCGGTGTGGTCTGCAGAGGTGGCGGTTTGCAGCGGCCGAGCCGAGTGTCCGCGAGCCGGTGCAAGGCGTCGGCAGCCGGCCTTTGCGGCCCACGTCGTGGGTGGGTCCGAAGGGCGGGTAAGCCCTGCCGTCTGCAGCCGAGGAGCCTCGGGCCCGGGCCTGCAGTGAGCACGGTGCCCGGGGCGCGCCCGTAACCCCGGCGGCTCGGGAGGCTGAGATCTGGGCCTCGCTCGCAGTTCGTTCAGAGCCGGGCCGGGCGGGAAGGTCCGGGGACCTCCGATCTCCAACGGAGCACCACAGCGGCCGGGCGTGGAGCTGTGGCTCAGGTGGTGGGGCGCCGGCCTGGAGCAGGGAACAGCGCAGAGCGGCCGCGACTTGCCCAGCAGGCAGGGCGTCCCTCCCCGCTCGCCCGCCCCGGGCTGCGCCTGTCCGCGCCTGCGCGCTGGAGGAACGTACCAACCTGTGGGGACGGGGGGGGGGTGCAGGCCTCCGCCGGACACAGCACCCGGCGGCGTGGAGACCCTGACCCCCGCCCCGGGCTGCGGCTGTGGGATGTGTGTGTGTGTGTGTGTGTGTGTGTGCGTGTGTGTGTGCCTCCGCCGGGCACTGCACCCAGCGCGCCGTGGAGACCCTGCCCCCCCCGTGTCTCCGGGCTGCGCCTGTCCGCGCCTGCGCGCCGGGCCCGCCGGGCCCGGAGGAACGTACCAACCTGTGAGGACGGGGGGGGGGTTGCAGGCCTCCGCCAGGCACTGCACCCAGCGCGCCGTGCAGACCCCCCCTCCTCTGCCAGCCCGTCGGCGCTTCCAGGGGCGGGGCGGGGGGGGGAGGGCGCAGCCCGCGGCTCGCGGACCCGGGCGGCGGCGGCGGCGGCGGCGGTTGGTTACCTCGGGGCGGTTCGCGACCCGTGGAGCTTCGCGTGGGGTCTTGGAGGGTGCCCGGCCCCACCCCACGCCCCCCACGTGGCCTCGGGTAAGCCGCGCGTTACGGTGCCCGCCGGCCGACGCGGGACCCGGGTGGCGGCCCGCCCTGGCCGGCCCCGGTCCGCTGGCCTTCTTCCCAGCGCCCCGAGCACCGGTGAGGCCGCAGTCTCCCCGGGCGGGCTGTGTGCGGGGAGCTCGATCCGAGCCGGTACCGCCGGGGCCGGGGCGCGCGGGCTCGGCCTTCAGTGGCGGCGCCGGGGCCGGGGCGCGCGGGCTCGGCCTTCAGTGGCGGCGCCGGGGCCGGGGCGCGCGGGCTCGGCCTTCAGTGGCGGCGCCGGGGCCGGGGCGCGCGGGCTCGGCCTTCAGTGAACCCCCACCCGGACCGCCCGGCCCGGAGCCGGGCCTCGGGCTGACGCGCTTGCCGCAGGGCCCATCGGGGGGTGTGCACGGTGCGAGGCAGAATGAAGCCGGGGTGAGAGAGAGAGAGGGGTAGCCACCTCGCCCTTCCCCGTGCAGGAGGGGGACCGGGCGACGGGGACCCGGGGCAAAGGCCTGGTGCGGTTATTTAATGTCCGAGGTGGGACATAACGGGAGAAGGGCTTTCCTTCCAAGCACGCTAGTAGGAAAGACTGGCAAGGCGATCAAAGGAAAGTCGTGATCGACATTAGAAGGTCACTCGCCCTTTCATTTAGAATTCTTGCATCAGCCGTAAACTGCCCAGCCCAGGTTCAGGACTTGCCTGCTACCAGACCCATCCTTCTCTGTAAGAAAAAAAGGTAATAAAGCCGGGTGCCCGTGGCTCATGCCTGGGTTCCTAGATGCTGAGATCTGAGGATCATGGTTCCAATCCAGCCCCAGCAGAAAAGTCTCTGAGACTTACCTTCAAAAAAGCCAGAAGTGGGCTGGGAATATGGCCTAGTGGTAGAGCACTCGCCTCGTATACATGAAGTCCTGGGTTCGGTTCCCCAGCACCACATATATAGAAAATGGCCAGAAGTGGCGCTGTGGCTCAGGTGGCAGAGTGCTAGCCTTGAGCAAAAAGAAGCCAGGGACAGTGCTCAGGCCCTGAGTTCAAGCCCCAGGACTGGCCAAAAACAAAACAAAACAAAAAAGCCAGAAGTGGAGCTGTAGCTCAAGTGATAGAGTACCAAACTTTGAGTGAAAAGGGTAAAGGATGGTGCTCAGGCCTTGGCACAAAACAAAGAGGGGAGAAGGAAAAACTTAAGATGTCTAACTGACTCTGAGGCTACGCCCTCCCATCACCAGTGCCCCCAGACATTTGCCACCTTACCTCTCTTCCTCCTGTAGCACGTACCTGATCTGCTTAGAGACACATCCAAGCTTTTCTTTCCCTCTCTCCACCAGAGATTCTATCAAGAGGAGAATCCGATTTTCAGAGGGCAGGGAACTGACTCAAACTTTTTTTTTTTGGCCAGTCGTGGGCCTTGGACTCAGGGCCTGAGCACTGTCCCTGGCTTCTTCCCGCTCAAGGCTAGCACTCTGCCACTTGAGCCACAGCGCCGCTTCTGGTCGTTTTCTGTATATGTGGTGCTAGGGAATCGAACCTAGGGCCTCGTGTATCCGAGGCAGGCACTCTTGCCACTAGGCTATATCCCCAGCCCCTGACTCAAACTTGTACAGGCGTTTTTTTCTTGTTCCTAAACACTGCAATGTAATAACTAATTCACAAGATATTTACATTGTACTAGACAATATAGACATTTAGATATTATAGAGATATCATACACGTGACAATGTGTAAGGGAGGGTGTGCTTGGTTTATCTATAAGGGCCTTGTGCACCCTCAGATTCTGGTGCCTAGAGGAGTCCGGGATCCTTTCCCCACAGATACTGTGTGCAGCTCTCCCTTCTCCCCACTTACTGCCCAGGTGCCGTCATCCTCACCCACCAAAGTCACCACTAACTCTGTTAACCACTCTTCTGAAAAGTCTCTTCTCTTGGTTTCTCTAGCCGTGGCTTCCCCAAAGAAAATTAGTTTCTTCTTTAGTTTTTCTGTGTTTCTCCCCTTGGCTTCTCTGTCATCTTTGACATCTGTTCATCCTCTGTTCTCTCATTTGTAGCATTTCCTGGGTATCTACCCTCCACTCTGTAGAAGCATGCCTGAAGACTTATTCCTAAAGAACCTCAAGCTCAGTATATCCAGACAGACCTGCGAAGGATAATAGGATCACCAGGAAATTGCTTTACCCTTCTTCCACATCCCAGCTCAGTATATTGTACCCTTGGATGGCTCTTCAGTGGCCTCCTCCACCATCTTGGTCTGCTCCATCCCTCACCTCTTGCTTCCTTCCAAGTGGTTCTTCTGGCCATCTTGACTGGGATGCTTTCCAGCCTGCTTCTCATAGGACCACAGGCTCTGCACCAGGGCTCCTCGGCCTAGAAAGACTTAAAGACTGGCGTGTGCTTGCAGTCCTCTGTGTGTGCTACCTGTGGTGATATGCCGCACCAAAGACTTGTTGGTGATTTTCTTTTTAAGATATCCATGTTAGATTCATTTAGATTTAAGTATGCTCCTAACAGTATCAGCCCACTGTCCCAATGTTCTCCCTTGGGAAAGAGTGGGGTGACATTACTATTGTACCAATGACTCATATCCAAGATCTACCCAATGGGGCTGTCAGGAACTAACGATCCTGAAGCAAGGCAGACAACTCCTTATAAGATAAAATCCAGCCTTGCCATCGTAGGAGGCTCAGTCTGTCTCTAAGTCAAGTGAAGCCGCCTATGGGAAGCCTCCCTTTGCCACAGCTTATTCATCAATTCCAAGTTGTTTTTCCCTGGTGCAGAAGTTTGAACCCCAGCCTGTGCTTGCTAGGCAAGAAATCTACCACCAAGCTACATCTCAGCTCCTCAGGCTGAGCCCTAAGTATCAACCAGACGGTTCTTTCCTACATTGCATCCTGAGGGCACAGCACTGGCCTAGAGGAGGTGTTGTATGGACCCATGTTACACAGCGAGTGCGTCCAGTGTGTCTGCGGAGTTTAGAGCCTGCTGGGGCTAGGCAGTTGAAGAACACGATGGGGTTGGTGCCTGAGATTAGTGAGTATGTCGTCAGATAAAGATCCTGGGGTGTGCTCCGGCTTCAGCTCCGACAGACAGGTTTTCTGTACTACCATTGATGCCATCTTCTGTACCATGTCTTTAATTCCTTGTCCTGTGTCTTCATTGCTAGTGATACAACCTGTGGTACCGGGAGGCTACTGCTCCTGGAAGCTTGGACCGACAGTCTTGCTTGCATTCTCTTCAGTCACAAAATAAGAGCGGAGGTAAGTCCCCTCCAGGTCTGACATTTGGGAGCAGTTCTTCTAAGTCGAGGACAGTGTCTTACATTTGATTCTGCTTTCTCCCGCTCTTCTACTCTGTCACCTCATGTGGCACCGTGTCATTCATTTGATGTCTTGGTGGCTGGCTGAGTTCTGAGCTATTAGGTTCCAAGCTGCTTCCTCTTAGCCCCCTGAGATGCTGTTTATGTGCCTTGATTGGTAGCGTGCCAACCATGAGTAAGCAAGCTGAGCAAGAGCACCAGGCCCACGGTTTGAGCCACAGTACCTGTACAAAAAAGAAAAGAAAGAAGGGAGGGGAGGGGTATTTTCAGGCACTTGGTCTTAATTTCCCAGTATAATTTTATCTCATGTTGCTCTGAAGAGATGCCACGTCCTGGTATTCCTGGAAGGGTTAGGACATCATCTCCCTCTGGGTCTCCTCCATCCCCAGGATATACATCTTGGCTCATTGAGCTCTTGATTCCTTTTCATTTTCTTCCCTGTTCCTGTGTGTCTTTACTGCGTAGCCCTGCACTTGACCAGTTGACTAGAGAAGCGAATGAGGGGGAAGGGGTTGAGGATCGTATCTAGGGTTGATGTTAGCGCATCTGAGTGCGTGGGTGTCTTGATTTGCCAAGGTTAAGTTGAATGCAGGAAAGGGAGGTGAGGAAGGCTGACTGAAGAGTTATGAGCCTGGGAGAGAACTGACAGTGAGTGGAATGGCAAGCAGCCTGGACATTGTACAGTGCGGTTAGAGGGCCCATGGAGGCAGCTCAGGGAACATCACTCAGGGATTCCCAGAGCTAGAGGGGGCCAGAAAAGAGACCAAGCAGGGGCCAGAGGTGGGAGGCAAACCCAGAAAGTGTGCTCTGGGGCTGAGAGAAGGAACGTGCTGAAGCAGGGACGCAGCCTGGGGCTTCTGAGGGTGTCAGAGAGAAGCCCATTGAGTTAGTGGCAAGGCAGGCATGGGGGGCCTTTGTAAGAGCCACAGAGGAGGAAGGCTGTTGTTGTTGTTTTGTTCTGGTACTAGGGCTTGGACTCGGGGCCTGGGCTCTGTCCCTTAGCTTTTTGTGCTCAGGTCTTACACTGTACTACTTGAACCACAGCTCCATTTCCAGCTTTTTCAACTTATTTGGAGATAAGAGTCTGATGGATTTTTCTGCCCAGGTTGACTTTGAACTGTGATCGTCAGATCCCAGCCTTCTAATTAGTTAAGAAAGTGGAGATTTGTCTGTGACAGAGAAAGGAACATGAAAGGGGCTTAACGTCATTGATGTTGGGACGCTGTCCCAAAATAGGTTGTCCACGGGAGACTGGCTTTTATACAGGGCGTTCCAGAAGGAATGAGCAAAACTTCTGGCTTAGTACAGCATAGGCTGCCGTACCGATACTGAGCCACATTTCACTGTAGGATGCCTTTCTAGTGCTCAGGACACAGTGACCGAGAGCTCCTCCTCCTCCTCCTAGCTGACACCCAAGCCAGAAAGACTGTCTGTGACCCCAGGAACTTGTGAGGCTTCTTACTAGGGAGAGCCATCTTCTCCCTGAACGGGGTCCTCTGTGCCCTCGGTGTGGCTGTACTTGTGCGGGTTGTGAGTGAACACAGACGCTGCCCTCTTTTTTATTTTCAAACACTGAAAGAAGAAAGTCAGAAATCAGACCGTGTGGTGAAGAAGAAGGACCCAGAATCCACTAACGTGCAGAAGTGTGGCTGAAGGCTGTAGGGGTGCTGGAGGAGCGCCAGTCGCCCCTCACCAAGGAGGTGGTCGCCTGGGGACTTTGGTCCTGGGGCTGGCCTCTCCCCACCTTGCTCAGCCTTACTGCTTCTCCCATTTTCTCCTGTCTGGCCTTTCCCCTCAGGGCCCAGAGTTAAGTGACTGAGAGCTGTTCTTTTCATCTTGCCTTGCAGCCCAGGTCCGTCTTCTCATTCCCCCAAGTTTCCAAGCATGTTGGAAGTGGAGAAAGTCCAAAAGACCCCCAAGAAACAGCCACCCTCAGAACCAGTTGGGCAGGAGCTCTTTGTGCATGCCAACTCCCCTGCCACTCCAGCTTGTCCCTATTCTGACAGCAACACCAAAGCTACCAACACTCCTTGTCGGCTTGGTCAGGCTGGCGGGGAGGGCCTGCCAGATATTGGGGTCAAACTTGAGCTTGTGGACTTAGAGGAAAAGGCTGATGGTTTCCACAAGAGGAAAATTAGACCCTTTGGCTCTCAAAAGAAGCACGAAAAGGACTTAACCCTGCAGAGGAGCAGCCCCTACCCCCGGCTTAGGGAGACATTGATCTCTTTTCCTGGCCTGAACCAAGTTTCCTTGGAGAAACAGGCAGAAAGTACCCTTGACTTGCCTGCTCGCAGTAGAAAGAGAAAATCCCACTCTCTGAGCAGGCCTGGTCTTTACCCTGGCACCTCCTGTATAAAGTGTCCAAACAGCCCTGGGCAGAGTAAGTCGAAAGGAGACTCTGGAACCCATGGCCACAAACTGGTGCCTAGGCAGGAGTACCCTGCGAGAACCATGCCCAGGCTGGAGGCCTGTGGATGGAGAGAAGGAGAGAGGGCAGGAAAGATCACCCTTGGCTGTGCCCCATCCCCCTCAGCCAAGGGCCAGCCTGTTCCCCAGGCCCCCCAGGTGGTTAGGAGGGACAGATCGGACAGGTTAGAGGTGAGCCAGTCCGGGGAGCAAGAGGAGACGAGGCAAGCTGACACCCTCACGAACCATCTAGTCACAGACCTACAGCCCCTCAGGAAATTGAAGAAAAAGCACTTGCTCCCTGGCAGGAGGGAGAAGGCGGCGTCCCGGCTGAGCCCCCAGGAGTCTCCCTGCGTGGAGAAGCACGTCAGAGCTGTAAAAGCAGGCACCCAAGCAGGAACTCAGGGCTTAGATTCTACCCCACATCCCCCAGGCCTTCCGCACACCATGGATCCCAAGCCCAACCTAGACATCAGACAGTTCTTCACCATTGACCTGAAGAAAGCCTGCCGTATCCTCTGCGTCCTGTGTCATAGCGGTGTCAAGCGGGGCAGAACTATGGGGTGGTCCCGCGTCTCAGGCCTGGTCCGCCACTTGGCCAGTAAGCATGGACTGGAGTGGGAAAGAAGGCCAGGCGCGGGGGCGAGAGGGCTGGAGCAGGCCCAGCTGAGGGCCTTGCCCATCGGGTCCCCCCTATGTGCTTCCAGGAAGCACTCAGACATGGCGTCTTCAGAAGGCAGCGACAAGGAACCTGCTGCAGGTGACCCTGAGCGGCCGCCTCCACTCCCAGCCCCATCACCCTCGCCTGCTTCCCCTGACGCAGTCAAAGACACCCCAGGTGGCTCCCAGCCTGGGCCCTGCACCCCAGCCTGGAACCACAGCATCACAGAGCTGCTCTGTAGCCTGGCCCTGCCGTTCTCCTTCGTTTTCTCTCAGCCCTTCAAGAGGTTCCTGGCGCAGGTGGACCCTGGCTACCGCCTGCCCTCTCCAGGCTTCTTCTCCACCAAGGCTCTGCCCCTGCTCCGCGAAGCCGTGGGAGAGCAGCTGCTTCGGGAGATGCAGTGGGCCGAGGGCGGCCACGTTCACTTCACCTTCTTCATGTCAGCCCACGACTCAGCGGTCACCTACGTGGCCATCGCTGCCCACTGGGTGTCGGCCTGGTCACCCAACGGGCCTGGGCCATCGGGGGGCCAGAGGAGGCAGGCCGTGCTGTGGGCCCGGGGCCTGACCGGGGAGCGCGTCGGCGAGGAGCGGCAGCGGGAGCTGCTGGAGCAGATCCGCCTGTGGCTGGGCCGCGGCGCTTTGAGGGCTGGCTTCCTGGTGTCCGGCGGCCGGCCCAGCCTGGAGCACCTGGTCAGGGCCGAGGGTTACAGCCACATCCCTTGTTTCGCCCACTGCCTTGACTCCCTGGTGAACAACTTTCTGTGTCACCATAATAGTGTGCAGATCATCCTGGGAACAGCCAGGGCCATCTTCAGCCATTTCCAGGGCTCCCCCGAGGCGCGGCGGCTCCTTGCCCAGCTCCAGGAACAATTCAGCCTCCCATCCCAGCGGCCCTTTGAGGAGCTCTCGGACCACTGGGTCTCGGCGTACCAGCTGATGGAGTGGGTCACGGAGCAGAAGCAGGCCCTGCAGGCGTACGCAGAGAAGCAGCAGTCGGGCAAAGCCAGCACCACCCTGTCTGCCATGTTTTGGAGCCTGACGGACAGTCTGGTGAAGCTCCTGCAGCCCTTCCAGATGGTGCTGTGTGAGGCCAGTGCGGCGCAGGCCTCCTTGAGCCAGGTGCTGCCGCAGCTGCGCTACCTCCACATCTTCCTGGAGCAGGTTCGCAGGCACTTCACGCAGCAGGGCGGTGGGGAGGCGGCTGTGGCCCTGCGGCTGGCGGAGGGCCTGGCCCTGCAGCTCTCCACAGACCGCCAGCTCGACGAGCTCTTCCATCGGGAGGAGTTTGTGCTGGCCACCCTGCTGGATCCCCGCTTCAAGGGCAAGGTGGAGGCCATCCTGCCCGCCGGGGCGGACATCGACCACTGGAAGCAGGTCCTCGTGTACAAGGTGAAGGAGATTATGGTCTCTGAGGGTCCCCTGCCTGCCTTCAGCAGACTGACGAATCCCAGGGGCACCCGTGGGGGCAGAATAGCCAGGAGCCTTGGTGCGAGAGGGAGAGGCCACAGAGAGCCCGTGCAGGGAGCTGGTGACCCCAGCCCTTTCCTGCTGGTCCAGAAGGAGAAGAGCCTGCTGGAGCAGCTGGAAAGCGTGGGGCTGTTGGCTTCTGAGAGGAACGGGGCCTCCCTCCCCACCGAGAACCACCTGGCTAGTGTCATCGTCCGGAAGTACCTGCGGGAGAACGAGACCATCGGGGCCCAGCAGGACCCGCTGGCCTACTGGGAGAAGAAGCGCGAGGCCTGGCCCGCGCTGGCCCGCCTGGCCACCGTCTACCTGTCCTGCCCGCCCACGGGGGCCTTCTCGGAAAGGGTCCTGGCCGCCCTCAACAGCCCCACCATCGCAGAAGCCAACCCGCCTCTCCAGGTGGAGACTGTCGAGCACCTCCTCTTCCTGAAGGCCAACCTGGAGAGCTTCCCCCACTACACTCCCCCACCCCTCATTTCCAGCCCTGACCTTGCAGAGGGGGAGCAGACCCTATAGCCTAGCCGCATGGCCTCATGGGCACTCAAATGTGCACGCAAATACCTCAGAGCTTGCAGGAGCACCCGGTCTGCCACCCTCAGAACCTTCCAGACCCTCAGCAGATGGGGAAGAGGAGCAGAGAGCTGTGTCCTGCTGCTTAGTCTCTCACCTCTTTGGGGAGAATGGTTCTTGATAGATTGCTACACTCATTTTTGAGTGAGGTCATTTTCCATGCCCTTTCATAGATCCATTTGTATCTGTCAGTATGCAGTGGGTTCAAGCATGTGGTTTTATAAATCACAGCACTGTGTTGAAATATTACAGGCATTCAGGGCCTTGAATACCGCTTACACGGGTGGACACGCGGATGCAGCCTGGGATGGAGAAGGCTTGCTGTTGAAGTGGTGTTGGTTTAGCCCCAAGAGCACGCATGAGCTGCTGCAGAAACCCTGGCTCCAGTAGCCGTCTCGGGAGGGATGTGTGCACACACAGTCTTGGGAATCCTAGTGTGGCCAGGAGCAACCTTGATGAATGAAAACGACTAGGGAGCCCAAGAGCTGGAACACGACTCTTGCCACTGAGTGGCTGGGTGTACTCCGCGGCCAGTTACCTCTCCCCTTGCCCTCCCCGCCTCCTGGCTACTTTTGTAGGGGAGATCCCTTCCTTACTTGAAAGACAGAAGGAAGGGTGTAGTGGCCCCAGATTCCTGTGGGATTGTGTTGAAGACCTGAATGTGAATCTGCTGGGATCCAGGAAGGAGTGGGGCTGGGAGTGTGGGGTGCAGCCCCGAGGAGGCCTGGTCCCTGAGCAAGGTGGACTGGGAGGTAGGTACAGGGTGCACGCTCAAAGCCGTCCTCTCCCTGGACTGGCAGCCCTGGAAACCCACTGTCCAGGATTCGGACCTGCTGTTTTTCTACTCTAATAGTATAAAACTTGGAAATTAATGAGAATATAAGGAAGGACAAAGTAGCTGATCCTGTCACTCAGACAGTCTGTCCTTAGTCCTTCAGCTGAGATCATACCCTGTGACTGTTTAGAAGGCAATCTTAATAAACTGACATTTTGTAAGCAACAGTTTGTAAATGTATTCAATGGCGAGAGGTATTACTTGAATGTGCACAGTGCTTGGAGCTCCCCGCGTCACTGGGAGCAGGTTGTGAATGGAGGATGGGAAGGAGATGCTTTCTGGGTTTTTTTGTGTGTGTTTTTTTTGCCAGTGCTGGGGCTTGGACTCTGGGCCTGAGCACTGTCCCTGGCTTCTTTTTGCTCAAGGCTAGCACTCTGCCACTTGAGCCACAGCGCCACTTCTGGCCATTTTCTATATATGTGGTGCTGGGGAATCGAACCCAGGGCTACATGTATACGAGTCAAACACTCTTGCCACTAGGCCATATTCCCAGCCCCCAGGAGATGCTTTCAAGTTCCTCATAGAAGGTGAGGGTCGTCCGGGGACGGGGGGGCTGCACCTGGACCTCCTGCCTGCAGTCCTCAGCTCCCTTCTAGAACCCTGAGCCGGGAAGGGGAGACAGTTCCATGGACTTGACATACCTTAAGTTGCCATGAGATCGGGGTTTGGCAGCCAGCCCCCCAAACCCAAGTGTCCTGCCCAGCCGGCCTGTGCGTCTCCGAGGGCCAGACAGGGCAGCGCAGATGGAGTGGGCGATGGAGGGTGCATGTGGTGTCCTCTTCTGGAAATTGTCCTTGGAGCCTTGACCTGGTGAGAATGTGTGACCAGGACCCCTGGGATGGTGCCCTGCCTGCCCTCTCCCCCGCCCTCCCTGTGACACCATTTCCCTTGGGAACGCGGCATTCACCCCTCAGCCCTGCCGGGTCAGCTTTGGCCTCCTCTCCCTCTGGGGCTGTCCAGACGGCACCCAGGCTTTGGGCCTTGGCTTAGCAAGTTTCCGTCACCAGGGGTCCGCCCAGGCTCACTCGGACAACCGCGCCACATTCACTGTGGGACGCTGGAACGTGGATCCTGCTGATGAGAGGCCTAAATATCCGCTCTGAGACTGGAGATCGGGCCTCCCAGTTCTAATGTCAGTCACGCCCAGTGCTGTGGAACTAGATGCTTGCCCCTTCCACGTGTCCCCCCCCCCCCCGCCCCAGCGCTAAGAACGCTGGGCAGCTACCATGCCACTGCACTACACCCTCATCCCCTATCCTTGTTCTGTCACGTCATTCCTGCCAGTGGGCTTCTCACCTAGCTACATCTCCAGCTCTGGACTCCTCTTTGCCACTCTGCCCTGATTAGATTGGGTCCGTGGCTCTTAGCGCTTCTAGAACATTTACAGCGCCTGGTGCCCCCCAGTAGCTGATTGGATTCCCGCCTCCCTGCTCACACTCTAGGTCGTGCTTGCATTGAGGGGGTCCACGCACCCAAGAGGAACTGCCAGCCCCTTTGCAAAAGATACAAGGTGTCAATAAAACAATGCACTGGAGTGTTGCAGGCTAGGAGGACCCGGGAGAGGGGTGAGCAGGGAGAGGGGTGAGCATCTCACGGGTCTTAGGGAGGTGTGTGAGCTCCATCTCCAGCCCGCCAACTCCTTGCTAGAAGGGTAGGAGGGGGCTGATGGGCTGCACTGGGCCTACTTTTCCTTGCTGGTGGGCTAAGAACTGATGTTGACTCTAAACCCAGAGCTCCTGCAAGTGGCACTGGCAAGTCCTGAGGCTGGACCTGGCCAAAGTCTGCAGGTTTGGGAAGCTGCACTTGGAGCATAGGTCCACTCTTGTTTTCCTCTTTGCTTGGACCTTGACCCACCCTGTGTGGACGGCATCACCAGCGCCCCTCCCCCAGTGCCCCGCGGACCTCCTGCAGCCATGGGTGCCCTTCCGTTTCCGGGATCGCTTCCCTGTCCCTGCACTGCCCAGACAGCCGATTTGACTCGCCAGCGTTTCCAGCTTGGTCTTGGGGCAGTGATGGCGTAGTTGCTGTCAGCACCGTGCTGTCTGGCACAGGGCGCTCGTTCTCCTGCTGGGTGGCCAGCTCACACTGCCCAAAAGCCGTGTTTGTGGTGGCCAAGGGTGGGCCTGGGTGGCATGGGAGCTGGCTGCACCCCTGAAAATAACCAGATTTCTGCCCATGGTCCTGATTTGACAGAACAGGCTATGGAGGATCTCAATCTCATGTTAATGTGGCCACTTCTCTTATCCTGGGGTCACTGGGATCTGCGCCCAGGCCTGTGTGGTTGGTGACTGCACCTCGGGACAAAGGCTGCTGGGTCCTTCCTGCTGCACAGAACACAAGAAATACCCCGGAGGGCCTTCTTGACTGTTTGTCTCTCCCTAGGGTCCTTGAGCCCCGGACAGGGCATCAGAACCGGGCCTCCCAGCCCTGGGCCGAGGAGAGGTGAAGGAGGAGCAGCCATCTGATCGCTACTGGGCCCCAGGTTCCTGTGGCGGCAGCGCCAGGGCCCAGGCCGCCGGTCACTCCCCGAATGATGGAGCCTCCCCGGGAGAAGCCGGGAGAGGCCGAGGGCCCGCGCATCACACCCCAGCTGCTGAAGTCGCGCACGGGCGAATTCGCCCTGGAGTCCATTCTGTTGCTGAAGCTGCGAGACTTGGGGCTGGCGGACCTGGGCTGCCTGGGGGAGTGCCTGGCCCTCGAGTGGCTGGACCTGTCGGGCAACGCCCTCACCCAGCTGGGGCCTCTGGCCTCCTTGCGCCAGCTGGCCGTGCTCAACGTCTCCAACAACCGGCTGACGGGCCTGGAGCCGCTGGCGTCCTGCGAGAGCCTGCAGAGTCTCAACGCGGCAGGCAACCTGCTGGCCGCGCCGGGCCAGCTGCAGTGTCTGGCGGGGCTCCCGGGCCTCCAGCACCTGCGGCTCCAGGACCCGCTGGCGCGGCTCAGCAACCCGCTGTGTGCCAGCCCCTCCTACGGCGCCGCGGTCCGGGAGCTGCTGCCCGGCCTGCGGGTCATCGACGGGGAGCGCGTGAGCGGGCGCGGCAGTGAGCTTTACCAGCTGTGCCGAGACCTGGACCGCTCCCTGCGCCCCAGCTCCGGCCCGCGCCCCCGAGCCGCGGAGGCCCAGCCCTGGGTGGAGCCCGGCTACTGGGACAGCCGGCCCACCCGGAGCAGCTCCATCCTGGAGGAGGCCTGCCGGCAGTTCCGGGACACGCTGCAGGACTGCCTCGAGCTGGACCGCCAGGCCAGCGACCGCCTGGCCCGCGCCCAGCAGACCCTCAGCCCCGCGGGCGCCGCCGCCTCCTTTGTCTTCTGAGTGCAGTGCGCGCCAGGCCCGGGGGGGGGGGGGGCCCCCCCACCCCACCCCCCGGCGCTCCTCGCCGGTGCCGGGCCAGCCCCGCACACTCGCCGCTCACCTCGCCCCGTCCTGACTGCAGCCCTCTTTGCCACCCCTCGAGGACGCTGCCTCCTGCTCCATGCAGGTGGGGGTGCAGCCGAACCCCGATTCGCAGCCGCTCCGTGGCCAGCTTGCTTCTCACCTGCTCTTATTAAATGGCTTTGTGCATCGCTGCCTGTCACTCGGGCTCCACTCACCCCGTTTCTGCTTCCGGGGGATCCAGCAGGAAGGGGCTTGCGTGCCCTCCCCACCCCCCGCCCCCTCCCCCCGCCCTCCCCCTCTCCACCGGCCTTGAGTAGGCTGAGCTACAGAAAGCAGAGCCACGCAGGACAGCAGGTAGGTAAGTGCTGAGAGCAGGTTTATTAGACCAGAAGGAGCTGGAACCTTCCATGTGGGAGGGCGGGGCCTTCCATCCGGTCCAGCACGCCGCTGTCCTGGGGGTACAATTCTGGGGGAGAAAGGAGAGCCAGGTTTGAATATGCTGGAGGCTGTTCTGGTCCTAGCTCTGGTCTAGCCTCCACCCACCCCTTCCCCGCCCCCCTGCCCGCCCGCCTCCGCCCCAGGGGCTGCCCCCGCCCCGCCGGCCTACCTACTGCAGGCTCCGGGGCTCATGTGGAAGGCCCGGACTTGAGGAAGGCGAATTGCCCCGGGAGGAAGGAGCTGTTGGGGTCCTCACCAGCCCGTTCCACCTTGCTGCAGTGGTGCCTCTGCATCTCCTGTCAGCGCCATCAGCCATTAGCACAACGCCCACAGCGGGGCTCCCCCCCCCAAGCTTCCTCCACCTCCCCTGCAGACCCCCCACCTGCCGGTCCCTCCCCACCTGATGCCCTTGCGGCTGCAGAGGGCAGTGGACCATCCGTCCCAGAACACGGTTCTCAGGAGCCAGCTTGATGCAGGCCAGGCACGTCCGCTTCTTCTGGAGAGGGCAGCGAGGCAGGGGAGAGCACAGCAAAGGGGTGGGGGGTGGGGTGCTGGGGGCGCACGGTCCCCTAGCAGGCTCCCGAGTGGCTGGGGCAGCTGGCTGCGCGCGCACCCCACCCTAGGGCGCACACAACGCGCATTGTTTTCAAGGTAGAACTGCTGTGTGTGTGTGTGTGTGGATGGGTGTGCGTGTGTGGATGGGTGTGTGTGTATGTATGGGTATGTGTGTATACATGTATGTATGTATGTGTATGGATGGATGGGTGTGTATCTATGTATGTGTGTGTATGTACGGGTGTGTATGTATGGGTATGTATGGTGTATACATGTGTGTATGGATGGGTGTATACGTGTATGTGTGTATGGGTGTATACATGTGTGTATGGATGGGTGTATACGTGTATGTGTGTATGGGTGTGTACATGTGTGTATGTGTGGGTGTGTGTGTATGGGTGTATACGTGTATGTGTGTATGGGTGTGTACATGTATGTGTATGGATGGGTGTGTGTGTATGGGTGTATACGTGTGTGTGTATGGGTGTATACGTGTGTGTATGTATGGGTATGTGTGTATGGGTGTATACGTGTGTGTATGGGTGTGTACATGTGTGTATGTATGGTGTGTGTATGGGTGTATACGTGTGTGTATGGGTGTATACATGTGTGTATGGATGGGTGTATACGTGTGTGTATGGGTGTGTACATGTATGTGTATGGATGGGTGTGTGTATGGGTGTATATGTGTATGTGTGTATGGGTGTGTACATGTGTGTATGTATGGGTATGTGTGTATGGGTGTATACGTGTGTGTATGGGTGTGTACATGTGTGTATGTATGGTGTGTGTATGGGTGTATACGTGTATGTGTGTATGGGTGTGTACGTGTATGTGTATGGATGGGTGTGTGTATGGGTGTGTACGTGTATGTGTATGGATGGGTGTGTGTATGGATGTGTGGATGTAGCTCTTGCTGGCATAGAATTGGTGATCGTCCTCAGTCTCCCAGTTGTGGGGATTACAAGTATGAACTGCCATACTAGAACCCACAAAGCTGGTGGTCACAGAGCGGGCGCTGGAACCCCAAGGGCTTCATCCCCAACCTGGGGGTCACCCCACCTGCCAAGAGCAGCTTTACCCCAAAGGTGGCAGCTGGCTATGACCCTGCCGGCCTGGTGTGGGTTTAGGGTGAACCCCATACCAGGAACCTCTTTCGTGCGTGAGCTGTGGCCTGAGAGCGGGGCCGGGACCGGGCCGCGGGCTTCCCCAGCACCCCCTCCTCACCCCCTTGGGCAGGACTTGGCAGCGGGCCTCCTTCCACTCCTTCCTGCGGCAGTTGGTCTGCTGGATGTTGAATTCCATTTTCACAAAGGTGCCAGCTGGGAAGGGCTGTGGACAGACAAGCAGGCCGGGGCCAGGTTGGTTGGATGTGACATTCCTGGCACGCACGCACACGCACGCACACACACGCACGCACGCCCCACTGTGAAGCAGCCCAGCCCTGGCGGTGGCGGGCTGAGGCTTTCCCGGCCCGCGGCCTGGCTCACCACGTCCACGATGCTGTGGATGCTGGTCTTCCGGAAGGCCCAGTGCACCAGCGGATGCTTGTGGAACTCCTCCAGGGCCACCTGCAGGCTCCGGCGCTGCGGCTCCGAGAGCGGGGCCTCCGAGAGCTGCGGCTCCGGGAGCTGGGCCCGGCCCGTGCCCGGCCACAGCGCCAGTGCGACCAGCAGTGGCCACATGGCTTTTCCCGTCGCTCTGTCCTGCAGAGAGCGCGTGTCCTCAGCTGCCGGGCCCCCTCCCCCCTCCGCACGGCTTCTGGGGACCAAGCCCGCCGAGGCGGAGGTGGAGAAACCAGGGAAGTGGCCCTGGGTGACCACCCGGCCCCTTCCAGCCTTCCAGCCGGGTTCAGGCCAGTTCCCTGCCCACAGCCCGGGAAGCCGGCCTGTGGCTGTGGCTGCCCTTCAGCCTCTTTTCCAGCCCAGTCTTTCCCGTTCCCCCCCCCCCCCTTATCCCCCCAATCCCTCCTGGCCTCCGCCCCCCCATCTCTAGCCTGGAATCTCCCCGGTTCCCAGACTCCCTGGCCCTCCCCTTACGTTAGGCGCTGCCAAAAGCCAGGGAGAGGCCAGGACTGGAGCGGCGGGGAGACGGCGTGGACGCTGGATATTTTGGGAGTGTGTAAACAAGTGTGAGAGCCCTGGGCTGGTGGGGAGGGCAGAGCCGGCCCTCTCCCCGACGGCGGGCCGGGCGATCGCTCGCCTCCCCACCCCCGTCTCCAGCAAGGGAGGGCTCTGCCATGCCCGGCCCTGGGCTTCCCAGCTTCAGGCAGATCTTCCCTCCTGTGCCTCTCCTGGGCTCTCCTCCCCTCCCGTCCCCCTTGATGCAGGACTTGGGGTGGGGGGAGCCCTCCTGGAGACCCCTGCCCCCACAGGTGGTCTAAGGACCAGGAAGCCCCAAGTGGGGTACCCCGCCTGTGGCCTTGGGGACGGCTGCCTGGCCCCCCTCTGCGGTCCGGCCGCCTCCCGGTGCGTCCCCTGCTCACCTCGGCCTGCCTCGGGCTCCCTAACCTGCTGCTGCCGCCGCTGCCGCCTGCCGGGAAGCTGTCAGCCTCTTCCCGCAGCTCTTCACCCTGCAGCCCCAAACCCCACCTCCCCAAACCCCACCTCCTGGCCTCCTGGGTCCCCTCCAGGCATGCGGGCTCCTCCCCACTCAGGACTGGGCCAGCTCATGTCCTCCCACACCTTCCCTCGGGGCCTCACCCCCCGCCCTCCTCCTGGCCAGGCCCCGACCTGGACCCTGACTCTGACCCTGACCCTGACCCTGGCCCTGACCAGCGCGGGCCGATCGCCTTGACCGTAGGGCTCGCCTGCCTCCCTCCGGCTGACTGAGCCTCTTCCCCGGGGCCGGGGCCTGGCCCCCTGCCCCAGGATCCTGTGTCCCCCCAGGGGCCTCTCGAGACTACCTCGCCTCGGGCTTTCCCCAGTTAATGGGGGGTCCCGGCACCGGAGACTTTAATGCCAGGACATTTGTCTCAGACCACTGGGCACCCCACCTCACACCCCCTAAAGCAGGCTGAGAAGCAAGGCTCCCCTCTCCCCCACCTCCAGGGCTGACAGTGCTCTCAGGCGACATCCGGGGTCCACCTGGCCTTTCTCAGCACTCCCAGCCCGCCCTGCCAGGGGTACACTCGGGGTCTCCCTTGGGGACACGCGGAGCCTGCGGGAGGGGCGGAATGGGGCCCGGTGGAATCCGTAAGGCAAGTGGAAAGTTCTGCCCATGGGCCGAGCCATGGATGGGACTGCGGTTCCGTAACAGCCACCCCGGGGCTCCGAACGCGCGCCTCCCCTGCAAGGACCGTAAGCCCCGGGCCGAGGGGCTGCGGGGGGTTCCCGATGGGGTTCCCGACCTCCCTGCTCCCCCTCCGCTGGGAAGGGACCGTCTTTCCATCGGTCTGGATTGCAGTTGTTCACGCGGGAGACGAACGTGGCTGGGACGCGCACACCAAAGACGGGCCGCGGCCCTGGGAAAAGCAGTATCACGCGAATTCCCTGGGATCAGAAGCGGGGGGGGGGGGGACAATGTGGGGGGCTGGCGGGCAGGGGTGCTGTTGCGAGGCCTTGCCAGGGAGGTGTTGCACGGGGAGGGGGGGGTCATGAGGAAAATGAAGTCTTTCGAGCAAGGGTGCAGACCAGAGCGGGGAGGGGGTTGGGGGAGCAGCGCTGGAGGCCCGGGGGGGGGGGGAGGACTGGCAGCCCCGTGATGACAGGGCCCGAGAGAGGATGACGTGGTGACAGGGCAGGGTGTCACCCTGTGGGGAGGGGCAGGAGGGAGGCCATGCGTGTTCAGAGGTGTAGGAAGGCCGGGGGTGATCCTAGCAGCGAGAGCAGGGGAGGGAGGGCGAGCGGGGGAGGGAGGGCGCACTGGGACGGGGCTCACGTTGCTCACAGAGGAATGAGGAGAAGACGCGGGTAGGGATGCAGGAAGCGGCGGAATGGAGAACAAGCAGCAAGAACCGCAGTCGGACTCCCATTTCACAAGACTGCTCTTGCCTGTGGTTCCTCCTTCCTGGCGTCTGCCTGCTTGCTTTTCCTTCCTTCCTTCCACCCTCCCTCCCTCCCTCCCTCCCTCTTTCTTCCTTCCTTCCTTCCTCCCTCCCTCCCACCCTCCCTCACTCTTCCTTCCTTCCTTCCTTCCTCCCTCCCTCCCTCCCTCTTCCTTCCTTCCTTCCTTCCTTCTCTCTTTTCTTTCCCTATTTTCTTTTTCCCTTTCTTCTCTCTCTCTTGCCTCCTTTTCTCTTTGCCATCTGGGAAGTGTCTTCCTTTTGCTCGTCTATCTTCGCACCTGGTCTCCTGGCTCTCTCTGGAAGTGGACTTGTGAGGCTCTCTCCCGAGAGCAGGACGGCCCGCACCTAGTGGGCTGACAGCAGGCCTCTCTAGGGGTCTCGGGAAGGACTGGACAGGGGTGACATTGCAATGCTAAGTCCCGAGGCTTGGATTCAGCTCCTGTTTGCAGGGCAGGCCCGCACTAGAGCTGCACCCCATTTGTTTGTAGACTAATTTTCCGATAGGGTCTGGAAAACAGATGGCAGTTCTTACTCACGCTGGATACAGGGGACTCAGGATGGCTGTTTCCACCGTCCAGCTTCGCTTGGCAGATTAGTCCCACCTCTCAAGTCCCCGCACTGGCAGGAAGGCTTGTGGTTTGTCTGTTTTCCCAGAAACTAAGTTTGGCCGTCCCTTCGACCATTGTATTTCACCCCCTGTTGCTGTCCGTGTCCCCGCCTGGGGGAGCCAGACACTGGCTCCAAACGTCTTGCTTTTCTTCTGCCGTGATTGCTTCTCTCTAAGTTCCTGGGGCCTCTTGTAGTTTCTCCTTCCCTCCACTCCCTCCCTGCTCAGAATCTGGTGGCTTTGTCTCATTGGATTCTTTCCCTCCAGCTTGTTTTGAATACAGGGCCTTGCTAATTCCAGTTCATGCTGGACTGGAACCATGATTTTCTACCCCTGACTCCTGGAAACTCCACTTTTAATCAAAGCATATAATTCTTGTATATTTCTGCTGAAATATTAATGATCATCATTAATGATCAATAGTAAGACAGCTTTTTTCTCCCACTTGACCATAAAGAAAGCAAAATGCCTCGTTCACATAATTCCTGCATCAAAGAGGAACTAGATGAAATTTCAGAATGTCTAAAAATAGCCACTTCAAAATGCTGTGTGTCAGAATTAACCCAGGCAGAAAAGTCTATGAAATTCTTACCTCCAATTAACTACCATAAAGCCACAAGTAGAGGTCTGGCTCAAGTGGTAGCGTGCTAGACCTCAGTCAAAAAGCTGTATGACAGCACCCAGGCTCTGAGTTCAAGTTCTACTACCAGTTCACACACACACACACACACACACACACACACACACACACACATCTAAATGTGTAAGGAAATGTAATATCAAGGCTGCATTTCAAGTCTTTAGGGAAAAAAATGTATTATCCAACAAATGGAGGGTCTCAGCTTGAGGCTAGCTTCCGGAGACTCCAGCTCCGCCGAGCCTGGGTGTGGTGACTCCAGCACTGTAGCCTGGGGCCGTGTTTGCTGTCGTCCCTGGCAATGTAGGGACCCACTGTTAGGAGGGTGAAAGGCCAGGCCTGCCCAGTCCTACACAGCCAGATCCTACCTTGACGATAACCAAAACAGGAGGGCCTATACCCACACCCGCAACCCCCCCCACACACACAGGGCCCCCCACAGAAAGGAATGGCCAGCTGCGCTTTGTAGTGTTTGTCCAGCTCTCTGTTGCAGGAAGCTGCTGCGGCGGTTAGTTCGTCCGTGTTTTTGCCAAGGCAACATCAGCTTGCATAGTCCTTTCGAGGAATATACTGTCCAAACAGGGTGCAAGCTGGGTTCTTCTGCTTGTCTTCGGAAGAGTTCTCACAAAAAAACAAGTCAAACCTTTCTGCCCGGTGACATGCAGTCCTTAGCAAAGTGGAAAAGCTTAGGCTACTTGGAGAGGGGGGGCTCCTATCCTTCCTTCCCTTTTTACACGATACTCCATTCCAGATAAACGAAATAAGCACACCGGATGACAGCCTAAAAGGCTTACCTAGTGAATAATGTCTAATGGCAGAAGTCTAACAAATGTGGTATTCATTAGGTGGAAGTATAGCACAAAACCCTAAAGGCATTTTAAAAAATATTGATGAGTTTGATTACATGATTGTATAGAAAGCAATCAGTATAAAAATTCAAAAGACAAATACCAAACTGGGAGAAAAATAGTTGAATTCCAACGTTCAAAGACAAAGAATCTAAAATTAAAACAACACCCACTGTAGGAGGCAAGCACTCTTGCCACTAGGCCATATCCCCAGCCCCCAACACCCACTATAGGAAAAAAAAAAAAGAAGAAGATACACTAAAGGTTAGTCTCATCCCTAAGTAAGGAATATTTAGACCGGCATCCAGACTGGCAGAGAGGAAAGGCTGGTTAATAGCTGTGGGTAGCGGCAAGAATTCCCTACCAGGTGCGGCCAGGACTAGGCCTTTCTCTCCTCTAGAGCGGTTTCTGCCAAACAGCCTTGGCAATGACTCAGTCTATGTACAATAGACTAAGACAAAGCCCAAGCCCGATGCCTGAGCACGTGCTAATACTTGGAGCTAGGATCTTTGAAGAGTCAATCAGGGTGAAGAAAGCTCATTTGGGGTGAGTCTAATCCAGCAGGACTGGTGTCCTTCTATGGGTGGGAGAAGACAGACAGACACAGGAGGACCTTGTGATGACGCAGGAACTTCGAAGACGAGCTTCTAGAAGCCAGGACAGAGGCCTCACCCCCATCTCAGTCTGTGACTTCTCCCCTCTAGAACTGTGAGACTTGAGACACAGCACCACTTCCAGCCTTTTCTGTGTTATGTGGCACCGAGGAGTCGAACCCAGGGCTTCACGCATGCTAGGCAAGCGCTCTACCGCTAAGCCACATTCCCAGCCCTGTATTTCTGACTTTTAAACCACCAGTTTATGGTAGTTTGTTATGGCAGCCCTAGAAAACATCCCCCCATCCCCCTACCCCCACATCTACCCCTCCACAGGAGAGTCCTTCCCTAAGACTCGGTGCCATAGAGTCAACTTGATTATTAGAAAAGTCAGACAGTAAGCCTTTTGTCTGTGTGACACAATGCAGGCATTTTGTGGTGGAAAAAAACAAAACACTAGGATGGATAACAATGCACCAGAAGACAGTAAAGGAGGTCTTTTTTCTAGTAGGAGATCTTGTTAAGAGTAATTATCTAGATTCGGTTATTTATTTGTGAAAACAGTAAAACAAATAGGAAAGAGAAACGAAGGAAGGAAGGAGAGAGACAGACAGTGCCAAAGGATATATGAAAAAGAAATGTCCCTATGCCGATTTTAATATCTGGCTTTTGTAGTGTGGGGATGGAGCTCAGGCCCTGTAGCACGCTAGGTAGACGCTCTACCAGCAAGCTACATCCCAGCCTATTCTTTTTTATGCGATGGGAAATGAGAATGAAGTGGATTAATGGTTTAAGACCTGCATTCACTCCTTGGAGAAAACTCAACCGCGACTGAGAGAAGCTTGCACCATTACAAGAAGGTACATAACGCATGTCAGCTTTCGGAGAACTGTTTTTCTAAAATGAGGTGGTCTGAATGCAGGCACCCCGCTGAGCCTGGGGTGCAGAGCCTCCTTAGACCCCAGAGCCCACCAGATAGATGGAGGTGATGAACAGGAATTGGGTCTCCCCCTCTTCAAACGGGGAGTTCTTCTGTTTTTTCAGGCAAGGCCGTGGAATTATTTTTGTATCCTGTCATCCCTTACACTGATCTGTGACTTAACCCTAAGGACTTCTCCCGATTCTACCCTGACCCCTCTTAATTCTACCCTGACCCCAAATCAGGCCAGTTTCTTGTACTGGTTTCATATGTGTTGCTAGGAGCTTCTCAGCCAGCAGGGGGCGCTTTGGCTAGAGTAATTTAGATTCTATTCAATGAATTTTCCCCCACTTGTCTTAAAAATGACAAAATACACCCTATATGGTAGTACAGTATCATTTGAATAAGAATAATTTGGTATTTTAGTTAAAATCAATTTTCGTGTATTGTGTGTTGAACGTAACCTTAACGGACGGTTACTAGGTACTTGTTAAGTATGTCACTTGTTTGGCAAGTTGAAATGTCCCCCAAATAAATCCTCAGTCCGCTGAGAGGACAGCCTCTTCCCACGCCCTACGAAAACGAAGGCGCACCGCGAAGGAGGAGGTCAGGGATTTCCCGGCTCCCCCCGGAGCCATGGAGGCGCACGTGTGACCCAGATCTGGTCGTGGAAGCAGACCAGAGCGGTCAGAGTGAAGCTGGGTTAGCCCCTCGGCCCCCCCCCCCCGCCCCACCCCACCCCACCCCGACTTCAGGGAGGGAGTCACAGCAGGAATGAGGAGCGACCGGTAGAGGCCTCAGTCGCTTGGTGAACAGCACGGCCATCTGTCCATCCACAAGCACCGCCACCCGCCACCGCCAGGAAACAAAGCCATCCCTGCACCTGCCGCGGAGATTCTGTATAGGATTCCACTGCATTTCCAAACCAAGCTTGGCCTCGTGTAGGGACTGAAGCAAGAAGGGGTGGTGCCTGCTGGCTTCTAAATCCACCCTTTGAATTAAGTTGAAAAAGATCTACCTGGATTCCAGTTGGAAATAGAATGAGATGTGTGACTGTAAAAATATAGGGGATTTGACCTCCAGAGGATCACAAAGGAGGTTTCTAAATAAGTCTGAGGACCTCATTTAAAAATAACAACTGGAGCAGCATGACGATGTGTAGGGGCCCCGTGGCCCCGTCCTCCGGGCGTTACAGACCCAAGTTGCACTCAGGTATGATTCCAGGCATTGTGAGAAGGCGACATTCTCCTAGACTCCCATCTCCTGCTTCACAAAGCAAGAGAGACAGCGTGAGGTCCCCTGGTAAAAGCCAGCTCGCTCAGCTGCTTGGACAATCCAGTGCCACCTACTTAGGTTCAGAACCGTGAGCTGGGCCCTCAGTTGGCACATTGGCTTGTCCACAGACAGCCCTGTGGAGTAGCCCCTGTGGGCAGCACCTTTCCACACACTGGCTGTGCTGGGAGAGACAGGCGGAATCTCTGTCTCTGTCTAGGCGTGGCTGCTCTGTGGTGCGGAACAAAACACGGTGAATGCTGTTCACAGGTGTCCTAGAGAATAATAAAACATCTGGGCACACCTGTCATCCTAGCTACTCAGGGGGGATGAGATCTGAGGATCAGGGTTTGAAGCCAGCCTGGGTGAAAAAGTTGTGAGACTCTTACCTCCACCAAACTACCCCCCAAAAAGCTGGAAGTAGAGCTGTGGCTCAAAGTGATAGAGGGCTAGCCTTGAGCAAAAGAAGCTCTAGGACAGCGCCAAGGCCCTAAGTTCAAGCCCCAGGACTAGCACAAAAACAAAACAAAACAAAAACACCCTCATACCTGTAATCCCAGCTACTCAAGAGCCTGAGGTCTGAAAATCTCAGCTGGAGGCCACGTCAGGCAGACAAATCTAAGAGACTCTTATTTCCAATTAACAAAAGCTAGAAGTGGAGGTGTGGCTAAAGCAACAGAGTGCCAGCTTTGAGTGAAAAGGCAAAGCAAGAGCTGGAGGCCCTGAGTTCAAGACCCACCACTAACTAGCACCAAAGAGAACACTAAAGCTGAGTTGTGAGCGAGGAAGCAACAGTGTAGAAATGGGCTGAATAACAGACCCATAAACGGCCAGTCCTTAGTCTCTTAACTCTGGGAATGTTACCCTCGATAGCAAAAAAAAAAAAAAAACATTTTACAAATGTAAGAATTTTGACATGAGGAAATTAGATTTAGGGAAATATAACTAAAAGCAAAAGTTTCTTCTAATCCAGAAAAACACTTCAGAAAGGAGAGAAAAAGAATTATCCCAACACCCCCCCCCCCCATGCTGGTACTGGGATTCACATTATCGCTTGGCTACCACTTGAGCCATAGCTCCACGTTCAGCTTTTTGGTGGTTAATGGGAACTGGCTTCAAAACGCAATCCTTAGATCTCAGCTTCCTGAATAGCTAGGATTAGAGGTGTGAGCCACTGGTGCCTGGCTTAACAGCTTTATTTTTGTTTACTGTTTGTATATGTAGTACTAAGGAATCGAACCCAGGGCCTCAGGCATGCTGGGCAAGCGCTCTACCACTACGCCGCCTTCCTAGCCCGCCAGTTTCATTTTTTTTTGTTAAGTATGAAAGCCAGCATAAAACGTGCGTCACAGGCAGCCGACAAAGACACTGCGAAGCCAACGAGAAATTCATGGTCCTCTAAGAGAGTCACACAGGTGTAGCCTTCCCCGGGGGTGACAGCCAGAAAGCAGGGTGTGGGAAACGTCATCTCCGGAGCCCCAGGGTGGAGAGGCGCGGCCTTGAAAGGGGGGCTAGGCCCTTCATGAGGGCCGGAGGTTATTATTAGTCATCTCGGGGCTGGGTTCCTGGTAAAAGGATGGGTCACAGTGAGGCTCACCGGCCCACCCCCGTAACTGCGGGAAGCTGAGATCCGAAGAATCTTGGTTTAAGGCCGGCCCAGGCCCAAACAAAAAGAAAAAAACATTCTGGAGCTGACTTATCTCAGCGGAGCGAGGCAGCTCACGCTGCTCGTCCAGCCGCTTGAAGAGCGTGACTAGGAGGTTTGGGGTCCCAGCTGACCCTGGCAACCGCCGAGGACCCATCAGAGAGACCACGAACAGCAAGCGGGCTGCAGGTGCAGTGCAAATGGCAGCCCACCTGCTTTACAACTGAGTACGGAGTAAGGAGGTAAAGGGAAGTTAGGACGCGCTCTACCCGCGGTGAAAGGCCCCCACTGGGCGGGGTGGGGAGGCGGGGGGGGGGGGGGCGGGGGGGGGAGGCTGTCCTTGCCCGGGAAAGGTGTGCATTCTTCTTGTCACGGCTGGCTGGGAGGGAGAACCGCCGATGGCTGATAAAGCCAGTGCCAAGTTCCCACTTCGGGGAGGATCCTGTTCTTGCGCGTGCGTTGTGTAAGTGCTACGATCTTATCACCAGGCGACGCTATCGAGGGGTCGCACAGAGGGGTCACCGTGTCACAAGCCAGGTGAAAAGCGTGCCCGTGTTCTTCAATGCGCACCCTGGACGGGGCGGGCCGGTGACGCGCGACCCGGAGGACGGTCACAGGGGAAGACGCGGCTCTCAGCGCCTGGAGATGGCAGTTCAGAGGGGTGGCTGGCGAGACAGGGACATCTTAGTTTGACAGAAATGATTGCTTTTTCCCCAGAGCAGCAAGGCGAATATTCGTTCATCCGGCGTGGGTGCCCTGACCTGGAACTTCCAACCTTCCAAGCGATGAGAACTGAATTTCGATGCTTTATTATGGACGCCCGGCTCTCTTCAGCCAGCCACGTGGATGCAGGCCCGTCCCCTCCGCGCCGGGGAGGCTGAGGAAGGGGCGCCGTTTATTTTGAGGGTTGGTCTGGGCTGCACAGCAAGACGCCCGTGACACGCACACGCGAGCAGAACGCGTTTGCCTGGCGTCCAGAATTCTGCAGCAGCAATGCAGAAGTCAGACGGAGCCACGCCCGCCCCCCCTCCCCCCCCCCCGGCCCTGGAGGCCCCACTGATCTTGGTGGGTCCCCTGAGTTTGCCTGGGGACGGAGGCAGCCGCCCGAGTCATTACTCTGCCCAGTCTTTGTCTGCCCTGTGGAGTCCTCTGCGCTCTCCTTGGCCACCGACCGCATCTACAAGCCGCAGCCTCCCGGGCCCCCGGGCCCCCCCCTGCCCCCCCGCCCCCCAAAGGCCTTCCTGAGCTTGAAGGACGACTTACGAATCTCAGGTGGACAAAGCGAAGTTCATGAATGCTCGAACCAAAGCGGGTAAGGGCAGGGGGAGGGGAGGAGGCCCCCTTTTCGTACCAGGGAGAATAAAAATGTATCCTTCTGGGGGGGTACTGTGACTCACGCCTGTAATTCCAGCTACTCGGGAGTCTGAGGTTCAGCAAATTACGGTTTGAAGCCGGCGCCAGCCAGGGCAAAATGTGATGGTGGTCCCACCTCAACCGACAAAGCCGGGCACCGTGGCCCGTGCCGGTGATCCTCGCTGTGTGGGGGGAATAAAATAGGAAGGTCGTGGCCCAGGCTGACCCGTGGGAAACTAGGAGGCCCTATTTACGAAATAATTAAAGCCAAATGGTTTGGGAGCCTGGCTCAAGCGGTGGAGGGCCCGCCCATTCCATGCGCGGCCCTGAGTTCGAATCCCGATCGCCACATGCTTACCTTTCTTATTTTTCAGTTTGTATTGGCCCTGCCTTACTGGCGATGGGCGCATGCCTGACTGTGTAAGTGGGGATAGGAGGTTTGATGGCAGCAGAGACGTGAGGTGACCACCAATGTACTTTGTCCATCTGTTTGGGTTCCAGTCAGCCATTATTTGGCTGCGTGGCCTCCGGGGAGGGTTTAATGGCTCTGAGCCTCCCTTGCTCCCTAGGCAAATTGAGCAACCAAGAGTATTTCCTCTAGTCTGACACAAAATAAAGACTTCCTGCTAGCTGGATAGCTTCCCAGGGCACAGGAGGAGCTGTTCTCCATTCTTCCGTAACCGCCACGCTGCCCGTGTTCCGTTGGAAATGCACGAGTCTCCGGTGTCAGAGAAGCAAAGCGGACACGAGAGACGGGAGAGCTCATCAAGGCGACTGACTTCCGCAGGGCCGTGTGCCCGGCCACGCTCTCCAGAGTCAGGCAGGCTCCCTGGGTGGCGGGGGGAGGGGGGGCTGCTGGGTTTTCACCCCAACACCAGCAGTCCGTCCTCCAGGTCAAGGAGGCCGACTCCTGTTTTATTTACAGTTGGTTACCAAGGTGATGGAGTTAGGAAGTCCCGCCCTCAGAGGGGTCTCTCTCATTGGCTGGCAGGAACGAGGCTAGGATTGGGGCTGCTGAAGCTGGAGGAGATTGGTGGGATCAGTGGAAAGCGCCCCACCGTGGGTAAGGGGGTTGTGTTCTTTAACTGCCTTGGTAAGGACTCTCATCCTGGACGTGGCTGGCTGATTACAAACAACAGAGACGTCAGCTACGATGGAAGTCAGGAAGCAGATCATTCCGGGAGACATCAGTACAGAAGGGTGGCTTGTTAGGAGGCGCTTTCGTTTGACAGGAAAAGATTGCTTTCATTCACGGCTCCCCAGTACAGGCTGTCACCAGCAAACTGTGTAACCCGACGCAGATTTTTTGACGTTCATAAATGTAATTTTATGAGGACTGGCAAGGGTATATATTTAACCTGCAAATAAAATCCCCACTGCGAAAGGTAAAATATGATCTGGACACATAGAGAGACATGAATCTTTATTCTCTTCAAAAACAAAGATGGTTATTTAAAAAAAAAATATTGACACAAGCTAGGTACCAGTGGCTCATTCACTCCTTGTAATCCTAGCTACTCCAGAAGCCGCAACCTGAGGCTCACAACCTGAAGGCAGCTCAGGCGGAAATGTCTTTGGGACTCCAGCAAAAAAGCTGGAGTAATAGACTACGGGCTGTGGGTAGAAAACGCCATGTTAGAGCTTGAGGCACTGTCTCCCAGCTATATATACATATAAATAAAAGACGTGTATGTATGTGTATATACACACATACATATATAGTATAATATAAGGCAGGGCTGGGTGGGGGTCTCACTCTCTCTCTCTCTCCCTTCTCTCCGGCCATGGATCATCTTGGCCACAGGCCAGCAGTTCAGTAATAAACTTTCTTTCCTGCCTGAATACCGCGTGGCGTTCTCCTTTACCGGCTACCTACTTTAAAAAAACCTAACATATATGGTGCCGTGACTCGGACGGGGCTTAAGAGTCAGGACAGGCGGAATTCCCATCTATTTTTCTTCTTTTTCTGGGAGTATCCCCAGTCCTGACGGCCCTTTTTCCGCGAACCGAACTGCTGCGAGACGCCACGCGGCACTTTTCACTAATACCATTGCTGGCTTCCACACCCACCTCCACCTCCACACCACCTGTCTGCCCTGGTGAGTGAAACTGCTGCTCCGTCCGCTGCTTCTGCCGCTTCCGCCCAGTAAGCTCATCCACTCACCAGGCGCCTCCCTCCCGTGCTTTTTGGGTTTTGCATCACAGTCACACCCGAGCCGGGACGCTGCTAGCACGCCTCTTGACAGTGCAATGAGGCCTGCTCGAAATAAACAGATACAGTTTTTGCCACGGCAATGGTAAATGGTCAGAAGTCACTTATATTCAGGCTCTCTCTCTTTCTCTTCCTTTTTCTCCCTCTCTCTCTCATCTGCCTGCTTACTTGCTTACTTTATAAAAACTCCAAGTCGTACCATCCTGATAACGTGCCTTGCTCACAAAGCTGCCTCTTTTCACAGACCTCCGATACTGAGGCTTGACCACCAATGTGCTTTGTCAGCAAAGATATCTAAAAGTTCTTTTCTCTCGCATTGACCACGTGGTGGATATTGGGTTTAACAGGCACCAGCTCAGGCGCCATTATGCCATGCCATGTGTTCTCTGTTAGTGTGTTTGTGTCCTCCTGCCACCCCCCTCAACATGGCATCCCACTGGGGTTTATCAAAATATGGTTTCTCCATTTTATAATCTGAAAATTGTTGTTTGCTAGCAAAATTGTTTTTCTAACTGACCACATGGTTCTAAAGTACTGGACAAAAAATGTCATTTACTATTGGAATTCCGAAAGAGTCTACTGCTTAAATTCACTTTTGCATGCTGTAAAACCTATGTGCACAGTGTGTATGTGTATTCCATGTGTGTATGTATGTGTAAATGTCATTTGTTAGTATGTCCATTTAGCTATATATCTGTGTTAAAACTCATCACAGCTACTGAGTTTTGTCATTGCAGAATTCTGGCAAGTATTTGGTCAGTTCTTGACAAGGTACAGGTAAGCTCTAGTCCCCTTGGTCTCCTAGTTGTTTTAATTGGAAATCAAAAAGGGCTTTTGTGGCAATGACTCCTTGGATTGCAGTTCGAAGCCAGCCAGGGCTGAAAATCTCTCTCAAACTCCATCTCCCAATCTGTGAAGAGCCAGGCTGGAAGCATGGCTGAAGAGACTTATCTCTTACCAGCCAAATGCTGGAAGTGGAGCTCAAGTGGTAGAGTACTAGCCTCGAGCAGAAGTGCTCAGGGACAGTGCCCAGGCCCTGGGTTCAAATCCTGTGAATGCCAATGAGGGCAAGCCATCCCAGCAACAAGCACCTAGACCCCTGGGACTCAGCCAGTTCCGGGAACAAGTATCATGGAGTGGAGTAAGAGGAGAATGATCGCATCCAAAATGGAGTCACTTTGTCTCGCCCTTTCAAAATTAATCAGAGCCAGGGGATCAAGAGATAGTAGCTTGTCCATCTAATGTCCATGCCTGAGTATAAGAACTGTCCAAGTCACCCAATTTTTAATTTTGTGCCCTAAACCCTTCCTTTTGCCTTAGTATTTTTTTTGCCCAGCCCCTGCCTCATGAGACTTCTTCCAGGCTTCATTCAAGGACTGGCATCTACCACCAAGGGACCCTGCTGCTCGCCTTCTCCAGGAGGGGCCACATTTCTGCCTTTTACCCCTAATGCCGACGCCCCTTGCCAGCAGGAAGCAGCCAGAGAGAGTCTTCGTCCTTGTTCATAACTATTAAAAGGCTGGAATGTTAGGTCCTCTCCCTGAGGGCTCCATGCAGATGCCCCCACCTCATTAAGTCTCCACCCAGTTACCTGGGTAACCTGCAGACCTGGAGGCAGTTACCTCCCCTTTCCCTGAGGTCACCTCCTAATCCACCTGGCCACACCCCTTGCCCCTGGCCTAGATATAAGGCAGGGCTGGGTGGGGGTCTCTCTTCTCTCCGGCCATGCATCTTCTCGGCCACAGGCCAGCAGTTCGGTAATAAACTTTCTCTCCTGCCTGCATACCGCGTGGCGTTCTCTTTTACGGGCTACCTACTTTAAAAAAAACCTGGGCTTGGATGTAGCTCAGTGGCAAAGCGCTTGCCTAGCAAGTGCAACGTCCTGGGTTCAATCCCCAGTACCAAAAAAAAAAAAAGAAAAGAAAACACACACAAAAAAACAAACCTAACACTCACAAACTGACAGGTCAAGTTGAAATGCCTCCTACAACAGCTACTGAAAGATAACACATAAATACATGTCTTCCTCTGGGGGGGGAAAAAAAACCCACAAACCCTACAACCAGAAACTAACAAAGCAAACAAATTAAAAAGTTTAAGGGACTTCAAAAAAGTTAAAAGTTTTCCTGAGGAAAATTAATTACAACATACATGGCAAGTTAGGAGGGTTAACTGTGCTCATGGCCCCCCGCCGAACAATAAAACCCACTGCCCAACTTATAAAACGAGTAAACAGACAATGGCCAAAGGGATAGACGAACACGTTCTGAAGACACACAACAGAATGAGAAGATACAACACGCCTAACAGGACACACAACAGAATGAGAAGATACAACACGCCTAACAGGACACACCACGGCGATCTATAACTGGAAAAAACAAACAAAACACCTTACTGGATTGGTAATGTGAGGAACACAAGGCAAAAGCAGTGAGGAAGAGTCCTTTTAATAAACATGGAAAAACCAAGCGGCCCGGGCTGTCCGGAACACCGCAAGGTGGCCATTTCCCCTCGCGCGCGGGTGAGCCTCCCGGGGAAGCCACTCTGTCCACGTGTGCCACGACTTGCTCTTCCTCTCCGCAGTCCACACCTTGAAACCGGGTTTCCGTGCGGGGACAGACACAGGTCTGGAAGGATCTGGAGAGATGGGACGCGCACCCGCCATGGCGCGCGCGCGCGGGAGCAGCCGTCCGGGGCCCCGGGGCGGCCGGGCGGGCGAGGCTCCCGCTGGGTGCTGCCGGCCGGGGGGGGGGGGGGGTCCCCCACCCCGGGCTCCGGAGGTGACACCGAAGGACGCCGGCGGCGGGGCGCGCGGGGCGCGGGCAGCGCTCGCCCCGGAGGCCGCGATGGCTGCGGGAGGAGAAGTGCCCGAGCCCCGCGCGCTCCGCCGGGTGGAGGCCGGGGGGGGGGGGGGGGTGGGGACGCCGGGGTCACCCGCCCCCGGGGAGCCCCCGGCTCGCCCCGGTCCGCGCCCTCCGCTCGCGGCGTCGATCCCCGAGGGCCGGGCCTTCCTCCCGGAGCTCCGGGGCCGATCCGCGGCGGCGGTGGCGGCGGCCCCAGGCCGGGGTGCGCGGCCCGCGGCCCGGGGCTCCGCAGCGGGCGCCCCGGCTGGGGGAAGGGGGGGCGGGGGCCTCTCGGGCCGGCCGCGCGGGCGCGCCCCCGGCCGGGGACAAAGGGTGGCGGCGGCCCGGGCGCCCGGGCCCGGGGCGGGGATCCGGGCCGCGGCCTCCATGGCAACGCGGCCGGGCCCGGCGGGGGCGCGCAGGGTGACCGGCGCCCCGCCCCGCCCCGCCGCCCGCCGGGACTGACCCTCGGCAGCTCCTGTAGTCACGTGGCGCTGGGAACCGGCGGGAGGGGGGCGCGGGGGAGGCCGGGCCGGGCCTGGCGGTGGTGAACTCGAACCCGCGCCGTCGCCGCGGCCGGCGGGAGCGGCGCCTGCAGGCCGGCCCGGGGCTCCATGGACGGGCGCCGCGCCTGGGCTCCGCCCGCGGCACAGGTACGGCGGGGGCGGCTCCACCTGCGGGGCGGCGCGGGGCGCGCGCACCTGCGCTCGGGCGGCGCGGGACCCGACCTGGCCCGCGGAGGGGGCGGGCGGGCGGGCGCGGAGCGAGGACCCGGGGCCGGGCCGAAGGCGGGGTGAGGGCCCTCGGCCACCCTCGCCGGCCGCCCCACGCCCCGCCGGGGGCTCCGGCCCAGGCCTGGCCGGCCCGGCGCGCCCGGCGCAGCCCGTGGGAAGCGGGCCCGGCACCCTCCCGGGAGGCGCGGGGGAGGCCGCGGGGAGCCCCCGGAGTCGCCGCCCGCCTTCCCCGCCGCGGAATGGGCGGTTCGGTGACCCTCCCGGGGCCGGCCGTGGCCCTCCGAGGCAGCAGCGCGCCCCCTGCGCCCCGGGCCACCCTCCCCAATCCAGTGGCCATTAAGGTCATTCCGCCCGCAGGGCGCGCGGCTCTGGCGGGGAGCTGGAGAGACCGGGCTAGCCTGGGCTCCACGATGGCCCGGGCTGAGGAGCCCAGGGCCTCACACCTGTTCTCTCTCCCCTCCCCACAGGTAAGGCTGGCCTCTCCGCAGTCAGAGGTCTCAGCTCTGCCATGGGGGTAGGGGTGTCCTTACTGCTGCAGTTTTCTCTGACATCAGGGGCCTCTCGGAGCAGGCGCTGCAGCGGCCGAAGTACCCCCAGGAGGAGCCTGAAGAAGCCTCCCCCCCAGCTCTGCGGCCTCCGGGGTAGTCTACCCTTTGTTGTGTTCCCAAGCTGCCCCTAGCCTCGGTCCGGGTAGGAGAGGGGCTTTCCGGGGAAGGGTGGCTTCGGGCAGGCTGTGTCCTCAAGGAGCGCCCAACAGGCCCAAGAAATCCCCGAGGGCTCCCACACCCAGCCCACGAGCTGTGTTGGAGGGTCCCGGGAATTCTGGGCTCCCTGGAGTTGAGGGGAAGGAGCTAAAACTTGGGGCTGCCCCTGGCCAGGTTGGGGCAGGACCAGAGATTATAATCTTTTCACCCCTCCCCTTCTCTTGCCCCCACAATCCACTCCCTCCACCCCCCACCCCAGCCCCGAGGGAGGCCGAGCCCAGGATCGAGGCCCCAGAGCGGCAGGCTGTGGTGTTCCTTGGATATGGAGCGTTTTCTTTGCTAAGGTTCCCTGCTCATGCAGGGGCGGTGAGGGCAGGTGAGGAAGGTAGGCAGTCTGGACAGGCAGTGGTCTGGCATTATTAGGCTGTGCTGGGAGAGGCACCCCCTCCCCCCACCCCCAGCTCCATCCTGGAGAAAGGCTCTTCTCACCTGCTGTGCTGCGGCGGGAATGTCTTCAGCCAGGTCTTTGGGACAACCAGGTGTTTTAAAGGAAAGAACCTGGGCCTACACGTAGGACCGGCCTTCTTGGTTGTGCTGTCGGTTTACCGGGGGGCACTTGGGGCAAGTCTCATCTTTTGATTCCTGGACTTGCTTCCGTCAGGCAGGTGTTGGAAAACACACAACCCTCCAGTGTCAGGGGAAAAAAAAAATAGACGCACTGAGACAAAGGAGAGCTCATCAAGGCAATTTACTTCCGCGCAGAAAGGTGTGTAACCACTCTCCCCAGAGTTAGGCAGACACGCCGGGCAGGGTGGCCTGCGCCATTTTTATTTGCATTCAAGCTGTCCCTCCTCCTTGTCCAGAGTCAGGCTCCCATTCTATTTACAGTTGGTTACCAGGGTGATGGGGTAACACAGGAAGTTAGAAAACACTGTCAGAGAAAGGGCCCTGGCTTTGGGGGGGAGGGGGAGCTATCATTTAACCTTCTTGGAGGCCAAGGCTCACATTTTTCTCATTGTGGCCGGCTGGGAACAGCCCCCCGCCCCCCACCCCCACCCCCACCGTGAGAGTTGGAAAAGGCCGGTAAAGTGAGTGGAAAGTTCCCACTGGGGGACGGGGTCCTGTTCTTTAGCTCCATTGGTTAAGGACTCATACCCTTGTCATGGCTGGCTGGTTACAATGGAAGTCAAGAAGCAAATAATTCCAGGAAGCATCGGTACCAGGAAATATCAGCACAGAAGGGTGACTTGTTAGGGAGATGGAGACATTTTAGTTTGACAGAAAAGATGGGCTTTCCTCACCCAGGGCGCTCAGTGTGTCTATCCGCTCGGCTCACAAGCCGCCATGGGGGCAGTGGGAAGAGGACGCGAGGAGGAGGCAACAGGGAAGCTTTGGAACTGGCACTGCAGGACGCGTGACTGCGTTTTGCGGCTGAATCCTCTGGCTAGGGCTGGGGTGTCTGCGATGGGGAGGGGGCAGAATTCTAGGGGTGCCAATCTCTCTCAATAAAGACAGGAGAGACACGACTGGAAGTGTTAGGTAGAACCCCAAGAGAGAGTCTAGGTGGGTGTCAAGGCCTCTGGGCGCTCCCGGGGGAGGGGTGGGGTGGGAGGGGAGAAGGGGGAGGGGTGGGGCGGGAGGGGAGAAGGGGGGAGGGGCGAGGCCTGGGTTCCGGCTGTGACTCTGCTTTTCTGCCCCCAGCCCAGGACGAGCCCATGCCGGAGCGGCGCTGCCGGGGCCCCATGTCCACGGGCCCGACCCAGCCCCGGCTCCCCCCGCCAGGGTCCGCCCAGGAGCCCCCCCCGGCCCCCCGGGAGCGGGAGCCGGAGCCCGGCCGGCTGAGGCCCCGGGGCGGCTCGGCGGCCCCGCGCGGGCCCCACCGCTGCGCCCCGTGTCGCCGGCGCTTCCCGGGCTGGGCGGCCCTGTGGCTCCACGCGCGCCGCTGCCGGGCCCGCCTGCCGCGGCCCTGCCCGGAGTGCGGCCGGCGCTTCCGCCACGCGCCCTTCCTGGCGCTGCACCGCCAGCTCCACGCGGCGGCCGCCGCCCCGGACCGGGGCTTCGCCTGCCACCGGTGCGGCCGGCGCTTCCGCGGCTGGGCGGCGCTGGCCCTGCACCTGCGCGCGCACCCGGACGCCCGGAGGCCCATCGCCTGCCCCGCGTGTGAGAGACGCTTCCGGCGGCCCCGGCAGCTCCGCGCCCACCTGCGCCGGCGCCACCCCCCGGCCCCCGAGGCCCGGCCCTTCATCTGCGGCAACTGCGGCCGCAGCTTCGCGCAGTGGGACCAGCTGGTGGCCCACAAGCGGGTGCACGTGGCCGAGGCCCTGGAGGAGGCGGCGGCCCGGGCCCTGGGGCCCCGGCCGCGGGGCCGCCCGGCGGTGACCGCCCCGGGGCCCGGCGGGGACGCGGTGGACCGGCCGTTCCAGTGCGCCTGCTGCGGGAAGCGCTTCCGCCACAAGCCCAACCTGATCGCCCACCGCCGCGTGCACACCGGGGAGCGGCCGCACCAGTGCCCGGAGTGCGGCAAGTGCTTCACCAACAAGCCCTACCTGACCTCGCACCGGCGCATCCACACCGGGGAGAAGCCCTACCCGTGCACCGAGTGCGGCCGCCGCTTCCGCCACAAGCCCAACCTGCTGTCGCACAGCAAGATCCACCGGCGATCCTCCGAGGGCTCCGCGGCGCCGGGCCCCCGGAGCCCCCGGCCGCCGCCGCCGCCGCCGCCGGCGATGGCCGCCGCCCCGGGGCCCCGCGCCGAGCCGGCCCCCGCGAAGCCGGCGGTGGCGGCGGGCGGGCCCGTGCCCGCGGGCCCCGGCGCCGCGCCCCCGGCGCTGTTCGGCTGCGCCGAGTGCGGGCGCAGCTTCCGGTTGGAGCGCTTCCTGCGCGCGCACCAGCGGCAGCACTCGGCCGCGCGGCCCTTCGCCTGCGCCGAGTGCGGCAAGCTCTTCGGCAAGAAGACGCACCTGGCGGCGCACGCGCGCGTGCACTCGGGCGAGCGGCCCTTCGCCTGCGAGCAGTGCGGCCGCCGCTTCTCGCAGGGCAGCCACCTGGCGGCGCACCGGCGGGACCACGCGCCCGAGCGCCCCTTCGTGTGCCCGGACTGCGGCAAGGCCTTCCGCCACAAGCCCTACCTGGCGGCGCACCGGCGCATCCACACCGGCGAGCGGCCCTACGCCTGCCCCGACTGCGGCAAGGCCTTCAGCCAGAAGTCCAACCTGGTGTCGCACCGCCGCATCCACACCGGCGAGCGGCCCTACGCCTGCCCGGACTGCGACCGCAGCTTCAGCCAGAAGTCCAACCTCATCACCCACCGCAAGAGCCACATCCGCGACGGCGCCTTCTGCTGCGCCATCTGCGGCCAGACCTTCGACGACGAGGAGCGGCTCCTGGCCCACCAGAAGAAGCACGACGCCTGAGCCGGGCCGGGCCGGGCCGGGCCGCGCCGGGGCGCGCAGGGGGCCCCCGCGCCCCGCGCCCCGCGCCCCGGAGAAGTAGCAATAGCAGCTCTACGGACGGACGGACCCTTAGAGCCGGAAGGGAGCCTCTGCGTCCCCTGGTGTTAACGCCTTAATGTCCCCGTCTTTACTCAGAGTTCCTTCAGGTCACTTTGGGAAGTAGGTGTGGTGTAGAGTCCTTAGGAGGTGAACAGTTCAGGGGTGTGTGTGGGGGGACCTGCTGACCGCACCCGGCGGTGGGGGGAGGACAGGGAGGGCGGGGAAGGGCGGGCAGGCAGAGCCCTTACCGGTCCCCTCCCTCGCTGCCTCCTTCCTGCGCCCAGCCCGCGAGCTCTCCCACCTCCCCCCGAAGCCCCAGGCCATCCTCCCCGCGGTCCGGTCCGGCTTTATCCAAGGCCTAACCCGGTGCCCAGCGCTTCCCTGGCTGCTTCATCCAAAGCCCCAGCCGCCCCCCCCCCCCTCGGGGCGCCCTCGGGCAGGACCAGCGCTCTGGGGGCCTCAGGGTTAGAGGGCAGGCCTGGGCGAGCTTTCATTCCGTGGCCATCAGATTTGATGCCAGCTTCCAACAGAGCCCCCGGGATGCCGGCGGGCCACCTCTGGAGGGAGCCCCCCGGTTCTATCGTAGGATGAGTCTAATTGTTAGAAGTTCTCCCGTAGAATGGTCAGATTCTGCTTTCCTGTGATTTCTACCCACTCACTGGGCCTTGCTTTGCCTCTGGATCAAAACTGAACAACCACTCACCTTCCTTTTCAAACTAGAGAATAAAGATTTGGTTTTAGAAATGGTGGCTTGGGCCTGTTCCTTTGCTCAGGGCCCCGGGGTTGGAGGGAGGGGTGGCCGGGTTTCTCCCGACTGCCTCCAGTCCCTCCCCGGGATGGGTCCAAGACACCCCGGAAGCGGGGCTCATTCTCTGGGTGGTGGGTGAAAGCTCCAGAGACCTGTGTTGTGCGGAACACTCTCATCTTGGAACCAGAGGCTTCATTTCCTGTCATCGTACCTCGAAGGGCAGATCAGGGCCACCCGTGTCTTCTTTACACCCCTTGAGAGCCCTTTGGAGGGCTGTGGGTCCTAGAGACGGCTAACAGCCACAAAAGGAGACCCCGGGGAGAGGAAGCTGTTCTGAGCAACAAAGATGCCACTCGCCCCTCACGCCACACACACGGTCCAGCCTTCTTGGGGTCGGGCTAGGCTCACCAGATGTCACGTGCCCACAAGGGATTCTTTCCCTGCTATAATTTTGTCCTTCATGGCCTCCCTGGCCAGCTTGGAAAGCCCTCAATTCACAGTCTCCCCTCCGCTCAGGGCTTCATACACAAATTGGAGTGCCTGTTTTGGTCAGGCATCAGTGGGCTGACGTTTTTGCTCTCATATTTTGCCTATCTTAATCACCTCTGTTGATCCTGACACCCAGCACTGAGCACCGCATAAAAATAACCACAAGTTGTTTATGGGTGGCACCTCCCAGAGGTCTGCATTACCTCACCTGATTTCTGTTTAGTAAGTGTTCTTACTCTTACTTTGAACAGGAAAACATTTACTTACAAGTAACAGATAATCACCAGAGGCTGATCCCAGCCCCACCTGTCTGACTCCTTGACTCTTCATTCTTGCCCCCTACTGTATTCATTCATTCATTCTTTGGGGGAGGGGGTTAGGTTTAGTGTACTGCTGCTTTGGGCTCAGATAGGTATTAAATACCTACTGTGTGCTTGACATGATGGAAACTGGGGAAGGGATGTGTTATTATTAAAATAAGACCCAGACTCTCTACCCCTGTGGCTGGCTGTATTAACCATGTACGGTGTCGGAAAACAGACACACAAGAGACAAAAGAGCTTTCATCAAGGCACATCGACTCCCGTGCAGAAAGAAGGGTGTACGGCCATTGTTCCCAGAGTCCAGCAGGCAGGGGGCAGCCCGCTGGGTTTCAGTCCTACCCCGGCGCTGAAGTGGTGCCGTCCCTCCTCCAGCGGGAGCCTGGGTCGGCCTCACATTCTGCTTGTGATCACCTGTCAGGCCGGCGGGGTGATTTAAGGGCGCTCGGAAGAACAGTGCGTCTGTTCTCTTGACTCTATTGATAAGGACCCACACCCTGGGCCTGGCTGGCGGACGGTCACGGTGGGAAGTCAGGGAGCACACCATCTCAGGAGATGTAAGTACCAGGAAATTGCAAAAGCACAAATGGTGACTGGTTACAAGATGGAGACACTTTTTCTTTTTTAAATAGAAAAGACTACTGCTTTCTCTCACGCTATGACCTCAATCTGGGGAAGATGAATATAGGTGTAAAAAACCAACAAAACCGAGGAAGGGTGGGTCAGCTCAGCTCTGTGTGGGATGGAAACCCCCCTCCCCCTCCCCCCCCAAGGTTATGGGATGACTTAACACCTGTGTGTGGGTGGAGGCAAATTGTCTGTTAGAGCCTGGGGCAGAGGACATGGTCTCCAGAAAGCTCACATCTGTTCTCTTTGAGGGAGCGCTTGTCTCCACTGGAAGGAAACTTGATGGGCAAAGAGCAGGTGGATTTCTGAGAGGAAGGATGGGGAGGAGACCCCTGAGGCGTCTGGGGTGGGGGGGTAGGTGGCTGGGGGGGGTGTGTCCTGTGAGGTGGGGTGTCCTGGCCTTCAGAAAGCTACTCAGGAGATGGACATCTGAGGACTGCAGTCCAGCAGAGGTGTGACTCAAGTCTACAAAGCTAGCTTTAAGTGAAAGAAAAAAAGAAGCCAAGGGAGAGTGAGGCCCTGAGCTCAAGCCTCAATACAGGCACAAACAACCAAACACATTTTTTTTTTTTTTTAATAAGGGAAAAGACCTGGGTCTAGGCACTGGTGTCCTCAGTGCTGTGCTGCCCGCTGTTTGTGAATAGAGATGGCGAGGAGAGGCCTAGAACCCGGGATGTTCTCACGTCCTCGCCCAGGGTGGTTTACCCTGAGAGCCGTTAAAGGGGAGGCCACGGAGCTCTGCCACCCGGGGGGCTGCACTTCTTTCTGGGCCTGAGCGCTGTCCCTAAGCTCCCTTAGCACTGGGCCACGCGAGCTACGGCGCCCCTTAGCAGCTGTTTCTGTGATTAACTGAAGGTGAGCATCTCCTGCACTTTTCTGCCGGACCGGGCTTCAAACCAAGAGCCTCAGAGCTCGGCCTCCTGGGTAGCTAGGATCATAGGTGTGAACCACCAGCAACCAGCTTCCCTTCTTTTTTTTGAAGAATTGTTTTTCTTTAAGGGGCTGGGGATATGGCCTAGTGGTAGAGCGCTCGCCTCGTATACATGAGGCCCTGGGTTCGATTCCCCAGCACCACATATACAGAAAATGGCCAGAAGTGGCGCTGTGGCTCAAGTGGTAGAGTGCTAGCCTTGAGCAAAAAGAAGCCAGGGACAACGCTCAGGCCCTGAGTCCAAGAACCAAGACAGACTGGCCAAAAAAATAAAATAAACAAGCATTCTTTAAAAAAAAAAATAAATAAAAATTCCCCCCTACAGTTACCAAGTGTTAAATTATCTTTGAAAACAAATGCGCACACACATACATATATGGTTGTGTGTGGTGTGTGTGTGTGAAAGTCCTTTATTCCCCTCCCTCTCCAGCCAAGTCCCTTCTCTTTACTGGGTAGACGAATTTATGGGGTTATCTTAGGTCACAGTTTGAAGTTTCTCTTCTGTGAATTTTCAACATGCACGTGCCACCTCCCTGCTTCTGTTTAATAAGAGCGGGATTCCAGCTGTGCTCCACCTACCCCTGAAATCCCCTGTCGTGGGTGTCAGTCTAGAGGAAGTCTTTCAGGCTATAAAGGAGGAAACAGAGCCGGGTAGTGGAAGAATGGATACTGCAAGCTGTGGTAGAGCATTCTCCAGGTAGCAGAGAAAAAAAACCCACCTTGGAGCCAGACTAGTAGCTCTTGCCTGTGATCCTAGTTACTCGGGTGGCTGAGATCTGAGGATCGTGGCTCCAAGCCAGCCCTGGCAAGAAAATCCGTGAGGCTCTTAACGCCAATTAATTACTAAAGAGCCAGAAGTGGAGCTGTGGCTCAAGTGGTAGAGTGCTCACCTTGACTAAAGGAGCTCAGGGACCTGAGTTCAAGCCCAGAACTAGCATAAAAAGTGAAGAACCACACAAAGGAGACCCTAAAGAATTGAAAGCCAGTGGTGTGTAGCATTTTGGGGGAGTGGTTGCTGGTACTGGCTTTTTTTGCTTAAGCCTGGCATTCAGATTTTGGTGGCTAATTGAAGAGAATAGTTTCATAGATTTGCTTGGGACGGGTTTGAACCCACATCCTCAAGTCTCAGCCTCCTGAATAGGGATTATAGACATCAGCCCCCAGACTCTGGCTCAGTGTAGGGCTTCATATAGCACTTTGTAAGTCTATTACTTTTCAATAACAACAACAACAACAACAACAAAACAGCTCTGTTTGAAGTTAGTGGCTAAATGGAGACTTGGTCCCCGTTTCCACTGTGTTTCTGAGACTAAGCAGCAGTGAGGTCGCGCTTCTCACGGAGGAAGGAAGGGAGGAGATTAGAGATCCAACTTAAGGTTACATCCACCTTTGCGTCCCAAAGGCAGCTCCCCTTTTCTCTTCGTTTTCTTTTTGTGCTAGTCCCAAAGTCTGAATTCAGGGCCTGGGTGCGGTCCCTGAGCCTTTCCCATTCAAAGCTATCGCTTGAGCCACAGGTCCGTTTTGGGCTCTTTGGTGGTTAATTGGAGATAAAGCGTCTCACAGATTTTCCTGCCAGGCTGGCTTTGAACCTGGCGACCCTCAGATCTCATAAGTAGCTAGCAGGGCAGGCGTGAGCCCCTCACTGGACCTGACTCCCAGCGAGGCAGCGTGAGGAATTTCCTTCGGTCAGGCGTGTTGGGGAGAAATCCCTGTTTCCCGGAGGTCCCTGGACCTGCGGGGCAGTGAGCACCGAGGAGACCCGGCAGCTCAGTCTCCTCCTCGGCTGGCACCCACGGGGCTGGGAGCCTTGGTTCTCGAGGGAAGCAGGAGAAACTCGGGCTTCTTCCTCCTCGGTGTGAATCGGTGCAGCTGCTGTTCCGAAGCCTCTGAGTCCGGACTGTAAAATCCAGTGCTCTAGGTCAGGTGGAGGGAGGAGGAGGAGGGGGTGCGGGTGGGGGGGCACTCGTCATCCAGTGCTCTCAGTCAGGTGGAGGAGGAGGGGGTGCGGGGGGGGGCACTCGTCATCCAGTGCTCTCAGTCAGGTGGAGGAGGAGGGGGTGCGGGTGCGGGGGGGGCACTCGTCATCCAGTGCTCTCAGTCAGGTGGAGGGAGGAGGAGGAGGGGGTGTGGGGGGGCACTCGTCATCCAGTGCTCTCAGTCAGGTGGAGGGAGGAGGAGGAGGGGGTGGGGGTGGGGGGCACTCGTCATCCAGTGCTCTCAGTCAGGTGGAGGGAGGAGGAGGAGGGGGTGCGGGTGGGGGGCCGTCCGGGCGGGAACCCCGAACCGGCCGGTGGCTGGCACGCAGGGGCGCTTTGCAAACACTTGCATGATCGACCATGGCGCCTGCACTCGCGCGTCCGGCTCGGAAAGGCCTAGGGGGGCCCCGGAGGGGAGGGAGGCCCCCACCCCGCGCGGCCCCCGGCCGCCGCCGCCCGCACCCCGGCCTCGGTGCAGCCGGCCGCGGCCCGCGTTCGCCGCGCGGGGACGCCAGCGCGCGGGGGCGGGGCCACCCCCCACGATTGGCTCCAGAGAACAAAGGAGCCGCCCCGCGGGCTTCTGCGATTGGACCCAGCGGGTCATCTGACTCTCGCAGCCAATCAGATGCCCGGGCGACTCCGCGGACAGCCAGGCCCGCCAGCCAATCAGGGCGGCGCACCCCGCCCCGCCTGCCCTGGGACTGGCCGGGGCGGGGAGCCCGGTGCCCGAGGCGCCCCGGGGGCGGCCGTTCCGTTAACCTTAGCCACAAAGTCAAAGGTATTTATTCCTCCCCCGCGCCTCCCTCCTGGGGCCCGCGCGTTCGGGGAGGGGAGGGGAGGGGCCGGGCCGGGCCTCCGCCGTCCCGCGCCGCTCCACCGCTCGGGGCTGGAGCGGAGGGGCGCGCGGCTGCCCCGAGCCCGCGCCCCCCAACTTTCTCCGCCCCGCACACAGCGCCGCAGGAGCGACCTGGGCCGGCGGGCCGGGGCCGCGCGCGAGGAGGGCGGGCGGGCGGCCGGGGGTCACCGGGAGGGGGCGGGGTCGGGTGTGCGCGTCGGGGGGCGGGGTGGGGGGGACCCCACCGAGGCCGGCTGCAGAGGGGTGCAAAGCAGGTGATCAATAAAGGTGTGAGCTCACGATCTGGGAGCAGGAAGTGAGGCTGACCGGGATGACCGCGAGAGGGAAGCATCCCGGAGTGCCACCTGTGTGTGTTTGGGAATCGGGGGGCGGGGGGGGGGGGTAAGGTGGGGGTCCCTGAGAAGCCCGTCCAGGAAAACGGTCTCGATCGGGGTGGATGGGGCCGGGCGGGGCCTCTTCCTCTGTCAAGGGGGTGGTGGGGAAATCCCCATGAGCAAGATGGAATCCAGACTGGGGTCCCCGAGGCTGAGCGTGGCCACCATCGCTCAGGTGGGAGGCCGGGGGACAACCCGGGTTCCTCATTCATGTACCACCATGACGAGATCACATGGTTTTCGGTACCGAGGCTCCGTGGTTCCATGTTCCTGATGTGTTACGGACGGACACTTCTTTATTTACATTCCCTTTACAACCATTCTTTAGTTGTGGCTCGCCATACCAGAGTCTTGTCCCCGGGAAGGAACTTGTTAGCAGTCTTGGGTATCCAAAAAGGCCTTCTAGGCAAAGGGATCCCTGATGTGGGCTGAGAAAGGACCAGTTGGACCAGGCCCTTTCAAGGTTTTGAATTTTTTTTTGGGGGGGGGGGCAGTCCTGGGGCTTGGACTCAGGGCCTGAGCACTGTCCCTGGCTTCTTTTTGCTCAAGGCTAGCACTCTGCCACTTGAGCCACAGCGCCACTTCTGGCCATTTTCTGTATATGTGGTGCTGGGGAATCGAACCCAGGGCCTCATGTATACGAGGCAGGCACTCTTGCCCCTAGGCCATATCCCCAGCCAAGGTTTTTGAAATTTTATACTGGGTGATGTATATCGAGATATATCGGGTGGAGGTGGGGTGGCCAGATTTTGTGTGGTCTTACCAAGAAATGTTTTTAGCCAAATCAGTGGAGGGAGTATGTAAATAAGAGAATAATACGTCCAAGTTTCAACTTAAGAAAAACTGGGTCTTTGGTGACAGATAGATTGGAGAGGAAGATAAGCCAGAAAATTGTTATAGAGTCGTCTGGGTGAGAAATAGACCTGAACCCAGACAGGGCCTCTCAGAGATCTTGGCATTAAAGTACTGCAGGCGGGGCTCTGTCGCTGTGAGCTGCTCGCCCTCTGTGGCAGGAAGCAGCATGGAGGTCTGGAGATGCAGAGTGGGTGATGTAAGGTCACGGGGAAGCCCTCTGGAAGGATCCAGGCAAACCTGGTGGCAGGGGATGGGAAAGACTCAGCTGGTTGGGTTGGGCTCCCCCCAGGTGGGAAGTGACCAGTTCCGCAGGTCACTCAGGCTGTGGCTGAAGCACAGCCACCCAAGTAGCTCCTGGGCCCTAAGGACTTGGGGGAGTGGGGAGGTTGTTAGCTCCTGCCAGTCGAGCACCAGTGCCACCCCAAGCTTGGGGGCTGAAAGGGGCTGCGGTGCGGCCGGTGGGCGTTCTCGTGGGATGAATCTCTGCACGTCTGCAGCCTTGAATCTTCCGTGAATTTGGCTGGTTTGGATACGATTGAATTTGGGTGTGTTTGTGTGTGCATTTGGTGTTTATGTGGGCTTCCCATATGCTTTCGGTCATCTATTTAAAGTGAACACATCACTGCTACTAACTGGAAACCCGTTCCCAGGCATAGAAAGTTGGCTCCTCCTGGGGTTAGTGACAGAGGACGGGGCAAGAGCGGTGACCCCTTCCGAGTCCTCCGGGCTTCCACTCCATCAATTCGGCAGGTACTGAGCACTTCCGGTGCCTCAGGTCTGGATCGAGAAGCCCAGTGTTAAATGACTCGGGGAGAATAAAAGCCAAACTTCGGACACTCAGGTCCTGGTAGTTTGGGGTTGTCTTGGCCATTAGTGCCTCCTCAGTAACTCACGTACCTGCGTGTGGGCAGTGGGGGGGGGGGGTGGTGTCAGGACTGGGGTTAGGGCCCCGGTGGTGGACTAGGCTATCTTCAGTATGGAGGGGGTGGGGGGGGGCTTTGCTTAGCCCCTGTGCCCCACTGGGGATGAGCCTGCAGGGCGTTGGAGTTCTTGCTTCCTGAGTTTCTTTAGGACCAGCCAGGGCAGTGAGAGAGAGAAGCTTGGAGAGGGATCTGGTGGTGTGGAGGATTGGAGGGACCCCGTCCACGGGTGGGGACCGTCCTGGGCCTCGCTCTCCGGGGAGGGCGGGGGGGTCTGTAAGACAGTATTTCCATTATCAGGAGTAGGAGCAAAGAAAAGTAGCTGGAAGACAAACTCGACAGACCAACAGTTTTCTTTCTTATTCAGAGGGTGAAAACCTGCGAAGGGCACCAAGTCTTCAGCTGTTCGGAAGAGGGCGTCTCCCCCACAACTAGGGCTCCCCTTTATCAGGCAGAAAAGCCAAGTCGGGCGGGCCGAGGTCAGCGGTGGCGTGCTTCCCTGGGGGGGCTCCGCCAGATTGGGGGGGGAGGTGGTGGGGGTGGGGGTGGGGGGACGCTCCTTGTGGGAAGATGGGGGTGGGGTGGGAGGGCAGTCCTACCTTGCCTCGCAGGAGAGGGGCTTTAGCAGCACCTGTGTTTGCGGATGCATCAACCCCCAACATGGCCTTGGCACAGGCTCTCTCTTCAAAGGCACAGGGGCGTGTTTGGGGAGGGAAGATGATTCGGCCAGGCTGGCAGCGAGGGCAGTTGTGGCATTTCTCCAGGACGTGGCTGTCAAAGGGGAGATGAGTGTTTCGAACTGCAGTGGTTTGACCTCAGGGCCTGCACATTCCACCCTCCCCTCCTTCCGTCATCCTCCCCTCCGTCCGCTTCCACTTCTCTCCCTGCGCGGAGCCCCGGCTGCGCTCTGCTCACCCTGGCGTGGATGGGGCGACAGCAGCACTGCTCTGGGCAGGTCACCCGGAGTCCAAGTTTGTGCTTAATTGGAGATAAGAGTCTCACAGACTTTCCTGCCCCGGCTGGCTTTCAACCATGGCCCTTACTTAGATCTCAGCCTCCAGGGTAGCTACTGTGAGCCACCTGTAACTGCTCTGGTTCTCTTTAGCTGGGATGTTAAGTCCTGGCAGCGATTGTGAATGCTGGGGCCCACCTCCTGGGGCTCAGAGGAAAATAAAGGAGCCCCACAGGGCAGCTTCCTCTTCCGGACACCCCCCCCCCTCCTCTCAGCACCGTGGGAGAGCCTGCCAGACCCCCGGTGGGGAAATCATTGAAAGTCCAAGCTACCTCACACCTGCAGCTCTGAGAAGGTGGGGGTGCTGAGACAGAGAACTGGGGGTTTTGGATAAGCATTTGAAGAATGTGGCGACATCATGAGAACCCACTGAGATTGCCTGCCTGGGGGGCTCTCGGTACCAGTTACCCGGAACCCTCCCTGGCCCCGGCTGGTCCTCAAGTCCCTTGCAGTTCATCCCACACGCCCCAGGCCCGCAGGTGACCATGTGTTCCGTGTCTTTCTCCCAAGGAGAGTTAACTCCTATTTTCGCGAGGCTTGTGCATCCCTGAGTCAGGCTCCTCCCCTCCGGGATGCGCAGCCCTTCCTCTGTTTACATCTGGCATGGACGCCCCCTGGCCTCGGGCTGTAAAGCTGGCTAGGGGCTTGTTGAGCTTTTGAAACAATGAACGTGTCTCAAAAGCACAAAGCCTGAACTTACAAAAAGGAGGCGTGCTTTCCTACTGTGCACAGGGACAGTGATTTTTCCTGAGGTTGGTATGTACTCCCATGCCTGCCCCCCACTTGCAGTCTAGTAGGGGTAGGGGTCCCCAGAATTGAAATGGATCAACCCCCGAAAAGCAACCAGACCACACTTTGTCTCAAACTAAGGTTCGTTTATTGAGCGAACAAGCCGGGGTTAACTCGGTTGTGGGTGAGTAGCCCTGAACCTCAGTAGCAGGGGGTTTAGAAAGGCAGGCAGACTAATTCACAGAAGCGGAATTTAGCAGTTGGTGTTTAAAGCAAGCGAGCCAGCCAGCCCGTTTACAGGCCGCAGTCAGCTCTATCTTAACAGTGGACAGGTATGGCCACGGCCTGCTTGGCTCCCTTTGTTCAGTCACTGCGGGAGGCGGATTCTGAGGAGGCAATTCGGTGGTAAGTCGGGTGAACCCTTCCGGCCGGCCTGGTGTTTGCAGGAGTCATAATTACAAAATTCTCCAAAAGCCAGGTGTGACTAGGATAGGCGAAAACGGTGCAGGTTTAGGAACTGCTCTATTTTAAACACCAGGCACCCCAGTCCTAGGGCAACTTAGGAATCCATGCTCACGCTCCACTTCAGAATGAATTCAGGAAGAAAGCTGAGGTGCCCCAAGGCTGCTCTGGCCCAACTCCCCGAAGAACCCCTTCCCCGAGCGTGGATCCAGGCGTAGGGGAGCCGGGCGGGGGGTGGGGGGGGACCGGATGCCACCTGAAGAGGCAGCCACAGCCCCGCGGCACGCCCCCCGGTGCCCGAGTCACACGCTCCCGCCCAGCTCTGCCACAGGCTGCACAGGGCTGCTCCGGAATGTTCCAGAGAGGCGCGTCAGCTAGGGATGAAGGCTGGATGGACAAACTAGGGCTGGGGAGCTGGCCTGTCCCTCGCAGCCGCTGGCGCTGAGATGCCATGCAGAGATTTAGCTGGCTATGGATGCGGGTTTGGAAAGAGGGACCACTGGTACCTCCCTGTATGGGGGAGGGGTGTGGGGGGGGGGGTCTGGGCAGGCCCAGATAGCCCCGAGCCCTGGCCCCTCCCAGTGCCTCTCAGGCTTCTGTTTCCCTCCTCCTCCCGAGGGGAGTTGCTCCAGAGACCCCATTGCCACCTGCCCTCCCGGGGGAATCTCCCAAGACTGAGACAAAAGTCAGGCCGTAACTGGGTGACAGAGAAATGTTAGCAACACGCTCCAAAGGGAGCTTTTTGGGTGGAAAGGGAGCACCGTGGTGGGTGGAAAGGGAGCACCGTGGTGGGTGGAAAGGGAGCACCGTGGTGGGTGGAAAGGGAGCACCGTGGTGGGTGGAAAGCACCCATCCCGGGCTGGGCTGGGTCCTGCCACAGCCACTCCTACCTTCCACCGGTTGCTCTCACTTCGCAACTGGGCGCTGCAGTTTGGCACGGACATTAAGGTAATTACCATAAAGCCTAGAGTATATGCACCCAAGGACCTTTCTTTTACCCGGAGAAGCCCCAAGTACGATCCTAACAGGCCACCAGGAGGCTCTGGTTGATGGGGTCGTGGGTCCGCCCACAGGGCTGCCCAGCACCGCTTGTGATTTTAGGGAAGAGGTGAGAAACTGGCCTCAGTGACGCGGCTGAGGCTCAGGTGGGCGGGGCCGGGGCTCGAGTGGGTGGGGCCGGGGCTCAAGTGGGTGGAGCCGAGGCTCAAGTGGGCAGGGCCGGGCTCAAGTGGGTGGGGCCGAGGCCCAAGTGGGTGGGGCCGGAGCGCAAGTGGGTGGGGCCGGGGCTCCAGTGGGCGGGGCCAGGGCTCAAGTGGGTGGGGCCGGCCTCAGCAAAACTGTATTCTTTTTCCAAGACCCCGTGGGCAGCCTGCGTGGCTCAGCTTACAGAATGATCCCTTCTAGGTAGCCACATTTGCCAGGTAATGGAGAGGTCGCTTCTCTTAAGTTTTATATGTACTTCATGTGTTTCTCAATTGTGGCAGAATGTATCTGACAGAATTTATCACGTTCACCTTTTTAAGCGTTCCGTTGGAAGGTACCTTGCGCATCGACCCTGCTGTGCTGTGATCACGTTCATCACCCCAGGAACTTGGCACCCAAGCCATCTTAATTTAACAGGCGTATTTGATCTGAGCCACTTCAAATGCTCTCTTTCTGTCTCTTTTGGTAGTCCTGGCATTTGAACTCGGGGCTTGTGCTTGCTAAGCATTTGCTCTATTGCTGAGCCACACAAAACAGTCCTCTTTTGAGCGGTTACATTTGAGAGCAGGATCTTGCTTCCTGCCTGGGTGGGCGCCTGGTTGCTAGGAAACAGCTCTGTGTGTGTGTGGTGAGCCTTGAACTCAAGGCCTGGATGCTCCCCCTTAGCCTTTTTTGTTCAAGACTGGCACTCTACCACTTGCACCACTTCTCTGCTTTCAACCTTTTGGTAGTTAAGGATGAGAACCTCATGGATTTACTTTACTTTCCTGTCTTGGCTGACTTCAAACCACGATCTTCAGAGTAACTAGGATTACAGACGGGTGGTTTATATCATTTTTTTTTTCTTTTCTCCTTTCCTTCTCTTAACATGTTTTGGAAATATTTTCACAGTGGTATATACATATACATATATTTCCAATCTTTTTAATTGCTATGTTCTTTTCCATATTGTGCCTTAAAAACATCAACAACAACAAAAGCTATTGTTGCCAGGTGCCAGTGGTTCACACCTGTAATCCTAGCTACTCAGGAGGCTGATTTGGGGGTTATGATTCAAAGCCAGCCCAGGTAGGAAAGTCTGTGAGACTCCTATTTCAAAGTTACTACCCAAAAGCTGGAAATGGAGCTGTGGTGCAGTGTGGCAGATCACTAGCCTTGAGCACCAAAGCTCAGGGACAGCACCCAAGCCCCGAGTTCAAGCCCCCAGACTGGCAACAAACAAACAAGTATTTTTAGGAAAGTTTTGTTTATGGATATTAAAGGATTTTTCTCATTATTTGCTAATTACAGTTAGCATTTGAGTGAGTATTCGGGCATGCATGTACTCCTTAGGTTTAACGTCTAGACTGAAATTGCTGGGTGGAAAGGATAGAGGTCCTACATGTTTATCATTTCAATTAGCATGGAACCTCGGGAAAGGCCCCTGGGTGTACTCAAATCCACATGTCTGGGGCTGGGGATATAGCCTAGTGGCAAGAGTGCCTGCCTCGGATACACGAGGCCCTAGGTTCGATTGCCCAGCACCACATATACAGAAAACGGCCAGAAGCGGCGCTGTGGCTCAAGTGGCAGAGTGCTAGCCTTGAGCGGGAAGAAGCCAGGGACAGTGCTCAGGCCCTGAGTCCAAGGCCCAGGACTGGCCAAAAAAAAAAAAAAAAAAAAATCCACATGTCTATGTATACGGCGAGGCAGGAATATTACCCGCCTTTTCCATCTTTGTTGGTGCAATGGGTGGAAAGATGCTGCACTCTTGTGTCTTGCTGGTGACTAGGGAGGTGAAAACTGCCTAAGGCTGCCGAATCCGTTTGTTGATTATGGGTCAGCAAATAATTTTTCCTAAGCTCGCGCTGTCCAATATGCGGTTGCTGGCCACATGTGATCTTGTAAGTTTAAGTGTCGAGTTCACTTGACTTCAATTGGAAAAATCAAAGTCCTGGGGCCTTGAACTCATGGCCTCACCTTCTTACTTAGCTCTACCACTTGGAGTCACGGCTCCATTTCTGGTTTTCTGGTGGCTAATTGAAGATACGAGCCCCATGGTCTTTCCTGCCTGGGCTGGCTTCGAACTTCGATGCTCAGGTCTCAGCCTCCTGAGTAGCTAGGAGAACGGCTTGAGCCACCGGTGCCTGGCTTGTTATGTCTTTTACAATACAGATGTTTACATTTTGGTCTTCATGCTTTGCATCCTATTTAAGACGGCTTTTGGGGGGTGTGGCAGTACTGGGGCTTGAACTTAGGGCTTCCCATTTCCTAGGTAGGTGCTGTACCCCTGAGTTGGACCTCATAAGCATTCTCATTTTGCTCCTGACTTAATGGTCCACTGTTCTTTCACTGTTGGTTGTACTGCTTATTATAATTTCTAGTATGTACCTTCTGCCAACCTCAGAAAGTTTGCTTAGACTCCTGGTTTGCTAATTCCTTCCTTGATCCCTGCCTTCCTTCTTCTTTCCCTCCCCCCCAAAATGTTTGATTTTTATCATATGGCTTTTTCACACCTGTTGAGAATGGTATGTGGCTTTCCATTGATTGAATGATTGATTGGCAATGGAGGGAGCTTGTGCATGCTAGGCAAGTGCTCTACCATTGGGCAATGTCCCCAGCCAGTTTTTCACTTTTAATAAAGTCATATCAAGTTTTTTTTTTCTTCTTGCCAGTCCTGGGCTTGAACTCAGGGTCTGAGCACTGTCCCTGGCTTCTTTTTGCTCAAGGCTAGCACTCTGCCTCTTGAGCTACAGCGCCATTTCTGGCTTTTTCTGTTTATATGGTGCTGAGGAATCGAACCCAGGGCTTCATGCATGCTAGGCAAGCACTCTACCACTAAGCCACATTCCCAGCCCCATATCATGAATTTTATAAAGCCATTTCTGCTTTACTAAGGAAAATCCCAGCAAGGTCCTAGTAAGCTATTATCTTTAATAATGCTGTACTTGATTTGTTAATATTTGAGTCTACTCATAGAACAATAGGCCTGTAATTTCTTGCCTGCCCTGTTATTTTGTTTTGATACTAGAGCTACATTGGATTTAACAGACTTTTTTTTTTTTTTTTTTTGCCAGTCCTGGGCCTTGAACTTAGGGCCTGAGCACTGTCCCTGGCTTCTTTTTGCTCAAGGCTAGCACTCTGCCACTTGAGCCACAGCGCCACTTCTGGCCATTTTCTATGTATGTGGTGCTGGGGAATCAAACCCAGGGCTTCATGTATACGAGGCAAGCACTCTTGCCACTAGGCCATATTCCCAGCCCCTTAACAGACTTCTTATCTCCCTCTTTCCCTCTCCTCTTGTCACTGTAATAATTTCATTGTTTTTTGGCAAACACAGTTTTTAAGCACCTGCTACAGTATGTTTAGTGGTTCTTTTTTTTTCCTTTGGATTATTCCTTTTTGTTTTTGTATTTGATTTTTGTACCCATTGTCTTGTATGTAAGTCCCTCTGATTTGGGGATGGGTAGAGGAAGCACAGAAATAGTGGGACAAAGGGTGAACCAATTCAGCAGTGAAACCCACTAGGCATGTTGGAAATTAACTGTATAATTTGAAAGGGAGGGGAATGGGAGGAGGAAAGCTGGGGGTGGGGGGGGGGACAAGGGAGTGGGTGATACTGTTCAAAAGGAAACGTACTTATTACCTGACTTATATAACTAGGACCCCTCTAAACATCACCTTTACAATAGAATTTTTTTTTATAAAAAGAAAAGAAAATTGGCCAATTTGGCTGGGCCCACACTCAGGAGGCTGAGGCCTGAGGGTCATGGCTTGAAATCAGCCCTTACGGTAAAGTCCTCAAGACTCTTATCTCCAACTAGCAACCAAGAAGTCGAAAGTGGAGCTGTGGCTTAAGTGGCCGAGTCCCAGCCCTGAGCTGAAGAACTCAGGGACAGCACCCAGGCCCAGAGTTCAAGTTCCAGTACAGCCCCATCCCCAGCAACAAACAAAAGAAAAAAGAAACTTGGCCAAGCTTTTTTCCTCGGGTCAGGCTTGGTTTCACCGGGTGGTTTCTCTGAAAAGCACATGCTAGGCCTTGGGAGAGAAGTCGGGCGCCCCAGCAGGAGGAACCCCGTTTCCTTGGCATCAGAAACACCCCCGCATCTTCCTTTCCCGGAGTCGTGGCCCTTCCCACCCCACATCTCATCCGGCTCCCCATGGTCTCCCCAGATTTTCTTCTTCCCCTTCCTATCAATAATGCCTCCGCCTTGGCTCTTCGCAGCTCTTCGGGGCCCCGCGCGCTCTGCCGCCCGTGGCAGCCGGTGAGCCCTGGGGCCCTGGCCCCTGGCCGGTGGTGGCGGACGAGCCGGCGATGATCAAGCGGGAGAAGCCGGAGCGGCCGCTGCAGACGCCGGCCCCGCAGGCCGCGCTGGCGGAGAAGGACAAGGAGAACATCTTCCAGCAGCCATGCCGCGGCGTGGGGCGGCCGCGCGCCCTGCGGGCCCGGGAGGCCTGGGCCGCCCCTGAGCCGCGGCGGCGGCGGCGGCGGGCGGGCGGCGCCCCGGGCCCCCTGAGCCCCGCGCCGGCCGCCGGCGACGGCCCCTTCGCGTGCCTGGACTGCGGGAAGAGGTTCAGCTGGTGGTCGTCGCTGAAGATCCACCGGCGCACGCACACCGGGGAGAAGCCCTACCCGTGCGCCAAGTGCGGCAAGCGCTTCAGCCAGAAGCCCAACCTGGCGCGCCACCAGCGGCACCACACCGGCGAGCGGCCCTTCCCGTGCGCCCAGTGCGCGCGGCGCTTCAGCCAGAAGCAGCACCTGCTCAAGCACCAGAAGACGCACGCCCGGCCCGCCGTCCACCCGTGCCCCGAGTGCCCGCGCTGCTTCCGCCACCAGCTGGGCCTCCGCGTCCACCAGCGCGCGCACGCGCGGGGCCGCCCGGGCGCCCGGGCCCCGCGCCCCGGGCCCGCGCGGGGACCCCCGGACTGGGCCTGGCTGGGGCTGGGCCGGGACTGGTGGGCGGCGGGGGCGGCGCGGGGGGGCCGCTCCGGGGCGGGCGGGCCGCGCCAGTTCATCTGCACCGAGTGCGGCAAGGGCTTCTCGTGGTGGTCGTCGCTGAGCATCCACCGGCGCAGCCACACCGGCGAGCGGCCCTACGCCTGCCCCGAGTGCGGCCGCCGCTTCAGCCAGAAGCCCAACCTCACGCGCCACCTGCGCAACCACACCGGCGAGCGGCCGCACCCGTGCGCGCTCTGCGGCCGCGGCTTCCGCCAGAAGCAGCACCTGCTCAAGCACCAGCGCACGCACCTGCCGGGCGCCCGCGCGCGCGCCCCGCCGCCCGGCCCCGCGCCCCGCCGCCCCCGCCCGGCCCCGCCCCGGGGCCCGGACCCCGCGGCGGAGGCCGCGCCGCCCCCCGGCGAGCCGCGCCAGTTCATCTGCACCGAGTGCGGCAAGGGCTTCTCCTGGTGGTCGGCGCTCACCATCCACCGGCGCAGCCACACCGGCGAGCGGCCCTACGCCTGCCCCGACTGCGGCCGCCGCTTCAGCCAGAAGCCCAACCTCACCCGGCACCGGCGCAACCACACCGGCGAGCGGCCCTACCCGTGCGCGCTCTGCGGCCGCGGCTTCCGCCAGAAGCAGCACCTGCTCAAGCACCAGCGCGTCCATGGCGGGCCCGCCGCGCCCCGGCCCGGCCCCGACGGGGAGGACGAGGGGGAGGACGAGGACGAGGAGGAGGAGGCGCTGTAGTGCGCGCGCGCGCCCTGCCCGGCTGGCTGACCGTGTGTGTACGTGTGCAGGGCACGCGCATGTGTGCGCAGAGCTGTGTGGGGAACGAGAATGGCCCGAAAGGTTGGCTCTCAGCGTTCCCTGAGCCAGACGCCGGCCATCAAAAGGCTCAACATTCCAGAAGCCTCCGGAGAGGCATCCGGGGTGGGTAGGGGGAGAAGGTCGGATCAGCGCTAGACGTGTGCGGGTGCGCGGCCCCCGTCGGTACACCTCACGGGGTCCGTCCTGACCTTCAGGCGCAGAGGGAGGGGCTCCCCGCGTGGGTCAGCCGGGACCGGCCAGCTGCAGCACCCAGGCTGCAGGGCGGCCGGGGTGTCCCCGTGGGAGGATGCTGGGGGACGGGTCCCATGGCAAGAGCAGAGGCTGCCTCCGGGCGGGGACACCGCACCCCAGCACCACGGACAGCACCCGCACCCAGCGGCCGTCCAGCCACCACTCCTGGAAGGTCTGGACGGCGCGATGGTCCGTGTGCAATCCTGAGGGCACCGCTGCCCGGGGGGCTGGGGGGGGGGGGCCCGGGCCTAGAGCTGGCCTGGGTGTCATGGTACGGGGTGCAGACTGGTGGTCCCAATTGGAGTGTGTCTGCTCCGGGAGCTGGCTGGGCAGGAGAGCGGTTGGCTGTGGCCGACCTGGACCCTTACCCACCCTGGAACCGTGAAAGAGAAAAATGAAGGACTGAATATTCCGTGTGGTATCCATGTCATTTCTGAGCCCCACTGCCGAAGCCTGACGGGGGTTTACAGAGGGTCGGGTGGGTATTGAAGAGCTGGGGTTGGACAGCCGGCCGATGGGAAGGAGCGCTCCAGCATGGTTCTAGAGGAATAACAGCTGTGCCTTTTGGGCCTGGATCCTTCGGTGCATTCAGAGTGGCCATGTTGGGCCTGGCTTCTGGTTTCTACTCTCTCTAGATCTAGCTGACGTCTCTTCCTCTGGGAAAAGCTCTGGCAATGGTTGTATTACAAAAGGGTACACAGCGCTATGCTCGTGCCTGCAAACCTAGCTGCTCAGGAGGCCGAGATCCGAGGATCATGGTTCTGAGGATGCCAGACTCCTGGAATGAACAAGACATGTCCCCACCCTTGTTCAAGAACCTTCACGGAAAGCCGGGCACCAGTGGCTCACGCCTGGAATCCTGGCTACTCAGGAGACAGATCTGAGGATCATGGTTCAAAGCCAGCTAGGGTAGGAAAGTCCATGAGACTCTTATCTCCAGTTAACCACCAGAAAACCAGAAGTGGTGCTGTGACTCAAGTGGTAGAGCGCCAGCCTTGAGCTGAAGAGCTCAGGGACAGCGCCTAGTCCCAGAGTTCAAGCCCCATGACCACCACCACCAACAACAACAAACCTTCATGGAAAATGATTCTGATATCGTGCACTATTTGGTGCAATCTATATGGTCAAGTCATGGGCAAATTATTACCAGCCCCAGGCTTCTTAGTAAGTTTCTCATTTATTTATCTTATTTTGTCTTTATGGTTAATAATGTAGACAGACCAACAATATTGCCATTTTACCCATTGGGAAAGGGGCTGTGGCGTGCCCACAGATTGCGGTGCAGAGTGGCAGCAGGTCCCTAGCCTCCTGCTAGCTTAATCTATATCCAATGTCACAACCACAGGCTTCCAACGATGTCAGGTTATTGTCAATTTCAACTTTCATTTCAAAGCCATAAAACTAGGTCAGAAAACACTGGAAAGAGACAAATCATAAAAACCAAACACAAGAAAGTCAGACTTGTCATTGGTGACTCACGATCCTGTGCAGCCCTGTAGAGATTACAGGGCCTAGCAGGGGGCACGGTCTACCGTGGAGGAGGGAATGAAGAGCTTGAAGGACTCTGCCCTGTTCCCAGCAGGTTTGCAGTGGGGACCTATGGCCAAGCTTGCAACCAAACCCACACTGGGTGGGGCTGGGGCTCCTGGGCTTCCGTTATAGGAGCAGGCTGGTTGCTAAGAAAGATGACCTAGACAGAGACTAGTTGAGCGCTGGCTATCCTCCGCCAAGCAGCGTGAGCGTCGAGTCCACGGGTGAGGTGATCAGGCTCTTGGGGAGGATCTAGTGTTCGCTGCCCAGGCTCAGGCCTGGCCTGCTGGGTCCGGTTGCCACCGGGGAGGGGGCCACAAAGGCCCGAGGGGCTGTTGCTCAGCCGACACAAAGTGTACTGTGTCAAGGAGCCGGTGGGCCCCATGCCCTGCAGGGACTTGGCAGGGAATCTGGTAGGGTAGAAGTGCTCAGGAACATTTGAACGTGGTTTGAATTTAGCAGAGAAATACTTTGACCTTTTTAATTTTTTTTGCCAGTTCTGGGCCTTGGATTCAGGGCCTGAGCTCTGTCCCTGGCTTCTTTTTGCTCAAGGCTAGCGCTCTGCCACTTGAGCCACAGCGCCACTTCTGGCCGTTTTCCATATATGTGGTGCTGGGGAATCGAACCCAGGGCTTCAAGTACACGAGGAAAGCACTTTTGCCACTAGGCCATATCCCCAGCCCTACTTTGACCTTCTGGCAGGAGGAGTATTGGAGCCTAAAGTTGTTTGCTGTCTCATACTAGTTTCTGAGTGCAGGCGAGGGCAGGGCAGAGAGGGAGATGAATGGTGTTCTTTAGTCTAAAGAGGGCCTGGTTCTGGGCTGCCCAGGTGTGGAGGGGCAAATCCTAGGCCAGTGCTGTCCAGCCGCACATTTTGTCATGTCGAGATGTTCCACAGGTGACTACTGAACATGTAACAGACGGCAGAGAAACAACCTTAGCTTATTTAGCTGTAATTAAATAGTTGCACACAGCCCTTGGGTAGTACATTGCTGGGAATGATGCAGAGCTGGTACCCTCCTCCCCTCCCTACCACCCCGATTTAGAAAGAACTTTGTGGGTTGGTTGGTTTGTTATTGGGAATCTTGGGTAGAGGCTATTATGAGATTAAATCTAGTCTGCCATTTAAGTTATGGGATCTTGGTAAGTGATTTACATAAAGCTAAAGCATGGAATATATATAGTCCCAGGCATACAGCAAGCACTTAGGAAGTGGTACTAATAAGTATTTTACAACTCCACGTGTGGTAACGTGTAGTTCATGTGTACCTATGGAAATTTTGCCCAGTCTCAATGAGGAACAAATCACCCCCTACAGTGCAGTAGGCCTGCTGCACTTTCTTTCTTTCTTTCCTTCCTTCCTTCCTTCCTTCCTTCCTTCCTTCCTTCCTTCCTTCCTTCTTCTTTGGTGGCTGTACTGGGGCTTGAACTCAGAGCCAGGGTCTTTTTGCTCAAGGCCGGTGCTCTACCACTTGAGCCACACCTCACTTTTGGCTTTTTGGTGATTGCGTGGAGATAAGAGTCTCCTGGACTATCCTGCCCTGGCTAGCTTTGAACTGTGATCCTCCGATCTCAGTCTCCTGAATAGCTAGGATTATAGACGTAGTCTATAACACGGCTGCACATTTAAGGATTCAGCTAAGCCGATGTCATAGATCACGCCTGGGTTATAATTCTGAGGAAAGAGAGCTTTAGAGTAGATGAAACCCCACCTCTTCGTCTGGGTCCCGGCAGCTTCTCCCAGCCCTCGGTTCGTTTTTGTTGTTGTTACGTGTGATGGCTGCTCACCGTGCCGTCGGCTGGAGCTACCACACACGCTCGTCCACCTGACAGACATGGACGGGGTACAGGCCTGCTTCCAAGTGCACATGGGTGGAAACGCCTCCGGAATTGAGGTCTATCCCCACATGCTTTGGGGGCCTCCAGAGGCCCGGAATGGGCCTGGGTGAGCTCCCTTTGCCTCCGGGCCCAGCGTCCTAGACCAGGAGCTGCCTTACGACGTGCCTCCCCCCTTCTCCCTCCCCCCCCCCCGCCCCCCCCCACCCCAATTCTTCAGTTCCACCATCCAAAGGCTACAATGGAGCCACAGGGGAAACCCATAATAGCAAAAGGCTCTAGTCTCTCAAAGGCCTTGGGTGCCTCTCACCGAGGTAGCTTGGGAAATCCCAGCTACTCCTTTAACCCGGCACCTAACTCACGCAGAGAGAGCCTTTCAATGCTCCTCCTAGGTAATGTTGCTTATCTATCAACTGTCCCGGACAGGGTCTCCCTGTGTAGTCCAGAGCGGCCTTCAACTCTTCCTGCCTCAGCATCCTGAAAGGCAGGGTTGCAGGCGTGTAACACCGTGTCTGGTGCCCACTTGGTTTGGTTTTGTTTTTCTTTGGCCTGGGGCTTGAACTTGGGGCCTGGGCTCTGTCCCTTAGAGTGCTTCAGGCTAGCCTTCCACCACACGTGAGCCACAGCACCGACTTCTGGCTCTGAGTAGTTTACTGGAGATCTGAGTCTCACAGACATTGCTGCCTGGGCTGGCTTTCAACCACGGTCCTCATAGCTCAGCCTCCTGAGTAGTTAGGGTTACAGGGCGTCCTGTTACAGGCCCCCTGGTGCCTGGCTCCACTTGTGATTTTAAATCACTTTTCCAGTCAAATGTGAATTTGGAGGGATTTTATCACTTGGAATCTGCAGTTGGTTTACACCATATAGTTTTCTTTCTTTTTTTTTTTTTTTTGGCCAGTCCTGGGGCCTTGGACTTGGGGCCTGAGCACTGTCCCTGGCTTCCTTTTTGCTCAAGGCTAGCACTCTGCCACTTGAGCCACAGCGCCCCTTCTGGCCATTTTCTGTATATGTGGTGCTGGGGAATCGAACCCAGGGCCTCATGTATACGAGGCAGGCATTCTTGCCACTAGGCCATATCCCCAGCCCGCCATATAGTTTTCTAAGCATTGCTGTTGCATTGGTTTGTCTTTATCCTTTGTCTCTCCATTTTGATGTTCCCCTTCTCTTCCTTACCTCCCATACACGTCTATACAATAAGACCCAGGGTACCAAACAGTGGGTTTCACTCGGGAAGCCATTCCTTGCCCCCTCCTCCCCTCCCCTCCTCCAAGTCCTTGCTGTCATCCAAGTCCCTGTCCTGAAACTCGCCACCCCGTCTCCTGCGTGCTGGGATCACAGGCGCGCGCACCCCTTAGGTTTTAAATGCCTGATCTATAAACTATATAATTACACCTGCGCGGGGTGGCCGCGAGTTCCCACGCACGGGCTGCTACGTGGGGAAGGGGCTGTGTAAAAAAAAAATCAAAGGCAGCTTCAGGTTGGTTATTAAATGGCGCCGGGAAGTGGGGGTCCGGCCTGCTTCTCACACCACCTGGCTCCCCTTTGCGGGGGGGGGGGGGGTCTCCTAGGCCGAGCCCGCTGACCCCGGCCACGGGGAGGGGGCTCCGCGGCCCAGGGCGCCGCGCCCACCCCCGCCCGGCCTCCCCACCGCCCAGGCCGCGACCCGGCCCGCGTGGAGCCCTGCGTGGGACGCGGGGGCCGAGGCTGGCGCTCGCCGGGCGGCTCCGGGAAGCGGGGCGGCCAGCCGGGGTGGGGTGGGGGGTGGGGGTGGGCGCTCCCCCCGGCCTCGCGCGCCCCCGGCCCGGCCCGGGCGCGCAGCCTCCCGGCTGGCGAGTTAGACCTCCGGGCCTCGCGGGGCTGTGTGCGGCGGCGGGTCGGGCTCGGGAGGCGGCGCCCCGGGAGTCCGCGCGCGGGCCGGGCCGGCGGGCCGCTGCCGTATTTACCGAGGCCGGCGCGGGGACCCCCCCATCCCCACCCCCCACCCCCGGGGCGGCCACCGCGGGGGCTCGATCGCCCGCCGCGGCGGGGTGGCGCGGGGCGCGCGCGCCTGGTGGCGGCGGCGGAGACTGCGCTGGCTCGCCGGGCCGGGCCGGGCCGGGCCGGGCCGGGCCGGGTGGGTGGGGGCGCCGGGGCGGGGGCACCCCCGAGTTCCCGGGAGGGCGGGGCTGCGGCGGCGCGTGGCTCACCGCCTTCCCCCGGGGTGGCCGTGGGCCCCGGCGCTGGCGAGGCCGCGCGCGCGCGCGGGGCTCGGGGCGGGGGCGCGGGGGCCCTGGCGGCGGAGGCTCCGCCCGGCCGGAGCCCGGCGGCGGGGGGCGGGCCGGCTCCGCGGGGCGCGGGGGGCGCGGCCGGGGAGCTACCGTATTTGCAGCGGGCGGCGCAGCCTCCGGAGGGGGAAAACCACGGCCGGAGACCGGGAGGAGCCGGGGCGCAGCCTGGGCTGTGAGTGCGGCGGGCCGGGGGGACTCGGGGGAGGCCGGGGCCGGGCCGGGAGGGGCCGGGGGGACCTGGATGGCTTGTCGTCGCCAGTGTCAGGGCAGCTGCCGGCCCGGGGACCGACCGTGGCCGGGTGGTCCCCGTCCCTCCCCGGGGGCAGTGCCGGCTCGACCCCGGCCTGAGGGCCCAGGACGGCTCGGGGTGTCTTGGAGACTCCACTCGGGTAGATGGAGGCTGGACGTGTGGGAGGCCTGCCCGGGTGGTCCGGGGAGGACCCCGAGGAGGAGCTGGGGACGTGGGGAGGGGCGGAGCCGCCCCGCGGTCGGTCCTGCAGCGGTCGGCGGAGGTCGTGGGAATGGAGCCGTGGACCGCAGCGGCCCTGGGAGAGCCGGGGCCCGTGGGAACGCAGGGGTCTGCAGTGGCTGGGGTGGGGTGCGTGTGTGTGCATATGTGTGTGTGCATATGTGTGTGCGCATATGTGTGTGCGCATATGTGTGTGTGCATATGTGTGCGCGCATATGTGTGCGCATATGTGTGTGCATATGTGTGTGCATGTGTGTGCATGTGTGTGCATATGTGTGTGCATGTGTGTGCATATGTGTGTGCATATGTGTGTGCATGTGTGTGTGCATATGTGTGTGCATGTGTGTGCATATGTGTGTGCATATGTGTGTGCATGTGTGTGTGCATATGTGTGTGCGCATATGTGTGTGTGCATATGTGTGTGCATATGTGTGTGTGCATATGTGTGTGCGCGTGCGCCCGCGGGCTGGCCGGTGTTCAGTTGCAGAGCAGCTGGTGTATTGAAATCACCTTTAGGGCCTAGGCCTGGCCCATCTTGCTGTGTGACCTTGCTTGATGACCTTCCACGCCTCCATTGTCCCATATATAAAATGGGCCCCTGTGAGGGACAGAACCACTTGGGAGGAACGCGGTGGTCTGGGAAGGGGCCTGGGGGGTGTGGAGGGAGCCGGCGCTGGGAATGTCTGTTGGACACGGAATGCATTGCCTTTGGGCCAGGCTGTGCAGTGGGGGTACTCGGAGGAATCCAGCTGAGACCCCGGCCCTGTGAGCTCAAGCTCCAGGTCAGTGACTTGCACCCAGCACTGGCTTCATTCTCATAAACAGGGAGGCACAGCCTTTAATAGGTAACCTATTGAGGTCACTTTCAAGTTTCCAGGGATTGTGTTTGTTTGTGCTTTAAGCTTTGCAGGGATGGTTTGGGGGTGACAGTTTGGGGTGCACCTCCTTTACCTCCCTCCTCCTTGGGAATCTGGTTGGAGAGATGGGATAGAGGCAGGTGAACGCGGATGTCCAAGTTACAAGGAGGTAGCTGTGTCCTTGAGGAGCGGGGACAGGGCAGAGACCTGTGATGCCCCTCGCTTTAGGGCAGCAAGTGAGGTCACGGGTGAACAGCAGGGAGAGGGTGCAGAGGTCAGCAGAGGTCAGCGGAGGAGGCGGCTCTGGAGAGGTGCCCAGGAGAGAGGCAGTCGAGGAGAAAGAAGGGCTGGTTTAACACTGTTCTAGAAGGCTGCGTGCTGGGCGTTGTTCCAGTGGAATGACCCCTCAGCCTAGGGGTTGGTTCCTCCCCACAAGGTTTGCTGAAACGGGACTGACTGCCACGTGGTTCAGACAGAAAAGATTTTATTGGGGGTGGGGGGGGAGAGCAAAGTACAGAGCAAGGTCTGGTGGGAGACAGAGGCAGGGTGGAGGTGTGGCCACGGTGATTGATAGTTACAAGTGATTACTGGTTTGGGGCAGGTGATTTCTGGTAAGACTATGTGCTGTCCTTCATGAAGAGGAGGGGGGAAAGGAGCTATTTTCCTGGGCAGATCTAACCTTCCCAGCCTCTTGATAGTTGTAAAGGGGGTACTGGTTCTCTTTGGCTCCTTTTTGCTAGCAAGGGGTACCTGTTTCAGGAGAAAAAGGCAGAGATGTCATCCGACCCGGGAGAAGGCAGCGGGAACAGTTCCTGGGTGAACGTGTCTATGTGTCTTTTTGGATGAAGTTTGAAACAAGTCTTCGAAGGCAGGGTTTGAACAATAACAAATGAAACATTAGAGAGCACACAACTGCAGAAGGAAGAGCAGCCATCCACTCTGGGCAGAAAAGAAAGGAAATTGGATGACTTGGCTAGTTCCTGTCTCCTGTGTTCTAGGCGGGCCTGGAGTTGGTGGATCCTATCCCTAACTGATTACTCCTGACTGGTTAACATCTGGTGACTGGGTAAGGGAGAGCATGGTGGACTGGTTATCTGGGCCTGGATTGGAATAGTTAAGAGACCAGTGGGGGGCCTGGGTAGACATCTGGATTGTAGATGTCTGGACTAGAGGAGGTGGATGGGAGACCCAGGAAGGGGCCAAGGCAAACCATCCTGGGTCCAAGACTCACTATAAATAGAAATAGCCGGTAACACAGGCAAGAAGGTAAGTCCCTGTCCAGTTAGAAGGCAGACAGGGATGGGCATCAGATATGCATGCTTATGAACTATGTCCTTCTGACCTTCTGGCTCTGGTTAGTTTTGAAAGGGCAAGCACAAAGTGACTCCATTTAGGATCTGTCACCGTTCCCTCTAATCTGCACAGTTCTTCCAACTGCCTGCGGATGGAGTCCGGTCACCAGGGCAAGCTTTGTCCCAAGGGTGTCTGCTTCTTGCTGGGATAGCATTGGAATCAAAAGGTGATCATTTGAAAGACCTTGACGGAAATACTTAAGTGAATTTTGGTAGTCTTAATATTCCCCTTTTTCCACTTGGAAACAAACATTTAGGGCAATTCTTACTTTCCAAATTCTTTTTATCCAAAGGAAGACATTTTTAATTCCCTTTCCAAAGCCACTCACTTTTTTTTTAAATAAAGCTCTTTATTTATTTTTTGGCCAGTCCTGGGCCTTGAACTCAGGGCCTGAGCACTGTCCCTGGCTTCTTTTTTGCTCAAGGGTAGCACTCTGTCACTAGAGTCACAGCACCACTTCTGTCCATTTTCTGTATATGTGATGCTGGGGAATTGAACCCAGGGCTTCATGTATACGAGGCAAACACTCTTGCCACTAGGCCATATTCCCAGCCTGCCACTCTCTTTTAACTTTCCCTTTTTGCTTTACACGCCCTTTGCTTTATTATTATTTTTTTAATTCTTGGGGCTTGAAACTCAGGGCCTGAGTGTTGTCCCTGGCTTCTTTTTGCTCAAGGCTAGCACTCTGCCACTTGAGCCACAGTGACACTTCTGGCTTTTTCTATATATGTGGTGCTGAGGAATCAAACCCAGGGCTTCATGTACATGAGGCAAGCACTCTACCAATAGGCCATATTCCCAGCTGCTCTCTTTGCTTTTATTTGCATTTAAAATAACCCTTAGAAAACCTCTTAAGTTCCTCTTCAGTGAAATATAATAATCCTTTGAAATATTTGTTAATGCCCAAATCTGATGACCTTCTTTGTAGTTTGATTAACATTGCCCATTTTTAACCTTGGCTGTTGGTCACAAGCAGCACAGATACTAGTTACAATTGAAGTCAAAAAGCAAATAATTTCAGTATAATAAATATCAGTATTTAAGACAGAAGCACTTTAGTTTGGTAGAAAAGACTTTTTCTCACACCATAATGACAGTTTTTATGCATTAAAATGTGGTTATTTTAAACATGTTCACACACACGCACTTGTGCACAAAAGTTTTAAGGTACACTTAGTTTTTGTTTGTTTTGTGTTTTTTTTTTTTTTTTTTTGGCCAGTCCTGGGCCTTGGACTCAGGGCCTGAGCACTGTCCCTGGCTTCTTCCCGCTCAAGGCTAGCACTCTGCCACTTGAGCCACAGCGCCGCTTCTGGCCGTTTTCTGTATATGTGGTGCTGGGGAATCGAACCTAGGGCCTCGTGTATCCGAGGCAGGCACTCTTGCCACTAGGCTATATCCCCAGCCCCTGTTTTGTGTGTTTTTTTAAAATGAAAATTGGCCAAATGTTTTCTGGAATTCCAGTGGCAAGAGATAGTTTTGCCTATAGCACTACAGAACCACACATGGACCATGCTAGGAAAACAGGCAAGCCAAACAAAATAGAACAAACAAACAGAATCACTTATAGATAACCAAGACACAGATAGCCAAGAACAGAATATGTTTAGACATCTTTGCTAGCAAAGCACATTCGGTGGGTGAGCCTCAGTTTCTAGAGCCTGAGGAGACCGATGGCAACTTGCTTAGTTATCAAGGCCCGTTAGCGTACAAGTGGATCCTTGAAGACTTCCCGGATGGGTGGAAGGGTAGGGGGTAAATCTTTAACTGGCCTTGTGGCCAAGGTGGTGAATTTCTGGACAAGTTACGGTGGTAAGAAAACTTGGTGGTGTTTTATTGAGTGAGAAAGTAAGGAAGGAAGCAAGCAGACACAAAGAAGACAGACAAGCAGAAAAGAAGGCGCCCACTCACACAAAGTGTGACTTCTCTTGAGGAGAGACAGAAAGAAACAGACAGTTTAAGCTGAGAGGATTCGAGCCCAGGACCGCTAGCCTTCAAGAAGGCACCTCGAGGGGGTTCCGGGATGCGGCCCGCCGCTCACTCTCAAGGGCACAGCTAAAGGGCTGTTGGCTGGAATGATGGTGATCCAATAGGAAACTGTCTCCAGTCTGGAGGTTCTGAGAGAGCGAGAGCGAGTGAGAGAGAGAGAGAGAGATGACAAGACAAAGAAAGTTACCTTTGTAGAGGAGAGGCGATGTCTGGACCACAGTGGTGAGAAATGGCGGGGGGGGGGGGGGCCGTTTGCTCTAGAGACAAGCAAGGAGAACAAAGAAAGCGTGCGTGTGTGAATTTTCTGACCATTTGCCATTGTGTTGAGAGAAACTGTCCAAATCTTGCAATACCGTGAGGTCAAAAGTACTATATTCAGGCGAGTGATTGCAATTATCCAATTGGTACTAGGGCCAAATTTCTAGGTGGTTAAGGTGTGTGTGTGTGTGTGTGTGACTGTCCAGCTGATACTGAGGTCAAATTTCTAAGCGAGTAAGTTTCTTTTAGATCCGGTACCAAGCCCAGAACAGCTCGCCTTCGAGAGCTAACCTAGAAGGGGTCCTCAGGACCCAGCCTGTGTCTCACAGTTAGAATAGACTAGACATTGCCAGAAACCATGCCGACATCCAGGTACAGAAGAACAAAGGGAGAGTTCACTGCCAGCAAAGAGGACCGGCAAGACCCCTGCTCACCGGGAGGAGGGAGAAGTGCGGTCTGTTATCTGGGGTGACTTATATAACCTAGAAGGTCTCTGTGTGGACGTGCTGACCAAGGGCTTCACCATGTCTGCCTAGGATGGATGGCTGCTGTCAAGGGGGGGGGGGGAGTCCTGCAGCTGCCTTGACCCTGGAGGTCACTTGTTAGGGGATCTCGTTCCCTTATATGGTCCTAAAACGGTACTAAAGGAAAGTCGTTTTGGGGGTGCGGGGGTGGGGGCTACATGTCTGCCACCCCCACTCCATGGGTCTCTTGTTGCTTAGGAAGGGAGCATGCTGAAGCTACGGGAGGGGGGGCTATCAGGTTTACACTCATTCCAGGCACAATGCAAAGGTTGGGCCCTTGAGACTGATGACACTATAAGGCATTCTGGCCTTGTGGAGTTGCCGTTTGAGGATGTGGGAGTCTGATGAGGGCGTAGAGACTTGCAAGGACATAAGGGTGAAATTCTGGATTCTGGCATCCGGGAAAGGAGAACAGATTGGCCAAAAGGTGTAGAGGAGGCCGGTAGATGGAAGCGGTTCCCCAGGCCTAGAGAGGAGAGGGTGTGGAGGACACCCGGCCAAGTCTGAGGTGGGGTCCCTTTGGCTTCCAGCAGCTTGGGTCTGAGGAGGGGTGGGCAGGAGGCAGACGGACCCTGGGAGAGAGGAGAGAGAGGGGTCCAGACACTGCCGCGTGGTTCAGGCAGAAAAGGTTTTATTGGGGGGTGGGGGCTGGGGGGAAGAGCAAACTGCCACCCCACATGGGATGGAGGGCGAGCAGGAATGGTGGGGAGGTGCCACCGGGGGTGGGTGGGGGTGTGGCCCCGGGCGAGGCCCGCGGGGCTCTCAGGGTCGGAAGGAGGCGCGGCTGGGGCCGGGCCCGGAGGGGGCCTCGGAGCCTGGGGTCGGGGCGGCTGGGGACCTGACGCCTCCCTCCCTCCCTCTCTCTCTCTCTCTGCCTCCCCAGGAGCTGGTGATCGCGGCCGGCCGGCGGCGCCCATGACCGAGCTGGTGCCGTCCCGGGGGGGCCGGTCCCCGGCGGGGGACGGGGAGGAGGGCCCGGGGGAGGAGCCGGGCCTGGTGATCCACCACCCCGCGGAGGAGCCGCCGCCGCACCGCTGCGCGCTGTGCGGCCGGACCTTCGCGCAGCGGCCCAGCCTGGCGCGGCACCAGAAGGCGCACGGCGGGGGCGGCGGGGCGGCGGCGGGGCGCGGCGGCGGCGGGGCGGCGGCCTTCGTGTGCCCGGAGTGCGGCAAGGCGTTCAGCGTGAAGCACAACCTGGAGGTGCACCAGCGCACGCACACGGGCGAGCGGCCCTTCGCGTGCCCCGAGTGCGGCCGCCGCTTCAGCCTCAAGCAGAACCTGCTCACGCACCAGCGCATCCACAGCGGCGAGAAGCCGCACCAGTGCGCGCAGTGCGGGCGCCGCTTCCGCGAGCCGCGCTTCCTGCTCAACCACCAGCGCACGCACGCGCGCCTCCCCGCGCTCCCGCACCCGCGCCGCCCCGGCGTCTTCGGCGAGCGCCGCCCCTACCGCTGCCCGCGCTGCGGCAAGAGCTTCGCGCGCGAGGGCTCGCTCAAGACGCACCAGCGCGGCCACGGCCACGGCCACGGCCACGGGCCCGACGCCCCGGCCGCCGCCGCCGCGCACCTGGGCCGCGCGCGCTGAGCCCGGCCCGGCCCAGCCCAGCCCAGCCCGTGCGCACCCAGCGCCAAGCGCGCACCGCACCGCCCTGGAAACGGCCCCCGTGGGGAGGGCGGGACGCGGGGAGCCCAGCCCGGCCCAGCCCAGCCCAGCCCAGCCCGTGCGCTCCCAGCGCCAAGCGCGCACCGCCCTGGAAACGGCCCCCGTGGGGAGGGCGGGACGCGGGGAGCCCAGCCCGGCCCAGCCCAGCCCGTGCGCACCCAGCGCCAAGCGCGCACCGCCCTGGAAACGGCCCCCCCTCCCCCACCGTGGGGAGGGCGGGACGCGGGGAGCCCAGGTGGCCCCGGGCCTTCTCCTCCCCGTCCTCCCCCAGATCCTGCAGCTGGCCTCCAGCGGTGGTTTTTCCTCCTCCTCCTCCTCCTCCTCCTCCGACTCATGCGGCCTAAAGCAGGTGAGACCTGCAGTGCTGGGTCAGATTCCGACCCCCCCCCCCACCCCACACACCCAAAGCTCTTTCCTGGGAGGGGGGCAGGGGGCAGCCGTGTCATGGGGACCCCCAGGTCGATGTCAGGATGGTCGATCTGTTTACAACCGCCCCCCTCCCCCCCTCCTGGGTCTCCATTCTCGGAATGCGCTGCCACAGTCAACAAACACAGTTGAATGGGGGAGCCTGGGGACTGGCCTCCAGGACCTCTGATGGCAAGGCGTCACCCCAAAAGTGGGGAATAGAGGGATGCCCGTGCTTGCTCCCCCTCTCCCCCCCCAAAGGTGGTACTTAGTGTCACCACGGGCGAGGCCTGGGCCTTGGTTTTCTACTCTGTGCTCTGGGTGTTTAAATGGTACAGCCGGAATGTGGTACATGGAGCCAGGCGGGTTTGGGCGCGTGGCCAGGGGCCCCGTGACAGGATGTGATGGGTGAAAAAGGCCCCTGGGGACCTGGAGGTCGGAGGCTGAGGGCTCTGAAGGGACCTTTGCCCCCACATCTTCCTGCTGCCTGTTAGGCCCCTGCTAAGTCCAGGAGACCCATTCATTCCCTCTGCTCAGAGAGAGAGAGAGAGAGAGAGAGAGAGAGAGAGAGAGAGAGAGAGAGAGAGAGAGAGAGAGTGTGTGTGTGTGTGTGTGTCCGTGTGTCCTGAGGCTCGAACTCAGGGCCTGGGCACTGCCTAGGAGCTTGTTCACTCAAGCTTAATAGTCTACCATTTGAGCCAAAGCGTTCCTTCTGGCTGTTTTTTTTTTTTTTGGCTTTATTGGAGGTAAGAGTTTCACAGACTTTCCTGCTTGGGCTGACTTTGAACCGCTGAGCCTCCGATCTCACCCTCCCGAGTAGCTAGGATCACAGGAGCGAGCCACTGGTGGCTGGCTCTATCTGTTGTCTCTTCGGGGCGAGGCTCATCAGGCATCTATCGATGACTCTCGGCCTTCTGTCCCCAATGGTGGCAGCAATGCGAAGTAGTATTTGATTAAAGAAGATTAAACAAGACTCCGGGACCTCTGGAGCTTGTTCCCCACTTGCCCCGAACCCAAAGACTCTTGTCTGTCAATGGATTCATGATTGTGGCGGAGCTTGGTGGGGGACTGAGAGGCCTTGCTGGCAGCCCAGCGGGGTGGGTAGATGTGCGGGCCCCGCCACAGCCCGACTCCGCTCTGATCTCTGTGCTTCTGTGAACAGGTGGGAAGCGGACGGGCTCTCAGGACCCAGAAGGTGCGGGGGCACATCTGGGCACAGAGACTGGACGATGGTGGAAGCCAGGCTGGCACTACCACATTCCTAAGACCTACCTCCAAGTGCCCTGCGGTGACCTGTAGAGAGGACCCGATGGAGCCTGGCGTCCGAGGCCCCGTGCCGTGCCCCTGGGGGAACACGGGCCTGGTTTGGCCCGGGGAAGTCAGGCCTACGCTCCTGGCTGCCGGACTTTGGACTTGGACTCCCCTGAGGCCCAGGGGGACAGTGCCAGTGTGGCTTCCCCGCCGGAAGTGACTCGTCTGAGCCGGCGAGGCTCGTGGGTGGCCGTTCGGGCTTCAGAGACCAAACGCTCCCCCAAATATGAAGGACATCGGTGGGTTTTCTGAGCCGGGGTGGGAGGGGTGGGGGGCGTCCTCGGCAGATCTGACAGAGGCCTCGGGTCTTCTCTCCAGAGCACATGTGCTCGTGCTGACTTAACACTCCCAGGCGATTATACCAAGACGCTCAGCCCCGGGGGCCTCACCGGGCACAAACAGAGCCCCCTACATCCAGGGTTCCGTGCGGAGAGCGTTCCTCTCTCCCCCAGACTCCTTCCCGTGTCTGGGAATAAAGAATTCTAAGGTGGAAACCCTTTCAGCCAATCCCTTCTCCCAGCCCAACGATGATTAGATTCCCGGAATCTGAGTTTCTCTTTCCCCCGACATTGCCGTGGGGGAGGGGGGGTCCCCCGGGGTTGATGGGGAGTTTCTTGTCCTGCCTGGAAGCCTGCTGGTTTTCACAGGGGCGCCTTCTGCTGGGCGTCGGCTCTGGTTTCACTGAGCTCTACGGTCCGGGGAGGCCGGGCTGCTGAGAGGCAGATGCCCGAGTTTGGTCCGTGTCCACCCCATCAGCCGCGTCTCCTGCCAGCCAGATGCGCGGCCCCGGGCGGGCATCCGGTGGGAAGGCCAGGGAGGAGGAGGACCCTGCTTCCGCTTCCTGTGGCTCCGCCAGAGGAGATTTGGGGGTGGCTCGCGGGCTGCATACGGGTGCTTGGTGCTTGGTAGTCTGCTCACCCAGAGAGTGCTCACCCAGCAGGGAAGGTGGGACCCGCTGGGAACGGGGTGGAAACCTGCAGGTTCCTGTCCCGGGGTCTTTCTGCTGCTTTGCCCACCTCATTCTGGAGTTACCCAGGGAGGCCAGAGTCAGGGAGACACTCTGTGCCCCAGAGCGTCCCCTCAGCGTGGCTCTGGCTAACCGAGGGAAACCCTCAGAACACAGCCTTGCTCTGCTGCGGTCCGGCTCGTCTCCCGTGTGTCCCCCACTCTGCCCTGCCTTCCCTTGTGTCACTCGGGGAACCCCCCTCCCCTCCCTTCTTACCAACAGGGGAGGCTGAGCTTTCCAGTCCTTGTAGCCCCCCCTTCCGTGAGCAGTGCCCACGTTAATAGACTGTGTCACGCGCCGGGACCGTGTGTCCTCTCCTCTCAACTCGTGTCCTCCCTGTGTGTGTACGTGTGTGCGTGCCCGTGGGTCTGGGTGTGTGCAGGTGCCCGAAAGCAGACCGAGAGCTCCCTGAGGGCAAGAAAGAGGCCGTGTGGTTTCTTCTTGAACTCCGAATGGGTCTGTCTAGCCTAGGCTCACGGCTCCCGGGAAATCCTTGTCCTCACATTGCTTCTTGGCTTCTAGATTCTAATTCTTTAATTTATTTGTATATTTATTTTTTGCTGCTCTGGGGCTCGAACTCAGGGCCTGGGGACTGTCCTTAAAAAGCTTTTATGCTCAAGGCTGGCTCTCTACCGCTTGAGCCACAGCTCCCCTTCTGGCTTTATGGGGTTAACTGGAGATAAGAGTCTCACAGACGGTCCTGCTTGAGCCGGCTTTGAGCCGTGACCCTCAGAGCTCAGCTAGGATTATAGGCCACGAGCCACCAGCGCCTGGCTTTATTTATTTATGCTTTGCTGGCACTGGGGTTTGAACTCAGGGCCTCCTGCTCAGCTCGTTGGCTTGGCTTGCTTGCCCAGCTGGTCCTCTACCTCTTGAGTGATGTCTTTAGCCCCCATTTCCTCCGCTGGTTACTTTGGAAGTGGAATCTCATAACGTTTCCACCCTCCCTTGCTGGCTTTGAATCCTGCTTCTCCGGGCCTCAGCCTCCCGAGTAGCTAGGGTGGCAGGCGTGAACCAGGATCCAGATCGCAGCAGGCTGAGATCTGAGGTTCGAAACATCGGACAGGGTCCAAGAGACTCTGCTCTCCAATTAGCCAGCAAAAAAAAAAAATCCAGAAGGGGAAGTGTGGCTCAAACTTGCAGAGCTCCACCCTTGTGGGAAAAAGTTAAGAGTTCAAGCCCCAGTCTCTACACCAAAACAAATGAACCTAACCCGGCAGAGTAAAGCCCGTGGAAGAGCTAGTATAGCCTCCAGGCATCTCTTGGGACGGCCTTCCTCCTCCATCTTGACCGCATTTCTAAGACCCAGCCCTCTCTCTCCTGGCGCGACCGCAGTATCTGTTGGGGAGCAGATGCTCGGTGAACGGTGAACAGGACGAGCGCTCTTCCCCCGCCTTCGAGCGGGAGATCTGCCGTAGCTGGCAGCTGCTAGCAGCAGGCACAGAAAGTCACCTTGGAGCAGTTCTTTGTTTCTGGAAGGTCACCAGTCTCTGGGAGTTAAACTGGAGCAAAAACGAACACCTGCTGCTGTTCTGGAGCTAACCCAGGGCCCAAAGCATTTCAAAAGCAGATGCCTCATTCCCTGATCACCACTGTGAACAGTCACTGAAGGCCCAACCCCGCCAGGGTCTCCCCGGGTGCGAAGGACCCGGGATTCTCCCCATTGGCGTGGCTGAGCTGACTTTTCCATCACGCAGACACCTGCTGGGGGAAGGGCAGGGACCCCGGAAACCCAGGGAGGCTGAGTTTGGTGGGATTTCTGGAAACACACCCACAGGAGCGTGGCACCCTCTCATGCACATTGTAGGAACGGATCTCCTGGACCTTGTTTGTTCGGTTGTGGCTGTTTGTCCAGTGCTCTCTGGGTCTACGTTAATGTTGGAACGGAAGTGTCACCCAGTCAGGGGCTGTGCAGGCGTTCAGTAAAGGTGGCCCCCGACCGCCACAGTTTTGAACCCCTTGTTTACCCGAGATAGCCTGGGACCTGCTGGCAGGTTTTCCCCATTCGGGGAGCTGCCGCGTGACTTGCCCTTGGTCAGAGCTGTGTCTCCCATCTAGCTTGAACAGATGGCCCGGTAAAGAGTCTTGCCTGCGTTTCTCTGGGTCCAAACTCCACTCTCTGGACTCACGGATGTGACTCTGGTGCCGGCAGGTCTTGGGCCCCGTGTTGTCCCTGACGTCCTTGCCGCTGTATCGTGTGGCTTCTCAGGCGGAGAGACTTTTCTGATCCTAACTCTCACAATCCATTAGCTGCTGAAAAGCATATCATCAGCATATGGCGGAGGACAGGTACTGGGCCAGGAGTCTGGGGTTTGAGCTCAGGGCCTAGCTTAGCTTTTTTGCTCAAGGCTGGTGGTCTACCACTTGAGCTGTGCTTCTCCTTTTGGGTTTTTTTCTCTCTCTCTTTTTTTCCTGCTGGTTAATTGAAGAGAAAAACGTTGTCAGACTTGTCTGCCTAGGCTGACTTTGAACTTGGATCCTCCGATCTCTGCCTCCTGAGTAGTTAGGTGTAAGCCAACCCGTGTCCATCTTGCGCCTGGAGTCTGGGACACGGGTGGTATATCTTACAGTTGACTTTTGCCCTTCTTCCAAAAGCAGTCAAGGGAGACTTAGTCCTGGGTGTAGAAGACTGAGCGCACGGAGCGAGGGGCTTGTCAAGGTCACGACTAGCAAGTAGGCTCTTGAGGGAAGTCTGGGTTTTAGCTCCGGAGTGCTTAGGAGTGGTAATTAGTCCTCATCACACACACACACACACACGCGCACACACACACACACACACACGCACACTTCACTAAGGTACCCAGGCTGTGGAGCACCAGATCCTGGCACAGAAGCTGCCTCTGAGGGTTCTGCGCCTGCCTTGCCAGGCTGGTGTCGTCTAGATCCTGCCTTGCTTGGGTGGGCTCCAGCCCGCTGCCTAGCAGACGTCGCCTGCCTGCCACGCCCCTGAACTGCAGAGCCGTGCAGAGCCGAGCAGAGCCCAGCAGAGCCCAGCAGAGCCGAGCAGAGCCGAGCAGAGCCGAGCAGAGCCCAGCAGAGCCGGCTCTTCCTGGGCTTTGGTTTCTGGGAGACAAAAATCGTTGTGCAAATTAAAAAAAAAAAATGTGGACGAGGCACACGCTGCCTACGGGCTCCCAAGGGCCCCGGAGGAAAGGCAAAGACCCCTGCCCCCCTTCCCCCCCCCTCAGGAGCACAACTGCAGGGGGTCCAGTTTCGCTAGCCATCTGGCCGACAGCCTTGGGACAGTGTCCCACCCCGGTGACATCCGTCGGTGTCATGTGACCCGCGAATATTGGGGCCACAATGAGCAGTACTGAAAGTGGAAGTCAGGGCCTTGTGTTTGCTGGGGAACCACTCTTACCAAGCAAGGCTGGTCCCCAACCTCGGTGCCTGCAATCTGTTTCTCACATAGTTAGGATTACAGGCGCGAGCTACCATGCCCAGTGTGATCCACTCTATTTCTGACCAGTGCCTTTCCTAGTCTTTTTTTTTTTGGGCCAGTCCTGGGCCTTGGACTCAGGGCCTGAGCACTGTCCCTGGCTTCTTCCCGCTCAAGGCTAGCACTCTGCCACTTGAGCCACAGCGCCGCTTCTGGCCGTTTTCTGTATATGTGGTGCTGGGGAATCGAACCTAGGGCCTCGTGTATCCGAGGCAGGCACTCTTGCCACTAGGCTATATCCCCAGCCCCCTTTCCTAGTCTTGAACTGCAAAACGCTAGCATGTGTCCGGGGATGTGGGGGGGGGGGCGTGGGCGGGGAGCTCTTCTCAGTGACTGAGAGTTTGCTTTTGGAAGTTGTTCTAGAAAAGCCTGCCCCAGGTAACTCTCCAAGCGTGGACCTGGCCGGATTTTGCTCAGGAGGTCATCGGCAACCCCGACGGGCCCACAGGCGAAGCAAGGGGGTCAGTCCGTCCCTGAGTCTCACCCCATCTGCGCATGAGTGATGAAGCAGCGAGGAGGGCGGACTCCTGGTTTGCATTCTTTGTTCTGACTTCTGTGGCCCTGTGCCCCAATTCTGACTCTGCTTGTCACATCACAGGTCACCTGTTTGGTTGAGCCCGAGAATCCTCTCAGGGCAAGAGTGGCATTGCCTGACAGATAAATGTCGGGGAGACAGTAGTTTTAATCGTGTGTGTGTGTGTTGAGACTTGAACTCGGGGCTTTGGGCCGCAGCTTTGCTTCTGGCTGTGGGTGGTGTATTGGAGATACACGTGTCACACACCGTCTTCCCTCCCCAGGCTGTCTTCCCGAGTTAGGGTCACGGGAGCCACCGGCGTCCGGCAGAAGGGAGGTTTTACTGAGGACACAGCAGCCCGGAAAGGGGGCAGACGTCGGTCCCCCCTCGCTCGCGTTTTCAGGGAGGCTCGGGAGAGAGACGGAAGCCAGGTCAGAGGCGAGGCCGAGAGGGAGCCCGGAACACGGAGCAGAGCAAGGAACGCCAAGCCAAAGCCGAGGGCGAGAGAGGGAGCAGGAGGAGCGCGAAGGGCGGTCGCCCGGTCCCTGGTCACAGGAGACGGAAGGGGGGGCGAGGGCTTCAGGGGGTGGGGCTGGGGGGAGCTTGACTGGAGGATGGGGTGGGGCGGGGGGGGGCAGTGCAGCTTCACAATCTCGCCTCCGAGGGCTCCCAGCTTCACAAGATTTCTGCCCCTCTCTGGCCTCAGGTAATGAGTTCCAGAGAAGGCGGTGATGGGCTCTACCTCCTCCCCCAGCAGCCTGGGGGTGGGGTGGGGCGGTGCCTGGGGGGGGGGGAGGCTGAGACACTGATCTGAGGAGCAGGCCTCTGTTTCTGCAGCTGGGGCCCAGGACTTGTGGGGACCCTTGTGGACACGTGGGGACCCTTTTCTCCCTTGATCCTCTTCCTCCAGACCTCACAGGTGGGCGTCCGCCCCGAGCCTGCCCTGGCGGCCGCCCTGCTCCTGGCAGCGCCTGCAAAGCCAGGGCCCCGGAGGCAGAACAGACGGACCAAGCAATGAGGAAACAGCCAGGCTCGGGAATTAAAATAGAGCCAGGCAGCAAAGCTGACCGCTTTCTTCTCATCTCATTCCTTTTCTCTTTAGAGATTAAGTGAAGCCACCGTCTCCTCTAATCTGCATAGGGTACGGGGCGACTCTGCAGTCTCCATCCATCCATCCATCCACCCATCTATCCATCGCTTATCTACCTATCGATTGATGTATCTATCTATCATTTATCTATCTATCATCTATCTTTTTTTGTTGGTCATGGGGCTTGAACTCAGGGCCTGAGCTCTTTTGCTCAAGCCTAGCGCTCGGCTCCTTTGAGTCACAGCCCCACTTCTGGTTTTCTGGTGGTTAATTGGAGACGAGAGTTTCACGGACTTTCCCTCCCTGACCGGCTTTGAACCGTGATCCTCAGATTTCAGCCTCCGGAGTAGCTGGGATGACAGGCATGAGCCCCCCGGTGCCCAGACTGCTGTTTCCTTTTAGATGTTGCTCACTCCCGGAATAGCTAGAGGGACGGAAATGAAGGGGGCACTTTTGGCGTACAGAAGCATCCGCATTTGGAGTAGCAAGCCCACCCTGGACAACTTGTCCCTATGCTTGCAGTAGTAGTCTTCGTATCTGAAAACATAGCAGGAACGATTGGACTAAATATCCAGAGGGGAATCCGGGATGGAGAGCCCGGCCTGGAAATGAAAACACGCCCCAGATAGGACTTCCTTTCCTGCCCCGCGGGGTTCTTGCTTGGTGGGACGCCTCACAACGCTTTCCACAGTGGATCTCGAGTTCCAGAGATTTTCGAGGAGATGGGGCTGCTGAGAGTCCCCTCCCCCAGCCGGGTCCCCTCCTGCTCCCCCAGGGACCCCTGGACCAGGCGCTCTGTGCTCCATCCTGTCTCAGCATTTCGTTTGGGTCTGGTGGCTCCTCATTGTCTCATTACCTGTCGAATGCTTGTGAGAGGAGTAAGCTTTTCCTTCTTGCTTTTTTTTTGCTTTTGTTCTTGCCCTGAGACAGTCTCTTTCTGTAGCTCAGGCTGACCCAGAACTCCTGATCCTCCAGCTTCAGGCTCCTGAGGGGTTAGCGTTGTGTGTCACCTCACCTGGCGAAAATGTGTCCCGAGAGCGGAGGTGAGGCATAGGTCTAGAGTGATCGCTTAACAAGGACAAGTCTCCGAGTTCAAAGCCAGCTCTTTCTACATTAAAAACAAAATCTAACCTCGTTAATTTTAGTTGTTTTCAGCAAAAAGGTTGTAGACGTAACCTGAGACAAGAACCAGTGGTTACCTGATATACCCGACTCCAAGTCTGCATCTCCCTCGGTGCCCGTCTCCCCAGCCAAAACCACAGGGAACAGCCCCACGCCCTGCACACACACACACACACACACACACACACACACACACACACCATATACATATATACATATAATTTTACTCAGCCATCAGGAGAAATAATATGCCATTTGTAGGGAAGTGGAAAGATCTGTTAAAAATGACGTTAAGAGGGCTGGGAATGTGGCCTAGCGGTAGAGTGCTTGCCTCGTATACCTGAAGCCCTGGGTTCGACTCCCCAGCACCACATAGACAGAAAATGGCCAGAAGTGGCGCTGTGGCTCAAGTGGCAGAGTGCTAGCCCTGAGCAAAAAGAAGCCAGGGACAGTGCTCAGGCCCTGAGTTCAAGGCCCACGACTGGCAAAACAAAAACAAAAACAAAACAAAAATGATGTTAAGAGACAAAAGGCACGTGTTTTCTCTCATATGCCAATGTTAGATCTAAACTATGAAAAGATATACATGGGTCAGATGCATCTAGGCACACACAAATTGAAGTGCGGTATATGCCAGGGAGGATCGCAACGGTGTAACTCCTGTGACTAACTCACAGTTTAACAATGTGAGTACCAGGAGGCTGGCACAAGTGTTGTTGGGGAGGGGAGGTTGAGGTAGCAGCAACTGCTGAATGGAGGGGAGCACAATACAGTCATGATATTCAATGCACACACATGAAAATGGAGCCAAAGGAGTTGGAGGGAGAGGTAGGTTTGGGACAGATGGAAAATGCTGGAAGAAGGGACACTGCCCAGGATACATTGTTTTCTTGAACGGAGAAGTTGAATCGAAACCCCTTTGTACAACTCCTTAGACACAGAGAAAACCAAACTTCCCGCCATGGTCCTGAGTTCATGGAGACCACAAGCAAACGCTGCCAGCCCGGCTCCCGTATCCAGCCAGCCGGAGGGGCCCACGGGGTAGAACGGAAGGAAAGCATGACCCCTTAATTGTTGTTACTGGAACCATCGTGGACTTGAGTCCAGGGTTTCTGAAATCCATCGGAAAATTGTCAAAATACACAAAGTGAATTACAAGACACTTTCCCCGCCATCTGCCCAAGCTGTAGTAAACACATTTTTCATTTCTGAAGTGAAACATGTAATAATATTTTCAAAATAAAAAAGACGTCTCTGCTGTGAATAACATCCCCTTCAATACGGCGGCTGGACGGCAACCCCAAATCCATCCCAATTTTAAATTCTCTCCGCCAGGTGCCAGTGGCTCCCGCCTGTCATCCTCGCTACTCAGGAGGCTGAGAGCTGAGAATTGTGGTTCGAAGCCAGCCCGGGCAGGAAAGTCTGTGGGATTCTCATCTCCAATTAGCCAGCACAAACCTGGAAGCTTTGAATGTGTCGCTCACGTGCTGTAATAATACCAGCATGGAGCTCAAAAGCTAAGCAAAAGCACGCGCCCTCAAGTTCAAGCCCCGGGATTGGCACACACACACACACACACACACACACACACACACACACACACGATTTCATTACTTCTATTTCCTGAATAAATCACAAATGTGCTCCCATTTCGGCCGGCGCTGTGTGTTCCCACGTCCTCCTCACTCCTAGCTCGGATCATTGCTGCGTGCTCTATCTGGGCTTCCCACCGCCAGCCTGACTCACTTCCCCCCAGGTCAGGCTGTCCTGAACTTGGGACATCCTGTCTTTCCATGCGTCATCTCCCAGAGAGGCCTTTCCCTCCATTACTTGGCCGTCATGTCTACCTCCCTTCAAGGTGTAGATTAAGTGTTACGTTTCCCCAGGCAGCCTTCCCCGCCCCTGGGACCTTAAAACTTCTCCATTTCGGTACCCCCCACAATAAGTGGCAAGTTTGTGGCTACATCTGTTTCTTTCCCCCGTTTGGTTATTTTGGCACATTGTACTACAGGCCCTGGCTTTGTCTCCCAATGGTAGGTTTGACCCCTTCCCTGTCCTCAGATGGGGCTCTCGTGACCGCTCATCTTGCACCCCTGTGTCTCCCCCAAAACCTGGTCCTGGCTGATGCCTCCTTTCCTGCACACCGTAGTTTTCCTGGCTGTTTGGTTTCTGGAGATACAAGCCTCTCTCTCGACCCCTGCGGAGAGCCAGGAGAGCCAGGAGTAGCGCCATGCCGGTCATTCCTCCTACAGCCAGTAGGGGGCAGGCAACCCACATCTCTTCTCCACCTGGGCTCCCAGGCCGCCTTCCTTCCAAGGGAAGAATCAATTCTCCCAAGAGCTCGTTCGTAAAGATCATTTCGCCCATTGGTCAGCTCGGCGAATAAGCATCTCGCGGAAGCCGTAAGGAGTTATTTGAAGCGTTGGTTTTATTCCGAGCATGCCTCCGGTGCTTCATATTTTATTTAAGAATATACATTTTCCTCTTCGCTCACTTTTCTGTCGTCTTTGTTTTCGAGAGAGAGCACCCAGCCAGGCCTTGGGCTCCGCCCCGAGTCTCCGCGTCGTGGCCCGGCCTGTGGAAGGATCGTGCTGAGCTGGCTTGAGAGTTTGGGCTCATCTTCTCGATGCATCTCCCGCCCGTCATCCTAGCTGCTCGGGAGGCTGAGAAGTGAGGATCACAGTTCAAAGCCAGCCCGGGCAGAGACTTATCTCTAATGGACGACCGAGAAGCCCGAAGCGGAGCCGTGGCATTGGCGTTGAGCACAGAAGCACAGGGCCAGCGCCCAGGCCCCGAGCTCAAGCCTCGGGACCGGCACCAGAAAGAAAAACCTCCCCTTGGGCCACCCTGACCCCTCAGGTTCCCAACGAGGAGAAGGAGTCCTGGAGACCAGTGTGTGTGTGTGTGTGTGTGTGTGTGTATGAGTGTGTGTGTGTTGTGTGTGTGTGTGAGTGTGTACAGAGCAGGGGACTCTGCCTCAGGTGTGAGCACCCCGAGGAAAGACCCGGAGGACGCTTCTCGGGGGAGCACCTCAGTCTGGCGGGGCGGCGTGAGAGTCCAAGCACGCTTAAGAAGCTCAAAGCCCAACGTCACAGAAGCAGCGGCTGCGGGGCCCGCCTGGAATCCCAGCTACTCGGGAGACAGAAATCGGAGGTCCGCGGTCGCCGGCCAGTCTGGCAAAGTTAGCTCCAGACCCTAGCTGAAAAATAAACCAAAAACCGACGGGTGGGGGCCGTGGCTCAAGTGGTAGGGTATTGCCTAGCACGTGCAGGGCCCCGGGTTCAATTCCCAGTACCAGGGTCAGGGTGGGTAAAAAGAGCTTGGTTTGTGTTGTTTTTTTTTTGTTTTGCTTTGTTTTGTTTTTTACAATGAAGATTTAATTCTAAAGATTTCCCATGATTTTAATGACAGCATGATCAATAACTATCATTTTTACTTTTGTTCTTAGCATCAGCACAAGGGGTTGGGGTTCATTTGTGACATGTCCCTATATACAAACAAAATAATGTGACCAGACTCGCCTTTCCATCATTGTCCCTCACTCCTTAATCAAGCCCAGCGAGCTCCTGCCTCCCTCCCTCCCCCTCCCTCCCTCCCTCCCTCCCTCTCTCTCTCTCTCTTTCTCTCTTTCCTTCTTTCTTTCTTTCTTTCTTTCTCTCTTTCTCTCTTTCTCTCTCTCTCTTTCTTTCTTTCTTTCTCCAGTACTGGGTTTGGACTCAGGACCCCGTACTCTCTGCCTTGGCTTTTTGACTCAAGGCTGGTACGCTACCACTTGAGCTATGCCTCCACTCCTGGCTTTTTGCTGGTTGATTGGAGAGAAGACTCTCTTGATTTGTCTGCCTGGGATGGCTTTGTCTTTTTTTTTGGCCAGTCCTGGGCCTTGAACTCAGGGCCTGAGCACTGTTCCTGGCTTCTCTTTGCTCAAGGCTAGCACTCTACCACTTGAGCCACAGCGCCCCTTCTGGCCATTTTCTATATATGTGGTGCTGGGGAATCGAACCCAGGGCTACATGTATACGAGGCAAGCACTCTTACCACTAGGCCACATTCCCAGCCCCTGGGATGGCATTGAACTGGGATCCTCAGATCTCAGCCCCCTGAGTAGCATAGTTCTGTTTTCGCGCATGCACGTAACGTATTTTGATCACATTCTCTCTCCTCGATCCTCCCTTCGCCCTCCCTCCTCCTGCGCAGCGCCACACCCCAGACAGGACCTGCGTCACCTTCCTAAATCGCTCTGTGACTGTCGAGGGCAAAACTAAGCTCACTGAAACCCCTGTGGGTAATAGTGGATGGTGGGGGGCGGGGCTAGGTGTGACTGGAGTGTGCTAGATGCTTGTGAAAATACCCTGGGAAGTCCTGTTGGACAACCAACCAGGGGGAACTGGGTGGGAGGGGGACAGGGAGGGGTGAGCACGGTGATGGGGGGACGGGGGGCCCGGCTCCCCACTTCTCCGTGCTGCCAGGAGCAGAGCTGACCTGCGTGTCCTTCTCCGTCCTAGCCACAGGCCCTCGTTACTGACCCCGCCCCGCCCTGGCTCCAGCGGGCCCCGCCCACCTCCCCTGCCCCCTGCCCCCCGCGGGCGGGGCGGTGACCTTCCGGGGGCAGCGGGGGAGGGGGGGCTGAGGAAAGGCTGGGTGTCCATCGCTGGCCCCTCCCCAGGCCTCCGCGGCTGCCCCGTGCTCGAGCTCCGGGCCGGCGTCCTCAACTTCCTTTCTATTTCTAGAAACCTCTTCCTCCCACAGAAGCCGCTCAGAAGCCCTCCTGCCGGGGGGGGGGGCCTGGGGCCTGGGAAAGCGGGGGGCCCCTCGTTGTCCTCGGTTATCCCTGCTGCTGGCCGGAGGGCCGTCAGCGCTGCTGTCCAGAGCCCGGGGATGGACGGGTGGAGCCGGGGGCAGCATGGAGAGCCTGAGACTACGAGGGAGCCGATGGCACCGAGGTGCGTAGGTGCGTGTGTGTGCGTGTGTGTGCGTGCATATGTGCGTATGCGTGTGTGTGCGCGTGTGTGCGTGCGTTGGAGATAGTCTGGTGGGGGGCTCCGTCCGGCTCTGGGGAGGTTTCTCCCTGGTGGCGGGCCTGCCACCCCACAGATCCCACGGGAGGGGCCGGGGTGCACTTCCTGGTGGGGCTGGGGGCTGCCTCCCTCCTGGGGGGTGGCAGGTGGGGGGGCCCAGCCCCTCTGAGGAGGGAGATGAAGGCGTGGCGGGGGGGGGGGACGGGGAAGGCGGGAAGCGTCCGTCTTTGGGGGGGGCGGGGGGGGCAGGGAAGGCGGGAAGCGTCCGTCTTTGGCGGGGCGGGGGGGGTGAACAGGGAAGGCGGGAAGCGTCCGTCTTTGGCGGGGGGGGGGGACAGAGAAGGCGGGAAGCGTCCGTCTTTGGCGGGGGGGGGGGGGACGGGGAAGGCGGGAAGCGTCCGTCTTTGGCAGGGGGGGGGGGACGGGGAAGGCGGGAAGCGTCCGTCTTTGGGGTGGCGTGGGGCCCGCAGGCCGGCGCCCCGCCATAGTCCTGTTTAGTAAAAGCCAACGCCCCGTGTGTGTGTGTGTGTGTGTGTGTCAGGTGTTTGTCACGTGGCCCGCGGAGATGGGCACGTGAAGGCAGTGCACGCGTTCCGTTCAGCCCTTTTATTTCACGCTCTGCATTTGCACGTTTGCACACCGGGCGGAAGGTGTGCGTTCCGCTGCTCTCCCTCTTAAAACCTGGCCCTGACCCCTGTCATGGCGCCTGGCGCTGGCAGCCCTGGCTATTCAGGACGCGTGACGTGGCAACCTGGGGCTAGAAACCAGACCGGACGGGGGTTTACAGACCCCTTGTCAGAGACTGGCTGGGGTGTCTAGAGGGGTGGCAGCTCACCCCGGCACCCCGGCTGTGCCTGGACACACGCAGCGGCGGTGACGCCCCATGAACGGGTGTGGGGGCGACGGGGTGCCCGGGAAGTCGGTCCCCGCACCTGCGGCGGGGAACTCCAAACAGGAGGATTACGGTCCAGGCAAAGACAGAGGCGAAAGGCGAAACAATCCGTGCAGAACGAGCGGGAGGGGCGGGAGAGCGTCCATCACGCGGGCGGGGGAACGGTCAGCGCGGTTGGGGGGGGCCGAAAGGATTTGGGGGAGCAGGGGACGTCACGGGAACCGTCTCGTCTGAGACCAGGGCTCCAGCAGCTCCAGTTCTTCGGGGGTCCGCGGGAAGCGGAGACGGAGTTTCCGCCCTGTGCTGGCGGCACCCTGACGGGTCACCTCGTGTCCCCACAGCAGCGCGGCAGCAGAGCCGAGCCCCGGGGGGGCCCCGCTGCGGCTCCTCCTGGTGGGGAAGCGGGGCGCGGGGAAGAGCGCCACCGGGAACACCATCCTGGGCAGAGCCGCGTTCGAGTCCCGGTTCAGCGATCGGTTCGGGGGTGCGCGGCGCGTTCGCCCCCCCCCCCCCCCCCGGCGTCCACACGCTGCTCCTGGTCACGGCCGTCGGCCACTACACGGCGGAGGACGAGGACGCCTTCCGGGGCATCCTGGGGGCGTTGGGGGCGCACGCTCTATCTACCTATCATCCACCTACCTACCTACCTACCTACCTACCATGTATTTATTTGCTGGTCTTCGGGCTTGAACTCAGGGCCTGGGCGCTGTCCCTGAGCTCTTTTTGCTCAAGGCCAGCGCTCTACCTACTTTGAACCACAGCACCACTGCTGGTTTTCTGATGGCTAATTGGAGATTAAGTGTCTCACGGCCTTTCCTGCCCGGGCTGGAAACCGACTGCAATCCTCAGCTCTCAGCCTCCCGAGTAACCGGGAGCCACCAGGAGGGAGCCACCAGCGCCTGGCAAGATATTTACGTTTTAGCTGAAGTAGAATGAGGAATTGGACCGTGGGTTACCCGAGGGCCACGGGGGGGACTGTGGATACTGTCTTGGCGAGTCACTGGACAGGCGAGGTCCTTGACTTACTTGGTCCCTCACGTTATCGGGTGCACCCTTCCCTCTTCGGACTGTCCTTCTGGCTTCCGTAAAACGTCCTCCTTCCCCCTCCCACCTCCTCTCCGGCTGTTCCAGAGACCGCCTCCTTCGTCATAGTCTTGCCCAGGTGGTCTCATCTGTCGAAGGCTTTGGGGTCCGTCCATTGCTGACAGTTCCCACACCAGGGAGCGTGGGCCGGCTCTGCCCCCCCTGGCCCTGCTCCCTCACCCAGCGCCCTGGTGTGGTCCCATCCTTGATCTCTCTCAGGCACCCATGCTTCCCATACCCAAACTTCCGGCTTCCTGGGAGTCTCTGACTTCCTTTTCCTCTTCAGCCAGCCAGTGGTTGTGTTGCCCACCAATCCTTCATGCCTAAACTCCGAGGTCCGCTTTGCTCCCTTTGCTCCCTCCCATTGGATGACCGAGGGGTCCCCAGATCCCGCATGGCCATCATTCCCAGAATCCATCCCCACGCCCACCAGCCTGTCCGCTTACACCGCTTTATTCTTTTCTTCCATCTGTTCTTAGGCCTTAACCTTTGCTCCATTTCTACGCTCAACAGTCCAAGTGATCTTTGCACGTATTTATGTATTTGCTTATTTGCACTGGTACTAGGGCTTGAACGCGGGGCCCTGGTGTGGCTCTCAGCTCTCTTGCTCAAGGCTGGTGCTCTGCCACTTGGATTGGAGCTGGAGAGAAGATTGATTTCTGTAGCCTTGGCATTTGCATTGGCGTGACCTTCCGCATTTAAAGGAAGCGCGGACTGCTAAAGCGTTTGAGTACTGGGCTTGCTTCTACGCCCTGTGCCAATTCTTCCTACACAGATCAAGATGCGTTGTTCACATAGACTGCTCTGCTACATGGCAAAACATCCAATATATAACCTAAACATGAAGGAAAGCGAGGGAAGGGCTGGGCTAGGAGGGGTGGTGAGCATGTTGAAGGGGGGGGGGGTCATGAGCTGCTTTGTCGCGTGGCAAACTCCTTTGTACAACTACGTAAAGATAAAATACAACTCCCCCCCCCAAGTTTATGCCAGTACCCCAGAGACAGGCTGAAGTCCTCTCCATCTTCTTTCAGTGTGTCTATGTCACAGAATAGGTCTCCTTTCTCTGCCTTCCACCACTACTGCCTCGTTCATTGGCATTTTGGAATGACCGGCCAGGCCTGACATGTCGGAATTTTCAGACGGCCTCTGGCCAAGAACTCTGGGTAAAATTTCACTATTTTGTGAAAAAAAAAAAAGCTGTGTTTTTTTTTTTTTTTAAATTGCGTGTGTCATTTCTCCTTTATTTTTTAGGACTGTGGGAATAAAGCTACAAGTCAAGGAGCTACGCCATGTGGTAAGTCAATCCTGTAGACATTTGGGCAGCCAAAGAAAAGGGCGGTGGGGGGTGGGGAAGGCTACCTGTATGAACCAGAAGCCGATGCGCACCAGGAGGAATCCTAACACAGGTGAGCCGGTGCCTCACTGGCTCTGGTTACCGTGTGGATACCCCCGGCCCGCTGGCATTCACGGAACCAGGCTTGCTGCTCGCTACAGCATCTTTCTAACTCAGACTCTTTCTCCTGGTCCTGAGTCCAGCACAGCTCACATTTCGGCTATGCCTGCAAGGCCGAAACCATTGTTTCTGAACAAGCCCAATGTGTAGCATTCACAGCACAGAGATACTGCAAGCACTGCTACAGTAGCCGGCGCTGACAGCTCTTAATACCTAGTGCTGCCTGGATGCATAATCCAACAGCTCCCAGTCACGGAAATGTCTTCCATAATGTGGACAAAAAGAGAGAAAGCAGTTATGGATACACGTCTAGATTATTTCTGGGCCAGCTCTCTGCTAGAGCGGAGTGTTCGGTGGTGACTAACGCATCCCACGGGAGACGGGGCTGGTGCGTGGTGCGGACAGAGGGTTTCAGGGCGCGGCTTGCAGGATTTATGGCAGTGGACTGAGGCCTGAATTACCCGGCGTAAAAGGCACAAATCGGAGGTGGCCCTTTTCATCTCGACGCCCTGCGGGCAAAGGTATGGAGGGCATTGATCATCTTAGGACTTGTGACACCACAGCCAACTCTTTTTTTTTGGCCAGTCCTGGGGCTTGGACTCAGGGCCTAAGCACTGTCCCTGGCTTCTTCCCGCTCAAGGCTAGCACTCTGCCACTTGAGCCACAGCGCCACTTCTGGCCGTTTTCTGTATATGTGGTGCTGGGGAATCGAACCTAGGGCCTCGTGTATCCGAGGCAGGCACTCTTGCCACTAGGCTATATCCCCAGCCCCAGCGTGTTACTTTATGAACATGCTATTAAAAAGGGGACATTTTAGAATCAGGTGTTCCCAGTCTCACCTAAGCCCAGAGACCTCATGCCTCCTTCCATAATTACCACGGCCCCAGTGCTGCACCTCGGCTTTCCTGGGGCGTCTCAGGCTCCCGTGAACCCCCTAATTCCCCGGCCCTTCCCCACCTGCTGGCTAACTTCTGACCAGGGTTAGAATTCCCCAGTCAGAATACTCGTGCCATTCTCAGTCCACGCGGTCGGGGAAGAGGCACCTGAAAGCGTAGCCGTGAGAGGAGGCTCTGAGTCTGTCTTCTTGCCCCTTAGATCCCGGAGATCCCGGAGATCCCGGACCACCAGGTCCTCCTCATGGGGAGTCAGGGTGTCGGCAAAAGCACAACCGGGAACAGCATCCTGGGCCGGCAAGCGTTTGAGACCGGATTCAGCGGGCAGGCGGTGACCCGGCAGTGTAAGTCTGAGAGCATGACCTGGAGAAGGAAGAAAGTTCTGGTCGTCGATGCTCCAGAGCTCTCCTCTCTGACGTCGGCTGCGTCTCAGCTCAGGGAAAACATGACCGCCGGCCCGCGCGCCTTCCTGCTGGTGATCCCGCTGGGTCCTTTCCACCCGAGGGATGCGGAGGTGTTCCGAGCCATCCAAGAGCAGTTTGGAGACAAATACACGAAGCACACGATCATTCTCTTTACTAGGAGGGAGGATTTACAGGGCGAGGACCCGGAGGCATCCTTAAGCAGGAATGGACCTCTGCGGGGACTCATCGAGCAATGCGGACACAGATACAGCATCTTTGACGACCGGGCAGCGCCCGAGGCCAGGCGGAGCCAGGTAGAGCAGCTCCTGCTCCACGTCTTCAGAGAGAAAGGTAAGGCTCCCAGGTTACACCCGTGGCTTATTTACCCCGCGCAGTGACCTGTCCCACGGGACCGCGAGGAGTTAGGGCGCCTCCTCAAGAAGCATAGAAGTGTAGGGAAACACAGGGGAAGCCGGGTCCCAGTGGCTCACGCCTGTCATCCTGGTGACTCAGGGGACTGAGATCTGAGGATCGTGGTTCAAAGCCAGCCCGAGCAAGAAAGTCCGTGAGACCCTTAGCTCCAATGAGCCACTGACAAACTGTACGTGGAGCTGAGGCTCAGAGCGGCAGAGCGCTAGCCTTGAGCTGCGGAGCTCAGGGACAGACAGGCCCGGAGCCAGGCCCGACAGCTACCGCCACCACCGCCGCCGACAGGTGCATCCCTGTCAGCCCAGGGTCATGAGTCTTCTCTTTCCTCTGCACAGAACCCCTGAGCCTGGTCCTCGTAGGGAGGAGCGGGCCCGGGAAGAGCGCCCCCGGGAACACCATCCTGGGGAAAGCCGTCTTCCCCTCGCAGCTCCGCGCCCAGCCGGTCACCCGGGCGTGCCAGCAGGGCAGGAGGTGGTGGTTGTGGACACGCCGCTGTTCAGCCAGGTGCCCGGCGCGGAGAAGGATCCGTCCTGGCTAGAGACGGAGGCGGAGCGCTGCTGGGCCCTCTGTGGAGAGGGAGCGAAGCCGATCGTGCTGGTGTTGGAGCCGGGGCGGTTCACCCGGGCGGACGAGGCCGCGGTGGCGCGGCTGGAGGCCGCCTTCGGGAGCCGCGTCCTGCAGTACACCGTCCTGCCCTTCACTCGGAGGGAGGACCTGGGGGGGAGCGAGGCATTTCAAGATTACATCCACAAAACGAGCCGCAAAGGCCTCGGGCAATTAGTGAGGAAGGGCCGGGGCGAGTCTGCGCCTTTAATAACAGAGACGCCGGCCAGTCCGGGGACACGCAGGCCAAAGAGCTTTCGGCGATGGCCAATGACCTGAAAAAGACGCACGAGCGAGGGTACCCCTGTCCCTGGGGGGAGGTCAGGAAGCACATTAGAGATGCCCAGGGCCGCAGCGGCTTTCTTAGTCACTCGATAGGGGGGTAGCCATGCGGCTGTCCAGGTTCAGGGCGGTGGCAGCTGGCGGGGCGGGGGGGTGGGCGGGGGGGGGCTAGATTGGCCGTCGTGGCAGGCGGGCGCGTGGCATCGAAGGCTACAGAGGCCAACGCGCCTCACCTCGCGTTGCGGTGCCTGTTTTAGGTCAATAAATGGTCGGGCTGTAGCCAGCCAGAGGAGGGGTCAGAATCGCCGGACCCGTGTATCGATGTAGGAGAGACGGAGTCAGGACGGACACCGTGTGTAAGCTCCAGGTCAGCCCGGGGCCCCGATGGAGACAGTTCTACACCGGGCGCTAGTGGCTCACGCCTGCGATCCTGGCTACGGAGGAGCCCGAGACCTGAGAATCATGGTTCAAAGCCAGCCTGGGCGGGAACCTACGCGAGACTTTTCCCTCCAATTAACCACTGGAAAACCAGAAGTGGAACTGTGGCTCAAAGTGGTAGGGCGCTATGCTTGAGCAAGAGGGACAGCACCTTGAGCACACACACACACACACACACACACACATACACACACGCACGCACACACACACAAATCAGAGCGCCCAAATGCAGGGAACGGAGCCATGTTCAGTGCACCTTAGCCACGGCAGAATGCAGCAGTGGACTCTGACGGCCTCTCTTGTGGCTTTTGCTTTGTATTTTTTGGTGGACCAGTCTGTCTGTCAGATTGGCTGGCAGACCACTGGCTCGTCCAGCCCCCCTGTCCCTCTGGGGCAAGGCTCAGGTGTAGGGCAGGGCCCAGGAGTAGAACAGCATACTTCTTCTTTCCTTAGGCTTAGTTCTCTCCTCATTCCACATCCAGGTAGAAAGTGAGACACCGTTACGCCTTTAGTGTGTGTGTGTGTGTGTGTGTGTGTGTGTGTGTGTGTGTGTGTGTGTGTTTGCCACTCCTGGGGCTTGAACTCAGGGCCTAGGCATTGCTTCTTAGCTTTTTTTTTTGCTCAAGGCTGGCATTCTGTCACGTCAGCCACGGCTCCCCTTCCCGCTTTTTGGTGGTTAATTAGAGATAAGTGTCAGGGCTTTCCTTCCCTGGGCTGGCTTCGGAGCACAGTCCTCAGATCTCAGCCTCCGAGTAGCTAGGATGACAGGCACCAGCCATTTGCACCTGACCAGTATGTAAGATATAAAGCAATTTCACTGCTAAACACCACAGTGAATTGGACTATAGAAGATTAGAACTGGAATTCCTTAAGCTAGAGAAGGTAGCAAAATTCCAAAATTCCAGGTTTAGGTCTAAAAGAAGGTTAGAAGAAGGTTTTCTGGGAATCCCTTGACGATACCCACTCCCCTTTCTAAAGCCCTGAGGACTGTTCAAATTCAGGCAAATGAAATGATAGTGACTTGAACCTACGAGGGCCCTACTGTACCTCGTGTCAAGAGGTCCAGGAATGAGCACTCCGGGGCCACTGCCAGCCCCAGCTCTGGGAATACGTGGCTGTTTGCTTCTAGGAAGGGGGTACCTGTCCGCGACTGAGCAGATTCTACTGGGGGCCACCCGCGGTGCGTGTGACATAGCAAGTATGGCATTGTCTGCCAGGTAGGTCGAGGCTCAGGTATCGCTGGCATTCACCCCTGTGTGTGCATCTCGGGAGGAGGGGGCCAGGCCATGTATTCATTTCCCCCTTGGCGACCTTTGGTGACCTCCCAGACCAGCCTGCTTTTCAGACCATGACTGTCACCCTTAATGCCTTGGAACGCCACCTTAGTTCTTTTCACTTCTAGAAAACGTGTGTCGAGTAATCAAGTAACCAGCTAATAAAGATGAATCGGGTTACGAAGGCCTGTTCTCTTCGGGTGCCAGTTTTCTGATTTAGGGGAAGCAGACACCTCCCCGAAGGGGCAGCGGGGTTGTGTGGAGGCCGAGAGGGAAGGCAGGGTTTCCCACCCCCCCCCCCCAGGTGCCCATGCGGCCCGGAGGCCTCCATGGCTCAGGAGTCCCCCGCTCCAGAGATGGCGCCGCAGTCAGGTCCGGTGTGTGTAGGCAAGATTCGAATGGGGACATTCCTAATTGCCACGGGGGCAAGGGGGATGCCCCAGAGGGGCCCCCGGGGAGGTCCAGGGGTGCTCCTCTAGGCTGCCCAGGGTCAGTTGGCCTCCGCAAAACGAGCCTGCGCTTCGTGTCTGTGGGTGTCTGGACCCGGGACTCCAAAGTGTCCAGGCGGGCAACCACGGGCCACCGTCCAATGAGATCTATGCTGCTGCAGACCGGAATCCACCCGCTGCCCCTGCTCTGGGACGGGAGGCACTGAGTCTCCCGGTGGATGGTTGGGGAGGGCGGGCGGGGTGCGCGCTCTGGCCTCTGCTTCCTCTGGGTTCGCAGAGTCTGCGGATTCACTGGGTGAGGATGGCGGTCCAGCATCGAGCGCCCCGCCCTCCGCGGGGGCGTCCTGGCCGGCGAGGAGTCCTCGCCCATCAGGACGCTGCCCACCCGTTGCCGTGGGCCTCGTCCCTCGGCCGGGGACGTCACCTATGGAAGGCAAAGGCCCTCGGGGAGAGGGGTTTTTACCTCGCGGGGGGCATTGAACACCTCCAGGAGACGTGTGTGGCAACAATGGATGGGTGGCGCTGGCGTATGGGGAATAAACTCCTGGTGTGCGCAGTGCCGTGTATCACCCAGCCCTCCACAGCAAGCAACCGTCTGACTGCCGAAGAGGCTCCAAGCGAAGGTCAATGGGTCGCGTTGCAGAATGTCCCTGTGGTCCTGATCGGCGTGGGGCAGAGAAAGGGGAGAGCACAACGAAGGAAGGGGTGCGTGGGTTTTTGTTTTGTGTTGGTCTTGGGGTTTGAACTCAGGGCCTGGGTGCATGCAGTCCTTAAGCTTTTTTTTTTTTTGCTTAAGGCGAGTGCTCTGCCACTCGAGTGACAGCTCTAGTTCTGGCTTTTTGGTGGTTAATTGGAGATAAGAATCACGTGGCCTCTCCTGCCCGGGCTGGCTTTGCACCGTGGTCCTCAGGTCTCAGCCTCCTGAGCAGCTAGGACGACGGGCGGGAGCCGAGTGGCGGATGGGCTTTGGTCTGCTTGGATAATGCACTTCAGTGTGCGCTTGTTTAGCCATGCAGGAAGCTGAGACCTGAGGACCACAGTTTGAAGCCAGCCTGGGCAGAAAATGACTCTTGTTTCCAATTAAACACCCCTCCTCCCCCCAAAAAAACCTGGAAGTGGAGCTGTGGCTCAAATGGTAGAGTGCTAGCCTTGAGCAGAAGAACTCAGGGGCAATGCCTAGGTCCCAAGTTCAAGTCTCAGGACCATCACACACACACATACACACTGTATTATACATATAATATATATTACATATATTATATATATATATATACACACACATATTTCATGGAGAACTTCAAAGACAAGCAATTCCATAAAATTGGCTTAACTCCTAAAAAGGAGTAAGCGAGCTGTCGGCAGAGTCTGTGACCCGCGAGTGAATTGGTCATGAACCCGCTCCTCTTGGATGCGGTCAGCCCTGCATCAGCAGGATTTTCACCTGCCTGCCCCCTTCACGCTTGTTTGTTCCTTGGCACTTGTGATGCTCAGCTGCAGACCGAGGTCTCTCCGACGGCCCGGCCTCGGGCTCGGCCCCCGATGGCCCCCAGAGAGGCAGCCGTGACCCCCTTGAGAAGGCCCTGTGGCCTTGACTCTCACATTTCTGAGACTCGACCTAGAATCTAACCACCTGGGTGTTGGGTGTGAACCCCACACTTCCTGTCTATTGTTTTTCACTGAAGACTGTCCGCACAGCTGTTAGGAGGCAGGAGTGTGGGAGGTCTGTGTTTCTCCACCCACAGGTGATAGGACTGGATAAGAATTGAAAGAAGAATTAACACCAACACTTTACAAAGACTTCCAGCAAATGGGAGAGGGCACAGGCCACTGCTCACTCTTGGAAGTTAGTACTAGAAAGATATTACAAGAAGTGAGAGCTATGAGCAAGTAGACCTTAGGAATCTAAACATGAGACACCCACCAAAATACACGCAAATTGAGTGCGGCCACGTGTAAAGTGAAGTAATCTATCCCAGGATGCACTATGGGCTCCATACATGAATAGATCAATGCATCATGCTGTAATGACAGGATGAAGGACAAAGGACAAAAAGCACACGATCGTCTCAATAGATGGAGAAAAAATGTTGCACAGAATCTAACTGCAGTTTATTGTAAAAAAAAAAAAAAACAACCACTTGATAAATTAGGAACAAGTAAGATGGTGATATTTCCATCCATTTTATGCCTTTCCATTTTCCTCACAAATTCCAAAGTCCTTGGTACGTTAAACGAAGTTCTTTATATTTTTGCAAGCATTTAAATCTCCCTGCCAGATTCTGTCTTGCATAGCCACGCTGAAGGGGTTTTAACAACAACAAACCAAAATGGACCTTTGAAGCATCCTGGGCTGGTCAGGCGTGTAACAGCCGCAAGGCAAACGTGGTGATTAAACTTGAACGTTAAAGTAAATGGAAATGAAATTCAGTGGTGCGATCCACTCGTCCCATGTCCCGAACTCAGGGGCTACGGGTGGATCTGGCTTGCCGGCGGGCACAGGACCGTCCCCTCTTGCAGAACGCTCCGGAGTGCAGTTGGATGGTAGAGTGGGCAGGTCCCTGGCGTTCACAAGGGTATGCAACCCCTCCCCTCGCTTCCTTTCTGCTTCCCTTCCAAAGCTCCCCGCTTACCATTGCCTGTGAATTCAGGGGAGCGTGTGGGACCCAGACTTTCCAGGTAAGGGAAGAGCGTTGGAGCGCCAGGGGTGGCGGCGGCCATGGCGTTTGGGGGGTTCTCTTGGTCAGGAGGGGACCTCTTCGTTAGTTTAATTTCCCAAACCTCCCAGCGAGCTTATCCGAATGTATTGCTGGTTAGTTTCTGTTTCCTGTCTTTGTTGACTTGGGGCAATGTGGGGAAGCCACATTGACTGTCTCTTTCAAGAGTTGCTGCCGAGGGGACAACTGCTTTACAAACAAATGGTTCCTGTACTGGCTTCAGAGTTTAAAATTCGATTCTTGCAGGAAAAGAGTGAGTTGGGTCCCAGGAGAGGTTTTGGAAAGAGCCTTGCAAATGGGGACCGGCTCAGCTCGTTTCCTACCTTGGCTACAGGATGAGGAGACTGTGCAGGCTGAGGTCTTGTTACCCCATTATTATTCTTGTTATTCCGTTGCTACCTGTCCTCAGGGGCAGTCCCCCGCCGAAGGCACTGTCCCTTCCCGAGTTGGCGGAGACTTGGGCTCCCCGCTGGAATCCAGCTCCCCGCCGCTCTGATTTGTGGAAGCCAGCACTGAGGATGACGGAGGCTTGCTCCTGCGCAGCTCAGCGCCCAGCCGGCTCCTGAAGAAAGCAGTCTCCCGGCTCCGCATCTGAGTTCGAATCCGAGCAGTACCGAGGGGCCTCTAGAGGACGGGGGTTCCGGGACCTGCGGCCAGCTGCTCTTCTATTGCTGGCATCCCGTCTTCTCCCCGCTCACTAATGCTTTCCTGTTTTCCTTCCTCCGCAGGCTTTCCTGGGCGGGCTTGGATCCCTCCAGGAGACCGAGGCCTAAGCAAGAAGCCCAGGGACTGAAGGGACGCAGTGGGCTTGGTGGCCAAGCTGGAAAAGGAGGTGCCTTAATCACGACCAGCGTCTCCAACTCCCCCTGCCTGTGATGATCCTCAACGATCAAAACCCCAGCAGCCGGGCTGTTTCTAGGACCACTCCCCTGACAGAGCACCGAACTCCAGCCTTCTGGAATTTTCCTTGTCTTGACCCTGGACTTGTCTCTATCACCGTTGTTGCCTGATAGAGCTCCCTCTTTCTAGCCGGCTCTGTGAGAGCACTGTCAGGACGGCTATTGAGGCGGCGGGCAAGGCCTTGAGTAGCCACCGGTGTGTCTCATCCAGGCTTCTCTTCCAGCCCCACTCCCGTCGTGAGCTTTACCACACCAGTCACATTTCCTTTTTCTTTTTTTTCTGACAGTCCTGGGCCTTGGACTCAGGGCCTGAGCACTGTCCCTGGCTTCTTTGTGCTCAAGGCTGGCACTCTGCCACCTGAGCCACAGCGCCACTTCTGGCCGTTTTCTATATGTGTGGTCCCGGGAAATCGAACCCAGGGCTTTATGTATGCGAGGCGAGGGCTCTTGCCACTAGGCCACATTCCCAGCCCTCATATTTCCTTTTGTGAACAATAATTTAGTGAGCCTTGGTATAGCCATAGACATTTTGTAGGTCAGTTATGAGATACTGCTTCACAGGTGGTATAGATACATGAAAATAGAGTGTTGCTCGTTCTCTTTCCTCTTCCTCGTCTTTTGTTACAATTCTTTCACTCATTTATCTCCACACTATTATCACACAATACACGGATGCTGGTGTGACTTTGTACAAATCCTTATCTATTAGATAAACTAGGACTGGAGAGTAATTTGATTTTGTTGTTGGTGGTGGTGGTCACAGGGTTGAACTCAGGACCGGGGCACCGTCGCCGAGCTCTTCAGAGCTCAAAGCTAGCGCTCTACTCCTTGAGCCACAGCGCCAGTTCTGGTTTTCTGGTTAATTGGAGATAAGAGTGTCCTGGACTTTCCTTCCCGGGCTGGCTTTGAACTGCGATCCTCAGCTCTCAGCCTCCTGAGTAGCTAGGATGACAGGCGTGAGCCGCTGCTGTCCAGCTGGTCTTGCTTTTATTTACTTTAAAACAAGGTTTGTTTTCTTCTTTGAGATGATAATAAACATGGTCACAGCAGAAATAGTCAGGAATGGGACAGCGTGCTCTGAAACCTGGTGCGGCCCTCTGGGAGCGTTAAAAATGTCTGACCTCTAACAATACCTACACAAATAGAAAATGCAAATTAAAAAATACAAACTCTCCTTTTTACAGCACGTTTAAGAAAATCATCAGGGCTTTGGAACTTTTGGTATTTACCTCGCCGCTTACAAATTCTGTTTGTGGTTTTGGTGGGTGGTAGAGAGCTTGGTGGGGATGTCCTTCCCTTCCTCCTCCTCCCCCTCCTCCTCCTCCTCCCCCTCCTCCTCCTCCTCCTCCTCCTCCTCCCCCTCTTCCTCCTCCTTCCCTTTCTCCTCCTCCTCCTCTTCCTCCTCCTCCTCCTTCCTTCCTCCTCCTCCTCCTCTTCCTCCTCCTCCTTCCCTCCTCCTCCCCCCACTCCCCCCCTCCTCCTCCCCCTCTTCCTCCTCCTTCCCTTTCTCCTCCTCCTCTCTCCTCTCCTCCTCCTCCTTCCTCCTCCTCCTCCTCCTCTCCCCCTCCTCCTCCTCCCCCTCTCCTCCTCCCCTCCCTCTCCCCTCCTCCTCCTCCTCCTCCCCTCTTCCTCCTCCTCCCCCTTCTCCTCCTCCCTCTCCTCCTCCCCTCCTCCTTCCCTTCCTCCTCCTCCTCCTCCTCTTCCTCCTCCTCCTCCTCCTCTTCCCCTCTTCCTCCTCCTTCCCTTTCTCTTCCTCCTCCTCTTCCTCCTCCTCCTCCTCTTCCTCCTCCTTCTCCTCCCTCCTCCTTCCCTTTCTCCTCCTCCTCTTCCTCCTCCTCCTCCCCCTCTTCCTCCTCCTTCCCTTTCTCCTCCTCCTCCTCTTCCTCCTCCTCCTCCTCTTCCTCTTCCTCCTCCTTCCCTTCCTCCTCCTCCCCTTCCTCCTCCTCCTTTCCTTCCCCCTCCTCCTCCTCCCCCTCCTCCTCCCTCTCCTCTCTCTCCTCCTCCTCCTCCCCCTTCCTCCTTCTTCCCTTCCTCCTCCTCCTCCTCTTCCTTGTCTTCCTCCTCCTCCTCCTCCTCCTCCTCCTCCTCCTCCTCCTCCTCCCCTTCCTCCTCCTCCTCCTCCTCTCCTTCCTCCTCTTCTCTCATTATCAGCCTCCTGCTCCAATTTCCTCCTTCCCATTCCCGTTCTCTTCCTCCCCCTCCCCCTTCCGTTTTCTGCTTCAGATGGGCTCAGTGCTGGTGTCCACAGCTGAGTGACGTGGCGGGCAGGCCGCTGGTCGCGGGGCCGGGGCTCTGGCGAGGAGGCTGCCGTGGCGGGTGGTGGAGGTGGCTGAGGCGAGCTGGACCCAGGAAGGATGACAAGATGGCTCTTGGGGGGAGCTGGGAGGCTTTGGGGGGTGGAGGGGTGGTGCCTTACTCTCAACAGGTAGCTCCAGTGGAGATAAGCCTCAGTGCTGGATTTCCTCTCCCCCAAGCGCTGCTCCAGCCCCTCTCTTCTTCGGGGTGGAGTTGCTGATGAGCAGTCCGCGGTCATTCTCATCCTTAGCCTCCACTGGGAAATCTTTTCCCTCGCTCTTCTCAAGACTTGCAACGTGGGGCTGGGGATATGGCCTAGTGGCAAGAGACCTTGCCTCGTATACATGAAGCCCTGGGTTCAATTCCCCAGCACCACATATCTAGGAAATGGCCAGAAAGAAAGAAAGAAACCGCACCAAATCACAAGTTGCAAATCTTTTTTTTTTTGCCAGTCCTGGGTCTTGAACTCAGGGCCTGAGCACCGTCCCTGGCTTCTTTTTGCTCAAGGCTAGCACTCTGCCACTTGAGCCACAGTGCAGCGAGGGCAGCCGGAGACGCCAGGCAAGGCCTCGGGGGTCAGCCCCTGGAGCTCAGGAGGGAAAGCGAGCTGTGGAGAGAGGCCAGCGGGGAAGGCCTCCCGCCCTCCGAGCTGACAGCCGTGGGATGTGAGCAGCCCCGGGCAGAGGGGTGCCCTCGAAAGGCGACTCTAGGCACGTTACTTCGGCACCCAGCGCGCCCCGGGACTGGTTCAAGGTGGGAGGAGACTCCGCTGGGAGACGGAGGCTCGGGTCCTGAAATGGAAGAGCAGGTGCGTCTCAGAGGCCGTCGGGCCGCGTCCCAGCGTCTCCAGAGCCACCAGAGCCCAACGCGGCAGTGGCCACGGCACTGGCCATCTCCGGAGGACGCCAAGTGCCCAGGGGAGCAGATTCGCCCCAGCCCGGCCGTGTCACAGGAAGCCGGGGGAGACCTCGTCCCCGCCGGCCCCTCCCCAGAGCCAGCTTCCCCTCCGACGGCAGCGCGGGGGCAGCGGGGCACCAGCTTCCCTGGAGAGAGAGCGGGAGAGCCGGGCAGCCCCGCGGCAGCACCAGGTGAGGCTCGTGAGAGGGGGTGCAGGGCATGCGCGATGAGGGGACCGCAGAGAGGGCGCACCCCTGCATGGCCGGGAACCCCTCCGGGGAAGAGCCAGGCCGTTCATGGCGCGCAGGTGGACCATGGCTTCCTGGGCAACTGCAAGTCGCTTGTCTTTACGCAACTATAGGGAAGACGGTCACTTCCCTTTGAAAAGGACATCAGTGTCTCCAAGGTAAAGCCGGAGAATGGGGAGAAGGTTCTAGGTGGAAATGGACACCGAGTCCCTCTAATTCCTCACCACAAGCCCCAGTGAAGGCAAGTGCCATCCGCCAGCACAAATAAGAACACGGCCCTCTGCCTGACTGCTCCAGAACTGCTCAGCACAGCTGGGGAGGGGGCTGCGGCTTCCTGTGACAGAGACGGGGGGGGGGGGCTCCTGAAGACGGTGGGATCCGTTCTTCTGCTGCCACTGTGAGCTGCGGTGTGGCTTTTAGTTCCTATTTCCTTCGTATCAGTGATTAGGAATGGAAAGCACGTGAGTCCTGGGGGGCATCCGCGCTGTGGCTTCTAGAAGTCTCTCCGTGGACACTCGGGGCAGAGCTGCGGGTGTGGCCGTCCCGGCTCCCCGCAGAGGGAACGGAGTCTCCCAGGGCGCCGGGGATTCTGGGAGCGGCGGTCCTGCGCTGTCAAGCTCCACCCTCTTGGTAAAGCAAGTCCCTGTGCACCTGCTGCTCAGCCTTTCTCTTAGCGGAGGGCCCTGGGAAAGTTCTGGAAGGGCTGCTTCGGATGGTCTGCCATGACTCGTACTTGTCCCGCACTTACCAAAGGTGAGCCCCAGGGGCTCCTGTCTCGCGATGGCCAACGGCTGGCCACCCCGGTTTCTTGTTTTTGACAAGCCGGTTCCCATCCCACCTCCTGGCTTCTTTTGAAGTCAGTTCCAGACTTCATATAATTTTCCCTGCTAATGTTTTAGAATGTATATTAAAAATAACAATTCTATGCACTGTTGTCATCACACCAAAAATAAGTCTATATTGTTACCAATTTTCCTGCAGTCTGTGTTCACAAGGCATGTACAGTTTTTATTATTTATTTGCAACTATGTTCAGAAAGGCGATCCCGGATCATTCTATGTGTTTTCTAGCCCCCAGTGTCAAGTTAGGCATTTCCCTAGGAATCCTGGGGGTTTTCTTTCCGAGGAGAATGGTAGGGAAGTTTGGGCCATTGCCTGTGTGGCCGCGTTTCTTGTCTTCTTAGTGTGTGTGTGTGTGTGTGTGTGTGTGTGTGTGTGTTTTGTGTATAAATGTTTGTGTCTGTATCTCCAGTACATAACACACAGTATAATTCAATGATAGGAATGCCAGTATTATTAATTTTGTAACTATGAAAAGAGCTCTAGGGTATTTCTTCATTTTTTTGGGGGGGGGGCGGATTTTTGGCTCCATTCTTCTGGGGTTGTCGCAGAACTTTATGTACTAAAGGGCATAGGTTTGCTTTTGCTTGTTTCACCGAATCTTTGATATTTAGGAATTAATTTTCAACATAGATTTTTTTTTTTTTTTTTTTTTTTTGGCCAGTCCTGGGCCTTGGACTCAGGGCCTGAGCACTGTCCCTGGCTTCTTCCCGCTCAAGGCTAGCACTCTGCCACCTGAGCCACAGCGCCACTTCTGGCCGTTTTCTGTATATATGGTGCTGGGGAATCGAACCTAGGGCCTCGTGTATCCGAGGCAGGCACTCTTGCCACTAGGCTATATCCCCAGCCCAACATAGATTTGTTTTTAAAAAAAGCTTTATTTAATATTTGCATTATTCTAAAATTCAGACTCCCCAAATAGCTCACAGAAGTCCACCTTCCTTCTTTGCCATGCTATTTCCCTCCTCCTGACTAGTGCCTGTTTGCTTCTTTATTTTCTCTCCCCATTATCCTTATCTTTGCATATTTCTCTTATGTATATATACACACATATGTATATAAATACATACAGCATCTAAGTATAATGAAGATGCATACACACAGCCTTTCAGGTGAATGGTCACATACTGTCTGTTCTTTTATTAACCTTCTATGTTTTGATGCTTGCTGGACCCTGCGTAGTGACACACCTCCGTACATTTCACAGCGGTAGGATGTGTTCATTCATATTTCAGGAAACCGTCTCTCTGCGGGTGGAGGCTGGGAGTATCTTATAGTTTTCTTTGGGCCTCTCCTTCAGTCCAGTTTTCTAAACTGGGTTTCAGAGTTATACCGGCCTCGTCGGAAGTGCTTAGGAATTTCCCTCCTTTCTCCGTGCTCGGGGCTGTAGAGCAGTGGCAGAATTATCTGATCACTGGAGCTAAAAGTAGCATTTTACGGAGGAAGGGTGAGGAACCGCGAAAGCTTGCCAGCCTCTCTCTCTGTGATCCCCCACTTTCTCCAACCTGTCACACTTCCCACGCCTGCTGGGGTTGGCACTGGAAAGGTGTATTCGTGCACGTCTGGGTGACGGTCGAGTGTTTAAAATCCCAACACCCGTGGGCTGAGTGTCGCGGTGAGCGACCACCACGCTCACTTTGAAAGCGTTTCCGAAGCCCGTCGCGCCGTGTGCTCCCGCCGTTTCTGAAGGGTAGAGCGCTTCCGAGACCGCGACGGCCGCTTTGTATTCCCTTTCTCTGTACAGCTTGAGAAAACTAAATCCCTGTCGACATCACACTTAGCAATGGAGAGAGGTTTCTCCTCCCGGCAAGTGTTTTCTGTCCACGTGAGCGTCGCCTTGGTGGGCTGGCCCTGTCTGTTCATTCACCTCGGACACCTCCGCCCCGACGGCCCCGGCCGTCCACGCAGGTGCCGACTCGGCGCGCATTCCGAGGAAGATGCCCTTGCGGGGTAGGAGGGTCGTGGCTGAGGTCAGAATACCTCAGGTGCCATACCTTCAAAACCAAGTCGGGTCTGTTCTGGGAAATACATCTCACGTAAAAGGGAAGGGTAGGAAAATACCAGATTTTAAGTGGTAAATACACGGTGCGTTGTCCAAGAAAAATCAAGCAAGAAGTGCAGTAGAAAGCAGAACAATAAATGATAGGAGATGCTGGGGGAGTAGTCCTCCAAGTGAGAAAACTTTACTGGCTTGGATGCCGTAGTTGGTTCAGGTGGGGCAGAGGCCGGGAGGGCCGGGAGGGCTGCTTCCCGGTGATCTCGAAGCCATGTTCTTCCTGTGTGTGCAGTACAGCTCAAGTGCCGGGTCCCCGAGGCTGACTTGCGGCGCCGACCATGGCTGAGCCCGACGACCGCTCTCTGCGGATCGTTCTGGTTGGGAGAACTGGAAGTGGGAAGAGCGCCACCGCCAACACCATTCTTGGGGAGGAAAGATTTGATTCTAGAATAGCTGCCCACGCCGTCACTGAGACCTGCCAGCGGGCGTCCAGGAAATGGAAGGGGAGGGACCTCGTGGTGATTGACACCCCGGGGCTCTTTGACAGCAAGAAGAGTCTGCGGACCAACGACGTGGAATTGAGCCGGGCTGTCCTGTACTCGTGCCCGGGGCCTCACGCCATCGTCCTGGTGCTGAGGCTGGGCCGATTCACAGAGGAAGAGTGGGAGGCCGTTGCTCTGGTCAAGGCTGTCTTTGGGGAGGCTGTCCTGAAGCACATGATCGTTCTGTTCACCTGCAAAGAAGAGCTGGAGGGCTCGAGCCTACGCGACTTCATCGCAGCGGTGGATGTGGACCTACGGCGTGCCCTTCAGGAGCGTGGGGGCCGCTCCTGCGCCTTCAGCAACAGAGCAGACGAGGCCGAGAAGGAGCAGCAGGTGCAGGAGCTGGGGGGGCTGATCGATGAAGCGGTGCAGAGCAGCGGAAGGCCTTACTTTTCTGACGCCGTCTACACAGACGCGGAGAAAAGGCTGCAAGAAACGGCCGAGTTCTTGAGGCAATATTACGGGGATCAATTAGAGGAGGATCTCAGCACAGAGAAGGAGACCTACGCTCAGATGTGCGAGGAGAGTATGCAGGAAAAGGAAGCCAAAGTGCAATCAGCTAGGAAAAAATATAAGGAGAAAATAAGAATATCAGGGAAGAAGCAGAGAAGAATATATTTAGCCAGATTGTTGAGAGAATTAAGGGAATACTTTTAAGTCTATACCATTATCTCTGGCCCTAATGTGTCCATCTTTTTTCCATTCTCTCCGCACTTACCATGAGCATTCTCCAACACCATCCCCGTCTTCCCCTTGCAGCCCTTCTGCAAGCAACATGAGCAGGAACAGAATTAAGAAATGGCCCAATTGTCATGTCCCGGCGTCAGAACTCACTGTTAGGTCTCCCAGTCTGGACAGAGTGCTCTGCACTCAACTCCCGGAGAAGACAGCAGAGGCGACACGCTGCCCTGTGAAGCTAGCTCCGAGCCCAGCCGTCCAGCTCTGAATTCCGTTATTCCCAAGAACCCCAAGAGGGATCTGATAAGGGCTGCCTCTTCCTAAAACGCCCAATCTACGACGAGGCACACACGGTGGACACGTAAAGAAGGCCTAATCCTGACATCTGCGTGCTGATTTCTGAGGGCCACTAGCTCCCAAAGCAATGCGTACAGTTGCGTTTTGATTGTGAATTGAGTGAGAGTATCACAGCAAGTGTCCCCATCAGTGGGGACTATGAGTGACAGCAATAGTTTGACCAGAAGCTTGTCAAAATAAAGTAATTGTGTGGTGAATATGCATGTGGTTTCTGTTATTGTTTTATAAAACATTACATATATTTTGGACAGAACTACAGTTACAGAAATCTTCCAAAAATGGTTCTATGTGGTGTATGTATGTGTGTGTGTATGTGTGTAATTTCAGACACGAAAAGCTCTTGATACCAATGGAGATAATAGTGCCATGATTTTCTGCGATGCCTACAATAATTGTATTCATTATGGGAATTAAAATGATCCCCTCTCAAATAAAATCTAGATTGCCCCTCCCTAGCTATAACTTTCAGTGAGTAGTCGGTGTAAGTTAGAGGTTGCAATAAAGGCAATTTGTGGGAATAAAGAGAGCAAGGAAGGTTGTCAACAACATGACAACCTAAGACCTTGCTGGAAAATGTATGATCCATCCAAACTTACTGACAGAAACACTGGGGATAGAGTTCAGCAAACTGTTTTATTTTTCTGTTGTTGGTTGGTTGGTTTTAAGAAACCCTTCTGTGAGTCTGCTGGTGTGAAACCTTGAAAACAACTGGCTAAGACACTGTCTGTTGGTTTTTCCCCTGTGATTGAGTCAGTGGAAACCAAGACCTGAAGAGGGATAGAAAAAAAAATTACATTGCACATTTTGAAAGTTTCATGTGGAAGAAGTCAATAAAACACTCTCACTTAAGATAGACTTTCAAAAAAAGACAAAAATGAAGAAGGGAGGGGCTGGGAACATGGCCTAGTGGCAAGAGTGCTTGCCTCGTATACATGAGGCCCTGGGTTCGATTCCCCAGCACCACATATACAGAAAATGGCCAGAGGTGGCGCTGTGGCTCAGGTGGTAGAGTGCTAGCCTTGAGCAAAAAGAAGCCAGGGACGGTGCTCAGGCCCTGAGTTCAAGCCCAGGACTGGCCAAAAAAAAAAAAAAAAATGAAGAAGGGCTTTGGGCAACCAGGAAACAGCCTGTGGCAGTCAGTCTTCATTGCTACACTGCTTCATTGCTCAAGAGAGCCAACTTACAAGGAGGAAACGGGTTCCCAGTGTCAAGGCTTCACCCTGGGGTGGCCTGACTGTGGGGCTGTGGCGGGCAGCATGATATATCATTAAGGAAATGGGTGGTGCCCCAAGGTCTGGTGACCTCCTGGTGACCAGGAAGCCGAGAAGAAAACAGGAAGTGACGAGTTCCAGCATCCCCATCAAGGGCGTGCCCCATAGGAACCTAACTTCCATCTACCCAGCCCCGCATCCTAACGGTTCTACCAATTCCCAGTAATGCCACAGAGAAGATCCAAGCCTGAAGCACATACGGCTTTGGGGAACACTTACCCGAATGTCCCTGGCAGGAAGCAAAAAGCCAGAAGGTTGAGTTCCATCAGAAATAAACCTTCCACTTCGAATTCCTGTTCATGGAGACTGCATTGAATCTGAACATTGCTTTGGGTAGCGTGGCCATTTTAACTATGCTAAATCTGTCAATTCATGAACACGGGAGGTCTTTCGAGTGTGTGTGTGTGTGTGTGTGTGTGTGTGTGTGTGTGTGTGTTCAATTTGTTTTTCAGTGTTCTGTAATGTGCATTATAAAGATCTTTCTCTTTCTTAAATTTACTCCTAGATGTGTTTTGTAGCTTTGGGGAATGGACTTGCTTTCATTTTAATGGGTGGTATTCAAACCCCAGATCTTGACTAGATAACACCCCCCCAAAGCTCAAGAATTGTAGTGTTACGCCTACCGATCGCATTTCTTTTATAAGATGCTTCCTATCCAAAATAAATGGGCTTTCGATCACACCAGAGCAGCTTGTAGCAGGCACCCAGCACTCAAAGACTTGCCTCGCTAACTTGTTTTCTCTGTGCCTGACCACTGTTCTGAGGGGAACCATTTACCCATGCAGATCTTCACACCCAAAGACCGGTGGGTAGCCAGGAGATGCCTGGTCAGAGAGGGAGCTTCATGACTTGAGATCACACCGGCAAGATGGTTCTCAGCCATCTCCGAGAACAGCATGTACTTCTGTAGAGGTCAGGCACAGTTATTTTCCATACTTCACAAAAACATCCCCAAAGCAGGAGGGGACTTGTAAGGGGCGGTAGTGAAAGAAAAACAAACATAATCAGAAGGCGGCTGTGTAAAAGCACAATGAAGGAAAAGGCTTTTGAATCTATACCTCACGTAGCTCACAATTACACACCTGTCAGCATGATGTACCCAAGTTCAACCTTGGAGCAATCTTCCAGCTCCCCTAGACAAAAGTATTTGCCTCAGCCTTATTTCTAAATACTGATAACTATATTTCCAGCCTTATTTCCAGACACTCTGACTTGCGACCTGTAGAATCTAGACCTTTTCTGCTTCTTCAGCTACCGAGAATTCCTGGCTATTACATCTTTTAGAATTCTTATGTTTTTGTGCCAGTCCTGAGGCTTGAACTCAGGGTCTGAACACTCTCCCTGAACATTTTTTTTTCTTTTTGCTCAAGGCTAGCACTCTACCACTTGAACCATAGCTCTGCTTCCAGCTTTTTGGTAGTTAACTGGAAATAAAAGTCTCAGGACTTTCTGGCCTGGGCTGGCTTTGAACCACAATCCTCAGGTCTCAACCTCCTAGGTAAGCTAAGCTTACAGGTGTGAGCCACTGCTGGCCAGCTTGTTACTTGCCTTAGTTTCTTCATCGTGCAAACACTTCTAATCCTTCTCTGCACCTTCAATGGGTGCTTGAATTTCACCTCAATTTTACTTCTTCTAAGAAGTCTCTCAGACTCGCGCCTACCCTCTCACCTTTCGTTTTTAAGAGCCCACTCCTATGCTCCCAGAATACATGGTGTTCTCCTTAATGACAGTTGGTGCGCTAAAATCTTCTCAGTGTCTTCCTTGCTGGAGAAAGAAGGTGTGCTCCCTGAATGACCAACACAGCTACATTCAGAATTAAGCAGGAGTCGGACTCAAAGTGTGAAGACAATTGAGAAATGCAAAATAGAAGTAGCAGCACCAAGCTTTTGGTCTGCTTTCAGCTAACTTGTAAGCCCGAGCGAGGGGTCAGTGCTTTTTAGCCAAAGCAATGTCTAAGTACCTGTTATGTAGTGAGACTTGACTTCTGGAGTTTTCTGGCGAACTGAACCTAGAAATGACCACATGAAGAATGGCCAAGCATTTGGTTAGCTGTTGAGAACAGCCATCATTTTCTTCATGTTAAGCCCAGAGACTCTCTGGGTTTATTTAACAGGGATGAAAAGCAACTGAGGATCAGTAGTAACCCCTTCTAGAAATAAAAACCAGCCCTCCGGGGACTGCAAAGCCCTCCCTCCCATAGATGTGTGCTCTCCCCTGACGGAGTCTCTGCAGGAGGTCGGTTTTGTTGGTGCTACGCCGCCGCACAACTGGATGACAAACGCGTCTATCTCTTTCATTTGTCAGCGCCCAGCCCTGAGCTTCCTGGGCGATGCAGTGACTTCCTCCATGCTGGTCTGCGGGTGGGGGAGGCCTCTGGAAACTCACAACCGAAGGGAAAGCAGAAGGCCGGGGCTTCTCAACGCCCCTTCGGAGCCGTCACCAGGAAAGGTGAGCCTGAGCCTCCGAGGTGGGGGTGGGGGGGATGTCCCCAGAGAGTGCTGACCCCCTGTGTTTTGTGCGAGGCCCCGTGCCGGCCACCCCCTGGACGAGGGGCAGGCGGCCAGGTTTTTGAGGCTGTTCTGCGTTTCAAAGTGAGCGAGTGCTCTAGGAGGCCTTCCCCGAGCACACGCCATTGCGGCCAGGCAATGAAGCCCGTCTCCGCCCGAGCCTCCTGAGTTCCCTGGGAAAAGGTGTGCACCAGAGCTGCTTCCAGGACACGGCGCAGGGCGAAAGAAACCAATCATCCCTCACGTCGCAGAGTGAGCAAAATAATTGGTAAAATTCTGTGTTCCCAGAAGACACCTTGCTTCAGCATGAGTTATAATACGACAAACATCGTAATATACAATAATATATCATATGATATGTAAGTATATGTAATGTATACAGTGATATGGTATATGTAATATGTGTTTAATACATATACACGTTACATATGTAATATGTAACTATATATGTAACTATGATATATATATATATATATATATATATGTAACCTGACAAGTCTTATACTCTCCAGACTTCAAGAAGATCCCTCAGGAGACATCTGAGCATTGAAATTTGGCCCTCAACTCTTTTCCTTTCTGTCCCTTAAATACCTGCTCCCTAAATCCAGCTTCCAGGCTACACCCAAATCACCCCATTCGTTGAGTCAGAGTCTCTAAGGATGACCCCAAAGTAGGAATTTTGAAAGAACCTCCAAATAAATCCGAGGAACAGCTAAGCGTGAGAGTACAAGAACTACAAGAACGCTTGAGTTCTTTCAAAGTGTTAAGAATATAGAATTCTACGTGTTTCATATTCTCAAAAGAATTAAGAGCCACTTGCCACCCCAGATCTCAGCAGGAATGTATTTCTGTGTTCAAATATTCAAAATAATTTTAACCCCCATTTCAAGCTCTGTGGAAAATTGTGTTGGCCTCTCAGAGAGTTCTACAGCGCAGATGACCGGTTTCATCTTTGAAGCTCAGCTAAATCTTGTAATCTTTGCTCTGAATCTTACCTCTGTCTCTTCATATCTTCTTTGCGCTAGTTATGGGAGCGTCTGGCTTTTGGACACAAAGCAATTAATACCACAAAGCCTGCAGGGTTGAACTTCACGGAAGACTTTAGGGGGGCAGCAAGCAAGGGGCTACAGAACGGAAACACTTGTGGGTTGAGGACTTGGCACTCATTTTCCAATGCTCCCCATCACAGATGGGTCATTCATTCCGCTTCCCCTGTGTTTTCTTCTGTGTGGTGCTCACGGGAAACGTATAACCAAAAAAAGCCAGCACGGAAGACAGAAGCAGACTCCAAGGTGATGGGGCAGGGCAGACAAAAAACTCAGGCAGAAATATGGCAAAGATCTGTAGCCACGGGGTGGCGGGGGGGAAGCACAGAGGAGATTGGCAAGGCTGTTTGCTGTTTGTAGTATTTCTGGTTCCGTGGGGACCGGCCGTGGGAAGGAAAGTAACCGAGAGGAGACGTGCGTGTGTGTTAGGACTGTGATCACCAACCCGGGGAAACGAGTGACTTGGTCACAGGTGTTCTGCTGTGCTGAACGAGGTCAGAACTGGGAGTCGTAAGCCCCAGGTTTGGAGAGGAGAAGACCAGCCTTGAAGGCAGGTGTCCGAGTCCCTGCAGCCCACAACCCACATCCGGGTGTGCCAAGAGCTTCGGCTCAAAGAGCCGAGGCAGCGGTTCTCCCGAGGGGCGTGGCTGGGCCTGCTTTCCAGCTTCCAAAACAACTCCAGCTTCCGTCTGGTTTGCTTCCCTCGGGTGGATCCCGAAGTCACCAAGTACAATCCCCGTTTCTCCGGGTTCCCTAAGTCTCTCCTGACTGCCCAGTCCCTGGGGGAACTGTCTTTGGTTCAGTCACAGACTTGGAATGCCTAGAGCAATCCGCAGGGCCGCTTCCCGTTGCCTGGTGTATATCCCGGGAGCTTCCTGTGCGTTTGGAGTCCCTGGAAGGACACATCCAAGCAGAGCAAGCATTCTCTCAGTGTGATTATGACCCAAGACTGGGACGCGGGCCCTACCGACGTTCTTCTCAAAACAAAACCCCCAAACCTTGTTTTTTTTTTTTGCCACGAAGAAGGATGAATACACTCGCTAGTGCACGCAGAACACACCTGCCTCGCCTCTGGCCCTCCCTCCACATCTGGGCTCCTGATTCTGGCAGGCCTGAGGCGTCCCTAGCCGTTTGGGTTTCGCCGGACACGCGGTAGGTGGTTTTGCTCATCTGGAGGAACAGACGTGTGAATGAACAAAATCATGTTTGGAACTCTTTCAGGGACACATGGGAGGACGGAAGATGGCACGAGATGAGGAGAACCCGTATGGTAAGAGCCATAGGTACAGCGGCATCTTTGTCCCTTCTGACTGAACTGGGGTGAGGAAGGGGCAAGGGGATGGAAGACATGGCTTCGGTTGGTAGCGCTCTGGCCAGTGAGCCAAAGCACCAGGCACCAAGTTCAAGTCCCAGTCCTGGGCCAAACAAAGAAAAGAAAGGCGTGGGAAGTGGGTATCAGGAGCTGACACCTGCAATCCTAGCTGCTCAGGATGCTGAGATCTGAGAATCTCAACCCAGATCCAGCCCAGGGCGGACAAATCCAAGAGACTCTGACGTCCAATTAAACAGCCAAAAGGGGGGGACATAGGCTCAAGGGGTAGAGCGCCAGCGATGATCCAAACAGCTGAGCCTGTCGACAGGCCTTGAGTTCAAGCCCCAGTTCTCTCTCTCTCTCTCTCTCTCTCTCTCTCTCACACACACACACACACACACACACACACACACACACACACACACACACACAGGGGTTTGGCTTAAAGCAGGAAGCACCTGTCTAATGTCCCTTTTGCTCCAGACTCCAGTTCCCAAGGGAAGGTGGCTGCACCCTGACACCCCGTGACCTTTGCCCTCCCAGGTTCCGAAGGCGACGTCCAGGTCCCGCCGGAGTCCCAGCTGAGGCTCATCCTGGTAGGGAGGACGGGGACTGGGGAGAGCCTCCTGGGGGCGCCGGTGCGTCGCCTCCGGGCTGGGGGCCGCGGCCGGGCGGCAGCCGTTGGTGGTGGGACATGCCGGACATCTTCAGCGCCCAGGTGCACCGGACGGACCCCGGGTGCCGGGAGCGAGGTCGCTGCTGCCTGCTGTCGGCTCCCGGGCCGCACGCGCCGCTCCTGGTCGCCCAGCTGGGCCGCTGCACGGCGCGGGGCCGGCAGGCGCTGGCCCAGGTGAAGGAGCTGTTTGGGGAGGGCGTGGTGGCCCGGACCGTCGTGGCGGGGGGCTGTGGCGGCGGCAGAAGGCCCGCGGGGCCCCCTGGAGGTCTGGGGGTGGTCCTGGTCTACCCGCCGCGGGGCAGGTGCCAGGCGGGGGAGGCCGCGGGGGACCTGAAGGACGCGTGCACCGAGTTGGAAGTGGCGACCACGGGGCCCAGGCGGGGCTGAACCAGGCGTGGACGCCCTGACCCGGCCTCGGGCTCGC